>NC_036448.1:4939696-5544071 GCF_002775205.1 Xiphophorus maculatus
CGGGATGGAGCGGGCGAGGATCATGATAGAAGCTGCCCATTTAATAGAGGTGTGTTTAAACTTTTGTTGGTACCGTCGTTTCTACACCAAAACAGCTTGAAGCGTTTTCACCCAGGTGTCATTCACAGAGCAGGAGAGAGGAGATCGCTGAAATGGAGGTGGTCAACAATGGGAAGTCCATCACAGAGGCCCGTCTGGACGTGGACTCCGCTAGACTGTGTATAGAATACTACGCCGGACTGGCCAGCACTCTGGCAGGTTGGTACAAACTGCGCATGAGGGACTGTTTTGCTTTTTTGGTCAAATTTATTTCTTTTTTTACACACTTTCTAAAAATGGGTTCTTAGCACAGTGACGCATTAGGTGTATAGAACTGCTAAGAAAAATTCAAAGATCAGCCAAGCTGGTTTGCAGAGGGTACAAGGACAAAGTAATCGAGAAGATTAGGTTAGGTTAAAAAAAAGAAAGAATGATGTCACGATTTTATAATGGGAAAATCGCAAACTTTTCCCATCACAAAGTCCATCAGCAAAAAAAATCAAGACGTTGCATATGGCAATAAAAAGCCTATTTAAAAATAATAATATCTGGTGCCACAGGCAAAAATATTTTTTTAAGTACCCACATTTTATTTTACAATTTTTTCCATAATTCATTGGAGGTTCTGGTATTAGTGAGAAACACTTTTCATGAGTTGAATTTCGGGGATAGATATTTATCATAAATTTGACTACTGATATATTACTTGAACCTGTTTTTAATAAATTAAGTGTTTATCAATTACGAATCTCATACATACCACCGTAATTTTCTCCTTTTTTTTTTTTTTATTTTTGTTCCTTTCTGCCAAGGACAGCATGTTCAGTTGCCGGGGGGATCCTTCGCCTACACCCGCAGGGAGCCTCTGGGAGTGTGTGTGGGCATCGGCGCCTGGAATTATCCCTTCCAGATTGCTGCCTGGAAGTCTGCTCCAGCCCTGGCTTGTGGTATGGGGATTTCCTCTGGAAGCTAGAAAAAAACATTTTGCTCCAAATTAATCGCAACATATGCCAGGCTAGCTGAAGAAAACGTTTAGCTAAGCTACACCTGAGCGCAGTTGGAGCTGTTCTAAAGCTACCAGGTTACATGGAGGATTGATTTGCTGCAGCAGCTATTGAAAGAGGATATTTGCGGTGTGTCGGCCCTCTCATGACCAAAATATTATAAGTACGATCTGAAAGGATAAAGAAGAAAAAAAAAAATCACATTAAAGCCATCTGCTCTGACTTGCTGGTTAAAAGCGTTACAAAGGTTGTCTTAATGGACCGTTTTCCAGTCAGAATTTAAACGTGTAAATGAGAGTCGTTATTTTATTAATGCAGCCATTATAAAATATACTTTATGTGAACAAAGACAACAGGAGAAAATAAACATGTCTACCACATAATCCATATGCTACTATGTGAATGATACTGTATCATGACCTGTATTTTTTTTTTTAACTTTTCACGCAGAAAAATTACGACAAATAAACATTTCAAATTGGAGATCAGTTTGTAATGAACTATGAACATGAACCAATTCATTTTGACCTGGCTGGATGAACCGACCAAACATTGCTTTGACTGGAGAAGTCAGTTGTTCTGCTTCCTGTCCTCCAACACAGGGAACTCCATGGTGTTCAAGCCGTCCCCAGTCACACCAGTAACAGCAGTGCTACTGGCAGAGATCTACGCTAAGGCTGGAGTTCCAGAGGGGCTGTTCAACGTGGTACAGGGTGGACAGGAAACTGGCAGCTTGCTGTGTTACCACCCCGATGTCAATAAGGTGTCCTTCACAGGAAGTGTGCCCACGGGACAGAAGGTCAGTGCTTCTATTGTCAACATTTAATTAAGGGGTAATATTATGTAAAATCAACTTTTTTTTTTTACCTTTACATCATGTTATAATGTTATTCCCTCATCAAAAACATACCTGGAGTGTTGCTTTAATCTCCCGTGGCAACCATTCAGTTGTGCAAAACGCCTGGGACCTAGCCCCGACTTGAAGGATCTGCGCCGATATCCTTCAGACTAGCCTACAGCAATTAGCAAATACCTGCGCTTCTGGCTAGCTCGTTAAAAAATGTTGTAAAGCTCAAAAAACTCAATTTTACACAATTCTGGCCCTTTAAATTACAGAATTACTTTTTTTGAAGTCCTATTCGATAGATACAGCTCTTTCATAGCAACTTAAGGTGATAGAGTTATTGATTGTGCTTTAAAGTGGCACTATGTATGGCTGAAAAACACATTATACTGCCCCTTTAATTGTGAAATTTCTATAAACAGAATGAATAACGGGTATTCTTGAATGTGGCACTAACTTTCAGATCATGGAAATGGCATCAAAGGGGGTCAAACCGGTGACTTTGGAGCTCGGAGGCAAATCTCCCCTTATCATATTTAAGGACAGCGATCTGGAGAACGCTGTGAAAGGAGCGCTCATGGCCAACTTCCTGTCTCAAGGACAGGTAGCGAGAGAATCCCGCACTTTCACCTGTTTGTAGCTGAGAAGCCGAGTTGCTCGGTAAATGCGGCTGGCTTCTGTTTGCCTGGTTGATTGAGCGTGTAACTCACAGGTGTGCAGTAACGGCACGAGGGTCTACGTGCAGAAGGACGTCTTGGCCGAGTTTGTCGAGGAGGTGGTGAAAAGAACCCAGGCGATAGCAATAGGAGACCCGCTGCTGGAAAGCACCAGAATGGGAGCGCTGGTTAGCCGGCCACATCTGGACAAAGTGCTATCCTTTGTCGAACAGGCGAAAAAAGAGGCAAGTCCCTTTAAAACGTTCCTCAAACGTCCGTGTGTTCAGACTCTGATGTGTGTTGTGATGCTGTGCTGTCAGGGAGCCACGGTGTTGTGTGGAGGAGAACGTTTTGTCCCATCTGACCCCAAACTTAAAAGTGGATACTACATGACTCCATGTGTCCTAAGTAAGTCTTCACACTCGGATATTTTTCTTAATGAATTCAGAACAGCAAGAAAAGCCAACCAAGCTGTACTATTTCCAGCAGGGGGCGACAAAAAGCACAAAAAACTCAACTCTCTTTCGGAATCAATTCAAGAATATTAATCCTTTTATTTTTTGCTAAAGCTGGTGTATGTAACTTTTATAAATTAAAGAAGTATATATTATTTTTTAAAATTTGTTAAAACTGTCACTATCCCATGTGATAGTATTACATGGGACAGATAATCTGCGGGGAAAAAAATCAAACTCCTCCATCCCCTTCCGTTTGAAGAAATGCACTGCTCCCGGTCAAAAACCACCAATCAGAGACAGGATGGTCTTAATGCTGTCAATCAAGCTCGGGTACACGCTGTATAATGTGCTAATGGCGGAGAAACAATTTACCGTTCCAGGAAAACCGTTTATCCGCCATCACTGGTAGTCATGCTAACTAGCCTGAGCGGTCGGCAGGCTCTGCTGGAGGGGAGAAGCTGTAGTGGAGCAGTAAGGGTGATTGACAGCACTAAGATACGCCTCCTGGCTCTGATTTTTTGTTTCTGACCAAGCTGTTTATTTCTTTAGCTAGCACAGGAACTTAATTTTTTTCACAATTATCTGTCTCATATTACATGACAATAGTGACAATTTTAACAAATATGTAAAAAAATATATATACTTTTTTATAAAAGTTACATACCCCAGTTTTAACAAAACATAAAGTCCTTTAATATTGTGTTTAGGCTTTGATTGTATTATCATAAAAAGTAATTAGATTACCATGATTTATAGAAATTGTCTAAGTAAAGTTGTTGACCGTCCTTTACCTTTACACAGGCGACTGCACAGACGACATGACGTGTGTGAGAGATGAAATCTTCGGTCCTGTCATGTCTGTGCTGTCCTTTGAAACAGAACAGGAGGTTCTGCAGAGAGCCAACAACACAACAATGGGTCTGGCTGCAGGCGTCTTTACAAGGTCGGTGTGCGATTAAAGAAAAAAAATATATATACACAAAAACAAAGCAGAGAGGTATCAGGAAAACCGACGTCGCATAGTCACCGTTTCGGTTTCTGTTCATGTTGTTTTGGACGCGTAAACATTTTTATTTTTTTAATCGTACTACGTTGCGTAACCCAGGGATGTGACCCGAGCCCATCGTGTGGTGGAACAGCTCAAGGCCGGTTCCTGTTTCATCAACAACTACAACATCACTCCTGTGGAGGTTCCATTCGGAGGCTTCAAAATGTCAGGTGCAGTCAGAACGAGTGTTTTCCAATGGACCAACGTCATGTACAAATTACAACATTGTGTCATTTTTTTTACGTCTTCCTTATAGCAACTATCACCGGTTTTGGTGTGAAAATCAAAATGTGCAAAAGGGGCAATTACACACTGCAAAAACAGAAAATCTTACCAAGTAATTTTGGTTTAGTTCCTAGTGCAAATGTCTCAGTTGTGTCTTCTTTGAAGTGTGCTAACTTACAAGTAACTTTTCAACAACACAAAGGAGCTTGTCTTGTGTCAATTAAAAAAAAACAAATCTTTTTCATGTTTTAAACTAAAATGTCTTGTGCCACTGACATTTTATTTAACTTATAACTAATAATTTGATATCAATATTGAGGAATTATTGTCTTAAAACAAACTTTTCAAGTGTACTAAGATATTTGCTCTTGAAACTAGACTAACAATCTTGCCAAGCTTTTTTATTGTTGCAGTGTAAAACAGCTTTTCCAAATAAAAAGTTGTGAAATGTGGTTTTTATTTGTATCCAGTGATTACTTTGTACAATCATCTTTTAATGCATACATCTTCATGATGTAGTTTGTTAGTCTACCACATAAAAATGCACAGAAATTTGTTTGCAACGTGACAAATATGAAATTTCAAGCAATATCAGCACTTTTAAGTCCTACGGAGGACGATTAGAGCCTCTAATCCTCCTCTGACTAATTACTATTCTGACCTATTGTTGTCAGAATTCTGAAATTAAAGTCATGATTGTTCCTTTTTATTTTTTTCAGTGGCCCTAATCCTGTAAAGTCTTGTCTTCGTCCCCATTCTCAGCATTTCATACCCTTACATCCACCAGGTATCGGGCGGGAGAACGGCCAGGTGACCGTGGAGTTCTACTCCCAGCTGAAGACCGTGTTTGTGGAGATGGGAGACGTGGACAGCCTGTTTTAGAGTGCCGACCGGAGGAAGCAACCTGAGCCAGAGACTGGAGGAGGTGGAGGGGATTGGACCGAACCGGCCATCTGCCATCACTCAGAGGGAGGAAAAAAATCAAATATGAATACAGACAAACGAGCCTTGAACGATGAGAATCATGTCGCTTTATATCCATCTTCAAGATTTACACGTTTGCAACTCTAGCTGAATAAATACTACCACATTTTACAGACTCTTACAATACAACAGAAGTGCTTTACAATCAGTCCAATTTTTCAGTTTATTTTTCGCCAACTCTAATCAAAAGAAATTGAACACATTTCAAACGTCTATGTAATAAACCACCTTTAAAAAAAAATCATACCAATGAAATTGGCCTTACTGTTTGTGTCCGTTATACACAGCTGACTGTAAACTGAAAAATGTTTGTAAATATCACACTAATAAACTGGTAACGCTGTGCTGGTCTCCTGGCTTAATTTCTCCTCTTCTTCTTCGCCGCAGATTTCGGAGCAGCTTTCTTCTAACAGAGAAAAAAATACAAAAGTTTTACACCTTACAGCTGCAGTATGCAACGTTTATGAAATTTTTTAAAACTCACAATGTCGTGACAGTATGCTATAAGATGAATAATCTGAAAAAAAGAAAATCGAGCTCCTCTGCTTTCTCCCACTGTTACCTAGAAACAACCAATCAGAGCCAGGAGGCGGGGCACTCAATCACAGTCACTGATCACTACCCCACCTACTCTGGTTTTTCTGTAAGGGTAAGTTGCTTCTCTGTCATTAACACATTGAGCAGTAGGTACATGAGGTTGATTGGCAGCGCTAAGCCCCTCCTCCTAGCTCTGATTGATCTAGGTTGTTTTTGACCTGGAAATGGCAACAGTAGCTCATGGAGGAGATCAATCTATTCACAGATTATAAGTCTCGACATGCTGACAGTTTTAACAAATTTGTAATAAAAACAGATTTTTTTATAAAGTCATACACTGCAGGTTTAATCATGACTCAAGTGAAGCTCTGAATATTAGGTTTTGCTTCTGAAGCCTCTACATGTATTTCTGCCAGTCATGTTGTACCTTAGTCAGTGGCCTGCTGGGTTTCTTGAACTGTGCAGACTCTGTTGAAAGTAAAGTTGGCACACTTTACTTTAGAACGTTCAAAAAACGTTGAAAATACAAGAAAATTGTCGAAATGAATGATTTTATTTAGACAGAAACCCCTACCGTCCTCAGAAGGAAGACCTTCATCGTCTTTTCTCTGAAGAGGATTATGTAAAAACAGCAAAGAAAACATTAGAACTCAAATTAAAAAAAAAAAAAGTTGACTTAGTCCTTTGAGAAAAAGGACAGGAAGTAAATAATGAATGACGGACTAGCAGAGTCTCCAGTCTAAACCCACCTTGATCGCCTCTTTCCTCGGGGAAATCCGCCCAGGTTCCTTCCCATAGTTTCCTTCCTGCAGTTTTTTCACCTGGCCTTGCTCCACAGACACTCGGACCCTCAGGGAGTGGAAGGCTGTGTGCACTTGGCCCACTTTGAAGTGCACTGGAACCCCTTGAAACCATAGCCGGTCGTGCACCCCGTCCTGGAAGCCTGGTGGTTGATAGTCTGCAGGGGTAACTTTGGAAGCGGAGCAAATAAAGTCAGAAAGCGAATAACTTCATCTACTGATGTGCTTGGGTTGTGCTTAGGAAGGAAGAGAACTAGTCAAAGTAGCAGAATTGAAAAGAGTGGCTTTATGGCCTGCTTTTCAGTCCAACATAAGCTGCATGTTTCCATTGACCATACAATTTGCAATTTGATATTTCGAAAATGAATTTGCTTAATGGAAACACATCAGTTCAGAAAATAGTTGTTTTTTAATTCAAAGTTTTGGTGCAGGGATGAGGTTTGTTTGTTTTTTTGGTTTATTTCGTAAAACTGCAAAAATACAAAACTCTGCCTCTACTTCAAACTGTCGTGTCTTTACTTAATTCTTGAGAGCAGCTCAGCGCACAGTAGCCATTTTATGTTTTACATAGTTACATAGCATAAATATCTATACAAAAAACTTTATTCCGAAGGCGTGGTGGCTTTTACTTTGCCGTTGCAGAAAACCCTGCCATATTACTGACGATACACGGTGCATCCCTAGAAAAAAGAAAAACTTGAAACTTTTTAAAGAACCACAGATTTTTTTCTACTTTCAGGTCTAAAAATTTGCCCTTTATGGGATGTTGATACTTATGGAAAATTACGTAGAAAAATAGCTTACAGGCTCCAACATATTGACAAGAAAATTTGATCCAAAACAAATATCACACGCACCTTTAGTGTCATCCTGTTGTGGAAATTCAGTGAGATTATTTAATCAGAAAATTTAACTATTATTACAGCTGGATTTAAAAAAAAAAACAAAAAGTTGATTCTTTTTCACGTGTAGCCAAAGTTACTAAGAGCCATTGTTGAAGGTCCAAAGAACCACTTGCAGCTCCAGAACCGCATGTTGAAGACCCGCGGTTTACACAAAGGGCAGCTGTTATTTCTTCATGTCTTCAGCAACATTCTGCTTGAGGAGTTAATCACACTGAAACGGTTTGGTGTCTTACTGTCATCGTAGTAGTAGAGCTTCATGGTGAGGTAGACGTTGCTGGGGAGGGCGTCCAGGTTCTGCAGAAGCAGGAAGAGCTTCCTGATGAGCAGCACAGAGGCTCTCTTGGTGTCCTCCAGTGCCACCTGCATCCCCCTCGCATTGTTCCTGAGGTTTCATGAAGGATTTACCAACCTTCTACTGAAGTCAGCTCCTAAAGGCGCATATTTATTTACTTACTACAAAAGGAAATCCGTCCCCACCTGCTTATGTCCATTTCTGGTCCCATTTCAGTGTATCTGAAGTTGAACTGGTAAGACTCAATGATGCACTGCAAGTTAAACAATACAAACTCAGTATTTCTGATTGACACGTCACATTATTAAGTGTGTTATACAACTTACATTACGGTCCTCTGGATCAGTGTAAACCTAGATTTTGCCCCCCACCCAAAAAAAAAGAGGAAATTGTTAACGCCAACTATCACATCAAATCTACATATTGCTTCAGTAATTACAAGGTACTCACCCCAATGCATATGATATGGAGCTATTATAGGAAAACATGGAACAATAATTTTAAAAAATGGGGAAGAAATTGGCTGTTTTAAGTCCAAAGGCAATAGAGGATGGGACTTACATACTGTTTCTCTAATGCGTCAAAACAGCCCATCATCCTAAAGAGACCATACGCAAGGACAAAAGTGTAATTTATCATTGGGAGGGATAACGACAGCTTTCTTTAAGATCTTCCTACTTAAAATCAAATTTACCATTTCACCACTTTGTTGGCGCCAGGGGTGTTGCTGTTCTCACGCAAAACCTTAATGCACAAATCTAGCAAAACAGACATCGATTTTTAGAGTATAACATATCAAAACATTTGTTTCCAACACGTTCCGTTACTGTAAGATAACGTTATAATTTGAGGTCATTGCAGGGAGTCTGTAAAGAATGCAAATTATGGGGAAATTTTCTGCAGTGTATCTTGCTCACCATCAAGATACCTGGATCGGTAGGCGCTCTCAGGAAAAATCCCTCTCAGGTAGGTGACGGAAGAGACTGCGATGGCCATCATCCTCTTGACAAAGACCAGAGACTCTTGTTTGGTTTTTAAGTCCTGGATGAATAATCCGGTCCACTTGAAAAGTGACAAAATAAAACATAAAAAGCCGTGGAGATAAAATACAGGTGCATCTCGGCAAATTAGAATATCAGCAACAAAATTCACAAATTTCAATACTTCAGTTCTAAAAGTAAAATTCTTTTTTTTTCTTCTTTCCTTTACGTGAAATCAGACCAAGCTTCTCTTTCAGGTCAGTTAGAATTACCGAAATAAAACTAGGTATGAAATATCCTGCTTTTGGTGTAAAATAATCTAGTGGAGGTTTAAAGGCTTTAGGTAATTGTAGTTATTAAAGTGCAGCAGATTAAAGATGCTCAAGGTACTGAAAAATTAGGTGTATTTTCCCTTTAGCTTCGATTTTATAGATATATATATTTTGCTTTCTGAGAAACTGGATAATGGCTTGAATATATATTTCTGTGTCTACTGAATGTAAATAGTATATAAATTCGTGTTCTCATTTATTGAAGTGAACCTCGACAAGCTAATTAAGGCTGTATTCTCTATCTTATGAACAAATAATAACGTCAATTGCACTAGAAATGCCATTCACTAACGCATTTTGAGCAAAGACATCTTTTTGGCGTTAGCCTTTATGGAGTGTGTCGTTTCCAAACCTCAGCAGTTCCCTCCTTGTTTCCTCTCAGACGCATTTTCCCAGACGCCATTTTTATCCCTGCTTCTTGCGTCGCACCGTAGTTAGCCGAGTCACTTCCAACGGTTAAATTAGCTAGCGAAGACGCCGAATAAGCTAGGAATATGTAAATGTATCCAAAAAAAGACAATGTTTTTCTTCTTTCGAAGTTAGTGTGATGTCTAGAGTTTGGAGTATGCTCTAAGACGATATTTTGTAAATAAGTTAGGACTCTAGGAAACGAGCCCGCAGCTTCTCCAGTCAACTAACGATAAGCTTTAACCAGCGAAGTTTTCCCGCGCTAGACGAAAAAAAGACACTCTATGATAAATCGGTCATGAATTCACACTTACCGTCATAACGAATTTTTTTTTAACTCGAGTGACGGATTAAAGATTTTAATTTCAAATAAAAAAAATTCTAATACAACTTAACTGAGCAAAAATAGGTGAATATTCTGAATTTACTGTAAAATTGTAACCTTAGTTCCAACAAGACAATACCTTTATGCAAGTCTTTAAGTTAACATTAAGCTTCTGCAGTAGCCCTACCAAAGAAATAAAATATTTTTTTAACCCCAACCCTGTTAATGTTCATTAGAATTTTTCTTCCTAATCAATCCTGGGTACAGGAGAATACCAGTAATATTTCAAATATATATACAGTACAGACCAAACGTTTGGACACACCTTTCTAATTCAATGGGTTTTCTTTATTTTCATGACTATTTATAAGGCAATAAATCCCACTTATTAACCTGACAGGGCAACACCTATGAAGTGAAAACCATTTCAGGTGACGACCTCTTGAAGCTCACCAAGAAAATGCAGAGTGTGTGCAAAGCAGTAATCACAGCAAAAGGTTGCTACTTTGAAGAAACTAGAATATAAGGGCTATTTTCAGTTGTTTTACACTTTTTTGTTTAGTGCATATTTCCACATGTGTTATTCGTAGTTTTGATGCCTTCAGTGTGAATCTACAATGTCAATAGTCATGGAAATAAAGGAAACTCATTGAATTAAAAGGTGTGTCCAAACCTTTGGTCTGTACTGTATATGTGTGTGTTCATCCTAATATATATAAATTGCTTTTGATTCATCTTTACAAATTATTGTGTAGAGAAAATTCAAATGTCTACTTAATTCTACAATTTATTTAAATTCAAGGGTTTTCAGAAATGTTAGCAGTTTTGTTGACAAACATGAAAACATCACCATATAAGTCAAACACATAATTTATTGAGGTGAAATAATAATTTTGTTCAGAGTATAGGGGGAAAAAAACCCACAAAAAAAAACAACAACATTTTGAGCAGATGGTCTTGCCTTTGCTCCAATGAAAACGTTTGTGAGCTCCTTTGTATGCACCACTAATGATCGACTGCTCAGCTACCTGTCAAAAACTGACTACAGTATAAAATAGCTACCACAGCATAATTACTGTCTTTTGGTCCCAGGGCCACAGTTTACACAGACATAATACACACACACGGTATGATGACGACATAGCTCCGAGTCAAACAATATTGGACGCGCTATCGCAAAATGAAATCTGCTAGAGCAGGCGGCAGACTGTGGTCTTGAGTTTATTACTGCTTGGAGAAGAAATCTTTGCTTTTCTGCACGTCCGGCTTGATGGTGTCGCTTCCTGGCTTCCAGCCAGCTGGACAGACTGAAGAGATAAACAAGTAATGAGCCCAGGCGCATAGATTAAAGATAAAAGAGGTTCCAGAAAAGAAGCGTGTACAATTTCAAAAGAAAAGTGGCAAAAACAGAAGCAACACACAAACCTTCTCCATGTTTGTCTGTGAACTGAAATGCTTGAACCAAACGCAAGGTCTCCTCAACAGAGCGTCCAACTGGGAGGTCGTTGATGGTGATTTGTCTCAGGACACCCTTGTCATCAATGATGAACAGACCCCTGGAATACGGGAAATATATATGAATCTTATGGATTTTAGGATCAACAAATGCTACATCAGGTTCAATCAAACTGGTTCAATCCAAATCAGCCAAAGGTAAATCAGACAAAAGCTGGGAAGTCTATTGTGACCTTTAGCAATCGAAGAGCATTTTGAGATTGGTGCATAGACCAGAGGGCAAAACCTAACATCCACCCCACCTGTAGGCGATGCCTTCGTCATCCTTCAGGACACCGTAGTCTGTGGAGATGGTGCGCCGCGTGTCAGACACAAGTGGGATCTTCATTGCACCCAGACCGCCCTGTTTACGTGGTGTGTTTGTCCTTGAAGACCACAAAACGGCAGCATTTTTGAAGCACTATGCGTAGTCACCGAGAACGCAAAAACAACAAAGGATTGTTGAATACCATGCAAAATGGGAGAAGTGAGAGTCTACGGAGGCAGCGATGACTTCGCAGCCAATCTTCCTGAAGTCCTCAGCGGCGTCGCTAAAAGCGATGATCTCGGTGGGACACACGAACGTGAAGTCCAGCGGATAAAAGAAGAAGACAACATACTTCCCTGTGCAGAGAGGAAATAAGATGAGGAGATTAGTTTTGTACCTCTAAGGGGGTAGGGAGGTAAATTCAAACCTTAATAGGTAGCGTCTGTTAAAAAAATAAAAACCACTTCCTGCAGCAAAGGAAAGGTCTTACCTCTATAATCCGACAGCTTCAGGTCCTTGAACTGTCCATCCGGCATCACCGCTTTAGCCAAGAAGTCTGGAGCCAGTTTTCCAATCTTTGCGTTGCCTGCAGCCATCTTCAGTCAGACTGAGAAGGAAATGGCCGAGTGTTACACACATCCTCTCTGAAAACTTACAGCTGCTTGTTTATTTTATAAAAGGAATGTCTAATATAAATATGAGCCCACTTGCTCAACTCGTGCAATAAAAAAAATAAAAAAAAGTTTTGTTTACATAGTCTGTGAGATTGTTCACATGGCTACAGTAATGTTTAATATTCTATTTCATTACATTTTTCAGGGTTCCTACACATTTTCAATACAGTTCCAGATGAAAAATTATCCAAATTCTCAAAGATTTTTTTTTTTAAATGTTCAAATAGTATTCAGATGTTTTTTTTCTTGCTCATTTTCAACTATAAACAAAAGCTCACTAGATTATTTTACTGAGCTCAGACAGAGTCTGTAAAGGATGGGTGGAGGAAATGCTGATATTACAAAACTACACATCCTGTTTCGTGCAAAAATAATTAAATGAAATTCCCGACTTTTCTGCTCGTTGAACACAACGACAGCTAGTTGCAAGAAATGTTTGTGTCAGCCATTCTCACACCTGACTTTAGGGACATTATTACATTTCCCTTTGGGGTTAATAAAGTATTTTTGAATTTGAATTCAATTTTATTTGTGAAAGATGCAAACAGATTCGAGAAATCTAAATGCAGGTTGACTTAATTATATTGTTGAGCAACAAATCTCATCATTCACTGAGAGCTAAAAACCGCAGACAAGGTAATTGTGCATCATTACCTTACAATAAATTACTCAGGTTATTACATGCCTGAGTATATAATAGCCTGCAGTCAGTTGGGATCTTTCGAAACATAACCCATGACCACTTCTCTTGTTTCACAGGTGTTTCCGGGTATGAATAAATGCAAACTTATTTTTTTTTCCCCATCGTGCTTTCGTCGAAGAGCGCGCGGCGCTTATGAAAAATGACTCTTTACGAACCGAAATGTATGTTTACCTGGTAAACATTCAAAAATGACAAGAAAAAAACCTGATTTCAGATAAATCCATCAATGTCGGACAGAAAATACCGATTAAGCTAACTCTTGTCACACTGGATTTACAGTTTTGTGATTTAAAAAAAAAGAAAGAAGAAGAAAAAAACACTTGTTGAATTCCTCAAAAACACAAAAGAGAACTCCTTGACCTTTAAGCACCGTGAATTGGAAGCTTAAAACAAAAAAACTACTCCAAAGCAATACATATATAGAGAAAAGTTGTCGTTTTCTTTTTTTTTTTTTAAACACCTACCTTTTGTAAAATTTCACCTCGCATCCAAAGCCGTACAGAGTGCAACGGCTGGCTGTTTCGACTGGATTTATATACCTTCACCAAAATCTCGCGATACTTTTACCAAATAACGCGACGCATCTCCTCAGTTCACTTCTCCAGTCCTGACCACGTCACAGTGTAGCGTGACTTTGCACTTTCCCAGTCTCCCCCTTTCTGGGAATGTCAGTTACTCGAAGGATTACGTCGAGGAAACCTTCAGAGGAAGTGTTAAATAACCGTTTTATGCAATTTGTCCATTCTTACGAGTCACTTTCGAAAATATTTTTATTGGCATAATATATTATTTATCCAAAACATAAGACGTATTTTTTTCGAGGTTCCTTCTTCCGCAAAGAAACCAGGAAAAGGTCTTTGAGTCAAGAGGTTGGTTGCCATGTGACCCAACCCAATTCCATGTGTAGAGTACATCCTTATCACCATGAACAAGCAATAAAAAGAATCTGTATTTTATGGTATATTCTTTCATTGAATTACCTTCAAATTTTGCACTTCTTACAAAAGGTCTTGTTTGAGTTCACAAAGCGGCCATGTTTTAGATGAGACAAAAACTGAGCTGTTTAACACAGAGTAACAGAGTATGTTTAGGCCTATCAAAGTAAGGCCTAAGAACCTACTAGCACCGTAACCGTCAAGCATGATGTTGGTAGCATCATGCTGTGGAGCTGCTTCACAGGCTCTAGTCCAGGTGCATAGTAAATTGACCAATGACTAACTCCAGATGTTTTTGTAATAGTAAATAATATGTGGTGTTTTTTTTTTTGTTTGTTTGTTTTTTGCTCACTATTCTATATGTAAATTGTGTTTTTTTTTAAGTCCCTTTTTTTCAAGTATCACCTCTTAAGTTGGGAAAAAGAGAATAATGGGGTTCGCATATTTAAGAGAGACGTTCTCATTTTGTGTGACACATAATTCTGCAATGCAAATGTTTCAAAAAGGAAGACAGAAGTTAAACCTAAAATAGATTACGGGATTAATTTAGCGTCAAAACAGGTAATGCGATTGTCTATTAGATAACTAATGGCCACATGCAAAACCATCATTGCCTATTATCATCTTGTGTATATTAGGCTACATTACATAGGCAACAGTGACATGAAATATGTGTTCAGAAGAGTCAACGTTCAACTTTTAATCCTTAGAGTCTGCTCCAGCTGTTAAACATTAAAAACATTACTTAGATGAAACTTCCTCCTTTCTTTAGACTCGTGTTGCATCATGTTCCTTTAATCAGTTCGCTTCAAAATGGATTTTTCTCTCTCGTTTCCTCTTCACATGCCGCTGCTTTGTTTACTCAGTGAATAAGCAGAGGGACGCCACACATCTTTGTCTGCACACTTTTCACAATGGAGGCAGTTTCTGGTGGTTAGTGAAAACGGAAGTTAAACTAACAACTGGCTGTCTGGTTATGACATGTGTCACATCAATTTCATTATTTGGCTTAAATATATATATATATAAGGATTTGCAGATCCTTCACAAGCAGTTTGTATTGCAAGGTTGAGCTATGACACACATTTTTATTTTACATTGATATGATTTCCATTTTGATTCAGGGGAATCATAATTGTTAAGAAAAAAAAAAGGAGAAGCGAAAACTGGTCATATAATCTTAAGAAATGATTTAAAATAAGCTCACACTAAAATGAGAGGTGTTTCAGTTTCATTGTCCAACCCCTGTATATATATATATATATATATATATATATATATATATATATATATATATATATATATATATACACTGCTCAAAAAATAAAGGGAACACTTAAACAACACAATATAACTCCAAGTAAATCAAACTTCTGTGAAATCAAACTGTCCACTTAGGAAGCAACACTGATTGACAATCAATTTCACCTGCTGTTGTGCAAATGGAACTTTGTACAGAACAAAGTATTCAATGAGAATATTTCTTTCATTCAGATCTAGGATGTGTTATTTGAGTGTTCCCTTTATTTTTTTGAGGAGTGTATATTCAAATAGGTGTGGATTTTATAAAACCATGGATAAAAACATGAGAAACAATCCTGCTGACGTGTGCTTGAGAGCTATGCTTCTTAATCAATATTATATATAACAGGATAACAAAAGTGGAACCTCAGAGGTATTGCATATTGCACTGTATTTTACATAATTTCTCATGATTTAATAGTATGTAGTTGAAGGTCTTGCCAAGTCATTCTAAAAAGCCGTCAACTAAATTGACTATTTACATTCTTCTGCATGTTTGTTCTGGCTTGTGGCAAACCTCACCTTGTGACCTTTTAGTGACGGCTTTCTTCTTGCCACTGGACTGATGTTGAGGCTTGAGGAGCTCAATTACACCTGAAGAGGAAGAAAAATTTGTTGTTTTTTTCTTTTAAAAAAAGGCAGAAATTCAAAACAAAATAGTTTTTTGTAGTCTTGACTCATATCAATCTGTTTTACCTAAGGAAACAGGAGTTTTTCAAAGCTTAAGCAGCCTCCTCGCTTTCCTCCATCATCTCTTGTCACCGATTATATTTGCACACCGTTGCCCTAGGAGAAATCTCATCAAGGGCCAGATAAGAGGGACGGTATGGTGGGGGGAGGACATAATAACCTCCTTTTAGATGCACCATTGTAGGCTCAGGATCAAACACTGTCCTGTGTTCATCTCCCGTCTCACAATATCCCCGTAATTAGTGAATACGCTCAACGGCTGATTCTGAAGCAGCTGGATGTTTGAAGGGCCCCTCAGGGGCCCATTGTCTTGGTTTCAATGAACCCTGAGGAATAACAACAAAGTTGCACCAGAGATCCGATGTAAAACTGCTAGAAATGTGATGAGTCTCTTCCACCAGACGTAAACACAGTGATGACAGTGATGCTACTGCTATGCAGCTGTGATGCGTTATTCTTCATCAACAAAAGATTTGCAATCATAAAAAAATTAGAACACCATTAAATGTTCAGTTTTTTGCTAAGAAATGTAACCAACAAAACAACATCTTTTAAAGGAGCAGTGTCATGTATTTCCAAGGCCATTTTATAGCACAGTCAACTAAATACGTTACCTTCATTTGCTATAAAAATGCTATCAAATATGGCTTTAAAAAATTTGACACCGCAATGTAACGCCTTGAAATCGGGCTACTGTCTCTTTAAAAACTCCTGCTCTTTCTGAAACTCCACCTTCAGCAAGTCAGCACAACATGGCTCCACTATTAGCCTGGTAACAGTGTTTTTCCAGCATTTCACTGCAGTTCCAGCTGGTGTTTGCTCATTTCTGCTGACTAGTCTGAAGGAGTTGAGTGGGCGGAGTTGTGGGGAAAGGTTGCTCTGTGAGGCGGAAGTGTGGAAACTGCAGCAGAGAGGAGAAGGTGGCTCTAGGTCCAGCCAGGCGTTTTGAGCAGCAGAATGGTTGCCACGGGAAATTAAAGCATTCTCAGCCTCTGGCAGTCCTTGGTGGATTCTCTGCTATGTTTTGGGTCATTGTCATGATTCTGAGTCCAGCTCTGTTTCTGGTTTATTATATTATTTTTGTTTGTTTTACAGATGGTTTCACGTTTTGCTCAATCACTCTCTGAAACATAGAACTCATGTTGGATTCTACGGTAGCGAGTCGGCAAAGAAACCCTAAACCAGGATTCTTATAGCTGTGACTCACTGTTGGTTTGTTGTTTGATTTCTCTCCTCTGTTCTTGGGTACAAATGAATCAGCTTGAGACTCATCTATCTAAAGGACGTTGCTCCAGAACTCTTGGCCTTTGTCCACTTTCTCTCTGGCAAACCTGGGTCTGACCGTCATGTTTTCTTGAATTGTCCAGTCCCTTTCTGGTTGTACAGGCAGGCACTTTCAGATCAACAGTAACGAGAGCCTGTTTTAGGTCCCGTGATGATATTTCTCGGAGACTACTTTCGGCATATTGCGTTCCACTTCCAGGGTGAACTTGCTTGGACAGCCAGACCTGGGCTTGTTGGCAGCTATTTGAAATGCCCTTCACATTTAGACTATTTGCGGAACAACAGAAAGTCTCCTTTTGAATTTTTTAGATCTGTAGCCAGACTCAGGAAACCAAACCTTCTGCCACAATCATCTTCCTGAAGCTCTTACCATCTCTTTTGAGCTCACCGTGGCACCACAGTGCTGTGAGGCTAATGGCCCAAACCAAGATGGGTCCTTGATGAGCTGTTTGGTCTGGGGTTTGAATGTTCTCTCTGTGACTACAGAAGGTTCTCTCTGGGTACTCCCGTTTTCTGTCACAGTCCGAAAACAATTTGGTCGCTTGAAATTTCTAAATAAAAATAACAACTTAAAACTGATTGATTCTTTATTGTCAGGCGTGTCTGTGTTTCCCTGTGATGGACTGGTGACCTGTCCAAGCCGTGTCATGCCCAGGCCACGGCAAACTTGAGAGACACACCGGTGACCTTGCGATCTTTAAAAGTATCATGTGAGGATGGAAAACAAATGGATGGATTATTTTATAACATATCCAGATGTGCAATAGAGTACATCTATGTCCCTACAGAGGACAGACTGATGAGCGAGAGGCTGACTGAGAGAGGCCAGGCTGAGACTTGTTCTGACAAGGTGGAGGCAAGAAAGTCAGCAGGAGAAACTCAGAGGGGAGCCGTCAGTCACAGCAGGGTACGACCACAACATGCAGAGCAGAAACACAAACAGGCACCTGCTTAGAATCCAGCAGCAGCACAGATACACACACGTAGATACTGCACCGCTTCCTCTTTTGTTTGTTCGCTTAATAAATCTAAACAGGTTTCATAAATCTACAACTGTTTTATACAACCTTTAGGTCACGCATGAAGTTAAATCTGTTTTATCCTGGTTATAGTTGGTCTTTTGATGCTTTAGGTATGCTGACTTCTTATGCAGAAGGATACTTAATGTTATATTTAAAAAAGCTTGCAGTGTAAAAAAAAAAAGCAATAGAGGAACTCTATAGATGTTTGTTTTTAAGAACAGGGCAACATTTGAGTATTTTCAGTTTATTAAAATATAAACAACATCAGAAAGGTACAAATATTACTGGGTAATTACATGTTACGGGTAGTTAAAGCAGGATGGGCCGCCAGGCTTAAAATACACTGAGGGAAACCCTGATAAAAGTGTCTTAATCTGTACATCACTGCCCACTTAATAATGATATTTTTTTAAATAAGCTCTCTAAGAGTATACATATATACATATATATATTTCTAGCTCCTCTCCAAAAGCACCTTAATCACTTTCGAGAGGAGGGGCTGGAGAAACCGTCGCATTAGATCTTTTTACCCGGTCTTTGCCTACTTCCTTTCCTTTTGATAAAGGTAAATGAAGCCCCTTCTGAACATGATGATGTAGAAGCAGTCGTGATAGTTTGTGGACTCATTTTAAGCGATTAAAAAAAAGAAAAGACGTTTGATACGAGACGGAACTACGAAATTTAACTACGAAAAAACATAACTCAACTAGAAATCATAGTGCAGCAAATAGAACCTCCAGCCCCTGCGTCCTCCACTCCTCCGGTCGTCACCGCTGTGGCTGCCGCTCCCACGCCCCCAGCAGCCGTCGCTCCTAAGCCTTCTCCAGCCCCTCGGCGAAGAGAGCACACTATCGCCTTCGCTCTGGTCCCCATGATGATGGGTTTCCAGGCGGTCGCCAGCCAGGGGGCGCCAGCCAGGGGGCGCGGCTGATGGCGTGGCCTGTTCCCCGTAAGTGAGCCTTCGGGCCCTGTTAGTGGGTTCTTGGCCCCTAAAGAGCTTCCTAGTTCCTCCGAGTTTCCTAGCGTCCCCTCCAAGCTCCCTGGCTTTCCCTCCGAGCTCCCTAGCGTCTCCTTCAAGCTCCCTGGCTTTCCCTCCAAGCTCCCTAGCGTCTCCTTCAAGCTCCCTAGCGTCCCCTCCAAGCTCCCTAGCTTTCCCTCCGAGCTCCTTAGCGTCTCCTCCGAGCTCCCTAGTGTTCCCAATGTTTCCTCGTCGCCCCCTAGTGCTCCTCCCGAGAACCAGCCTCCTAGTGCTCCTCCAGATTCTCCCAGAGACTCCTTGTCACCGCCTCCTGTGGCCCGGTCCCTGCGCCGACGTTGCCTGGCGGACCCGCCTCCCCCAGCCTGGCCTCTGTACCGACGTCGACCTCCGGACCAGCCTCCAGTGGCCCGGCCCCAGCACCGACGTTGCCCGTCGGACCCACATTCGGCTCCTTCCTGTGTCTCCGGCCACCCTGCTGGGTGCTGCTCAAATCTTTCATCTTCAGATGAGCTCTCTGAAGAAACATCGCTGTTTTACATCGTCTTCAGAGACGATGTCAGAACCTGAGGACTCAAATCTTCCATCTTCAGATGGGCTTTCTGAAGAAACAACACTGTGTTTTTCATCGTCTTCAACGAAATCTTCAAATCCAAAATTCTTGTATCGTCCATCTTCAGATGTGCTCTCCTTTGAAACACCACTGTGTTTTACATCGTCTTCGGCGACGACGTCAAAATCAAAGTGTTCTGAACTTTCGTCAGTTGATCTCTCTGCTGAAAGGTCTTCATCTTTAATCCGATATCCCAGGAACTTTTCTACTCCCTTCGTAACAAGATACCCAAGGCCCCAACCGATGGTTAAAATCATCTTGACTGTAGTTGAAATGGTTTCTAAAATCACTGTTCGAAATCGATTATCATATTCCAAATGATAATAATATTCGCTTGAACCTTTATGACATCATCGATGAGAACACCGATGACATGATGATGTCACACGACCTGTGCCAGGTTCTTGTTTGTTTTAGTTGCTATGGAAACACAAGGAGTTATGTATGAGATAAAACTACTGTCAATTAAAAATGCATGCGTAGACATCTAAATTTGTGAATTGAAGTCAGTAAATGTGCATAAATGTAAGTTTTGTATTTGTCCTGTTTTTCAACTCATACGTACGTGTAACTTTACCTATGAGAATACTCGTAAACAAATAAATTAATACAAGTGTTTTTGATTGGTTTTATAGAGAGTAAGTATTTTTCCAGAAGTTAGACACACATCAGTCACATTTAGAAACTGGCTCTAAACCATCTGCTTGATCTATTTTGAACTGGGAGTGAGGAGGATCCTCTTCAACTTATCATGTCTTGCCTTAATTACTTGCTCTGTTCATAAGGAAAACATTGGCTGGCTGACTTCTCTGGTTTTCACTGCTTAGCTGTGTCATTTATATATTTCCTCTGTCCTGTTGTACAAATGGTTTTTTTAAACATTTTATCTCCAAAAATATAGAAATGTTATGGATGAAATAATGTGTTTACAATCATGAATTTAAAGTGTAGCAGGAAGCCGGAGCACCCGGAGAGAAACCTGCAAACTTCTTTTTGATATTTTATTCATGAAATGTAATTACAAAATCTATTTCTGACATTTTGTAATTAAATGTCAGAAATACATTTATTATTTCAGAGCCTTTTTGGGAAATAAAGGTTCTAGTGGCCTTTATTTAATAGGAGTAGACAGGAAAGTGGGTTATGAGAGAGGGGATTCAAACCCAGGACTTTGATGCTGCAAGGCAACAGTGCTCCCAACTGAGCCACTGTCCAACAGTTTTATTCTCAAAATTAATGTTTTATTAACATCTAAGGAGAATTTAGAGGCCAATTAACCAAACAGTCATGATGTTAGACTGTGGCAGGAAGCCGGAGCGCCCGGAGAGAAACCTGCAAACAGGAAACCTGTCAATCTTTTTACCCTTTTGTTAGAGATTTTTTGGTATTATCATTTTATTCTTACTTTAGTTCACATTCAGCCTATAGATCATTGTGATTTTCTGTTTAAAGTGTTCTCTTCCTTACGTGTGTATGGAGGTCACTACTGTCGGTTCAACTTTACGCACCTCCTAATTTAGTAACTACCTGTGAACAGTCGTATTTTGTTTTATTGACAGTACTGACCGAGATTTGAACCGGGCTCAGACCTTTGATTAGATATCACATCTGGAACTGGGTTGTTAGATGTTTGGGTTAGAAGCTTTACGACCTCTGTTGTGTTTCCTGACTGCCCCCTTGCCTGTTCTTCTTTGACAATAAAAACAGGAGTCCTTGTGAGGGCAGATCAGAACGCTCTGTGGAACTGATCGGAGGAGAAGTTTGATAGAGCCTTCCCTTTTACAAAAGCTCCACGTAAAATTCATATACGTTGTCTGTGGTTCTTTCTTTTATTTAGGTTCGAAAGGAAAATACCTATCACCTTTGATCCCAGAAAATTTTGTGTCTCTTGTCATGAATGTTTAAGTAACTGAACTCAACAACACATGTTCTGTCCCAGTTACTGAAACGTCTCCAGCTTCAAAATGCTCGGTTATTATCTCATCAGGGATATTTTCTTCAACCAAATTAGAAATTTCTAGCTCTTCTCCAAAAGCACCTTAATCGCTTTCGAGAGGAGGGGCTGGAGAAACCGTCGCATTAGATCTTTTTACCCGGTCTTTGCCTACTTCCTTTCCTTTTGATAAAGGTAAATGAAGCCCCTTCTGAACATGATGATGTAGAAGCAGTCGTGATAGTTTGTGGACTCATTTTAAGCGATAAAAATTAGAAAAGACGTTTGATACGAGACGGAACTACGAAATTTAACTACGAAAAAACATAACTCAACTAGAAATCATAGTGCAGCAAATAGAACCTCCAGCCCCTGCGTCCTCCACTCCTCCGGTCGTCACCGCTGTGGCTGCCGCTCCCACGCCCCCAGCAGCCGTCGCTCCTAAGCCTTCTCCAGCCCCTCGGCGAAGAGAGCACACTATCGCCTTCGCTCTGGTCCCCATGATGATGGGTTTCCAGGTGGTCGCCAGCCAGGGGGCGCCAGCCAGGGGGCGCGGCTGATGGCGTGGCCTGTTCCCCGTAAGTGAGCCTTCGGGCCCTGTTAGTGGATTCTTGGCCCCTAAAGAGCTTCCTAGTTCCTCCGAGTTTCCTAGCGTCCCCTCCAAGCTCCCTGGCTTTCCCTCCGAGCTCCCTAGCGTCTCCTTCAAGCTCCCTAGTGTTCCCTCCAAGCTCCCTAGTGTCCCCTCCAAGCTCCCTAGCTTTCCCTCCAAGCTCCCTAGCGTCTCCTTCAAGCTCCCTGGCTTTCCCTCCAAGCTCCCTGGCTTTCCCTCCGAGCTCCCTAGCGTCTCCTTCAAGCTCCCTAGCGTCTCCTCCAAGCTCCCTGGCTTTCCCTCCAAGCTCCCTGGCTTTCCCTCCGAGCTCCCTAGCGCCTCCTTCAAGCTCCTTGGCTTTCCCTCCAAGCTCCCTGGCTTTCCCTCCGAGCTCCCTAGCGTCTCCTTCAAGCTCCCTAGCGTCTCCTCCAAGCTCCCTGGCTTTCCCTCCAAGCTCCCTGGCTTTCCCTCCGAGCTCCCTAGTGTCTCCTTCAAGCTCCCTAGCGTCTCCTCCAAGCTCCCTGGCTTTCCCTCCGAGCTCCCTAGCGCCTCCTTCAAGCTCCCTGGCTTTCCCTCCAAGCTCCCTGGCTTTCCCTCCAAGCTCCCTGGCTTTCCCTCCGAGCTCCCTAGCGTCTCCTTCAAGCTCCCTAGCGTCCCCTCCAAGCTCCTTGGCTTTCCCTCCAAGCTCCCTAGCTTTCCCTCTGAGCTCCCTAGCGTCTCCTCCGAGCTCCCTAGTGTTCCCAATGTTTCCTCGTCGCCCCCTAGTCCTCCTCCCGAGAACCAGCCTCCTAGTGCTCCTCCAGATTCTCCCAGAGACTCCTTGTCGCCGCCTCCTGTGGCCCGGTCCCTGCGCCGACGTTGCCTGGCGGACCCGCCTCCCGCAGTCTGGCCTCTGTACCGACGTCGACCTCCGGACCAGCCTCCAGTGGCCCGGCCCCAGCACCGACGTTGCCCGTCGGACCCACATTCGGCTCCTTCCTGTGTCTCCGGCCACCCTGCTGGGTGCTGCTCAAATCTTTCATCTTCAGATGAGCTTTCTGAAGAAACATCACTGTGTTTTTCATCGTCTTCAGAGACAATGTCAGAATCAGAAGACTCAAATCTTTCATCTTCAGATGAGCTCTCTGAAGAAACATCGCTGTGTTCTACATCGTCTTCAGAGACAATGTCAGAATCAGAAGACTCAAATCTTTCATCTTCAGATGAGCTCTCTGAAGAAACATCACTGTGTTCTACATCGTCTTCAGAGACGATGTCAGAACCTGAGGACTCAAATCTTCCATCTTCTGATGAGCTCTCTGCAGAAACATCAGTGTGTTTTTCATCGTCTTCAACGAAATCTCCCAGTCCAAAGTAATTATGTTGTTTATCCTCAGATGAGCTCTCTGCAGAAACATCAGTGTGTTTTACATTGTCTTCAGAGACGATGTCAGAACCTGAGGACTCAAATCTTCCATCTTCAGATGGGCTTTCTGAAGAAACAACACTGTGTTTTTCATCGTCTTCAACGAAATCTTCAAATTCAAAATTCTTGTATCGTCCATCTTCAGATGTGCTCTCCTTTGAAACATCCTTGTGTTTTACATCGTCTTCAGAGACGACGTCAAAATCAAAGTGTTCTGGACTTTCATCAGTTGATCTCTCTGCTGAAATGTCTTCATCATTAATCCGATATCCCAGGAACTTTTCTACTCCCTTTGTAACAAGATACCCAAGGCCCCAACCGATGGTTAAAATCATCTTGACTGTAGTTGAAATGGTTTCTAAAGTCACTGTTCGAAATCGTCTCTCTATCAAAGTGTTGTACCTCCAACGGCGTTGAAAAGCAAACTGAGAATTCTTGGATTCCAAATGATAATAATAATGGCTTGAACCTTTATGACATCATCGATGAGAACACCGATGACATGATGATGTCAGGTTCTTGTTTGTTTTAGTTGCTATGGAAACACAAGGAGTTATGTATGAGATAAGACTACTGTCAATTAAAAATGCATGCGTAGACATCTAAATTTGTGAATTTAAGTCAGTAAATGTGCATAAATGTAAGTTTTGTATTTGTCCTGTTTTTCAACTCATACGTACGTGTAACTTTACCTATGAGAATACTCGTAAACAAATAAATTAATACAAGTGTTTTTGATTGGTTTTATAGAGAGTAAGTATTTTTCCAGAAGTTAGACACACATCAGTCACATTTAGAAACTGGCTCTAAACCATCTGCTTGATCTATTTTGAACTGGGAGTGAGGAGGATCCTCTTCAACTTATCATGTCTTGCCTTAATTACTTGCTCTGTTCATAAGGAAAACATTGGCTGGCTGACTTCTCTGGTTTTCACTGCTTAGCTGTGTCATTTATATATTTCCTCTGTCCTGTTGTACAAATACTTTTTTTAAAACATTTTATCTCCAAAAATATAGAAATGTTATGGATGAAATGAGCAACTCACCAATCGGTAAGATGGGTACCAGTCTCCACATCATCTTAGATGGTTTCTGAATTTGTTCTTCATAAATGAATCACAGAGAACTGAATAAGATATGAGGAAAAAAGTTATTTGCACAAATTCCTTCTCCACTGTGAAACTAATAACAGTTGAATCATCTAGTCATGTTGAATTCATGATGTGCATCACGCAAATCTCCTTTGCATTAGAAATCTCCTCTGAGGACAATAGTCTTGTTCAATGTGCCACTTTTTAAAATTTGAGCCCCTGCCCCTCCATAGGTCTCTGCACGGCCCTGCACCATCCCACCCCGGGACGTGGTAATAAAAGGTTGGAGACCACTGATCTACATGACCTGATAAGAACCTGATCTATATAATTTACACTTAAGATCTTTAAAGCAGAGGTCAATATTGATTTTATTCGACTTGCCATATAAGATAAAGACATTTTGAATGTTCTTTTACCTTTGATAATTTTATGGCTTATTGCTTTTTCAGGTTCAGTTTTTTCAATAATGAACATTCATAAAATGATCATCTCACCTCCTCCCAGGATGCTGCCCTGGGCTGGGATATTAATCTATACCAGAACTCCTCATCGGTTCCTATTGCATTTGTTCTCACAAGGCATTTCCTCCCCCCACAATTTTGCCCTTAAACTCCAATCGTTTAATACTCTTTTTTTGTATTTCAAGAAATTCTCATAAGACGATGAACACCGCCGTTTTAGATTAAATGAAACATATGGAAGAGTTTCTTTTCAATCAAGCGGTGGATGAACAACATGAACACAACATACTGTTTCAGAACAAAGTTGTCTGTACCTTTAAGAATTCTCCCGCGTTTGTCTACGACTCCGGAAGGAGCGAGCCCGTTTCGCGCTAAATTGAAACAACAGAGCAGTTCAGCAGTCCACGCGAGGAGCGACTCACACGTCACATCTGAACCCCTCGCTGCCAGTGGTAGTCTTCAACAAGGTCTGCTGTTTCTTAGCACTCTTCAAAATTGTATTTAAGTTTACCAGCGTAAGTATACAACTTATTATTTTATTGCAAGAAAAATAAAAAATAAAAAAATATATATATATTTAAGTGACCACTTGCTTTGGTTTCTCTGTTCAGTGAAGCCAAAATGGAGGAGGCCAACAAGCTCGTCGGGACCGGCAAGAAGTTCCTGGTGACGGGGAAGGTGGTGGAGGCAGTGAGCGCCCTGCAGGAGGCCTGCGGGATGCTGTGAGTAAACCGGCGGCAGACAAAAAGACTCTCACTCAGTATCTTATATATATATATCTTTTGGTTGCAAATAGTTTCATTTTGTATTGTTGACTTTTGTATCTCGAGAAATTGTCTATTTATTTATGCATTTCTAACAGGCTATATTTTTGGTTGTCTAAAATTCTGGCGTTAAGCATCCTCTCCTTTGTGCGGGTTTCCTTCGGGTTTCCTGCGTTATCGTAATAATAGAAAGGAGTGAATGCGGCCCAAACCGCGTTGTTCGCAGTTAGCTTTCACGGCTGTTTCAATGGTTGCGTTTAATTACATGTTACAGTGAAAATGGTCACTTTTAAATGTTCTCAAAGAAAATGTTTGGTCCCCATTTTTCAATAGCCACCTTTTCCTCGCTGTCTCTTAGAAACGTAGCGTTAAGGTTAAAAGGTGAGGCACAACCTCGAGGTCTGACCTCAGCAAAATAAATAAATAAATAAAAATCGTCGACTTTAAATTTATTCAGAACTTTTCAGTTTACCATCAAAACTGAGTTTTAAAGGGACAAACAATTGAGTTTTGAAATGCCTGGTCCAAAAGCGTGTAGAAACCCTGATGGAGTGAAGTTTTTTTTTTGTTGTTGTTTTTTTTTCCCAAGTCCATCCATTAACTGCATCTTCAGTCTCAATGTTGTGTGTCAAACAAATTGGTCCAATTTTGTCACCAGGAAAATACAATCATTCAAATGATAACCCAACTGGGAACTGGAGCTGAATATGTAAGCTTGCAATAGCCAAACATTTTATTTCTTTCCTGTGTTTGACAATAGCTAACCTATGGCAGAATAGAGGACCGACTCACTGCCTGTACAAAATATAAAACAACAAACACCCTCGGGGTCCTTCCAACTGCAATAAAATATATTGCTGTATATTTCAATGCAGTTACATGTCCGTTCTGTGTATTATCTCCATTAACAACAGGTCTGCTCACTTTTCACGTATGGCCTTCGTACAAAAGAACATATGTATTTTAAAAAATGTTCAGATTTTTTGTTTTCTACTTAATTTTATTTTATTTTTTAAAATAAAAGTAATTTAATTTTATTTAGTAAAAGGGGCATTTTTTTTCCTCCTCCAAACATTTTGCAGAAGTACAATTCGAAACAGAATATTTTGGCTGATGTGTAACTTGATGATGATATTGACGAGAGAAAAAAAATAATTTCAGAGCTAAGAAGTACGGAGACACGGCGGATGAGTGCGGGGAGGCGTTCTACTGGTGTGGGAAAGCACTGCTGGATTTGGCACGGTGGGTTTAAAAAACGTTAAACTAGCTTTAACCGCCGCTTGACGGCGCTTTGAGTCTGCAGATGTGAACGACAGGATGTGATTACAGGATGGAGAACTCCGTCCTGGGGAACGCTCTGGAAGGAGTCCCGGAGGAGGAGGAGGAAAAGCCCAAAGACTCCAACGTTGAGAGCGTAGAAAATGTTGATGGTGAGGGGGCGGGGCTAACTACTTCAAATCCCACTGGGAGCTGGCGCCGACGCTTAACGCTCATCCATCGCATTGTTAGAAAAGTCCAGAGACGAGCTGAGGGTTCAGGTGTACGATGCCATGGCGGAGAAGAAAACAGACTCCGAGAAGCAGAGCGAGGCGACGGAGGAGAGCAAGACTGAAGGCTCAGAGGCTACACCGGAGAAGAAGGAGGAGGAAGAGGACGGCGAGGATGAATCACCTGCTGAGGAGAAGGAGGGAGAATCTGAAGCTGCTGCTGAACAGGAAGAATCTACAGATAAACCAGAGGAAGCTGGAGGTAAACATCTGATTTATCCAGACTGTAGAGATGTTTCTGTCACAACTGGGCACAAAACTTGGCTGATGTCAATATTGGCAGAAAAGGGATGCAGTTTTACCGAAAGACCGTCTTAGAATTCTGGGGGGAAAAAGTTTTTTTTTTTTTGTTTTTCTTTTTTTGAGTTTTCAGAAAATTTCTACTTATTTCTCCTAATTTGTCCGAATTCTTGCAATATTATGACTTTATTCTCGTAATTAAAACTGGAAAAAAAATCTTAGCCGAACCCTGATATTCCATTGCAGAGTTGTCCTGAATTCAAACTCTGTAAAAATAGCTGTAAAACACACTAGTCAAACAAGATGGCCGCCTTTGGTGTGGCGACATCACTCTGACCTACGGAAGCCCGAGGAGTTGATAGTTGGGAGGGGAAAAAACAAAATTGTGATTTATTTTTTCCTTCCAAAAATTATAAATCTTCAAAAACCAGGAATTCAATTAATTGATCAAATTAATTGCTTGTATTTTAATTTCTGCAGCAAAGCATCAGTAGCTGCATTTCCACTAAGAGTTTGCTCAGAACTTTGCCAACATTCTGCAAATGTTGGAAAAAAAAGTAAAAAAAGCAATTTCACAATTGCAGTTTCCCATTAAATAAGAAACACGATTAAAATCCCACATGAATACATTTGGGGTGGCAAGTCGTTAAACAGGCCGGGTCACTTCCTGTCGTCTTCTTCATTTCCACCAGTAGTAACATCCAGTTATCGATCATGCAACTCGCACAAAAAAAAGTGTTTCAATAAAGCAAATTTATTTCCACAATTCCAATTTGCGCAATTTTGCGCTTAATGGAAACGAGTGGTTTCAGCTGGGTGCCATGGTAACCACACCTCCCCTCTGCAGGCGATGAAGACGAGGACGACGAAGAGACGGAGGCTGAAGTGGAGGAGCTCGGTGAAGGGGAGCCCACTGCTGACAAGGTACTGACCGCACACTGGCCTTCAGACGGAAAGCATGACGTGGGCTCACGTCATGCTTTCTTCCTCCATGCTGACCTTCCTCCAGGACAGTGAGGATGAGGAGGTGGGGAACCTGCAGCTGGCCTGGGAGATGCTGGAAGTGGCTAAAGTCATCTACAGAAGGTAGAGCTGCAGCGACGCCTGCGGGATCCAGACGCCTGCTGGGATCTGACCTCATGTCTCCGTTTGACTCAGGAAGGAGGGGAAGGACGACCAGCTGATGGCGGCGCAGACCCACCTGAAGCTGGGAGAGGTTTCTGCCGAGTCGGGTAAAAAGACTCACTTTTTCAACACGCTGTTAGATTTTCAGGGTATTGTTTGCTGGGAGGGCATATTGTCACTTTCCTAAAATAATGGCCTGGGCCAATTGTTTTGCCAATTTTTATTTGTATTTTTTTTTCAGTCTTAGGTCATTGCTTTAGGAAGGTGACAATATGTAACTAAGAGGAAAATGATGTATGTAAGGGGTGCCCAAAGTGTGGCACCGGGGTCATTTATGGCCCTTAGACTGATTTTGTGCAGCTGCCGACTGCAGTTCCATGAAGATGTAAATCCAGCCCGTCCATTTTTTTTTTTTTTTACCATTTTTTTCTCCGAAGAGTTTTTGCGGCGCTAGTGGCTTGTATTTTTTGTACAGTAGGCAGACAGGACGGAGGGTGAGGAGAGGGGGGAAGACATGCGGCAAAGGTCGTCGGGACCGGGAGTCGAACCTGCGACGTCCGCGTCGAGGACTAAGGCCTCCAAACGTGGGGCGCGCTAACCCCCTGCGCCACCACAGCACGCCCCAATCCATTTTTATTTTTCCCTTAAATCAAACCGTAATCATAAAATCAATTCCCGGGCCACATGTTGGACCCCCCTGATTTAAGACGTTTGTTCTGGAATATTGTTGCTCATATTGAATCTGCGTGTCAGGAAATTACAACCAGGCACTCGAGGACTTCCAGGAGTGTCTGAAGGTCCAGCTGAAGCACCTGGACCCGGACAGCCGCCTGCTGGCAGAGACCCACTACCAGCTGGGGGTCACCCACAGCCTGAACCTCCAGTACGTCCCGGCCATCCAGGCCCTGAATAACTCCATCTCGGTCATCAAGAACAGGCTGGGTGAGGCGCCTGGCACCTCAGCAGATCACCACGCAGAGAGCCGACCTTTTAGTCTGACGTTGTTGACCTTTCAGAAAAACTGCAGGAGATGATGGACAAAGCCGAGAGTCCAGAAGCTCTGGAAGAGGAGAGGAAGGAGATGGAGGAGCTGAAGGCTCTGCTCCCAGAGATCCAGGAGAAGGTGGAAGACGCCACTGAGGGGATGAAGAGCAGCGCTGAGGCGGCTCAGGTGAGCTGGGAATGGACAAACTGCTTAATCTGGGTTTTTCTTTTTACTACAGGGGATCTGCATCCTTAGTCTTACATTTGTGTATCTAAAATCACATTACGTTCACTAAAAAGAAAAAGAGTTGGCCTTAATTACCTTAATCACAGGCATTACATTTTGTTGTGCCAGAATTATTTAGTCTTATATTCTGTGAGTCTTGCTCTTTTTTTCTTAAGGATTTCACTGTTATGCAGAACTTTGATTCTCATGCAGACGACTTTATTGCGTTCTGTGATTAGAGGCAGTTGTGGCTACCGCTAACACGCTACTAATACACAATTGAAGGCTAGCTAGCATGAAGCTAGCCAGCTTTTGTACATCTGTCATGGGTAAGTTCACATTTCTAACCAGTTGGCTGGATGATGTTTCTTTGCCATTGGCTCACTTCTCAGGCCAATCCATGCAAGTTATTTGCGATTTTTCTTTTTATACATTTCTGTAGTTATACATATTTTCCAATTCTGTTCCTAGCCTTACAAAGTCTTTGAGTTGGTGAAATCCTGCAGAAGTTCTTTCAAAGAAAGAAATAACCTACCAAGATGTTGCTTATATTCTGAATACTTGGATTATTTGGACCAGTCCATAGATGTACAATTCTCATGTTTGCATTCTTAACGCTGACCGATGCTCCACAGCTCCTGTCCTGAGTTCTTTGTTTGCTTTGTTCCCACCTGTAGGATGGAGCCTCCAGTTCCTCTGCTTTGCCCGATTCTACCGTCGGCCCTGCTGACTCTTCGTCCAGTCCAGCAGTAAGTCTGCTCCTGAAATAGCAGGGCTTACACGGATGAAACATTGACACTGGGAAGTGTTTACAGCTGAAAACGAGATATTTGAAGCTTCTGATTTCTTAAACCCTCACTTCCTGACATTGTGAAAAAGTAAAAAGTCTGATGTAGGCCAGGCATCCAAAACCCAAACAAAATACAGAGGAGGTTCCTGAAAAGACCAAAACTCTCCCCATCGGTCAAACATTGTGGAATGTCCCTTAGATGACCAGCAGGGGGGAGTGTTATGATCTAACTTTAACTTGAACTAGTTCTGGTTCCTTTCTCATTTGTCAGAAGCAAAGTTTTGGTTGTGTCTCTAACCGCCTGAACGTTGTTTTTCCTAATGGCTACTTGTCTCAATTTCCCAACCAGCTGCAAAGCACCAACAGCACCAGTGTACATCCCTCCACCGTCCCAGTGTCCGATATCTCCCACCTGGTCAGAAAGAAGGTGAGTACTCAGACATTTGACGGTGACCCTGGTGCAGGTTGAGGATCTCACCTCCCTTTAAAGTAATTTTTTAAAGGAATTCTATCCAAAAGTTCAGATGGGACTGGAACAGGAATAATCCAATTCAAACATGCAGTGGATGATGATGATGCATTCTGGTACTCAGTGAAGTTATAAAGTGCCTTTTATATGATTTTTATTTTGTAAACCTCTTACTGCCTAAATTTGTGTGTTTTTGTTTTTTTTTAAACATTTTCTTGCTGTCAGGTGGATACTAAATTAAGCAGTTTTATGTATATTTAGCACAATATGTGAAATGTAGAAATGGGCCAATTCTTGTATGTGTAGAATATGCACCAATTGGCATTAGGTGCCAGGTGCCGTTTTGGCTGCATTACAGTAGTTTTTGATCCACAAGCCATTTATCCCATTAGCTCTAGACTTGTTTGTTTTGGTTGTATTTACCCAGAATGCCCTGTGCTATGGTGCCCTATTTTTTTCTGTGCTTCCTTTCAGAGGAAACCAGAAAGTCCAGTAAAGGAAGCTGAAGTGAAGAGGGTGAAGCAGGACGACGACCAGGAGCCCCCCGCCAACGGGATCCACAAAGCTAACGGAGATTCCGCCAAACGCACCGAAAACATGGAGGTGGCAAAGTGACGCGTCTTTAGGCTTCCTTCCACTTTTCTTTGATGCTCACTGTCCAAGAATATGAAATACACTCTGCTCAGGGGACGCATCTCTGAAGTTCAGAACTGCAATGTTCAGGTTTGGCTGCAGAAAGACCACGACCACAGAACCTGGAGCCTCCTCACTTGTGTTTTAAGTCGGTGAAGCCAGACCGGTTCACATTCTCCTGGACAGCTCTCACACCGGGTTGCTGCTGTTGTAAATATGTTGTTTTTCTAAACCTTTTTGTAACCTGTAAAGTTAATAAAGATTGTCAGCTGAACTTTCTTGCTAATGGTCTGATTTGACTCGGGTGTGTTGAAACGGAGTCGTCTGCTTCAACAGACATGACACCTAAAGAGAAAAGGGTCCAGAGAACTTTAATTCATGCTGGTTCTTTTACAAATCCTAATTATAGCATTTTATGCTGTAATTGGCAATAAAATGCTAATTGTAGCTATAATTAGTTATTGCCATTTATAGATTTATATTGCTATAATAAAATGCTAGCTATTAAACATGTAATACAATGGTTTTTTTGTGTATGTAGATGTTCTTTAGGTTATCTCTCACACCTGACGCTGAGTTACAGTCGCTTTTTGGTTCCCTACTTTCCGAAAATGGGCCCAGGTAGTTCCGAATAATGGAGTTTGAGTGAAAGACAAATTCGGGTTCAAAACCAGGCGTCGCCAAGTCATGTTTTTGCCCCGCTCCTGGTTCAAATCGTTAATTATACACCTCGCCTTGGCTCGGATTGTCTCCAGTGGATTTTTGACCACTGACCAATCAGCGAACAGAAAACGTAGTAAACAATGGCGTTGATTTTCTGCGCCATTTTAGAATTGTAGTTTGAGCAATGGCGGCAGATTAAATGAACCAAGCCAATCAACAGCAGCGCCTAAGAAACGACTGAAGCATTTACAGAACTGGAGCCACAATAAGATTCAACTAAACACTTGCCCTTTATTAAGTTGGTGGATTTTATTAGAAGCTTCATAGTAAAGGGGCTGAACACGCACTTACACCAGACCTGATTTTTGGCGTAACACGAAACTCATCCCCTAACATTTTATAATTACTGCACTACTTGGTGTTGGGTTTGCTAAAGCAGTGAAATACATTGAACCCTAATGTATGCGAATTAACATTTTTTGTTTTACTGACACAACCTGACTAATTAAAGAGGCCAAGAATACCAGGACTAGAGTTGAGATTTATGGCCTGAGCTGAACCCATCAGGCAAAAAAAAAATTTGCTAGATGTTTGGGCTCAGGCTTCTGGGGAACGTTTAACAACCCTACAACACGTCCAGTCCAGAAAAGCCAAAAGAGAAAGTGCGATGAAAAGTTAACAGCACTGCCCTGCTCTTATCACACATCCCAGAAGATGCGCACTTGACTCACTGCGGTGGCAACAAAATGGAGCTAGAAGACGTAAAACAAAAGCTCAAAACGGGAGAAGTTCCCCCGCTTACACAAATTATGGTCTATAAATAAAAGCAAAATAGTCTTAATTAAAATATCAGGTTTACTTTGGACATGTTAATTGGTTGGGATGGATCAATGCTGGATTTATAAGGCCTGATCTAAACACCAGCTAAGATCACCTACAATTATAACCATAATCTGAGATAAAAGCAGCTCAATTACCTACAACAGTCAATCTGGAGCCTTTCAGACCGGACGGGACGCGTCTCTGAAAACACAAAGTTAGCTGGAAAAACCGTAAACGCAACTCCAGCAACAAATCCTAATCTATTTTAAATATGACAGTCAACATTAAAATGACAGAAAGAAAAAAAAAAGCACAGACTTGTTTTTGTACATTTCAGTACCCTTCCTAAAGTTTCCAACCTATAGAAAACATTAGCTCTAGTGTCTTCTTGGAGCAACTTTATTTTGTAGAAAGGCATTAAAGAAAGCAAAAACATTTCATTCTTCAAAGTTGAGCTAAAAACAACCCTGTAGTCTCAAACAAAAAAAAAAAGGCAGCATTTCATTTTTTTTTTTTTCCTTTTACAACTGGCCTAGACAAAGTAAAGAGTTTTGGAGATGAAACACCACAGTAGTCAAGATTCATAGTGAAACATATCAGCTTGTCAGGAACCAATTTTTATTAATATCATTATTAATGTGTCATCAGCATCATCAATGAAATGAGTTAGTCTGTTTAAAGCAGAATCAAGTGTGCATTCATTGCCCTTCTTTTCTTGATGAACACTTCAGTTCAACAAAGCGAGGAAGAAAAAGGAAGAGGGTGAGGAGAGGGAGGAGGAGGAGGGTCAGAGGTCAAAAGGACTGCAGTGAAGGAGGAAACGCAGGGAAAACGACGTCTGGCAGAGCAGGAATCTCCCCCTTCACTGGGATATGATTGGTTTTTCCCTTGTGCAAGAATGACGAAAAAAAAAAAAGAAAAAAAATTCAAAATGGTGCTCTAAAAAGAAAAGATGAGACAGGAAGAGGGGGTTGCTTGCTGGGATGTGGTGTTGGCTGTTTTTTTTGTTGGATGTTTTGTTCCGTAAAGCCGTGTTAGGATCTGGTGCAGTCGTCGTCGTCCGAGGTCTGGCTGCTGCTACTGGTTTCGGACTCGGAGCCCTCCTCCACGCGCGCCTCCGCCACACTCCTCCAGGGGGTGAAGTGGAGGGTCACGCCCCGCGTCCTGGGGAGAACCCCGTTTCTCTGCATGCCGTTCTTCTTCAGCTGGTAGAAAGAAAAGCCCCCCCCCACCAAAAAAAAAAAAAAAACAAACAAAAAAAAAAACACACAAATGAGTTGATGAGCAGGGTTCGCCACAGGAAAATTCAAGCATTTTTAAAGGTACGTTTTCATACTTCTGCAGCCTCACACTTGGTCGGTAACACTGGTCAACAAACAAAAAAAACCAAACTGTTTTAGGGTCATTTTGATGAGGCCAATCACATTTGTTTTTGCTCAATTAGGTCAACTTTCTGAAATATGGAACAACAGGAGCGTCAAAATGCGTGACCTGTTCTGACACCTGGATCGGTTTCCTGAGAATCTGGATCAATGAGTGATGAGAGTGAATTTACCATCACGTAAATGATGTGTTGTGTAAAATTCTCCGTCTCTTTCCTGTCCTGGTGGAATCTCTCCTCCTGCTCATCAGTGTTTATGATTCAATTTACAGAAATCCTAGTTTGCAACATTTCATTAACATACTGTTAGAAAACTTTATTTTTCTTTCTCCCAAGACTTTGTCGGATGAAGCGTCAACAGGGATGAACTGATGATGTCACTAAAATGTCATCAATTTAGTCAGAAGGTCAGATTTCTCTAAATCAAGTTTAGAATTAAAAACCTGACCAGATTGAGAAAAATGGATGTGACTTTTGCGTTCAGTGGTGCAAAATAATCCTAATTCAGTTGAAAAAAACATAGGAAACTTCCAAAATATATTTTTTATAACCAAGTGTAATACATACAAATGAACTTAATAAAAAAAAAAAACACAGCTTCAGTTCACTACCTACACAATGGAGTATTAAGGACACGCTAAGAAAAAATATATATGTTTTTTATAAAATTAGCAAAACAGAATCATAATATTACGAGAATAAAAAGTCATTACAATTTTATTCTCGTAATATCTGAGCTTTATTCTCATAATGCTGCAACTTCATTCCATGATATGACTGTTGTTGTAATACAACTTTATTTTCGTATTATTTTGAGTTTATTTTTGTAATAGGACTTTAACCTCAATTTTATTTTCATATTTTTTCTTAGTATGACTAATACTAGTTACTCTTAATATAGTTACTCTGAGTAAAACCATCTGGAAATTGACTTATTATCTCAAGAAGTCTATCGGGGGAAAAGCATGTACGTAAAATGCCCAATCTTGGCTCCCGTATTAATCCAACATTAAATTCCACTTTATTACAAAACTGTAGTTTCAGTATCAAGCCCCATCAAGGACTTCATACAGAAATCAAGCACTTTCCAAACCTTGAAAACACCTAATTGAATTTCAATCATTTTGAAGGATTTCCTGGCCCCGTATGAACCCTGAATGAGGAAAGCAGAACAACTTCTGATCGCGTTTCCTTTCCTCCCAGCCCTCACCTGTTCTGTTTTAGTTTGGAACTCCCTCAGCTCGTCTTCTGTCAGAGGGAGGAAGTTGTCATCGTTTTCTGGGTACTCCTGCCAGCCCATGGCCTTCAGCAACCTGCACCGATTCCCAACGTTAGCTGGTCGCGCCCAGAATTTGTGCGACTCAAGACCCAGCCGGCCGGTTTTCCTCACCTGTGCTCTGCCTCCAGGGAGCTGGACAGGTGTTCAGTGTCCGAGTCGCTGAGGGAGTAGGACAGGCCGTTGGCGTGGCACACCTCCTCGCTGTACGCTTTGGGCTCTGGGGTGCTGCTCTCGCCCTGAGGAGGAGAACAAAACAAACAAACGCATAAAACAACATGTTAACAAAAAGTAAAACGGACGGTGTGATGTCGCCGCTAAATTAAAGCAAAAACGCACAAAAAAAATCTTTTCAAACTTGGTCTAGGTCTGTCGCGATAAACAATAAGTCAGTAAATCGCACGATAAATGAAAATGATGGACCTCATTTTAATTTATCGTTTCTTCCTGCCTTTTTCTCTTTCTATTGATGATACTGGATGAAAAGAGGCTCACTGACTCCTCACTTCCTCAGTGTAAGGGAGGAGTGAACTATTGCATCAGGTAGTCTCATAATCCCACCTTCTCTATCTAAATCTATTGATTATTGAAGGGCAATATAGTATACAGACTTCATAATCTGTACTCTTTTGATTAAGTGTAGTTTTTATTTCCACTTTGGTTTTATGTTGTGTTTAGTTTTTGTTCAAGTGCATTTTTTGTTAACAGCAACTGAGAGTCCATTTTATTTTTGTTTATCAGTTCTTTTGGAAATGAGGTGTATTTATTTTTGGCAGAATGTGCTTGTATTATTATGTCATTACTATAACATCAGTTGAAAATGGTCTCCATACAATATTTTTGTTTATCGCAATCATTTTTGAGACAATCGCTCAACAAATTTTACTATTCTAACCAGATTTTACACAACACCGCCTCTTATTTTCATTCATATCCCTTAAACCTTTTTACCACCACAAAATCGGGCATCATTTTAAAATGGAAGGAAAAGAGCGACAGTTCTTGACCCCCGCAGGTCGGAGCTGGCCGCCTCACCTCTCCTGAAGTTCCCGGGCTGCTGCTGGTCGTCAGCTCTCCGGTGCCCTCGTCCTTTAGAGTTCGCAGGAACTCGCTCTTCCGGTCCGGACCGCGGCGCATCAGCTTCAGCCTGGAGGGAGCGATGTCTATGGGGGGAGTCGTGCTGGAAGGGTGCTGCGGGGAGTCACAGGAAAAGTTTAGCGTCTTTGTCCAAAATGACACAAACGTCCGCCACTCATTATTTCGGACGGTTCATGTCGCATTGTGCCGGTTCTCAGCTTTGTGTTTCAGAAGCGTCGGGTGTCAGGCGGTTCGACTCTAACCTCTTTCTGGGTGTTGTGCTGCGGTGCGCTGGCTGGGGTGCTGGGTTTGGCTGCAGCGACGGGGCTGGTGAAGACTGAATCCCGGCCTGGCATGTGAAGGCCAGACTTGGTGATCTCTCTACCACCGGCTTTCCACTGGGTGCTCTGGAGAAGACCACAAGTCGCTTTATTTTATTTATTCTTTTTTTATTTCCCCATTTTCACCACATCAAATGTTTTTGTCAGCTTCAGACATTTTCATCCCAACACACGCAGACTGTTCAGAAAAAGGCCTCTATTGAAATGTTTTGATGAATCTCTGCTGCCCCCTTGTGGCATAACTGTGCTAAAACCTAAAACCTGTTATACCTGAAGAAAGAGGCTTAAATTTGTAATAGTAACTAATTCTTAGGCCTGTCATGATAACAAATTTTGCTCAAGGATTAATTGTCTCAAAAATTATTGCAATAAACGATAATATTGTTTGAAGACCTTTTTAAACTGATTTAATGGAAATGACGTAATAAAGCAATTTCCTGCCAAAGATGGATACACTTTATTTTCAAAAGAAAACTTAACACTTGAGCTGATAAACAAAATAAACAAAACAACCAAAAACAAAAATAAAATGGATTCTCTGTCTCCATTAACAAAAAACGCACTTGAAAAAAAACTAAACAACATAAAGCCAAAGTGGAAATAAATACTGCATTCAACCAAAAGATTATGAAGTCTGCATATTATGTTGCCCTTCAGTAATAATTAGATTTAAATAGAGAAGATGGGCACATCGACTACCTGATGCAATAGTTCACACTACATGATTTTTTGCTCCTATTTTTCCCCTTACAACAATCTTAGCAGGTTGGTCTTTCTAAGATTGTGTGGTGCATTACGGTAGATCCTCGTTGCCGCTCCGATCTAAATCAGGGGTTTTCCCCGACTGGAAGCGTTAACGATACCTGTTGAATGTGACAGGTAGCCAATCAGAAAGCGGGGATTCTCCTCCGTGTTTTCTGAGGGGAAATTACTTCGGGGAATCCCAAACAGCTGACACGGCGCAACCCGGAGTCCAGCGAACATTGGAGATGATATGTGGAAACAACATTAATGTTTATTCAACATGCAAAGAATATAGAAATGACAAGAGGAGGAGTTGGAGCCAAATTGCTACCGCAGTTGATAAACCCGGTAACTTTTCAGCTGTTCTTCGTTAACGTGACGTAAACAGGTTCTAATGATTTTCATTCAGTCAGGACTTTACGCTGACACTAGCCACACGCATTGTAGGTAGATTGTAGTAAAGCATTGATTAATGCCTGGTTTTAAAATTAGTTCACTGGACTTGTAGCCATTATTTTGTGCCCATTGTTGGAAATCACTCGATCGAACCGTTATACCTAGGATTTCTGTCGGCTAATGTGTGGTTTCAGGTTTTGAAAATCGGCCGACAGCTCTAAGATCGTGTAGTCTGCGCTGGGCTTTACACTAAGGAAATGAGGAAGGGAGAGTCAGTGGAGAGCACTGGAGTTGAGCCTTTTTTTCCATTCAGTGTCATTAACAGAAAGAGAAAAAGGCCGGAAGAGACGATAATGCCGATAATTAAAATGACGTCGATAGTTTTAAGTTATCGTATGATTAATTGATTTATCGTTTATCGTGACAGGTCTACTAATTCTGAGAGAAAACAACATCTAAAACTATCAGAAGCCAGGTACAATGTCTGCCTCTTCTGGGGCCCCTCTGCCCTCCCTACCTTGGTGGGGGCCACAGCAGGCTTGGGGACCAGGTTCTTGTAGACGCTGGAGCCCGTGAGGGGAGCTTTGCTGCCGTTGGTGGGCAAGGTGCCAGCAGTGGCGAACCCTGCAGAGAACCCGGCGTCCTCCTTGGAAACCTTCTTGATGACCAGCATTTTGGACACCATCTGTTTGCTGACAGGAGGGTTTTCTGGAACAGACGGATAAGAATTCGTGTTACAAGCAGAGACATTCGATCGTTGCGACTCGGCCGACTAGATGATCTCGTACCCCACACCCCAGCGTGGGGAGCAACTGTTCGCATCGGAGTGCCAGACTTTCCAGTTGTTTCAGGGTTGAGGGAGGGCTGCAAAAAAAACCCAAAAAACATTTTAGATACTGTAAAAAAGAAAAAAGTTGAAGTTAGCTTCTAGTAAATTGGTATTCAGAACTCACAAAGTCCTCTTCTACAAAATTCAGCTTGTCGTCCTTGCCGTCTTTGCGTTCCTCGTTGGGGAACTTGTCCTGGTACGAGGTTCCCTTGCGGGGATGAAAGTTGCCGTTGCGCTGCCGGTGCCCCCCCTGCCTGTCCCTGTCGCCTCCGCCCCGCTTGGGGTGGCGCCCCTGGTGGTGGTGGCCGTCCTGGGCGCCGCCACGCGGGGCTCCGTGCCAGTTGGGCGCTTCCTTCCAACAGGAGCCCCCCGCCAGTCCGCCGTGCCCACCCTTGGCCACCCCGGAGTCCACAGAGTCATGCCTCAGGAGCAGCGAGGGCTGCTGCCAGCCATCACCTGAAAATACATTTAATAAACATAAACATATCATAATGACAGCAAATTGTCCTGGATTAAACCTCCACCAGCTGCAGTTTACAATATACAGTCATATAAAAAAAAGTTTGGGCACCCCTATTAATCTTAATTATTTTTATCTCTAAATATTTGGATGTTTGCAACAGATATTTCAGTTTGATACAACCAACAACTTATGGACACAGTAATATTTCAGTATTGAGGTTTATTGGACTAAAGGAAAATGTGCATTAACACAAAATTTGACAGGTGCACAAATATGGGCACCTCAACAGAAAAGTGACATTAATGTTTAGTAGATCCTCCTTTTGCAAAAATAACAGCCTCTAGTCACTTCCTGTAGCTTTTAATGAGTTCCTGGATCCTGGATGAAGGGATTTTTAATCTTTGCAAAACAATTCCAGTTCAGTCAAGTTTGATGGTCGCCGATGGATTTGATGGACAGCCCGCTTCAAATCATCCCACAGATGTTCAATGACATTCAGGTCTGGGGGCTGAGGTGGCCGTTCCAGAACATTGTAATTGTTCCTCTGCATGAATGCCTGAGTAGATTTGGAGCGGTGTTTTGGATCATTGTCTTGCTGAAATATCCATTCCCAGCATAACTTCAACTTCGTAACTGATTCTTGAACATTATTCTCAAGAATCTGTTGATATTGAGTGGAATCCAGGCAACCCTCAACTTTAACAAAATTCCCAGTGCCGGCATTGGCCACACAGCTCCAAAGGACGATGGGACCTCCTCCAAATTTTACAGTGGGTAGCAAGGGTTTTTCTTAGAATACTGTGTTTTTTTTGCTGCCATGCATAACGTCTTTTTTTTAATGACCAAACAACTCAATCTTTGCTTCATCAGGCCACAGGACCTTATTCCAAAATGAAGCTGGCTTGTCCAAATGTGCTTTTGCAAACCTCAAGTGACTCCGTCTGTGGCGTGCTTGCAGAAAAGGCTTCTGTCGCATCACTCTCCCATACAGCTTCTCCTTATGCAAAGTGCGCTGAATTGTTGAACGATGCACAGTGACACCATGTGCAGCAAGATGATGCTGCAGGTCTCTGGAGGTGGTCTGTGGGTTGTCCTTGATTGTTCTCACCATTCTTCTTCTCTGCCTCTGATATTTTTCTTGGCCTTCCATTTCTGGGCTTAACAAGAACTGTCCCTGTGGTCTTCCACTTCCTTACTATGTTCCTCACAGTGGAAACTGACACCTGAAATCTCTGAGAGAACTTTTTGCATCCTTCCGCTAAACAACTATGTTGAACAATCTTTGTTTTCAGATCATGTGAGAGTTGTATTGAGGTGCCCATGATGCCTCTCTTCAGAGGAGGTTCAAATAGGAGAACAACTTGCAACTGGCCACCTTAAATACCTTTTCTCATGATTGGATACACCTGGCTATAAAGTTCAAACCTTAATGAAGTTACAAAACCAACTTTGTGTTTCAGCAAGTCAGTGAAAAGTAGTTGGGAGTATTCAAATCAATAAAATGATAAGGGTACCCAAATTTTTGCCCCTGTCAAATTCTGTTTCAATGCATATTGCACATTTTCTGTTAGTACAATAAACCTCAATTCAATTCTGAAATATTACTGTGTCCATCGGTTATTGGATATATCAAACTGAAAAAGCTGTTGCAAACAGCCACATATTTAGAAATAAAAAGATCTAAGATTAATAGGGGTGCCCAAATTTTTTCATATGACTGTACATCACTGAGTCCAAAATTTTTTTTATTACACAAACTTCATGTAGAATAATAAATCAACACAAAGTTGGACATAGAAGTGAAGTAGGAGGCAACGGATACAAGATTCTACAGAAACATTTTTTTAAAAATGAGGTGCAGGGCGTGTCGTGGTGGCGTAGCGGTTAGTGCAACCCGTATTTGGAGGCCTTGAGTCCTCGACGCGGCCGTCGCGGGTTCGACTCCCGGACCCGGCGACATTTGCCGCATGTCTTCCACCCTCTCCTTCCCCGTTTCCTGTCAGCCTACTGTCATATAAGGGACAAAAGACCCCCTGGAGGGGTGAAAAAATAAAAATAAAAATGAGGTGCACGTTGCTATTTAGCCTTTATCTTGACACCCCTACATTTATTTTCAAAAAGTCCACAAGTTATGAGTTAGAAAGGCCTAGTCAAAGGGCAGACCCAAGCTCATTTGAGGATATGGAGCAAAACTTTCAAATTGATCCCCTTCATCCGGTCTGATGCTTTCTACTACTTGCTTTTACGCAATATTTTTATTATTTCTCTGCTATTTGGACAAATTATTTTTCCCTTGCATTGATCAACAAAGTAATCTTAGATCTTGAGATCTAAGTCTCCAGAGAAAAATTGGTTGCTATGGAGACACTCCAAAGATACCTGCAGCTGGAATCCCACCAACGCCGGTTTAGAAGGACTGTTCTCTACTAACACAAGAAAGCAGGGCTGGACATTTATAGTATCGCTTATCGTTTATAGTGATACATTTCTTATGATTGTCGCTGCGATAAAGTCCAATTAATGCAGTTTAAAAACCTCCAAAATGGTCTGTATTGGTAGACTTTTTTCTCCACCGTTTGTTCGATGTGAGCATCAATAAATCTGAAAATGTGATTAAATGCTCGGGCGCAACCAGCTGTTGCATACAGAAAATGCCCAGTAGAAATTCGGCCATTGTTTTGGCGCCCGCTTTAGCGCAGCACCCACATGCGACGCGGGCAGCACCTACCTACTTTAATGTTTTTCGAGAGCAATATTTGCGTTTTTGGGGCTATAATTGCTGTGACACGCAGTCACTGGCGCACAGCTACCTAAAAAAGAAGTAACAAATAGTTCTCATCACTTTTATCGTTATCACAACAGCACCACAAAGTACCGTGATAACCGTGCGTCCATATCGCCCACCCCCTAGATGGAAGTCTGAAATAAGGTCAGTAATGGGTTACCTGCTGGAGCACGCAGGGAGCCGTTGTTGAAGAATCCATCAGAGGAGTTGTGGCGGCGGCGACTCACAGCAGGTCTGGCGTCTCTGTGGTGGTGAGGCTCACCTTGCTTGTCAAGGTTGGCAGCAGGGGACTGAAGGACGACAGAAAGGCAGCCGTGGGTCAACCAGGAAACATGATCCAACAACAGAGGAACTTTTTACGCCTCCATATTCTTCAGGATACAGTAAAACAGCAGAACAGAGAAGGTGAAGCTCTCTGAATATTCTTTAGGAGGTTCTGATGGAGTGCAAACGTTTAATATCCATCTCAGCAAAAAAACTGAAAATCTTACCGAGTATTTTTGATTTGGTTTCTACGGCAAATATGTTAGTTTTGTCTCATTTCAAATTTTCTAACTCGCAAGTAACTTTTCAGCAAGATGTAGGAGCTTGTTTTAAGTCAATTATTCTTTAATATTGATTTTAAAAAGTACCAATTCCACTGGCAGATTATTTCATTAACAACAAGACATTTTCCCATGTTACAAGTAAAATTATCTGCCAGTAGAACTAATACATTTTCCAGCAATATTAAGAACTTGTTTAGTAAAAACAAGTTTCTTCTCCATCTCGCTAAAACAGCTTCTTGTAAGTTAATTTTGTTTGATTTCAACTGTACTTAGATATTTGCACTAGATCAAAAATACTTGGCAAGATTCTTTTGTTTTCGTTGACTGTGTAATTGCTTTCCTTTCAAAACAACTTACTAAGTTAAAGAGTAACTAGGGGAACCTAAAGTAGAGCAGAAAATTAAATGAATAAAAGTCACCACACAGACCGAAAGCGAGGACCGCAACTACTGCGACGCAGCCGAACCCTCGACCCGTCGCTTTGTGAAGTCCGAAGGTCAATTCACATTGACACGCCTGCCTGATCACTTCCACAACATAAAAACATCTCCTGGGGAGTAAACTAGAGTTTCAACTTGTTTTGTGAACACAGACGGATGGAAGAAGTCGACCCAGAGGTCAAATAAAGTGCCAAACAGTCGGTAACAAAGAGCAGCTTCCTGTTTCTAGTATTACAGCTTTAGGAAGTGCGATCACACAAAACAGCAGCCGAAGAACTGGTTTTGCAGCTTTAAATGATGGCGCTTCACACGACCGGTCTCATCCTCTGAACTTCTTCACATGTTGTAAAAATTACAACCGCAAACCTCGGCGTGTTTTGTCGGGACTGCGTCTGGTTGCCCAACACAAAGGAGTGCGTGATAGTAAAGTAGGAGAGAATTATACACAGGTTGTAAAAAAAAAACAAAAAAAAAACAAACTCTGAGACATGTGTTTTCAGAGTCAGTATTTAGTAGAGCCAGTTTTGCTGCACGTTTTCTACGTGGATTTTTTTCCCCATTCATATGACCGAAATCCATTTAAGTCTTGCTACAAATTCCCAATTGAATTTCAGTCTGGGCTTTGACTGAGCCGTTGTAATGCACGAATATGCGTTCATCCCCAGGACCAAAAATGGAGAAGCAGCATACAGTTTTTACGCTGAGCAAATCTGGAACAAACCTCCAGAAAACTGAACAACATCCAAAAACGTTTTTTTTTTGTTTTGTTTTTTTAAATCAAGGCTAAAAACTCATCTGTTTAAAGTTTCCTTTTACTCATAATAATTGGACCATTGACTGACATATTTGTTGTATATTTGCTTGATCATTTTTGACAAAATGCAATGTTTATTGCTCGTTTCATAATAGGTGACCTTTTGATTGTTTTTTATGGTATAAAGCACTTTGAACTGCTTTGTTGCTGAAATGTGCGACGCAAATAAACTCCAAAAAATCTATTGAGGTTTGTGGTTGTAACATAAAGGTGAATAAAGTTAAAAGGGTCTGAACATGGACAAAAAGTTACAATTAAAACATTTTTTTTTTATGGCAATCATAGATGCAGAGCAAGAAAACACCAACAGTCAGCAGAAAACACACCTGCTGTAGCTTCTGTTTGACGCATGTCCATGTCGAAAAACAAATCTTTGCACTCAGTCAAGTTTAAAGCCTGGTTTTATTCCACTGTCTACCTCTAGGCACACAGACCGTTCAAGGGAAACACCGTTTATTACAGATCCTTTGATAAAACAGATAATGTTTATTCACACATATATATTCTGTGCAGTAAAGCCATTTTGTTCCATTTGACGCAGAACCACTCAATCACGGCAACACAAACACAAAAATTAAACCTCGGAAGTAACAGAATACTGAGCCTGAGGAAATATGAAATCATGTTCAAATACTGCCATTAAAACTGTAATTAAAAGTTTTTGTTTGCAACCACAGACACGTAACCGAGAATAGACCCTTTTCACATGACGTCACACAACTTCCGTTTTGGCTCGAAGCTGTGTATCCTTAGTTCCGGTGTACATAGTAAGTAATGATAAAGTTGTCTATTTCATATATATATATATATATATATATATATATATATATATATATATATATATATATATAGAGAGAGAGAGAGAGAGAGAGAGAGAGAGAGAGAGAGAGAGATGTATAAATCTGACAGCATATGTTGATCAGACAGATCACCGGAGCATGGAGTTTACACAGTCTCTAAAACATTTGCCTAAAATAAGATTTGAAGATATATCACGATTTGCAAACCAGTTCTCTCTGACAAAAAAATCTAAATTAGACAAAGGCTACAAATTCTTCACCGAACAATACCTGTTTGACTATGAAGGTAGGTATTTTTGTTTTGCGTAACCGTTAGCTTAGCATTAGTGAATTTTGTTAGCTAGCTAACTACGTGACATAACTGTTCCTTAACCAGACCTTTTTACTGTTTTTGAACTATAACGTTTTAGGCTCTAATCTTGATCAGATTATTAAATTATAGACTGGAGTTGCCACTCATCCCATAAAATAGGGATTTGTTTGTTATAAGCAGAGATGTCCGGTGCCGCCGCTGCTTTGTAATGTCTTTAATCGGACCACTTTTTCGGTAACGAATAATCTAACGAGTTCGTATTTCAAATCCAGTAATCAGATTAAAGTTATTTATCCAAATCATTGCACATTAATATTTTCTTGTGTATTTATTTTTATTCCTTCTTTGCGTCTTTGGGAGAGACTCTGTGACAGTTAGCAGTGACAGAAACATGAACAGTGCATGGAGATGCGCATTTTGTTGCTGGAAAAACAGAAATATCGTCAAGCCCAACTGTTATTTGTGGCTTTTGTCTTGTTTTTATTTTCCATTAATACAGAAAACGAACCTCTAAACGTTACATCACTGACAGGCGGCGGTGTATATGTTTCCTAACTGTGGCTAAAGCTGCTGCTAGCTGGTTTACTCATGATCGGAAGCTGGTTCCTTTGAATACAGTTGGAGAATGGTAAATTGACAATGACTGATAACGGTTATCTAACACGTAAACACCGTTTTATAAAACACAGAAAGTGAACCTCTAAACGTTACAGCGCTGACAGAGAGTATATTTTTCCTAAATGTGGCTAAAGCTGCTGCTAGGTGGTTTACTCTCCGATCGGAGGCTGTTTATTTTATACACAGATAGAGAATGGTGAATTTACAATGATTAGTAACAGCTATCTAACACTTAAATGCTGTTATTATTAAACTTACCTTTTATTATATCCTTAAGATTATGAGAATGCGGGAAGTTTTCAGCTTGGTTCCCAAGGCAAAATCACACCGGAAGTAAAGATACCCAGTTTTGAGTTATGGCGGCCATTGTCTGACGTCACTGTGAAAAGGGTCTATTTAGGTACGGTTGTCTATGAAAAACTTGGTTTCTGTTAAGATTCCTGCAGCGCAGAGGCATTATTCACATTATGGGGACGCCTAGTGTTTAGGAGGGGAACTGCCAGCTTCGACATCTAAGTTGTATCCTTTTTATTGTTTATCATAAGTAATTTAGTAAAAGCTTATGCAATGAAAGAAGTTGAACGATTACATAAATCAAACTGATATATATAGTTTAGATGCTGTTATCACTGTATAAACTGCAACAGGAAAGCAACTTGAAGAGGAACAGAGAGCTGCATAAACTAGATTTAAAAACAAAATTAAAAATAAGGTCAGTTACATGACTTTCACTGACCAGAATCAAAGCAGACTGCAGACAGTAGAAACAAATTAATAATTGGACAGCAAAAGACACACAACAGGAATTTTTTATATAGAATCTTAATTTTAAATACAAAATGTTTATATATTTTTATAGTTTTGTTTTATTTACTGCTTTGACTGTGTTGTTCTTTCAGTAAATGGCCTTTTTTGACTCTATAAACTCCAGTTAGCGATTAATCAACAACTAAATGAGTTGACGATTGTTCCAATAATCGATTAATCACAGTTACTTGTTTCAGTTCTATTCGGTTGTGGAAATTCTGCATGAAAATAGAAAAAAATAACGTTTAACTAGCTTTTTATATACATGTTATAAGCAAATATATCGATGGGTTTTAGAACATTTTGATCAAAATTACTGAAAGCCACAGTGGAGGGTCTAAAGAGCCACGCAGACCCCTGCAAAACACAAAATAAAATTTTAAAAAATCTATAGCACTGCTCCTAACCGAGTTAGAAATAGCCAATCAAGATCATCTTTGGTCTGATCAGGTCTTCACTCAGTGTACAACATTTGACTGTTATGCATGTTTTGCTTATTACGGCACTAAAAACCGTGTCGAGGCTCTGCTGCACCACCAACTGACTGCAGTCATCAACCCTGAGGGGAATTTATCTCTGAATGCAGACACACACTCAGATCCCAAGATATACTGGAGCAGTGAGTGCAACCCCCCCACCCCAAAAAAAACAAAACAAAAAAACACTTTCAATCCTTTGACACACACACACACGTATTTCGCTACCTTGGCAGGCTGGGGTGTGGAGAAGTTAAGCCAGGCAGGGACAAAGTCATGCTGCGCCATTTAGGTCCAGTGTTTCCGGTCAGTGGATGGAGGCATCAAACCTCATGGCCAGGATCTACAGAAACAATCAATTTCTGGGGATTAAATTCAGGAAGAGATAAGATTCATGTTTTACTCAAAACGCCTCCGATGGTAATTTTGTGTTGGATCAATAAATGATCTGCAGAAAAAGGGAAGCCAAGAAGTATTTTTAGTAGGAAACAAAGCGGGATGTGCTGCAGCTGCGCCCGTGAAGTTCATAATCATCTGACAGCTTGGTTGTAAACACACGGTTTAATTTAGCTCCGTGATTCTTTTACCAAAAAATACTTATGCAATACATTTTCTTATGTGGTAAATATGTCATTTTCATTGGAAACGGAAGAGTAGGAAAACATAAAAGTTTCCGAATCACTTCTGATTAGTTTTTTTTCATACCAGATACAATTTCTTTTCTAAACAAGAAACTACAAATGACAGAAAACACTTATTTATTTCAATAATCCTGTGTGAGTTGTATTAGGGCTAGGCTATGAGAACTTTTCTTTAATTACGACAATATAGTCATAATATTTCGCAGAACAAAAACACAATTTTACCAGAACGCCTTAAAATTACAAGAAAAGAAAAGTTGTTTTAATGACAAAAAAGGCTGAATAATTAACTTTCTTTGTCTTATAAAAATATGACTTCATTCTAGTAGTATTGTGACTGTAATCTTGCAATCAAATAAGAAAACAAAGATCTCAACCCGCCCCTTATATTCCGTCATAGAGTTGACCTGAATGAACAATAGCTGTAAAAGACACTAGTGAAACAAGATGGTCGCCTGGGGCCTACCAACAATACTCTGACCTTTGGGAACATGAGAAAAAAAAATTCCACATCTTCCAAAAATTAAATCTTCAAAAACGATTAATCGGTTTGCTGCCCCGTTTCTACAGAGCATAGTCACGCGCCAGTAGCTGCGTTTCCATTACAAATGTGTGCAAAACATTGTCGATAACTGTGTCCTAAGAACAATATCAAAATCACGGGAATAAGCTTGTTCACGAAATAAGTCATTAAAAAAAACACGCCGCGCCATCATCATCATTATCCATCCACTTCCTGTCGTCTTCTTTGTCGTTTCCGTCAGTAGTAACATTGGGTCGTTGAAGATGCAAAAAAAAGTGCTTGTTTCAGTTTTCCAAAGCACGCTAATTTCATAAAACCACTTCATACCAGTACAAAAACTTGCCGTGTTTCCATTAAGCAGATTTACTTTTATAATTAGAAATTTGTGCAATTCTACGGTCAAAGGAAACGCAGCTAGTGAGGTGAAACCTGAACATTACCCCAGAGTCTGTTGCTCTGAAGTCCTCTGCCTCCCCTCTCTCTCTCTCTGGGCTCGGTTCCTTCAGGCCTGTTGGCACTGATCACGGACAGCGTGCGCTGACAGATGGGAAGCGGCACAAAGAAACCCCCCGCTCCACCTCGACCAGGACAGTGCAGTCCCTTTCTCCAGACGTGGATCCCTTCGTCCAGGATGAAACAGCTGGAGAGAAATAAAAAAAATGGGGTTCTGCTGGAATGATCTGGAGCGCTGATCCAGAAGAAAAAAAAAAAAAAAAAAAAAACTAGCCAAGCGGTGTGACTGGATCTTTGCAGCAGAAGAGCAGGAAGGAAAAAAAGTCTATAACGAAGAGGTTTCTTTTATATCTCGAATGGGAATTAAATCACGTCTTCTGCACTCTTTTGAAGAAAGCTCTCACAGTAACTTGTTTTTTCTTTTTTCTTTTAGTTGACAAACTGACTTCTTCAGTTTTGGAAGCACTTGCTCCTACTGTCGTGAAAAACAAAAACTCCAAACTTGATTGGGCTTAAAATTGAATTGCAAAAAAAAAAAAAGACAAAACAAGAGATTTGTCCCCCCCCCCAAAAAAAAACTTTGAAAAAGGAGAAGAAAAAAAAGAAAGAAGCTAGTCCCGTCTTATTTTCAGCGGAAGGAAAGAGTCTGGTGTGGAAACTGTGCGTCCTCGAACATGGACGACGCTCGTGAAGCAGTCCCGCTTTGGCTCCAGACGGAGGGAAGAGAGGCCGGTGATGTCCTGCCACACCGCGTGCCGGTTCGCTACAGAGTCGACGAGCCTCTCACCGGATCATTTTTAAAATCTACGCAGGCATGCAACGGAGAAAAAAAAAAAAAAAAAAAAAAAAAAAAAAGGATTCACAGACAGTCTTATTGGCAATGGAGGTCGCTGGAAGCCGCCGTTCACCTCATTAAACTGGCGGAAAAAAAGACTGTCGTCACTCGAAAGAAAAAGATTCAGCAGACGTTCAAAGTCACATGACAAAGAGAGGAGGTAAAAAAAAATATATATAGGTGCGAAGTTACATCGCTGTGATTTTCAGTTTGGGTTAGTGAATTTGAGACGTCGCCGAGCGAGCCATCGTAACGCCGGATTTAGCTTTGGAGCTCATGTAATCACATCTGGAAGATGCCCCTGTAGTTAGGTGTGCTCTGACTGGAGGACACGCAGGACTTCGGCCTGATTTCATAGACGCGTAAGGTCAGAAAGCCTTCATGAAAGTCGCCGCGCGGGAACTGGGACTCGTCCGAGAACGAAGCCTGACAGCGGCTTGATCGGCAGCTTTCTCTGTTAAAGCCAGAGGGTGCTGGGAAAACGCCGACGTGTCCGATGTTTGGAAGGCGGAGCTCCGACCGCACGAGATGCTTTCTGGGAAAGTTTCTTCTTGCCGACTGTTCACAGGAACAGACTGGATCTGAAAAACAAAAACAAACCCACGGTCATTTATTACGTCGGCAGAGGTAAGAAATGCAACAATCCGGCTTACAATTCATTTTCAGTTTCATATGTCGATAAATATTTATCTGCACAAATAAACTCCAAAAAGTGCATCCAAGCACATGTTCTTAGTTTGGCGGCAATTAATGAAAATGAAAAATTTAACTTCATGAAAAATGTGACGTTTGAAGAGGAAGGGTTTTTTTCTTGGATTTAAAGATGGTCGTAGTTTCTGATGGGAATCTTGACATTTTAAATCAGGGTTTGTAAAAATTTCCCCACAGAAAAATAGGAGCAATTTCAAGAACTGTCAAGGTTAGTTTTAAAACTTTTCCAGCATCACACTTTAGAGATAAAAACAGAATTAAAATGAACAGACATTTATCATTTATCATAATATTTTGTGATAGTATTCTATATTCCACAGGATGGGCAAGGCAAATTAAAATGTGACAAAATGTTATGTTCTGAAATGTCTTTCTCTCACACAACCTAAACACCTGACTGGGCTGAGAACAAAACAGTAATTTAACAAAAGAAAAAATTCACCAATTTTAATAACTTTACTTAACGTATAAAATATAAGCCAACCTTAATTTCATTTACACAGATCAATAAGTCTTCTGAGCCATTAGGAATAATAAATATTTATTACACTGAGACATTCCAAACAAATTGTGTTAAGGTAATTGACCTTCCTGCTCAAATTAAATTTACACACACACACAAAAAAGAAAACCTTCTAGAAAAAAAAAAAAAAGGTTACATTTTCTGTCATTTGGCAAATAGAAATAATTTTGGCAATTATAGCTGAGATAAAATGGGAAAAGTTTAGTCTGATTTAACTCCAGACAGAGATTAAACAAAAAAATATGTGTGTCTTTTAGTTGTATAAAAAAATATCTGGTTTCAACTGCAAACGATTATTTCCAAATGTAGGCTTTTAATCAAGCGTTAGATTGCACTTTATTGCAAAGCTCTGCCGTTTGAATGTCAACCACTTTCACAGATTTTATACAGAAAGCAAGGCCTTTAAAAAAAACCCTGAAAACACATCATTGAAATTCAAGTATTTTCAACGATTTCAAGCCTAAACTTTTCAGTCACCTTAAAAGTTTGAATGAAACTTTAGCATGTGGACAAAACCAGACAAAATGTGCGGTAAATATTTGGCCACAATGAGAAACAGCCAACAAAAAGTCAAGTTGAGACTTTCAAACTTAAAGAGTAATGTACAATAAAAAAAATGTAAAAAAAAAAAAAAAAAACGCTAATGGTCAAACACATATGAGACTGGTTTTGGAATTGGTAGAAAAGGCTAACAATAAACATCTGGAATCATCCTGGATCATCTGGAATTTGTTGTATTGTTTATCGTGAAGTTTTCTTTACATTTTTATCCATCATCATTGTCGCAATAAAATCCAATTAATGCTGTTAAAAAATAAAACTGACAGTATTGTCGGAGTTGTTTTAAGCAATTTCTCCACTGTTTGTTCCATCAATGAATATCACATACAAAGGGACACTTAACCTAATATTAGTGAGTATGAATAATTTTGAGTCCTGTGTTCACGGTAGGAAAAAAATAAATAAATCAACAATTCAAAATGTGTCACCCAAATTCTTGTTCAACAAAAATACCTAAGAAACTTTTGGAATAAATCAGTAAAAGCCACAAAAAAAAAAAAACAAAAAAAAACATTAAATGCACTCGTGTTAAACAGAAATTCATGAAAACTTCTCGTAAAATGACATCGTGATAACAATTAGCAACCAAGCAGCTACTACAATAAAATAAAATGTGGAACTGAGAATATATTGCAGCGCTTTAAATAGAAAGTGCAGGTTTAAATCAAGCATTAAAATTCCCTTTATATCTCTAAAGTTGCTACAAACAGCCTTAATGTGTGACATTTACCAAAAAAGTCTCTAATTTTAGACAAGCTCAAAGAAACAGACGTTCAAAGACTTCTGCTATCATCTGTGAAGTTTTAATTCAGAAGAAACCCGACTGCTCAGCCTCGAAACTGAAGGTCCCTTTCACTGAGTTTTCGTGATGCCATGTCCACGGAGAGCCTGGATGGTTCACGTATCCTCCTCACTAAGCCATTACGTAACAGCTCATCATCCACGAGTTGGCCGCGGACAGCACTTTGCGACTCATACATTCACTTTATTGTCGGTCAAAATGCACTTGCGCCAATTTCACAGCTAGAAAAACTGCTGGGCTAACAGCACCTCGTCGTAAACAAGCCCAATGTGCCCACGGAGCTGCAGTAGCAGCCAAATTCAACAGTTACGCGCACGTTTCACCGAGCTAGCTGGCTACATTTAATTATTTAAAGTGCTGTGGCATATTTCAGAGGGGTAAATATTCCACGGCGTTCCTTAACTAGTTGATAATAACCACCAGAATATTGCGCCGTCATTTATGTCCCACCTCCGCAGCTAGCAAACTGTCTACAAAACTAAGGTTCGCGTTAGCATAGCAATTGTTAGCAAAGAGCTGACATTAACTAGCCTGTTTAGTCGCCCGTGAAAACAAGGAAGTATTTAGCAGGAGTGCGTGGGGTTAGCTGGCTTGGTCGACTTAAAATATACTTACTATTGCAATAATGCATAAAACCACCAATTTGAGCAACTGTCACGGGCATACAAAAGAGGTAAACAGACCTGGCTTGGTTGGAACAACACAGTTTCAAAATGGCTACCTTAGCAGCAGCACCACACATTTATCAGCTTGCTAAGTGCTAGCGAGCTAACTTGCAGTGTTTTATGACGATAGCGCCTACCTTCTCAGGAGCAAGGCAGTCTCGAGTAGAGAGGGATTCCCATACACAGGAACTCTGTGAACACAACAAACACGACTTCTTTCTGTATCTGCAAACTTCTTCGAAAATCGGGCTGCCTACGTTTGTTTGGGCTTTAGGTGCGCTTACGACTGGCGCTGGCACTGAAGGGATTCGAACAGCCTCAACTGTGTTGCGTTCAAGAACTCTCGTCAGTATGCAACGGGCGGAAGTTTTAAACAGCTCGTCAGCGGAACTTTCTGAGGGACGCTCCTTTTTAAAATGCATTCGTACTTAGATAATAGAACAAACGCACGAGTATGTCGGCAGAAAATATACCAGTGTTCCCAAAAGCATTCAAAAACCAAAGGGCTGATGATGGGGGACAGTGGAAATGTGCAGCTTTGAATGCAGCTCAACGAGTCAGTCTAGAGTCAGACTAATCGATGTCAGAATTAAGAGAGGCTTTTAATCGAGCACCGACGGGGTGGCGGGGAGAAAATGACCTCTGGTTTAGCTAGTTCACGTTAACTTTGGCTCCTTTAAGTCGATTTTTTGTAGTCGTTAAGTTGGCCAGGATAAACCGGTAGGAGGCAGCGAATACACAGAGTTACAATTAGGTAACTGTGACGCCCAAGCTTTATTCTGAAAGTTATTGCACTTGAAAGCGTTCTATTGCATCAGAGGTTGAATGCTAGGTGAGCAAAACAACAGATTTATGTTGGCTAATAATCCAGATACAAAGGCTGTGCTGTTTTGTTACAAATTTTCTTATAATTTGTAGGTTAAAATGCTGCGGTTTTCATCCATAAGGAAGATAATATTTGGGGTAAGAAAATTAAGCTTGTTTATGTTTACCTGCAGTGTCTTTTAAAAATAGCTGTGGACTATTTCCTTATTTTGTCTGTGTATTTTATTATGATTTAATTTGATAGACAAGTGGTGCCTAATTCTCAAGTGAAAAGTGGAAAATAGTAGAAGGAAACCACAATAGTGTGAGGATAATTTGTATTCAGTTCCAGCATCCATACTAGTGGAATCCTATTTTGAAGCACTTACAGCTTGTAAGTCTTTGAGATACTGTATGTCCCTACCACTTCCAGGAAGGGACATTTCTCTTACAGAATAGCTCAAACAAAGCCAGATTTGACAAAGAGCAAAGAGGTCTGACAGTTTGTAGAGAATATTCCATAAATACATATATAAAATTTGATATAAACCTTCTGCATGGTAGCTCCTTCTGCATGTTTAGTGTTGTTCCACTGAATGCTAGCAGATCTAATGGGAAAAGTTCAACAAGTCCAGGTTTTCCCCCCACAAAACCTGCTAAGCCTAGTGGTAGGGGTGCTCGTGGTCCACCATGATTTTGTATTTAAAAAATGTTCAAAGTTACACAAATTTGGACATGCCTGAGCAGGCATCATAATTTGGAAATAATAGTGCGCGAGGCTAACGGACTGGTGGAGGGAAGACGCACTCCTTCACGCCCAGTTCAATGCGTCAAACCTAGTTTAATCCTTCTATACTGTTATTAGTGTATTTTAAAAAAAAAAAACTATTTAAAATAAACAAATAATATTTAACCTGATGGGGCCGCAAGCACAGCCTGACGGCCCGCCAGGCTTATAATGCACTGAGGGAAAATGAAGTGAAGTCTGATTTCTTTTGGAAGGCGCTGTAAATAGTGGCGTGTTGGTCTTAGCGACACATTTCACAACATGTGGTAACTTGTGAAACAGGAGTGGTGCTGATGTTTTTTCTGTGCCCTACCACCTAGCATCCAGTGTGGAGATGCATCCATCTGAAACCCAGGCCACCTAGCTACACAACAGGATCTCCGCTGCTGGTTCCTTCCCCATCCGCTGCTTTGTTTACGCCGTTTGGACCCTCATCCGGCAGCGGATGTCGGAGCGTCAGGCCCGCGAGCTGGGTGACCTCTCGTCTGTGTCACGGGGATTCAAGAGACGCCTCGGCGAAAGGCATGAGGGCCCTCGCTCAGGCACCGAAACCGGCTCTTTACCTGGGATTCTCAGGCCTCATCCCGTTTCTCTCCGCCCCGCTGTTCATGGCTGCCACCCAGTCCTTCTACCCGGACGTAGCCTACGCTCAGATGGTGTACGGAGCCTCCATAGTGTCGTTCCTCGGAGGAGCCCGATGGGGCTTTGCCATCCCCGCCGGCAGCCCTGCCAAGCCAGACTGGATGAACCTGGGGAACAGCGTGGTGCCGTCGCTGCTGGCTTGGCTGGCGCTGCTCTGCAGGGACCATGTTACAGAAGGAGCGTTGGTGGTTATAATGGGACTGGGCCTGTCGCTGCATTACGACCTGACCCTGCTGCCGGGCTACCCCGCCTGGTTCAGAGCCATGAGGACCGTTCTCACTCTGGTCGCCACCTTCTCGCTTGTTGCCACGTTGATACTCAAAAAAGTCTGCGTAGAGAGGAAACTTAAGGAGGTGGAGAAGTGAATTATGGGAGGTTTTTTTTTTTAATTGAACACATAAAATAAATACTTTCTGTATGACAAATTGTCTCAGAAATGATTGTGATACACAATAATATTGTTGTTCTGAGACTATTTTTATGTAATATATTGATAATGGCATAATAATGCAAGTTTGTCCTCTCAAAGACTAATAAACTTTACTTTTGTAAAGAACACTTAACACTGGAACTAGAAGATATTTTAAATATCCAAACTTAAATGCAACCATCAAAAACGGTAAATACAACAGAAATAAAAACCACACACAACTGAAACCATAAATAAAATGAATAATAATGTCTCTATGAATAAAATTGCCTTTAAAAAAATTACTAATCATGATGGAAATTGTCAAGCTCATTTTAATTTATCATGCAACTAATTGTTTATTGAAATGGCCTTAGCAGGGATTCCACAGAAACGATTAATAAACAATAACAAATCTATAGAATTTTCAAAAGCAGAATTTGACACTTTTGACAGTGTAAATGCAAATTGTGAGCAACTTTAATAAAAAAAATCAAAAGTATCATTTTTATCCCGCGCTGTCAAATGTTCTTCATGACCGGTAATATTATCTTTTCCATAGTGCTGTTGTTTAAGTTGTTAAAAAAGTGGCAGACAGTACTGACCATGTTCATTTCGGTCTATTTTCCCGACAAATACAGCTGTGAGCACCGTTCAAGTGCAGAACCTATTACCGGCAATGAAGATAAAGACACGTACTGTGAAGTTGAAGCAAAAAGCAGCGCTCTGACGTCTTAACGCATTTAAAGACCTCTGGCGAGATGCGCCTGTGTTGAACATTTTGATGCGGAAATCATTTTTATTTGAAACTGTCTCAGAAAAAGTCGTAATACCTTTTGAATTCCTCCCATCTTGTCACGTTGCAACCAAAAACTTTGGTGCAGTGAATTAGACATTTTGTGACAAACGAACATAATAGTGCGTAGTTCTAAAGTGGGCGCTGGGTGAAGAAAGACCGGGGAAGACCGACTCCGATTTTGACCAATAATTGTTTTGTTTATATATAACTTCAATACTCCAGTCTTATTTAAATGAACAACTCTGAACACGCAAACTTGTTCCAAATGCACGCGCTCTCAAATATAATTGAGCATTGCTGTTCAAATTACTAAATTAACTACAATAACAAACAAAAAAATCAGTTCCTTTAGTTTTCCATTTTTCACTACTTTCAAATGTCGCCAAAGTCTCCAATAAGTCAGAATAAAGTCGCTAAATTTGACACAAGTTGCTTTTTGGTGGTGAGGGGAAGTTGCTAGAGGTGTGTCTGATAAGTCGTTAAATATAGCGACAAATTCTCTTAAGTTAGTAACAGTGAGGCGACCACTGCTAACTGGGAACATTCAGTCGCGACCTGGTGGGCGAAGTCTGTCGGTCAGGGCAGAGCAAAAGGGACAGTGGCTGATTTTCAGAACTTTGCATAAGCAGGTAACATCGGTTTCACATCAGCCAATCACTGGTCACCCAACATTAGGAAAATCGGACCACCGATCGATCCTTTGGTGCATTCCTAATTACAAATCCCGCTTTGTTAAAGAGAAAACTCTGACCGCACCATATCCACCGTGGAGCACAGTGGCATCATCATGCTGTGGGGAAACCCTTTCTTCAGCAGGAACAGGAAGCTGGATGAAATTGGTGACGCGAATCTTCACCTTCTGGCAGGAAAACCACAACATGGAGGCAGAACAACAACAGAAGGGTTTAGGACAAATACAATTCATGTCCTAGTCAAACCCCGGGCATAATTCCAACTCATATGATATGCGGCAAGACTTGGAGAATTTGTGTTGATAGACGCTTTCCGCCTAATCTGAATTGGAGCTACTTTGTAAAAATGTCAGTCTCCACAGGTGCATGCAACCTCTTCTTTCATTTACAGTAAATAAGATGGACTAAGGTTTTGTGGTGTTAAGGTGACAGATTGTGGGAAAGGTTTTAATGGGTATGTCAGAATCAGAGTTGGAAATGTAACGGCGCCCACCGATGACTGCAGTAAACATAAATAATAAAGATTTGCAGTAGCATTATGTACAAATAATCATCCAGTGAAAATAGAGAGACCATCCTCCATCAAGTTTCCAGTAACAAATGAACCAGACGCTAAGAACAACCAAAGGTTTCACTGTCGGCCGTCGTAGAAGCACTGCATACAACAGAAACCACAAAACGGTGATGACCTCCAAGTCTGAGACCAAGAAGCTAATGAAAGAAAAAAAACTGCTTCATCTGATCAGCAGGGCCGGATTTCGAAGGATCAGGGCCCCTGGAATAGGGCTAGTTTTGGTGCCTTATCCAAAAAAAAGAGAGAACAATTAGACTCATGCAAATTACAGTACATTAACAGGGCATCAGCAAATGGTGTAAAATGTCACAAAAAGATGTACTATGACTTCAAAATTTTGAAATATTTGACTATTGTATACATTAATAAAAATGTACCAATATGCACTTCATATGGGCCTTCCAGTTTTACATAAGGTACAATGCTTGTAAAACATGCATTCATTACAAAAACATCCTAAATGTTTGGGGCGCCCCTGTGAAGGGGAATAATGAGAACACCCCAAAACTCGGTGCCCTGGGCGACTGCCCTTGTCAGCCCCGTCTAAAGTTCGTACAACACGGTTGATGTCACTCTCTGTTTCAAGTAAAATGATTTACTCTTACTGAAGATAGGAAGAGCGGTTTGGCACTTTCCAGAGCTGTGCAGTTAAAAAGGAGACATGTAGAAACAACATCAACCCTCTTCTTTTTTTTTTTTTGAGTTTTAAGGTGCAACGTTTCCACAGTTTCCTTTGCCTCCCACGATGTTCACAGTTCAAAGCGGCGGCCGTCAGAGGACGGCCAGCCCGCCGTCGCAGCGGCTGGTGATCATGTTGCCGACCTCGGTCCACGTGTCCAGGTGCGGGTCATAGATCTCCACGGAGTCCATCGTCACGGGCGCCGAGAAGTCCCTGCTGGCGGCGCGTCCGCCCACGGCGTAAAGCAGCCCGTTGACGGCCGACACCGACAGGCCCGCGCGCGCCGTGGACATCGGGGCCGCCTCCACCCATTTCTCCTGCAGGGTGGGGGGGATGGGGCGGAGGGGACGGGGTGAGGTCACAACACGGTGAGAAAAGCGCTCAGAGACACGAGACCGCGAGTACGAAATCCCGCCTCACCTCCTCAGGACAGTATTTCTCCACCGTCTCCAGAGCGCCCAGTGCCTCGTTCCAGCCTCCCACCACGTATATGCAGTTGTTGAGGCAGGCCACGCCCACGTAGGCCCGACGCTGGCTCATCACCGGCAGGGCGCTCCAACGATGCGAGATGGGGTCGTAAACCTCTGCTGAGCGCAGCTCCATTCCTTCATCGCTGATCCCACCAATCACATAGATTAACCCTGAGAAGAAGAAAAATAATAAGAAAAAGTTTTCTTGCATTTTATTTCAAATGATGTAAAAAATACAGAAAAAAAAAGGTCTAATTTCAGCTAAAAGCAGAGAAAAAAATCAAATGATAAACAGACCCTGTAGCTCACAGCACCCAAAGTAATATCTGGGAACCGCCATGCTCCCGATGACCTCCCACTTGTTTTCCTCCGGATCGTATCGCTCCATGGTTTTCCCGATCTCCGATCCGATCCAACCACCTGCAAGCAGACGGCATTTTCAGCCGGTAGATATCAGGGGTTCACCGATAAATCGGCTCCGATTCCTTCAATTTGGGAGATCAGCAATCGGCCAATACTTGTGAAAAACGACCTTATCTACCTAAAAATCAGCAGCTGTCCTATTTCGCTGTGTTGATACTTTACTGTTGCTATATTTAGCGACTTTCACTCTAGAACCAATCAGTAACGGGCAAAATCGGAATCGGCCGGTCAGGCTTTCTGAGGATCGGTGGTCGGTCAGAAAACTACAATTGGTTAAGGTTCATCCATTCATTGTGCTGTCCGAAAGTTTGTACTTTTTTACATTTTGTCTCGTTTACAACAAACATTAATGTATTACGTTGAGATTTAAGGCACCAGACGAGCACAAACGAAAGCAAAATTGTGAAGTACAAGGAAAATTGGACATGGCTTTTAAAAATATTGTGCTAATTTAAGATTTCCATTTATTTAGGGGTATTAAAATCAACAGAAACAAATGCAAGCCACACTTCCAGATATTTTTTTCTGCAAGAAAATTTTAAAACCATGTGCCATTTTCTACCCATTTCACAGTCATCCACTACCCTGTGTCTTAGTCCGCCCTATAAAACGATACAATAAGATAAATGGATGGTTTTTGTTGCCATTTTATAAAGCGTTCTTCTTCAACAGCTTCGTTAGCTGTGATGTCTGTCAGCGTTTGGTACCGTTCATAACATTTTGAAAAATTTGACTGATTCCACCTAAAATGACCCTTGTAGCCGTCGCGTGCTCCCACCAGTGTCGTGGCGTTTTACCGAGTGCGTACAGCGCCCCGTGGCAGGGACACACGCCAACTCCACATCGAGGGAAATTCAGAGACGCCACGGCGGCCCACTGCTTCGTCACCGGGTCGTATCGTTCTGTGCAGTCAAAAATCATTGAGTCTTTCTCTCCTGTCGGCAAAAAAACGTAAAAAAAAAAAAAAGAAAGAAAATGAATGCACGTTTTCTGAAGTTGACTTTAGACTTAAGGCAGAGCGCGGCCTTTTCACCTCCCACCACGTAGATCATGCCCTCCATGACGGCCACGCCCAGCCCGCTGCGGGCCTGATGCAGAGACGACACGGTGGTCCAGTACTGGTTGAAGGTGTCGAAGCGCTCCACGCAGCTCAGCGCTCGGCTGTCACTCCAGCGGCCGCCCTGCAGCCGGGTGTAGCCGCCTGACAGGAAGAAACAATTCACGATTTCACTTCTGGGTTTCGTCTCATTTCAGCGTTATCGTGGGCTACGTAGTTTTGGTATAATTTATAGATCTCGACCTATTGCGTAGAGGTACTTCCTAGCTTTCCTTCTGGGTCTCGTCTTTGCTGGTTGGAGCTGACTGTGCAGCTTATTTTCTTTGGGAGACTTTGTGACCTCAGTGTATTCCTTCAGCAGGGTCTGCAGTGCCACCCGCAGGCTGAAGTCGGTAATACCTTTGTTCAGAAACGAGAGGAAAGAGTTTTTTGGGGGGTTCTGTTTCAAGAAAATCTAACTTGTTGCAGTGACCTAAGATACGACGAAGTAATAGAGGCCATACTAATACAAAATAAATAAATTAATTAAAAAAAAATCAAATAACAAGAATGAGGTCATAATTTTACAAGGATAAACTAAGGAAAGCACTAAACCTTCCATCTTCACAGAAGCCGCATTGCAAACAAAAATCATATTTACGTGCTAATGACATACTTTCCTCACCTTCTATGTACTTGAAGAGTCTCTGAGGGGAGAGCAGAGGGAAGCGGACGGCTTCCAGCACCTCAACGACGTGTTTTTTCCTCTTGGCCACGTCGTGCAGGACCCAGTCCATGGCCGCCGTGAACACTTGGTACTCGTCCTCGATCCTGAGCTCCTCGCTCCGCAGAAGCCTCACCAGCTGGTCCTTCGACAGGCCTCTGAACTCGTCCGTGACGCACACCTGAAGGAGGCGGTGAACACGGACGATACGCACGTACGGTCCGGAACAAAAAACAAGAAAAAAACATTTAAGAACGTAAATGTCTTACTTTTTTTATTTTATATTTGTTGGACAGGATCGAATAAAGTGATGTTTGATAGGGCTGGAGGATATATACGGGTTTCATATCAATCGATTATCGATAACTACTGATTTGATTTTTGTTTTAAATATCAGAAGTACTGACAAACGGGTGGCGTGATCTTTCCTGTTTTATCCATTTTTCATTCCACGCCGCTGTTGTTTGTTTGTAATTGCCTGGGGAAAACTAAATTAGATTTGGCCGTGTTGTTTTTCTAGAAAGCCCTGTGACAGAATGTGGATGGACGATGCCCAAACCTCCAGGAAGTGAACGTGGATGTAGTTCTCGGTAAATTCCAGCATTTCCATGCAGGCGATCTGCTCCAGAAACTGAAAAATGCCCACGCAGTTGAAGGGGTCCATGTGGCCCTTGAGGAACTCGCCGCATATCGACACCACCTCAATCAGCTGCAGCATGTCGGCGGCCACCATCAGCTCCTGAACGTTCTCCACGCTGACACTGATCGCCCCTAAAAAAAACAAACAGAAAAAAAAAAAGAAAGAAAAAGGAAAGGCACAGATCGGACAGCATCGCAAAACCAAACAAAACCCGGCATCGAATGCGCGAGGAAAGGGCAACAATCAAAAACAAACAATACCTGTGTATATGAAGTCCAGCAGAATCTCAAAGATTCCCGTGTCCACGCCGATGATCTGCACCTCGTCTTTCTCCGCCTCCCGCATCCCGCCGGAGAACAAGGCGGAGAAGTAGGGACTGCTGGCGGCGAGCACCAGCCGGTGGACTCTGAAGACGCGCCCGCCCACTCTGAGCCCCACGTCGCAGAAGTCGCAGTGTAGACGCATCTTGTTCATCTGGGCCAGGATGAGGCTGGCGTAGCGCTCCGAGGCCAGGACAGCGGCGGCGGCAGCAGCGGCGGCTGCGTCCTGGCTGCAAGCGGCCGACGTCGACACGGAGACGGAGGAGGACATGGCAGCTGAGGCTGCTGCGTTACCATGGAGACAGGTGTTCTCCTGTCCGAGGAGTCTCTGCGCGATACAGCAGGAGCAGGGAGGAAAACACATCTCCATCAAGGAGAAACACACAACGCTGATAAGATCACAAAACGTGATCTTTGGTTCTCCGTAATTTGTTTCCATATTTATTTCTTTGTTTTGTTTTTTGTTGTTGTTGTTTTTCTTCCCTCTCTTTCCCGCTTCTACCCAAAATTTATGTGTCACCAATGAGAACAAGAAATGAGAGAAAAAGGAAATAATCCAAAAAAAAGAAAAAAGAAAATCTGAAAATAACAATAATAATTCTAAGTTCTAACCCATATTTATGAAACAATTCCATTTTTGTTGCGACACCAACTGGTTATGTTCTGTTTTGTCTTTGTTCTAAATGTGTCTATTCTTCTTTTATGCATATTGTTGTTGCTGCTGTTTGTTCACTTATCTAATTATTTTGTACATTCATACATCTGTTAGTCTGGAATGTTTGTTTCGTAGGCACTAATTGGCAAATTAATGGAAGAAAAAAAAAGGAGAAACAGACAAGCCACACTCTGCCACCAGGTAGGCTGTTACATTTTTGTTTGTTTCATCAGAAGCTAAACATTTTGTCATGTCACCACCTAACTTTACTGTCTTTTTATGCAGGTTTCAGCAATGACAGGGAAGCTGGTGAGAGGTGATGAAGTTAAATACATTCCAACCTCTAAAGGCTGCAGAAGACTTGAACCTGAAGTGGAGGTTCAGCCTCCAGCATTGACTCTAAATATGCCGCCATGGCAACAGTGGAGTGATTGTATGGAAGCACACTCAAGTGCTAAAAACAAAAAAAGAGGCTAAAAGTCCAGATCTAGATCCAATTCAGACACCGCAACAAAAGTGTTGAATCTCCATCACATATTTCAGTTTTTTTCCCCCTTTCTTCCTTTAACATCACAATTATGCATTAACGAAAAAACGTGATATCCCAATATAATAAGCCAGTGGTTGCAAACATTTAAAATGTTATAAGGTCTCAATGCCTTTTCAAGTCTGTGTATGCCACTTACTGTCCCGCTGCTGCACGTTTAAAAAAAAGAAAAGAAAAAAAAAGACACTTGTCTCTGCTTTTAGCCAGACATGCTAACAGATAAACCAACCCACCAGTGTGTGTTTACATAATTCTATTCAGCAGTCGGGGTTTTGGCTAACAGGACACCGCTTCGACAGCCGAACACCGACAGACGAGAATATCACCCGAATGAAAATAAGGAGTGTGACTCACAAGGAAGACACATAGTTTCTGCTTTCTGCGCTGAAACTCACCGGTGTGTTTACAGCTGAGGATGCGGAGAACTTCCGCCGCCCTGCAGACCGTCCATCCGCTTCCTCCGGGCTCCACTGCGCCGGTCTGAGTCTCCAGGCATCACTAATCAAACCCGCTAACATCGAGACTTAGCAAACAGCCTTGACGCTGACGGGAACCACGGCCTTTTTTTTTTAAAAAAATGAACTTAAGTTTCTTCAGTCTATTTATGTTTAATAATGAAATATAAAAACAAAACAATCGTTCCGACGGCTTTTATTGTGAAATGCATCGACATTTTATACAAACGTGCTAAAAAAAAAAAAGAAGCACGTTTGTGCTTTTTTAATCTATGCCATTTTAATCTGAGTATGCTGTTTTTAACAACGCTACAGTATTATTTTTTTATCTTGTAAATGTGCCCTTACTTATTATTATTATTATTACTTAATTTGAGTTGCTATGCATGCGCCCACACTTACCTTGATGCTTTGACAGCTGAATTTTCCCAATGTGAGTCAATGGCCGATCTTTCTAGTCTATTCTACTCATTTTCTAGGCTTCTACGTTCACGGAAGTAGAATAACTTTCAGCAGTGCTCCTTCATAACGCTACAATTTGGACTTCTAATTCCTACAAAGTGACAAATATCACCGTCTCTGTCTTTAAACATTTCCCTTTAAGATAATAATAAGATCAGTCAACTTATGCTCATAGGCAATATTATGCTAGAGGAAATGGAACTGTTTGATTTAGTAACATATTTTTTCAAAAGCAACCTAAACTAATTTTTAACTGTTTTTGTAAAAATGAGCAAGGTAGTTTGTAAAAAAACAAACAAAAAAAAACATTAAAAACTACAAAACCTTTGACCACTACAGTACATTAATCGTTGTTCAACTTCTTGAAATAAGCATGACTAAATGTTCCTATTTACTATTTTTGTTTTAGTTATCCTGGTACGTTATGGTTTGTGACACAAATCCAGCACCAGGTGGCAGTGTTTTCCACAAAGAAAAAAAGGCAAGTAGGAGACGGAGCAAACGTGGAAGAGCATTGAACCCAGTTTTAACCTTTTGTTCTAAACGCTGGAAAACTTACACTGGTGTCCAAACATTTTGGCTAGAGGTCAAAATTGTCAAATTCAAACCACTAAGAAGCCACAAAATTCATTCAGTTAAGAATGCAAAATACACTTGTTTTTTATTTTATTTTATTTTACTAACAACATTTTTAATGAAATCTGTACGTAACTAAAGCTCCAAAAACACAAGAAGGACTTTGTACTGTTAAATTATTAAAAGAAAAATAGACAGTTTCCTAATTTTTTCGAACATCAATTGTTTTCCATTTTGTTGACCAATTTATTTATTTATTTTACCATTCTTAACTTGTGGTCTCGCGCCAAACAAAATCATTTCAAGGGCTACAAAATGGCCACCTGGGCCACACTTTGGACATCCCTGAAGTAAGTGATCAAAATAGACTGAAACATTGATGACTTGTTAATCTCGCTGAGAATCAATGGAAAAACTTTGAAAAAAGAAGAATTTTTTTTATAAGGGAATCTAACGCCAGGTGGCAGCGTTTCCCTTCCAAAGCCTGCTGGAGAGAAGAAAATCCTTGAGAACAACCCACAGGAACCTAACATGTAAATTATCAGGTTATTCTTGCCTTTCTGGCCCCCAGCAGAATGGTAATTTAAGATGGAGTTATTCTCTGGCGTAGGCTGTATCCCACCCCCACCACCGTCCTGCACCTCCTTACTGAACCCACTGACATAACACTCGCCTACTGTGACACAACTAAAGGTTTCTTTGGTTAGTTTTTTATCAAATTGCTCTGAATTATCATGTTGGAAACTTGCTACTACGCGGCACTCTCAAGTGCTGCCTGGTACACTCTGAAATCTCATCTCAGGTGAAAAAAGCAACAAACAAAAACAACCTGATTGTAACAGTCACGGGGATGAGCCGTCACACACCTGAAATACAAGTCCTGTAACATCTGTCACTTCACTTGTGTTGCTAGCTTTTTTCTCTCCCCCCCCCAATGTGTCACCAGACAGCCACTGGCACACAGGAGGATATCTGGTGGCACCAGTGCTGGCCAATAAAAACGCAGATGTTGGTTTGGGCACCCAGTGAACGACACCCATCGCTGGAATTAACTTCAAGTTTGTCTGCTAATCCCGAACAAATTCAGACTTTTTCTTTGGCCTGATTAGACATGAATAAATGCAATGTTGACATCTTTCATTTCGTTTTTTTTTTTTTTTTTTCTGCTTTGCAAAAAGCACATATTCTGAGGGCATTTTAGGTCTAAAACATTTACCTACTGTCTGTCACTGTTATTTATTATTTTTAAAATCATATTACCTACTGGTAGCCTGGGGAGAAACAGCACAGTGTTGTCTGGCTGCCTTGCAGTGTGAGAACAGGTTTACTCTAAAAGTGGTGGAATGTGATATTCCTTTGGTTATTGAGTTTCTTTCTTTTTTTCCCCCCTTTTTTAAAAAAAAAAAAATTAAAAGCATGATAGCTTGCTACCGGTTCAGGCAACAAAGAAGACACTTTTGAGGAAAAGGGGGAAATTAAAACAGTCACAAAAATAATGAAAAACGAATTTTAAAAAGGACATTACATGTAGTAATTTAATGTGTTTCAGTTTCAGAGTGAACTTGTCAAACACCTGATAAACTGGCAGTTTTTTATGATGTCAAAAACAAAAAAAGAATAAATTATTTCTAGACCGTTGTTATCTTAATATATAAAATTTTTAAATGTCCTTTTAACCCCATATTTTCTCCACTTATTTATAATTGTTTTTATTGTGCTGTTATGCGTAAAAAAATGCTAAGGAACTTTTTGGTACCCTACTCCTGACTGATACCTTTCTACAATGAATTAGTTTGGATTCCAACAATGCAAACTATGCGTTCTATAGTGGAAAGGTGAAAATGAGAAAATTGTATGAGAATCCTGCTAATGACAGAGAAACTTTGTCATCAACATTCACAAATTCGAAAAATAACAACAAAGGTTGCTTGTCTTTTCCATTTAAATGTATTTTTTTGTTCTTGTTGTTTTATTTTGCTTTTGAAACGATTTATCGTGGTCGAATGTCTTTATGCGGTACAAAAACGCTGAGTTTTTAATCAATCGATAATAACCGTTACTAAATCGGCTTATTTTAAAGGGACAACGGAAAAACATTACGCAACTCCAATCCATTTCTTATCTCCCGGTCAACTACGTCTTTTTTTTTCTTACATGATTTCTGCATGCTTGTGTGTTAATCGTGCAACTTAATTTTAGCAGTCGTGACATGATCGGGCCCTGCTTTGCAATTCAAGAGCCTCATCAGTGGTTCACTGAAGCGTGACCCCCAGCTCCATTCAGCGCGCTGTGCCACACGTTACATACATGCTCACAGCAAGCCTGACATGACAGCAGGGGCCGCCTGAAGTTGACAGACGTTTCATTCAAACGTCCAGATTTTCTACCACTGATACTAGAAGTTGAAAAGTAGCCTCCGATCGAAAATGTCTGTACACACTAATGGTTTTAAAGTTATGTAGACATGGATTGAGTGTGTGGGGGTGGGTGTATGCGTGTGTTCTCTCACTGCACAGCATTTTTTACATTTTTTTGCTGGTCAGAAGCGTAATAATATTATCACCGGTCATTAAGTCTCTCCGTTGTGGTGATCGCTCGTCTCGCTCCCAGAACTTCTCATTCAACGGGAGACAAAGTAAACAGCTTCAGGGTCATCTTATGGAAATCAGCTGCCACAATTACTGGTCTTTTTTTTTTTTTTAAAGTACAGGGATCACATTGCTTTCCGTTTAGCTGGCTATTTCAACCAGAGAGGGGAATACATTTTTTTATAGGTACTATTCAAAGGATTGCTCGTTTTTCCACCAACAAATGTAGCTACATGGATAATAAAACACAGCAAAAGGTATTTCCATATTGACTGTAGGATTTCAAAGCACACAAAATATTTTTTGAAGTGCCCCGAATGAAAAAAGAAGACGTGCCAATTCTAATTTGTGTATGTTTGAGTGAATGACATCGTAAGAGGCATAAAACTGGAACCAAGCAGCTGGCATTAATATATTACCAAGTGTTTCTTGACAGATTTTGTGTTAAATTGTTACTATGAAGTAAGACTCTTCTTTCATTGAAAAAAGGTTATGTACAACACAAAGCCATTTTCTTTTTGTGAATGTATAAATCGGAAACAAATACACTATCGACTTGTACAGATAATAGCAAATGAAAACTGGACATTGCAGTCGACCATTTTCCTCTTTACAGGACACTTCCACATGTGTTATTGGTACTGAATTTTCCTAAAATACATACTGTGTTCACATACAGCTCAAACTTTAAAAAAAATAAATTATTCTTAAGCTGCAGGACGTATGGGAGAAATTAGATTAGAAAAAACATGCATATAAAGAGGTGAAATAAAAACAAAATGACAAAAAGAGAATGTTGCACTGAGAGGTGTGGTGGGGAAAGAGAAGTCATCAGTCAGTCTTGGCTTTGTGGCTAACAAAGCTGGTTTATTAACTCTCAAAGGTAACAGTAGATTTCAAAATGGCAACCCTCCCATCAGTCAGCAGTCCACCTAGTACATACAGGTCAAACCCCGCCTTCTCAATTTAAATTGGCCAATCACCTCAGCCTTCCACATTAGGCGCAAAAGGAAACAAAGTTAACTTACACTAACAATTATTTATCAATAATAAGATATGAGGTTAAACATCTTATGTATGCAAATATGCATCATTTCGTTCTTTTAACTACTTCACGTTTCAATCAATCAAACTCCAGCTCTCACCACTGCACTTCCTATAAAACAGCTGGGTCTGAGGCGGGACTCTTCTTTAGCGGGGACCCAAGATGGCTGCCACATAAGACACACCCACAAGGTAACAAACATTCCATTAGGACAGTCACAGAGTGCTGATTTACACGCAAAGGTTAGAGGAAAAACCCATTGCACAGCGACCATGACGTTCCACAGATGACCATCTAAAGTGAGTTTTACAGGAACGACTGGATAATGTCTATAAGATAAAACTGGCTGAGAATGAATTCAGACAGGCGGAAGTGAAATCTGTCCACGTCAGATTAAACCACTGTGAGAACATTTGTGCAAAACCCATCATCGGTGTAAATATTCTGTTGTCAGAACAGTCTTCTGGCCCTCGACATGTAAAACCACGAACCCATCCTTGTTCCGACAGACTCTTTCACCGGCACACACCAACAAGCAAGCGGCCAAGGTGTTTGTGCTTCGAAAGTTGCGACTTACTCTCCCGCACCGGCGCTGGCAACATTAGTTTCCCGGCCACGTGCCCGCTGGGTCTTTTTTTAATCTATCTAAAAGCTGAATTCCCACAATGAGATTGTCCTCGGAGATCGAGGGACGGTGAAATGCTCTGTTGAAGTCATTGCTTAGAACCCCTCCTTCTTCTCATTCTCTTGCTGTCCCTTCTTGAGAAATAGGACAGAGTGTATTTTTATTTTTTATTTTTTGTGAATTAGGAGGGAATCGTGCAAGCCGTAGCTGGTGATGTCCTGGTCTCCGTGGTTTCTAAAAGTGTGGGATCGGCCTCCCGTCCCTGCCTGTAAGCTGGCGCCTGCAAATCTGATTGGGTTGTGCTAGATCTGGATTGACGTTTCTCTTTACGGTTTGACAACGGACGGCATTATGCCATCCCTGAGCTGGTTCAGTGTCACCTCCCATCTCAGACAGATGTGAGCTTGTTACTGAAATCAAAGTCGATGGAGGTAAACGACGTGGCGTATTTCCTTGTCCTCCGAAGTAACCGAAAGAATACGGCGAAATGCCAGTGAATGTATTTCATTGATTTAATTAATCTTTTTTGAACTTGTCATCTTTTCTCACCACAAATGTCAATATGTCTTAATTGTAAATACTTCAGGCTCTGTCAGATTACATGGACAATATTTTTAAACATCAGTTTTCCAAATCTAGCCAGATTCTCAATTGTGTTCATCTATAGGACTGCAGTGTATTTAGCCCCATCTGCCATTTTCCCCCCTCATGTTTCACAGTGGGTTCTGTTTTTCAACACATTTTGCATACAGGCTATAAATTTCACTCATCTGACTAAAGTACCTTCATCCGCATGTTTTCTTTATAGTCTTGATGGCTTGTGGGAAACTGCAAACTTGCCATGCCTTTCTTTCAGCAACAGCTTTCTTCTTCCTAATTTTCCATTGAGGCCATATTTGTAAAAACCAATCCCCTTGTTCTACCCTTCGCTTCGTACAGACGGTCTATTGAGAAACGATTGCTTGCTCAAGACGTGGACTGTGTTGAGGTCTTTTACCCAATCGCTAATGTTTAACCATGACGTCAGTTCGACCGTGTGTAGCTTAACGGAAATTGCCTGCGCTGAAAACAACCATCCTCCACTGAGAAGACAGAAGTACCAAGCTGAATAACATGGCTATTAATGTTAACTCAATATTTGGAAGCAGGACTAATCTGGATTGAACAGCTTCGTTCACTTCATCCACTGCTAAAACAACAGGCTAAAACAACAGGCTGGCTATGATTCTGAAATGACGCAGAAAATCACTGTCAACGTTCACAACTTCTCCTTCTGTTCACTGATTGGCCCGGTTGAAATTCTACCAAAGGGGATTCAAGTCAATGGGAGAAAACACAGACGGATAACTGAACGGACATGTGAATCTAGTGGAATTGGGTAGGAAGGCAATGGCCAGGCTATGTCACGGTGGATGACAATGTCTTAGAAGGGTTATAGTTGTGCCATACTCCTACTGTATGGCACAACTACATACAGTTGTGGGAGACCAAAACTCCCGATGTAATTTGGTCTCTAGTGTTGTGAGGCTTTCATAGCTTGATTTATACCTATTTAAAATTACACAGTAAGTGGACTCTATTTACTTATTAGACGATCCCTGAAGGTAGTTGGTGAACTGGTAGGTGGCTTTATTTATGGTAACAGGATGAATACATATGCATGCCACACCTATTTGTAAGGTATTATAGAAACATTTAATTATTTTTCATCCACTTTTTACAGTTACCCTTTACTTGGTGTTCCCCCATCACATAAAATACTTTAAAGTATACACAGTTGTTAATTAAAAACTGAAGCTGAAGGGGTGTAAATACTTTCACAAGGTGCTGTAATGTAAAACGTAATGTTTAACAAAACCTGACGACCCTGATTGTCGACTGTATGGTGTTTTATGATGTAAAGTGCTGCTGAAAATGTGCACAAATACAGTTGACTTTAGGATATTGACATAAGGCACTCATATATAGTTTCATTGAAATTATCTTCGTTTTTTTTTTTTTTTTGCAGCTGATGGATGAGAGTTATTTCACATTCGGTCAAACTTTCAACTCCTGTAAGCACAATTACCCCAAACAAACTGGAATCTAATATCCTTCCTAACTTTTTTTTTTTCCACCAACAGCTTAAACTATTACCCACAGCCAGCAGAAAAGTTTTATTTATGGTGAAACAAAAGAGCTGTGGCTCTGCTGCAGTGTTTAATGGGTCTAGTCTGCACCCTACATGGCGGTTGGCAAGCAACAGGATCTCCTGCCCTCAGCCTATAAGCCCGCTATAACGTGAGCCTGTAAAAAAAAAAAGAGAGGGGGGGAAAAAAAATCCTTATCGATTCTGCCTTCAACATAGCAACTGCTTGCTGATTGGCCGAGGCGGCAGCGCGTTCTCTGACTCCCATTGGTTGATCCCGGAGCGTAAACGTGTGGAGTCGGACAGAGACAGAGGAGAGGAGAAGCTCGATTGGCTCCTCCGAACTGAAAGCGAAAAGCTATTTTTCTAAAAGCCTGCGAGACAGTTGGTCGTGTGTGTTTGCGTTATAGGCGTGACTCTAAAGGTAATTCGTCCTGCTACCCCCCCCCCCGTTCTTTGTCAGTCAGAACCAATTTAAATCGAGAGCCGTGAGGCAAAAAAAAAAAAAAAAGTGAGGGTTTTAAAGGAGGAAGCCGGCTGACGGGGGCCGGTGCGGGCTGGGAGGGAGAAAAGGGTTAAAGGAGAGAACTGGATGAATGACTAATACAAGACCTTTTATAATGAATTCAGACACAGAGGGTGGAATTAAGAGACTTTTCTAGAAGTCATTTTTGTTCCAACTTTAGTAGTAGTTTAGCAGTAGTTCACCCCCCCCCCCCTTTCAAACAAGCCATATTTATTCTGTGCTTTTCTAATACCAGTGTTATGAACATTGACAATGAACTTACCAAAGAGACCTCTTGGATATGTTGGGGGTTTTTTTGGGTCCCTTCTCACCAGCCATAGTTCGCTTAGGGCAGTCTTTTCTTTCTGAATTATTTTCTGTCATGCGCCCCCTCCTCCCTGTGGCCTTCCCTCCCCAGAATTGAAATTCTGTTGCGAAACTGTTCATATTTAATAACTTACCTGTACAAACCATTGGCTCCGGCATTGTATGACATTATCAAAACCGCCATTTTGTTGTTTTGAGTCTCAAAATAATTTCCGAAATCAGATTCCAAACCACAGATTTAACAAGTGAATCTGTGACATTTAATCAAGGCTACTCAGTTTGAAGTTAAAAAAAAAAAGTCTGTATTAGACTTAATACAGCAAAACTTTTTAGAACTGTAAGCATTGATTACTTGTCAGCTTCTTCAATTTAGTTTTCCACAAGGTATATACTGTACTTTTCAAACATTTATTGTGGGGAAAATTTGCAGCAATATTACTAATATTTCATCTTGTCAGACGAGAAGAGATGAAAAGTGTATAACATTTTGCATTAACAATAAAAGGATGGGTTTCGTCTATTTCCTGGCCTTTTTCTGCGAGCTACAGTTACTTGCTTAGGATGGAGTATAAGGGCGGGGCTCTGAGTTTTTGATTTGTGCTTTAAATATGAGTAAAGTTGGACGAGAATAAAGTCGTAATTTTATGCCTTTTTATCGTACTGCGCTAAATTGCTGAATAGTCATCTTGTAAGGTTATCGTTGGTATTGGTTTAACAAATTAGTAAATACTAAATGTTTTAGCAAATCAGAAGCAAATTTTCAGCCCCGGTAGTTTGAAATTATTGTTTAAACAACTTTCCATTTAATAGAAAGAACCAGACTTGCTGAGCGGGTCACGTTGCATATCACTCTATCGAACTTTTTAATTTAATGACTTTCTTCCAGCAATATTGCGTCTTTACTCTGCCAATATTTAAATTATTCTGCTAATATGACTTGGTTCTCGTAGCATTATGACTATATTCTTGTATTTGAAAATAAAAATCTCTTAGCCTGGCCATAAAACTCTGTCATACTTGCTTGCTGCCGTTTTTCTTTTCACTGTCAAACTTCTCCGTCTCTCCTCTATGTCGGTGTTTCAAAAAAATCCGCGCTTGTATCCTTCGCTCCGCTATTTGTTTGTTTTGTTTTTTTCAACCTGTTGATTAGTTTGAACACTGCTGTCACCTAGTGACCGGAGGCTTGTTCATCAGTTAAGCATGAATAAAGACAATTATAAAGTCCTGCTTCTCACGACCCCCCTGACACTTCGCCAACATTTGAGAAGTACTGGCTTAAGGCAAAGTCTGGTTCGTTTATCTGGAAGGTACGGTTCGTTTTGGGAGGTGTGAATGCGCAATGGAACTCCAAAAAAAGCGAACTCTGGTCCACCTAAAAACTTAGTTCCCGTTTTGGTTTAAATGAATACTTAGTGTGGTTCAAATGCCCAGTGAAAGTGAAAGTGAACCGCATCAGTTGAAAATGTAACAAATCTTGCAACTTTGGTCCCCAATCGAACCGAGTCTACTGGCGTGAAAACACCCAAGTTCATTTGGGTATTGCACGGTACGGCCTGGGCGGTGAAATTGCTGGGCCAGCCATACCTTGAAATACTTTAGCCATTCTCGGATTGATAGGTAGCAACAATTGCTTCTCTGGGGTCATTTGCTGATACCTTCCCACCCTTTCAGACCATGTCCACATGGAAACGGTTGCCGGTTTCACAAACACTTAACGGCCGTTTCCAGAAATGTTTTTGCCCACACCACAACACAGAGAACTGTCCAAAACGCTATTTTTGTTCCCCTACACCTCTAGAGTCGCTAAGCATGGAGTACAGGACTTTAGTATAGAGACTCCACACAAAGTTACATACAACAAAACAAAAATGCAAACATGGAATATGGCATTTGTCAGCCTTCTCTTTTCAGTCAAATAGTACAGATAATTTTGTGAAGTTAATCAATCAGGGAATTTACAAACATTACGATGCTTATGACGCGTTTCAGGTCATAGGTCAAGTTAGAGCTAATACGTCTGGTTTTCACAAAAGAGGCGTTTTCACTGTCTACATGAGTACGCCAGGGTGAAATTTTCAATGTGGAGCCTGTTTAAAGATCCCAAACGGGTAGAATCTCCTAAAACACTGTTTCCATGTAGACGAAGGGCACAAACGGTGACAAACTTTTCTCTTTCAGAAAAAATTTTTTTTTCTCATGCCGAACGTCACACCAGTGTGAGTCCTGACCTTCACACTGCCAAACCCCTTTGGATACCGTCTCAATTTCTAGTGATCAATTGATTAGCCGTATTTAGCTACTGCTGTTAAGGCAGAAAGGATGTAATTAGTTGTTCACACACAGTTTCGTTTTGGCTTCAGATGTTTTTTTTCCTAAATAATTACTGTGGAATCTAATGTGTGTTTAGCTCAATTTGAGGTCAGATTTAGATCGTTTTATAACCCTATAAAGAGCAAATATAAATGAACTCAGACCTTGGCAGAAGTGTTCTGACAGTTAAAATCTCTGCTCCCAAACATTTGCATATGGTTTATTTTCTTTTTCCACTAACCCTCCCCCTGGCTTCCCTTCCAAACAAAAATGATACACCAGTCTTGTTTGAAATGTTGGTAGAACAATATTTAATCTAACTGCAGGCCTTTAAGAGATCAGTTCGCCAACTATTGGGGACCACAGAGGAAGAATCCCCACCATAATTACAACAAATGCTAGCTGATTCAACGGCGTGTTTATTTTGGAGGGCTCTGTGACGTGGGGGGTGTGTTGTTTCGATCCCCTTATTTTCATTACTGAAGCCAGGATAAATTCCAGAGTCAACTTTGGGTCGAGCTCGGTACAGCAGAATGGTGCTGCAAACCACATCATCAAGAGTCGTTTGTTTAGCAGAGCAGTTACGCAACAACCACATCAGTTTTCTTCTATATCTAGTAAAATGGTAGATGACAAGCCTCTATCTGCCAAGAGCCGATTCTGTCTACATTGGTAATCAAGTCTTTTACAAATAAAAGTCTGAAAAGTGAGGTATCCATTTGTATTCAGACCCCCCAGAGTCGTGCAGGACCGCCTTTCTCTGGGATGTACGACTGCAAGTCCTTTGGGGTATGTCAGCGTTGCACATCTAGACACCAATTTTTGCCTATTCTTTGCAAAATATTTCAACTGTCTATGAACAGCACCTTCCAGTTGTTACCACAGATTTTCAAATGGTTTAAGGTCAAGTCTTCAACTGGACTATTGTAATTCGGAGGGCGTGTTGAGACGTGTTGTTCTGTCAGACAGTGAACTTCTGTCCCAGTCTCAAGTCTTTTGCAGCCTCTAATCCTGGCAGGTTTCTGCCGGGGGGTTGCCCTGCATTTTGTGGCTAATTGACACAAAATAGAGGGCAATCGGCAACCACCAATTGCCCTGGCATCACCACCATGTGTTACCTTCAAATGATGTGAGGAGTAAAATGATCCAAAATGTTAATATCAATTTTAAGTCAGAATCAGTATTGGATATTGCTGTGGTAAGATCGATGCTTTAGTTTTAGATTGCCTCCTGAATTTTGTTTTAAAAAAAAAGAAGTTGTATTGTAGTTTCTCAAACCTATCTGAAAAATGAAATTGGTTTCGATTTGATCTCGAATGATAACTTTTTGCACTTTGTGTAGGGTTTCCTCCAGAAAACCTGCTACGCCAAGTGGTAGAGGCGATAGGACACACTGGGGGAAACCCAGTTGTTTGTTCAGGTAAAATGCACACAAATCATGTCGATATGATATTAAAAAATTTTGTAGATGCCTATAAACTTTGTCCAAATTCTGTCGTAGGTTTGAACAAAACCATTCAAAGGAAAAACCACAACGGATGTATCAAACTTGAATAAAACGTACATGTATCAGTGTTGGTATTGGGGACACCGGCCCTGTATTTACTTTGTGTCGGATCAATGCAAAAGTATGCAGCACTGCACAGCCCCAGTGAGTACTTTAAAGAGCTTACAGTTTTCCACTATAGTTTTCCCGGTCCACACTTGTCTGGTGTAAAATTTACACCCTGCAAATGTGGACATTTTTCTTCTAGCACATGTAGCAGTAGATGCTAGAAGCTAGCCCAAACAGCTACACAACCCAACCCTAGAAATTGACAGCCTGACTTTTTATTAAGCAAGTTGACTTCGGCAAATATGTGTGAAATCTATTCCCTGAACACATTTTTTCCTGTCCCTCCTCTTTCCTGTCCCTCCACCCACTCCCTCTCCGTCAGTTTGGACTCTCACGCAGCCCGAGGATGACTCACCTTTGGTACATTTTGTCCTGTCCATCTATCTTCAGTGCATATGGTCAATCCCGACAGAGCCTTCCAAGCTGACACAGGTAACGAGGAGTAATCCCTGCCCTGGAACTGTGCCTCATTAATCCTCGCCGAATGCAGACCTCATGTGATGCTCGAAAGAGGCCACCTGTTGTCGAGGTCACTCAGGACCTGTAGTAGTATCATCTAGGGTCATCGACAGCAATCTCTGCAACGGGTTACAGGCCGGGCCTCTTCTGAGACGCAGAGGCCCGGCCTGTAAACTCGGAACAGTTTTAACTGTTATCAGGTAACAATGGGGCCGACTGCTGAATGCACAATGTGGGACGGAAGCCCGGGATGTTCTAAAGCTGACAACAGTGGAACATGACATTCCTGCATTCCTTTCGGCGTAGCGTTTAAGCGAAAGTTATTTTTCCAGATACGGCATTCCTCGCACAGCTAGCTGGGTATACATATTTTTCCGGTGACTTAATGGCACCTAGAGTACAGAGAGCTCGCACACATCCTGCCATTGTCTTCATCACTTCCTCCCCCCCCCCACACACACATCTGTCCACAGAGTGTCCTCCGCTGCCCCCAAAGCCTTCTGAACTCTTGTGGGCGAGAAAAAAAGGTTTTCAGACTTCAGTGGATGTCTGAAAGAGAAACGGCAAACTTTAGACAATGTGTTAACCGTCTACGGTATGCATTATTAAGATGTCTTGAGTGCTTTTGTGTCTTAAAATAGACTAATAGGGCATAGTCTAAAGACATTATAGATCTTTTGAAAGGTTTTTTTTAAAGCAGGTAACATTGTAACAAAATGTACAACTGAAAATAATTCGCTTTTTTAAAATTTATTTTTAGAAAAAAATATTCAAACATAGAAGCATGTTCTTGTCACTGATTGGCCCGGTTGGGGATTCAAGTCAATGGCAACATTGTTCTACTGTGAAAACAAGAACACTGTCTCTTGTAGAGCCATTCATCATAATTTAGTGTAGACCTTTGCAGCTTAACAAAGAGACATTAAATGTTGGTTACAGTGAATTTCGGGCTATTACTAAACCTTTTACTGCATTTCACCCTCTTTATCCTCATCCTGATGCTGAACATGGAGTGTGATTTCTACGTTTTTCCCTCTTCAGCGTATAAAAACCTAAGAGCCTGATGTTTACTTTGTCATAGCCAACATGAAATGTATCTTTAACTGATCAAAGTGAAATCATGGTGAATGGGACACGGTACATTATATATAACCCTTAATGTACTCCTCATTATGACTCCAGAATGATTCAGTGTCGCCATAAAATTGCACTAAGCTATCAAAAATGTAATCCCCCCCCAAAAGGGAATTTGAGTAAATGTCCACAAACAGTCATGTGACAAATTAAAGCACATTTATTGGTTCCTCATAATTTCCCCCTCCTTACGTAAATTCCTATGGCGCAACGTAATGCAGTGGTGTCCAAACGTTTTGCAAAATTGCGAGGGGCCAGAACATATAAAGAACATTTTTATTGTGAGTTACTGCTCAGTAAAAGATAAAACATGCAATATTTTTAACTTAAGTAGAAAATAACAAATTACTGTAAGTCTGAAAAAGGGGTTTGCTAGTCTTCTCCTAGCAACAAGAACATTCTGTAAAATTGGTCAATAAAAATCACAAATTTCATTTCCAATTAAAAAAAAAATTGTCAATGAATTTTTTTTCACAAAAAAACAGGGGCACCCTTCTGAACGCCCCCGGCTAAATCTCTTTCTGCAATGTCAAGTTTAATCACAAAGCGCGCAACGACTCTTTGAAAGAAAAGACAGACGACTTCGTAAGTTGACAAAACTCTTTTCAGTTTATTGTCTCTCAGCAAGATAAAGGCCAGGATCTCACATTGCTTAGCTTTTTCCTCGAGGAGTTTCCTCTGTCCTCCAGTGGAGTAATCATTTCTCAAGAGGATCCGTCATCAACCTCCTCCCCACCAATCAGCACGAGAAACACATCTCTATACAAAGTTGTCCTTTACCTTGGAAAAAAACCCCAAACAATAAAAATGTGCCGAGTTTAACATGGATTCCTTTCCTCTTAAGCTATGTAGGCTGCGTGTTAAGAAAACAAAACAAAAAAAAGGAACATTCATAGCTAGAGCAACGCCACAATTCAAGTAATGGAGGCAGGATACTTCCGGACCTCTGGCAGTTCACACAGACATCGGAGGCCGCGCAATCCTGAAAAAAAATAAACAACATCTTTTAAATTTAAAAAAAAAAAACACCGGTGGTCAGGGGGGTAGAGTGCTTTTTTTTTTTTTTTGGTGGCAAATGTCAACCTCTCGCCAACTAGCGACACTGTTAACCACCTCCGTCATTCTCGTCACACGTTGCAACAATAGAAATACTGTTGGATTGCACTTTCTTCAAGCTTTCATCTTGTGGCGCGTTTATAGAAAAAATATATATAGAATACAAAAAGCTTATACTTCTTTGAGTAACAGAATATAACATACAGTACTTCAGATTATGTTTCGATCAGCACGTCAGCAGGTGTACATACGTCGCCCTACCCTGGCCAAAATGCAGTTACCACACTAAAACAGGGATGTCGTTTTTGCTCACTATTAAGTGCTTTGGTCAATGGGTAATAACATTGAGGATGCCTTTACAATGGTTTTCTACAGTATGTTAATGCTACATAATTATCCATTGTATATGAATTGTTTCATATAAAAAAAGGGGGCAAGTAGTTAAGATGCACCATGACTTCTTTTTTTTTAACATATTCACATGTGGCATGTTATTTTAACCCACTTAACTGATACCGACCTCGTGTCTTTTTTTTTTTTTTTTTTCCCCCCCACTCACAAATGCACTTTATAGTCGCAGCCCCAATACATCTGACATATTGGTTAAATCTGAAGAGCTGAATCGATTTCCAACGTCGGAAATGGACATCTCCAGCAACTGGAAGGGCACAGCGCAGCCCGACGCCAGTGGACAAACTTTCGCTCGCGGACGTCACCCCACCACCCCACAGCCCGAAAGAAAGGGTGGCCCCGGGGAGGGCCTTTGAACAAACGACGCTGAAACGCTGAAGTAGAAAATCAGTTTGAAACAGTCAAGTTGACATTCAAGTTCCGGTCCCACTTCAAATCTGCAAGATCCCACTCGCGAAAGCTGTCGGAATCACCGGTAGTGCAAATCTTCTGCACGATGCACCGTTTTAACGCAGTCCTTCTCACAGGGTACGCGACGGAAAGTCCCTTGCCGCTCGATCACATCTCCGGGGCTGCGGGCGGGAGTCCCGGCGGCACGTGTTTTGGAGTCTGTAACAGTTTGTGCTCGTCGGAGTGCTGGGAAGCGGGGTCCGCCGCCTTGGCGTGCACGGGGTGCAGCAGCCGGACGTCCAGGGCGTCGTTGTGCTGCGCTAGGGAGTGGAGGTGGTAGTGCAGGACGAGGTCTTTGAGCGAGCAGTGGGCGTCGTAGGGCTCGGCGAAGCCGTAGCCGTGGGAAGTGCTGTATATCATGCAGTGCTTCACCTCTTCGCTCACGCTGCGGAAAAAAAGAAAGCATCACTGAGCATCACTACAACATGGCTGATTTCTACAGGTGAGATTATATGGCGCATACAAAGTACTTTGGGTCTAGTTTCTAGTGCAGACATATCATTACACTTTGAAAAAAGAATAAGATAAAACTAACCTACACATAACTTTTCAACAAGATTGTGTTACGTAAATAATTCTGTAATATTGACAAAAAGGTACAAGTTCCATAGGCAGATTATTTCACCTTCACAAAGGAAAAAAACGTCTTGGTGAAATAATCTGCCCGTGTAGCTAGTACTTTTTCAACATTAAGAAATTATTAGTTTAAAACAAGCTCCTATATTTTTTTTACTGAAAAGTTAAATGCAAGTTACTTTTATTATTTCAAGTGTACTAAGATATTTTTACTGGAAACTACACCAAAAATGTTGTGTTTTTGCAGTGGTATGTGTTTGAGGTGGAGCTTATGAATAAAAGACCTCTGAAAAATGCTATTTTCTCTGTGTTCACAACTCAAATTAACAGCTTTCTTAATCTCAAACTAAGTTTTCCATTAAGTGTCAGACCAGGTATTTTGAACTGCGCATCACAAAAGAAAACCTGACACAGGCCTTTCGATTAGCGACGATAGCTTAGTAGCAGCTGCGAACTTTAGGGTTGTTAGCTGCTAGCTGCTAGCCAGTTCTTACAAATCATTTAAATTTTGTCAGAGTTTTCAACAGAATACCCAGAATGCCTGACTGACAGTCAACGGTGGAGGTTTCATCAACGCCTTTTGTAGCCAAGTGTCAAAACCAGCTAGCACGCTGCTAGCCAACTCTGTCGATACAAAAACGCAGCTAAACCACGACTTTCTTACTTCAAAAGAAGTTTCAACTGAATGAACAGGGTGCCAATCTTAAAGCAGACATCTGTTTACCTGAGTTCATTTACAGTTTAGACTTAGACTTTACCAGACGAAGGTTCATGCTAACAGCACCTGCTAACAACAACTGGATAATGCCTTACTAGACAGACTACATTTTCACAAGAACTACTAAGGGGTCGTAGCATTGTGATATCTCATGACATTAAATCTCATTCCACCCATAGTGAGGATCATATCAAAAGTAGCCTCAGCTACTGAATACTCACACAACAGAGCAGGCGTAGCATCCCTGCTTGCTGCTCTCTCGGATCAGGAACGTTCCGGAAACTTTGCCTTGAAGCATCTCCTCCGCCTGCGTTCGACTCAGTTCCCCAACGAACCAACTCGCCTCGTCTTGATGTGGTAGGTTCTTCTCATCTCCCTTCAATACGTATGTGCTGGAAGACCAAGAGGCGTACTATATATATATATGTTTAAAAGTGAAGCACAACGTTTCCTTTCTGGCTGTAAGAGCCTTTGTTAAAACTTACTCATCAAGGCTGTCGTTGTGTATCCCAAGCCAATCATTTATGCGTTTCTGCCGTACTCCTTTGTGATTAAGCCAGCTGGAAGAAGATAGGATATTTTTTTTTCCAATTCAATCTACAATGTCAGCAAAACTCAAACTGGTTTGTCTTAAGGGCTTTCATGGGTCACCAGGAATAAAGTACTCACTTGAGATACAAGTCTCGGATGTTGCGAAGCTGGATGAGGTCCGGCCGCAAGTTGTTGATCTTCCTGTCCGTCTCTCTGTAGTCCTCTACCTGCGTCCTCAAGTCGTCCTCCAGGTGCAGCTTGCTGTCGTAGATCTCTCCAAGTCGGCACTTCAGCTTTTCATAATTGATCAGAAAGCTACGAAGGGAGGAAGGAATCAAATGTCAGAGATCCGACTAAGATGAACATGAGGGAGCGGCATTTAAATTTTGGATTTTTTTTTTTTGAAAGCCGCATCATGTTTTAAGTACCTCTCCAAATCATTGTCGGCTCCCTCCGATAGACTGTTCCTCTCGAACTCCTCTCCGTATCGCTCCTGCTCGCGACACTGCTCCTCGAAGATCAGCATTGCCTCGTTGAAGGCCTCTATTGCCGTGCGCTTCATCTGGATCTCCTGAAAGGTAGGAAGAAGGATTTATGAGATTTAAAAAAATACAAACATCAAAAACCCATTTCTAATGTACCGCAGAGTATTAGAGCCACGTTAGGAACATTTTTAAAAATAATAATTACCAGAATAAAGTCAAAATGATACGAGAACAAAGTCGAAACACAATGAGAATAAAACATTTGTAGAATTTTAAAGTGGTAATTTTATGACTTCATTTTCACAACACTATAACTTTATTCTTGTGTGACTTTTCTCTTGTAATACTGACTTTGTTCTTGTAATATGACTTTATTCTGGTAGTTTTATGACTTTGCTCTCGAATTATTTCAACTTGGTTCCTGTATGACTTTTTTCCGTTAACATTGGCTTTATTCTCTACATATTATTTTAATCAAATTTTATCTTGACTTGAATCTCGTATGGCTTTATTCTTGAAATACGACTTAATTCATCTTTGTTCTTGCACGACTTTACTTGACTATGCTCACAATACTGACTTTATTCTCATAATATCATGACTTTATCCTTGTAATGTTATTCTTAAATTCTCCGTTTGCTCTTTGCATGGCCCTAACACTCTGTGGTCCTGACAAAAGATCCCGACTTATAAAAACCAGCCTGTTACCTGCGAGGTCTTGGTGAAGGCTTCATAAAGACGGTCGAACTCTTTTGACTTCTCTTGGTACTGATTGTGGACCTCTTTGAGCTTTCTCCCCGCAACGTCAACGCTGTCTTCTTTCACCTGAAGTCCAAAACAGCAGTCGATCAAAAGACGTACGACTTACACTCACCTAAGTTTTTTTCAAACGTCCGCATGGTAGGACGTATTAACGGTGGCAGACCTCGCTGACCTGTTGGAAACGGGACACGGGATGCATGAGCATCAGGTCCAGCATGGCGTTGTACTCCACCAGCGAGTGGTGCTGGTAGTACCAGATGAGCTCCACCACCGACGTGAACGTGAAGGGGTCCGAGAAGCCGTACTTCCCGTCACGGTGGTAGATCTTGATTAGCTTGTTGTGTCCGTCTTTCCTGCAACGGTGGAAAAAAATAAATGAATAAAAATTTGGAAGGCAGAGAGTTCGACTGGAGAGTCACGGTCAGATTGGACAGATGTCTCTCCATCCTTTTCTCCCCTTTTCTTTAACGTACCGTAAAGTCAAAGTGAAATCTCCCTGCAGCTTCGTGGACGCGTCCCGCACCAGGAAGGAGCCGTCAGGTGTGTCGCGAAGCTTCTCGTTCACCTCGTCCCTGTGGATAAATCGGTAGACGTGGGTCTTACTTTCCAACAAACCAGATTCAATAAATCTGGATAAATGAAAAAAAAAAAAAATATATATATATATATATATATATATATATATAGAAATTTTTCATCTTGAAAAAGTTGCGTTACCTTGTTATATCTCCCCAGTACCATTCGGCGTCCTGAAGCGAACACACAGGTGGAGAAAGGCAGTTGTTGTTGTTCATCGTTGGCTTTGTGGACCGGGGAGGAAGAGCTACACACACACACAGAAAAAAAGGTTACATTTTATATGTATGGTGAAAGGAATTACCATCGGATTAACTCCTCCCGTTCACACCAGCACACACACCCGCTTCTTTAAAACACCCTCATATGATGAAACTGGCTAGGATCTGAGGACAAGCCCAGGCATGTTTCCAACAGATGTCAGGAGGCCAAATCATTAGGAAGACTCTGAGTGGGGGTCATTATCTCCTCAGAAGTGGTGGTGATAAACCGTGAATTTTTAATTGCACCAAACGTCGGAACAGTAATTACTACTAGACTAAAATTGCTTCTTTTTTTTTTTTTTCTTGGAAGCTGACTTCAACTGTCCCGACAGGTGTAGAAAACCTCTCGATTATAATTCAGACCACCCCGCCTATCTGTTAAGTTTACAGAGTATACATTTTTAAGGTATATAAAAGGGAGAGGGGAGGGGGGGGGATCTAAGAGTAAGCATTTCTTTAAAATAAACACATTACGTGTATAAAAGTAGGGCGCACCGCATCAAGAGGAGTTGAAGGGCGGTATATTTCACGGCCGGACAAAAGTGCCTTTCATGAGGCGGTCGGGGGGCAGTCGCGCAGCATCCGCTCACCTCTTTTTCTGACCTTAAAATAAGCAAAAGGCAGGTGCAGGAGGCACAAATGCGGTGAGACTCTAAAAGTCTGAAAAATGTTCATCTGCGCAACCACCTCGTCCGTCTTAGTCTCTTTGCCAAGCCCATGCCAGAACGCTAAGTCCCCCGACTGCCAAAATCAACATCCCCGCTAACGGATCAGAGAGGGCAATGCAATGTTTCATAATTAAGTATTAAGTATGACCCAAACTAAGCTTTTTCTTTTTTTTTCTTCCCCTGGTAGTTTTCCTCAAGTCCTGACCCACGCCCCTTCCTCCACACACACACATATACACAGGCGCCTTTACAGACATAATCAGTATATATATTATGTCAAAAAAGATGAACTGCAAAACGTAATGATTGGGTTAATGTTGGATAGCATGTACATAAAATTCAAGAATTATTATTATTTTTTTTTATCCACAAGTTTTGCAAATCTACCTGTTCCAACTTCGACTTTGCAGCGAATTTGAACTGCCGTGACTTATAACGTTGAATTCACTTGTGTGCATTTCACTGAATAGGAATGCACAAATAAAACATACAAAAAAATTAAATTAAATTAAACAACATCTTTATCATCTATTTTTTGTGGTTGTTGAGGTCTTCTGCCCTCCACCCCCTGGCTACACGCCGCCCTGGGTGGTGAGACATGTCGCCCACATCAAAAGCCGCCTCATTAGCTTGCGGCTAAAAATGATGCGAACCTTTTGACAATTACAACAAACGTGGACTTGTAATGTTTGTGATGGCCTGCAATATTTCTCTTTTAATCACAGCCATCGTCACTGTCATAAAAGTGTAATGGCGCATTAGTAGTCATATGGTTAAAAATAATAAAATAATAATAATAAAACAAAGCGGACCTGTTCGTCACGAGACCCATCAGTCTGCGCTTCTCGCCTGCAGCCTACTTTCAGGGGAGCAGGCGGACGAATTAAGCACGGCTGGCTGCGGAGGAGGACAAAGCACTCCTTTCATGGAGTCGCTCATTAACGCACCCTGAGTCCGCTTCTTTTCCTCACATTTATTTATCCCCCCCCCCCCCATTTCTTTTGTTTTCTTTTTCTGACTAATGCCGAAGCAAAACCGTCCGCAGCCTCGTGAATCAGCTCCGTCACCGCGAGCCCGGCGAGCGCGCGCCGAAACAAAAGAAAAGGAGAGCTCTGCGCGCGATCCTCCGAAGAGGGTATTACGTAATTGCCAAGTGAATTGCGCTATGCGTGCCCGGGCAACGCCGCTGGGGGAGCGCAGCGGCACCCGGGAGACGGTCATTAAACCCGCCTGCATGTGCAGCATTTAATCATCTCTATTACAGATATGACAGGAGACGATGCCTCGCGAAAAGGAGAAGGACGGGAAGAGAGGGACGGCTTTTTTTTTTTCTTTCTTTTTTTATTTTTTTTTTAGGGAAGCCGCAGCGGAGCCAAGACAATGGCTGCCTGTAGTTTAACCCTGACTTACCTGGTGGTGCTTGATCCATTTCGATATAGAATAAACCTTCGGGAGGATAAACCATTCCTGTTTTACGGCAGTAGTCCCAGTTGCACTTGTTTTCTTTACGCTTGCTTTCAAAAAATATTTACAAAAAAAGACAACAACTTTTTTTTTTTGCGATGAAAGATCTAATTTAGGCTGCTGCTCCGGTGCAGACGCAGCGTCCCGCATAGATCGAGACGAATAGAAACCTCCTTCGATTCCAAGTTGGAAAACATCCCAGATTCCAGATGTGTTGTGTCAGCATAGCCTGTCAAGAAGCTAAAAGATTCTCTCTCTTTCTTTCTTTAGAAGAGATTGTCTGGCTTTCAGTCCTCCTCGCTGAGTGGCGCAGCTCCTCTTTGGTTCATCTCGGAAGTGCAGCGGCTTTAAAGGGCTGCTCAGACATCATCTTGGCGCAGACCAACCCGACGAAGGGAGGCGGTAAGAAAGGCGGCGTTTCAGTACCGACCTCTGCCGCTTAAATCACACCTACACCGCATTAAATGACACGCTCATCAAACAGAAACGCCAGACAACAATCCCGATGTCTCCTAGTGCGACGCAGCTGCGTATGTTCGGACTTTTTTAAATACGGGTGCCCCCTAAATCATAATGGTACCGCCCAGACCGTTTCATTCAGCTCCCTTCAGCCTGGCTGAAACAGCTGGAAAAAAAAAAAAAATCCTTGCAGGGCATGAATGGAAAAGGCAAAACTGCTTGAAAATCGTCAAACGAAGACAGTTTCTGTCCCAGACAACCAGGACATGCGGTGTTTCACAGCTCACGAAGCAGATTGCAATTAAAAATGTATCACAGTTGTAACTACCACTGGTGTTGGGGCCAACGGGGCACCATAAGGCAGACAAAAAAGTTGTCAATTGCTTCCTTACCACAGGCCTACCACTTGTTTGCATATCTAGCCGATAGGATTGGGTGCTATTGAAAGGTGAATAAATAAAGATGGTGTTATCAAAATGTCTAAAACATTTGTTGAAACAAAGGATTTGGCTAATGCTAGTTTCTTATGTGAAACAGTAAATTTTAAACGTAGCTAGCTATAGCTTGCTACACCGCAAACTACTGACATTAACATTGTTATCTATAACAACTGTCCCAGCTTGCAGGTAAAAATGAATTATGCAAAAAATATAGTCTTCTCATAATGTCTAAGATTTTTTTGGTAAGAGCAGTTTGTTAGGTGACAGTGTGAATGTAGCTACGTTTAACATTCACGTAGCTAGCGTCAGATGATTTCTAGCTAGCTAGCTATAGCTTGCGATGCGCCACACACACTGACATCAACGTTGTTATAATGCATAATTTTATCAGCTATTATTGATTCATTCTGTAGAAGAGACTCAGTGAACTCTGATTTAATCATTGTATGTAGTTTATTATGGCATTATGTGTAGGAATGATGAGACTTGGGGTCTGGTTCTTGACTCTACCCAACGTCTGTCCCCTGCAGCATAAGCCAGGTGTCAAAGAAACAACCTGGCAGGTTTTCTTTTTTTTAGTGTTAGCCTTCGGTTGTTTGGTTTCCACGCAGCACTGGGCCTTTTGTCTGTGAAGCAACAGACCTCTCGTGTTGGCAACGGAGTATTATATTCTTGTTGAGCTTGTCGAACACGTTCTGCAGCAAAAATGGCATCTTGGCTGTCACCGCTCCTAATTACTGCTATAAGCTGTGGCACGCTATGAGGTCATCCGGTTGAAGAAGTCATAGCAGGTGTGTTAACAATGACAAAAAAAAAATAAAAATAAACATAATAACCGCTGTCAATGTTGGGGACTGAAGGAACCGATTATTTTGTGATGAGACATTTTGGACTTTCTTGCTTCATGTGCTAAAAATGGTCCATTACTGTCCTGTTGGTGCCGGATGAATACGTGCATTGTGCGGCTCTGCCCGCGACACAGAATGACACTGTGCTGTAAAATTAAACAGCCGAGGCCTCTTCCTCCAGCTGACATTAGAGGCTGCACAGAGAGAGAGTGGAACTGGGCCTGTTTGGTCAGAGGGTCTGTCTCGGTGGGTGTCCGGGCTTTTACAGCCAAATGTCTTCTGACCCCAGTCCAGAGACTTGTTGGAGACGGTTGCGTGGAGGCCGTCCTTCCCTCTTTTTAGCCCCATCAGAGTCCGGCCAGCTCATAGCCTAAATGGCATCACCGCGGTTATGTCTTTAACCTGAATACAGGGATTTCTATGCCATTGGAGGAGAAGTTGGGTACTTGTTGATTACGCTCCTGAAGTTTTTTTTTGTGTGTGTGTGTGTGTTTTTTTGTCATACTGTTTCACAAAAAAGAAGAAGTTTGTTCTCAAAAACGTGATTATGAGATGGAAAAGTAAGCAATGAAACTTCTCTTCTTGAGTGGTTGAGCTGAATAAATTCAAAGTAACATTAAATCTCAAGCCGCCAGGGAGTTTTTCCAGGGTTTTGGACGGAGACACGGCTTCCTTGCTGTGGTCATGTGGTCAACCGGAGAAGCAGCTGATAGCTGCCACCATTCCAGTCTGTGGAGTTTTTATGGATCTGATTCCCAGACAAAGGCCCTGTCCGCACAGAAACAAGATTAGCTGTATCCGCAAGGGAGAAATTTCAAAAGGAGGGTTTCATGTTTTATGCATCTTCTTCTTTTTTTTTTTCTTTTTTTTTAAACAATAATGTTGTGGTTCCATTTGTTTCCGTAACCCACCTGCGTCTTACTCTCACAAAAAGCATGTGAGAATAAGACGCAAAAACTACCGGTTTTGTTCGGTAGTTCTTGCGTGGTTCTGTGGCACCGCTACAGCACCACCGACTGGCCCGGCGTGCTTACTGCAGCGTTCTCTGTGATGCCACGTCCTGTTGGGTGGATGCACATATTTTCTTAATGAAAATGCATAGTTTTCATTTTCATGTTAAAAATCCCCAACGTTTTCTAAATGCAGTGTGCATGCCTGGCCTGCAGAAGGCGGTGAGACTTTGCAAATTTTCTGATCCAGAGTCGTATTTGCGTAACTAAGTAGTCATTTAAGGTGTTCTCCGATGGCATAAATGTTCCGCAACGACCAGATTTTGCTTTCACATGCCAAATAACCTGACACGGTGAAGAAGCTCAGACAGAACACAGATGTCCTCCATTGTTGTTGTTGTTGTTGTTGTTGTTGTTGCTGCTCTGGGCGGAAACTGAGCCTGACATCATTTCCAAATGTTTTTGGTTTGCATTTGCACGGACTCGCGTTGCGTTTCTTTCCGGGTCTTCTTGTTAAACCTTTGCGTCTTCGTCTGGCCAAAACGCAGTTGCGGTGTAAACGGGAAGCCAATATGGAAAAAAAACCCCAAACATTTAGCATTTTGTCGTCCTGGCGTTTCCGTGTCAACAGGACCTACGTCGGATGCTGCTTTGGCACTCCCTTCAAAGTTTTTAATTTAAAGAAAAATGTGTGTATTTTGCAGTTTAATACAAATGTTATTTGTCTTTAATTTGTATACATTGCAAAAACACAATCCTCTTAGGTATTTTTGGTAGTTCGAGTGCAAATATCTTAGTACACTTGAAATAAGACAAAACTAGTAAGTTTTCAGTAAATGTGTTTATTTTAAGTCAGTGATTCCTTAATATTGATGACAAACAACTAGCTATAAGTGTCAGGATCTGTGTTTTTCTGTGTTTATTTAGAGTTTTCTGTGTCCTTAGTCTCTTCATTGTCCTGTCCTCCCCTTGATTGTTCCCAGGTGTGTCTCGTTCTGTCATTACCCTCCCATGTATTTAACTCCACCTGTGTTCCTTGTTCCTCGTCGAATGTGTGCTCTGTCTTCCGAGTTTCTGTTTTTGTTAGCGGTTGCTACCGGCGTCGAGCCCTGGCTTCAGCTCGGCCGTGCGGCCCATTCCTAGAGCGTGTTTGCCCATCATTAAAGACATCATTTTCATCTTACCTGGGTCTACAGCGTCTGCCTCACCAACCCTCACCACACCACATGACAATAAGTGAAATAATGTGCAAGTGGAAAAAGACACATTTTTTCCCATAACTTAGGAAGTGGGGAAAAAGGCCTTATGGTTTAACATTTGCAAGACATAAGACATTTTGTTTTGCAAAATCTTACCAAAAATACTTGCATGTTTTTTTTAAATATATTTTTTGTACATACAAAGCTGTTTGAACTTATTGCAAACCATCTTTATATCCAATTCATTCTAGAGTAAATATTTCACTGCTATATAAATGCTGAGACATACCTTTCAAAAGCAGAGAAATGTGTTGTTTAATCCAAGGCAGCGAGAACAAGAACAACATTCTTCCTTGCCAAGACATTTAATGCTTCACGAGAACTCAGTTGAAAAAGCTGCTAGGAAGTCTTTATAGCTCTCTCCTACTGCAGCACACTTTCATATTTCTCTGACACCACTCAAGACAAAACATAAATAAAAATAAAAGGTTTGGCCCAGAATATGCATATGAATAAGCTGCAAGAAAAAAAAAGATGTTATTTGATTGTTGCAACCCTGGGAGAGAGAAGACATTTTTAATTTTCTACAATAAATTTTGTCGACTGATATGTGGGAAGACTCAGTTGAAAAATATCTGCATTAAGTTGTCACCAAAACCAAATTAATTTTAAGTCCAAAGGCTATGACTAAACCTGTGCATTGTGTTCAGATTTATTCTAGTTTGAATACCAAACTGCGTCAAAAACTGTGATGTTTGGTAAGAGATACGACCGGGAGACGTCCATTTTTCAAACAACAGCCAGGTCAAACTTTACTGAACCGCTTCCGTTTGATAAAACTGGAAATGGCGAAATTATTCTGTAAAATAATGTTAACGTGAGTGGGGTGTGTCGAATTCCACCGTGAGGGAGGCTGGTGGCGCCTATCTCCATCAGGCAGGAGACTGCCATCACAGGGCAACAAAAGAATGCATGCACGCTCAAAATATTCAGTTTTAACCTAAATTTATTTGTATTTGTTCAGACATCCAGTTTCTGGGTGAATCTCTCCAACCAGCTTTTTGGTGGGCTAAACATGAACAGCTTGACCTCATTTATGGGGGGTTGAAAAAGGCCAAAACCTACTTCATATAATCCACATGTATTGAAAAAACAGATTCACGTAGGCGTGTACACAAATGTGAAATAACTTCTAACATTAGATGTTGGAGGAATAACTTTACAGCGGCAGCTCCGTGATTTTTTTCCGGTGTTTATGTGTGGCGTCGGGCGAATGTCCTCGCATGTGTCCGTCTCTGTTTATAGGTAATATATGATGTCCAAGTGTTGTTCTTGGGCCTTCCATGTCTTCATACTTGAGCTTGAAAGCATGTCACGGCATGTCACTTGGCTGAAACCCAACCCTGCCCCCCACCTACTGTCTTCTTCTTCACGGCCTCCCACTGCCTGCTACCCCCCGCCGTCAGCTGAGCTCAGAATGTGCCCCTTCAGCTTCTAGGCCTGAACTATGGCACACGTTGCCACCGTCGCCTGGAAACAGACCTGCAGTACAGCTCAGGATAGTGCGGTGAACATTTGCTGCTGGTGTGTTAGCTGCGTTTCCGTTACAAACGCGAGGAAAACTTTTGTCGATACTCCACCGACGTCAAAAATAGACAACAAAAAAAGCGCAATTGCGCAGTTTCCGTTAAATGACATTAAAATTACATGCGAATAGGCTTGTTCATGCAATGAATCATTAAAAATCATGTAAACAGTTACTGTTAGTGTTCGGCATCCATCAGCCATCGGAGGTCTCGTTGGCATCTTATTCAGTCGTTGGAGTGGCTACGTATGCGGCGTTTTGGGGAAATTGGAGTGTGTAATTTTACAGAAGAGATTCAACACGTTTGAATGGCACACAGCTTTTTATGAACTGTGTGATTCTGTGAGAGCTCTGTTAGAGCCAGCCGCACATTGGCCGTAAAAAACCAAACTATCCTCCCCCTACTACTTCTTGTTGTTTTCTTTGGCCTTTCTGCCAGTAGTAACATCCTGCTGTTGATCGCGAGACTCGTGTGGCGCGAAAAAAGCGTTTACGATGCAGTTCTGCGAAATACATCTATTTTTATACGGCCGAAAAACCACCACATCCTACCGCAAAAACCTTTGATCAAAAAACATTTTTCAAAATTGTTGTGTTTTCGTTAAGCAAATTCATTTTCCTACTTTCAAATTGCGCACATTTAAGATTAGTGGCAGCTGTTATTTATTTTTTGTCTTTCTGATGTTCCTTCTCATTATCTCTTTGAGTAGCTTGAGGACAGGGCTGACTTGTTTGTTAAATCTCAAGTCTCTGCACCCCCAATCCCGGCAGCCCTGATGGGATCATTGGAAGCTAATCGGAAGATTAACAGGATCGGCTGATACTGCAAGGATGCCTGCTGCCGGTTAGCTGATGTGACTCATCTTGATATCCTCAGCCGCTTTGTCACCAGATTGCGAGGACACCGTGTGCGAGTTTGAAAGCAGCAGGCAGATGTTTCTCACTGTTAAACGCAGAAGGAAACTCCTTTTGACACAAACTTTCACCCTGGAATCGGCGTGGAGCGACCGACAAAAGAGCCAGTAATTCTTGTGAATTAATTGCAGTTTGGACGTTTTGCTGGTCGCCAAGTTCAGGAGAGGAAGTTTAAAAACGGAAGCGCCGGGGAGACGTGATGCGTGTGGTGTTGAGGAGATTATTAGGTCAGTGTGGTTTAGTGTGTGGTATGTGAACTCTAGGGTGAAAATATGAAACAAGTGTTAATCCCCTTATTCAAGAGTGTTAAATGCGTACGTGATAAACCCCGGGCCGTCAATCTCTTCGCCAAAATAAGCCATAAAAACTGAATCAATTGCACAAGACAATGGCACGCTAAAGTAATGCTTGCTTTTTTTTTGTGGGTAATTATCATCAGATGTTCAAGTTTGATCCGATTGCCGTACGTTGGGAAAACCCTTTGCAGACACATCATAACAGCGACTTGTTTAGCTTACCAGTGTCTGTGTCACTGTCTTGCATTGTAGCCTTGAGCAAACTGCGCGTCCCTAAAGTCCTTTGTACCATAGTGTGCTGCCATTCATGGCCAATAAAGGGATACATAATGGTCCTGGCAGTGCGCTCGACATTCACCATGGTGAAACTGTGGGGTTTCCCTAATCGGCAGCCAGAACCAGCACACAAAGCATGCAGCGGTCCTGCCAGAGGCAACTCAACTGCGGGCAGAGCGCAGGGCGGCTTTGGTCTGGACCCCGGGACCCTGCCATTGTGGAAATGTAAGTAGGGACAGTGTCTGAACGGCTTGACTTGGAACAGAAAATCCTTGGAAAAACCAAAACTATGAGCTTCAAATAGCTGGGCCCTGGGAAACATAGCTTGTTCTTTTAAGGAGGTCAAAGAGAAGCCAGAAAAGAGGGGAGAGGGAAAAAAAAGAAGAAGTACAAACCAATGTTTGACGGAGGGAATGTCAAATTGGAGGCTACTGTTACTATAGGCATCAGCAAAACTGACATACCGTTTTATTTATTTATTTTTCCCCAAGAACTTTGGTGTCTGACTGCGTCTCGTTTGTATAAGCGTGGCCTGCTTCTCCTTCCCCCCTCGTCGTCTGAATTAGCACCCGGTGGTCATACCCACCACTCATCGTCTGCCACTCTATTTTGCCTGAGCTTAATCTCACTAACAGAGGTGACAACTGAGGTACTCGTGGCATGCCGCCGCGTAAAGTCTACCAGCTGAGTGTCCGAGGTATGCAGAGGACGATGATCCATTTGGTTTCATCAGCCTGTTTCTCCGGAGCCTCCCCGCCCCTGTGCAAGTTCCAAATAAAGGTTTGAGTATGTGCAGCGCAAGCAGAAGAGATCTGCAAGTTTCTTCTTCTGCTACGAGTATCACTGGTTTAAGATAAAAGCAGATTGCAGATCTTGTATAACACAGAGGAAATACAAATGTTTTGAAGTTGTGGATTTTTAAAAAATACATCCATTTGCGTAAATCTTTTAATAAGTGATGCAGACGGTGCTAGAATGACGAAGCCAAGGTGTATTCATTTCTCATTATTAGATTTGACACAAGCGGATAGTTTGTCTTTGCCGACGGCGTAAACTTAGATTTTCCGAGACACAATAGCTGCATTTTTCCTTTGCAAATGTGCGCAGCACTTTGTCGATATTCTGCTAATGTCGAAAAAACCCCACAATTTTGCAATAGCGATAAGAAACGCAATTAAAATCACACACAACTAAGATTGTTATTAAAAATCATCAACCTCCAAGCACTTCCGGTTGTCCTTTTCTTTGTCTTTGCTTCCAGTTGTTGATCACGTGACTAGTGTGATGCCAGAAAATGTGCATGTATGTGCAATTGATGCGTTGAGCAATGTCAAGTTCTCCATGATCTCCTGCGTCCGTTCTTGGCAACATCTCAAGAACACTGAGAAACCGATCATGAGCATTCAACAAAAGATGATGATCTCGGTGTCTTGAGAAAATGATTGTCTCCTTGTTATAAATGGGAGAAAAATCTAATTGTCTCGAGGAAACGGTCATTGTTATTTTTGTGATAACGTCATAGATATCTCGTTATATCGAGAAAAAGAAGTCATGCGAGTACAACCTCTCTCGGCTTTCGTACCGACTCACGTAAAACGGGGCAATGTAGTCGGATTTACATAAGACTACATACACTACATAAGAAAAAGTGTCTTTTTATGGGGCGTGTTTAAATATCTGGTTTTAGTTTAGAAAACAATTTGAATTCTCTGTGAACTTTTTAAAACAATGACCTTAGGTGTTCTGGACGGAGTCCGACCGCTCTGTCACAGAACGGCTAAGTCACGCAGCAGTCAGCCCCACCTGCATGCTGAACCAGGATGCGCCGCGGCGCTATAAACGGACAAGTCACGGGTGTCGGCGGGCCGAGGATCCATGGCTCGGAGCCTCACTGGAGTCGAGAGAGAAAACCCTCTCTTTCTCCATAACACACGCAAACAAACGCAGCCGCACAATCGCCGGCTTTCATCCAGAGTAAAACTGAAAAGCCGAGAACTCTCTCAAGCTCCTGGGTAGTTTCGCCCCCCCAACACCCAACTCCCCCTCCTATGAAAGGACACTACTCTACTCTGCTACACAGCCATCACATTAGCACTATAACTCTATTAGGCACAGCTCCAGGACACACCAAGCAACCCGTAGTCCACAAAGGCATCATTGTCAGTAGGGACGGCGGCCATTGTCGTCCATGATGCAGGATTTATCCCCCTCCTCCCATATTGGGGACCTTCAACTCTGACCTCAGCTGCCATCTCACATGCTCTGGGCCCAGGAGCTTGTGAGGCCTTCACAGTCTTAAAAAAAAGAAGAAAAAAAAAATCTCCTTCACAATGCCTCAAGCTTACTTAAGTGGTTTCTGTCAGCTGCGCCAGTGTTGGGGTTTTTCAAGTTAGCGTCAGCATGGGCAGGGAGAGTAGGGGGTGACAGCGAGAGGACGGAGTTGCGGTCGGACTGCTTGACCCATAGAAGAGGTCACTTGCATGGCATGAGAGGAAAGGAGCTGTCTAAATGGCTCCTTTCTCTCCCCTTGTCTCTCTTCGGGTCCAGGGCCGGGCCAGGAGAATCTGGATAGTTATTTATGAGTGTGTGGGAGAGCAAGTGGAGTTGCACTAAAAAAAAAAAACCACCACCTCTCTTTGTTGCAGGGCCCTGGGCTGAGGTTCAAATCACTGGCTCTGTCATGTATGCATGCAAATGCAAGCGCTCATGCACTTTTATGAACTCCGTTCCAGAACACGGGACAGGACGTTGTTGGGAGGCAGATCTGGGGAATAGCTATCAGCGGTTCAATCGAAGTCCTGGAGGCTTTTAAAACTTGAGAGAAACTAATATTGTTGCCAAGTTTTGTTTTTTCCCCCCACAGACAATGTTTAAATGACTTTTCTTTTTCATGTTAAGGTGGTCCGAATACAGTGCCTTGCTTGAATAGTCGGGCCCTTTGTAGTTTTTACAGCCTCAGGCCGGATTTTATGACGGACCAACACAAAGTAGCGCATAATAGCGAAGTCGAAGGACAAGTACACACAGTTTTCAGCGTTTTTACAAATAACGTGGAGGAGCTGTAGAGATTTATAGCTAATATGGGAGAACCTGTCTTTAGTTGTGGATTACACAAATGAAACCCAGTAGAGGTCCTGCTCTAAATGTGCCACAAACCATGTAGAGGACACAACATGAGGAAGGTGTCCATTACATTTTGTAGATGTGTTTTTAAGTTTTTCTTTATGATTCTATATGACTTTATTTCACTATTTTATGATCAACTGAAGACTTTGCCCTGAGCTTCACCTTCCATAGGTTTACAATACTAAGCAGAACTTACAACAGATGTCTTTAGATTAAAATATATTCATGTGTTTGAAGATTGAAAAAAAATGTGGGGGAAAAAATGCACATCTGGGAGTATTTTTTTTACTACCCTGTACTTTCCCCTTTTACATGAGTCATTTTATTGTGAAAATGTTGCTACTCTAACTTGAGTAAACCTTCTGGATTCTTTACCCACTGTGAGTAACTTGACTGAATGAAGAACAAGCTTGTTGTAGCCAAAATTTCTCCAGACACAGACACACACAGACCTGCGTTAAATTTGTTACATTTTTATAAATTTGTTACTGAAAGAAATTGATTTGGAAAAATGTTACTTTTGTCTGTTTTCATAATTATGTTTTTTATTTTAATTAGTTTCATTTTGGTCCTTAAAATACCAAAATTTCCACATAGCCTTGTATTTTGGTCCGGCTGATTATGTTTTTTGTTTTTTTTTTAAATAAAATGTAATGTACCTGAGTCGCCTTTTTACCAAATACTTTTTTACTCTTACTTGAGTTGGAAGGCTACTTTTACTTTTACTTGAATAACATATGTTGAAGTAGCGCTACTCTTACTCGAGTAAAAGACTTGCAATTCTATTTGTATGAAGGATTAAGATAAGATAAGAGAATTTATCCCATAGGAGAAATATATCTAGGAAGCAGGGACAAAACTGTCCCTGCTTGACTCAGGAGGGTTGAAAACACATGTACGGAGCTGAATTGGAGCAATGAATTTTGTAAAACAAGCAAAAAATCTATTGGAACTGAAACAAAAAGATTTGAAACTGAAGAAAAATAACACCCCCCTCAAAAAAAAAAAAAAAAGAAAACTACTTCTCAGATTCAATTGTTTAAAAAAAAAAAAAAAAAAAAAAAGTTCGTTTTTTTTTTTTCTTCTATTGAACAAACTTTATGGCCTCAATTTAGCTCCATACATACGCACACCGCATTTTTCAACTTTTTATTTGTGAAAACGTTGAGTCCCATGTGACAACTTCGTGTTTGTCTAGCACACAAAATCTCAGTGAAGTTGCGTCTACCTGACGACATTTGAAAAAGACATCAGGCAACAAGGATGATTAAAGACTTCCTTGCTTGTTCGGAAACCTCACTGAGATAGTTAGCGCTTACATCGCCGCTACAACTCAGCTGCACCCTGATACATGTTCCTCCCCAGTTAAGAAATTTCTCAAAGCACCAAGACGATTGGCTCGGGTCACATAATCCTCATGAGCTTGATGTCCCAGAGAATAAATTAGCTTGGCCTTCTCAGAACTGCAGAAAGTTACAGAGAACAGCGCTGCAGCGCCCTGCCAATGTAACACACACCACATTTTCTTTCTTTCTTTCTTTTTTTCCCTGACAAATTTAAATTAAGCTTGAATTTCATGCTGAAGTCAAATGGTCATGATGTCATGGTTTTGAGGACAGAATGACTCGGTTTGTCTGTTGACTGAGAAGGCCTATTCTTGCATGTTTGGGTGGGAGTGCAGCATATAATTGCAGAGCGGGTTAGCATGAGGGGAGGGAGGCAGGGGGAGAGAAGGGAGAGAGTTAGCACGCAACATGAGTTCTGGCCCACAGTTGCTAGTGTGGGTGCCAAGCTCGTCCAGAGGACTGCTCTCTATCTGTGTGTGTGTGTGTGTGTGTGTGTGTGTGTGTGTGTGAGGCTGGTTCTGCTGCGCCTTGAGGCCAGCCCTGTTCCAAGACACATCTTTCATTTGCACACGCTGAATAGCTTAGGGGGAGCCCAAGGCAGTTTGGACAGGGAATGATCTGGCTTACTGGACTTTTTTTTTTTTTGCTTGGGTACTAGCAGGGTTGGTTGAGAGTTCAGTTCCTTTTTTTTTTGGGCGGCGGAGGGGGGAGTAGGGTAGTCTCACTTTTTTGGAGAAAACCAGCATCGCATTGTTTTCGTTGTCAAGTAAGTTGTTAGGGAGCAACCGAACCGCTGTACACGTGTTCCAGCCATCCGAGGATTACACTGATCCAAAAATCTGACAGTAAGGGGAAGAGAATGGAAAGCTTTGTCGGCCTTTTCACATCCTCTTGGTGGGAGGTAGAAAGCCAGGACCTCTAGACGTAGGCTCGCTCTGGTGGGTGTTAATGGGTGGGAGAGAGAAGGGGGTGGGGGAGAGTGTGAGAGCTCTCAACTGCCAACCAGATGGACAAACCCCATCCTGTGTATTTAGGGAGATCATATGGGATAACCTCGCGAAGAACAGATTGACATTTTGCTGACAAAACAAACCGACTCTCCCTCCACCCCCCTTTGGCCAACCCTCCGGTTTCGGCACGCAAGAACACGCCACTGCCACCTCATTGCTCCGCATGCAAACTCCCAGGAACAACCACGTTGGCCACAGCAGGTCTTAGAGAAGTTATTTTAACATGTGCCGCACACTCAAGACAAGAGCCATAACAGTAAAGGGGATGACAGGACGGGGGAAGCTAGGATTACGCGACTACTGCACAAACAGCAGCAGCATCAGTGACCCGACACAGTAAATGACACAGCCTTGAGCCGCGAGGAGGAACAAATAAACCAATTTTCTGCGTCATGCGTCGGGATTTAATCCAGTCTTTCCAGGGTCATAGTTTGGGATGCGCCTCCCTTCAGGGTTAAAAATATATACCCTGTCATCTGTGGGCGGCTCTAGAGAGGGACCGGTGTCCCTGTAGAACTGGCCCTGGTCATCGCCCCTGTACTGAAGAGATGAGGTTATGTTAATGTCCTATGATGATGTGCACTGTTCATTTGGACTGGTTTCATATTTTTCATCATCACAATTTCACTTTAACAATGAATTAAAAGTTAAGGTGTCACATTTTTAGCTTTGGCTAATTAGACGTAGGATTACAGTTGCTGTGGCGTGTTTATAAAAAGTGCGGTATTGTGTAAAATCGACTTTTTTGAGGTTTACATAATGTTATGTTACTTTTTTCATCTAAACATATCTGGGTTGTTGCTTTGATTTGTTCATTCATGTTTGAGAAATCCTTTAATCTCCCGTGGCAACCATTCAGATGCGCAAAACATCTGGCTGGACTTAGCTCCGCCTTCGAGGCCCAGCTCCTCCTCAGACCTGCAGTTTCCAAGGTTTCACCTCACAGAGCCCTTCCCCACCTGTCCTCCACTCAGCTCCTTCAGACTAGCCAGCCGCAATTAGCAAAGACCTGGTGGATCTGCGCATCAGCTGAGCTCATCATACGAGCTACTTCTCAGGGAAACACTGGTAAAAACATGTTAAAGGGTTAATATGTTGTGATGACTTCCCGAAGGCAGAGTTTCAGAAAGAGAAATAGTTTCTTAAAGAGACAGAGGCACAATTTAAAAGTGTTAAATCACAAAGTCAAATTTCTTTTAAGTCATATGCACAACATTTTATAACTGACATAGTTTCTTGATTGTGCAATAAAATGGCACTGTACCTGTAAAACACTTAATACTGCCCCTTTAGGAACGCACAATATAAAGCTGCTTTAATCTACTTGTAATAGTCTAGACAGGTGATTAGGTAGTTTACCATGTTGACGAAAAAAAGAAAGAAAGATGCAGAAGTTCATCAGACTGCACAATGCGCATGCGGCCCCGCCCTGCTCCGCTCCTATCAATCACACATCCCAGAAGATTCCCATTTGACCCACCCTGCGGTTACAACAAGTGGCAAGACGGAGCTGGAAGACGTTAAGCGAAAGCTAAAAACGGGAGAAGTAACACTGCTTACGTGCTAAAATTATAGACTATAAACGAAAGCAGTAAAAACTTCATTAAAATAATATGTCAGGTTTACTTCGGGCTCGGCCTACAATTAAAGTTAATCAGTCGGGTTGGATCGAGTTTGGACGCCATGTCTGCAGGCTCAGGCTCGGTCGGGTTGCTCTTTGGCTCATATATTAAACAATGAATTATTGCTCTTGTTCTTTTGTTGTTGTTTGTTTGTTTGTCTGTTTCATTTTTTGTTTGGTGCACCCAAGAAAAAAAAAAACAACTTTCCCCACTGGTACCCTTGATCTAGAGCCGCCACTGCTATCCTCTGTTTGACTTTAATTGACTTGACCTGGGGATGGAGTTTGGGTACTGAAAGAAAAATAAAAATCCCATGCCACGACTTAATTACATTGTTGCAACCGTTTAAATGTCATCCTAATTCAATAAAGGAACACTGTGCTGATAAATCAAATGTAAGCAGATTGTGCTACGTGATGTTATTCATTCTCCTTTTGCTCGAGTTAGGATGGTTTACCGAAGATGGGATCACATTGGGACATGAAAGGAAAGAAAATTATGTAGCTAAATGAACAATAAGAAGAATGCAGTACTCTATTACATTTTTTTTGTATCTTTCCAGTGCGGGTCATATGTGTCCCAGGTGATTTATGGGTTATGATAAGAACCCCTCCACAAACCAAACTTTTTCACAATATAAATACAGCTCTTACGCACGCTGCCTGTTCCAAAAATACTGATTAAGATGTTGGTGTATCGTGTAAGTTAGATGAATGTGGTCCTCCCCCTTTAACAGTGGGTGCTGATTTTGTTCGTAATCTCGGCACACAAGATTCTGGTGGGCAGATGACCGGCCGGTAAAAGTGCTGACTTGCACAGGCTGACTTTGTCAGGGTGACACAAGCAAAGAATGTGTTTCTTGTGACTTGAGTTGTTTTTTTTTCTTCTCTCCCTCCTTTTTGCAAAATGAACCTCTAATTCGTTTCGTGCCGGCATGACTAAGATAAAAGACAGAATTGGCAAAGAAATCGGTTCATCTTTTATGACGTACACGGGAAGGTAGACCGAGATTTACGATCGTTTTAGTGTCATGATGTTAACTGTACGGAAAATCAAAAATACATAGTTGTGGAGGGATAATAAAATTGTAAACTGTATTTGCAATGCTGTATATGCTACATTGCAAAACATATTTGCTTATCTGCCTTCATACAGACGTGAACTTGAGTTATATCCCATTTCTTAATAGATAGAATCAATATCCTCAATCTTTGTGGATGTAACAACTTTAACTATCGACTTTCACAAAAGGGTGTAATTTTTTGAACTATGTTACCATTCTTCTAGAGTTAAATAATGAGGTCAGACACTGGTGTTGGACCTGAAGTCCTCCACTCGCATTTATCCCACATTTTGTTCTGTTGGGTTGAGGTCTGGACTCTGTTCAGGCCTGTCAAGTTCTTTCCCACCAAACTCTATCAGTCATGTTATGAGTCAGCGAGTTTGTCACATGTCCATAAAGACCTTGTACACAGCTATGTTTGAACCTCTTAGCTGTCATGATGACACACGGTATCCTAACGAACCCATTGACCTACATCTACGTGTTTTGAGAGCGACAGTTAAGGAGTTAAGAGGAAGGGACTGTCCCAAAACTGTTGCCACTAATTTGGGAACGTGAAATTGTCCCAAATGTCTAGGTTTGCTGAAACATTAGTTCTCCCTTTTATTGGAACCTTTTATTTGACTCAGTTAAGTCAGACCAGACTCAAATCCAGACTCCTCCATCTTCTGGCCTCTATATTCTGGCAGTGGCAAGCTTTACACCACTGCATCCAACACTTATATGGCATTTTATGATAGATGTATGGATGGACCGGAACACGTACGGCCATCGATGCCCATTCCATGAAGTTCTCTACACACTATTCTGGCAAAAAAACAGCCCATTGTTCTACACTACTGACTTCGTACAGAGTGTCTGGATTCTCGACTACTGAGAAACAATTGCTTGCTGGAGGCGTGGACTATGTTGAAGTCTTACATTTTTCACAATAGCTAACGTTTGCTCGTGACATATGCAATGCACCAGTTTGACGCCATCGAGCTTACTGTAAATTGCCTGCGGTGTAAACAGCCAACTCCCACTGCGAAGACAGAAGTGCAGATCTGAACAAGATGGTTGTTAATGTTAATTCGATATTTGGAAGCGTGTCCAACACGGACTGAACGGATTTGTTCACTTCCTCTGCGGCCATTTCTAAAGCTACAGGCAGACTGTGATTCTAAAACAGCTCAGAAAATCGACGTCAAAACTTCTTCTGTTTGCTAATTGGTCCGGTTGAACGTTAGCGGAGGGAATCCAAGTCAAAGAAAAAAAAAGCCCAGACTGTGCGAGACTAAAATTGAACAAAATTGCGTTGTAAGGCAGTGGCCAGGATACTACACACTGATCTTTAGCTAATCTGAAAGACACATAAAGTTCGGCGGCCTGTAGCTATTGAAAGACCTCGGTGCTCTATGCATCCGCTTTTTATATTTCACACTGCCTACCACTTCATGGCTGAGTTACTATCATTCCCAATCATTTCCACTTTGTGATAATACGACCTAGACTTGACTGTGGAGTATACAGCAAAGATCTCACTGACGAATGTCTTTGTGTTACCGGTTATGGAGACTGGCGATGAGGTACGCCACAGTTTTAATGCATCCAACCATTCCGACTGTTCAAAGTTGTTTTAATTAGCTGCTGGAGAAAGAGGTGGAGTGACAGGAGCCTTTTCTGGCTCTACGGAACATAGTAGGTCAGCGCTGTCCGTTTCCAACCTTTAGCTGACGAAGGAACCTTTAGCAGGTTGAAGAAAATGTTAAGAAAACATCAAATTTTGGATGCTTGGATTTTTTGTTCCTGGCACTAAAAGGACAGAATGTCCAACAAATAGTCACCAGAATGTCTTTTGACTTTGACTGTATCCCTGTAAAAAGTGGGGGGAAAAAAAAGTTTGCTTTATGAGCTGCACTTTTTTTTTTTTCAGTCCCAGCAGTCTTGTGATTGCTTTATGTTCACAGTTCATTTCTATATATGTTTCCATGCTCAGATCTTCAACTAACAGTGTTAGCATTCGTGCTTTAGCATAAAAACATGACATTTAAGAGTAATCTACTGTGAAACACGACGTCCGTGATGCAGTATGTTGCGGTGGTGCAAAAAGAAAATTGTCTGCTCTGCTCTTTTAAATTTGTGGCAAGATAGAATAAGAGGCAGGCTGCATAGAAGATTATAATTATCTAACTGGGTGAAACAATGGATCAAACTCACAGTTAAAAACAAACCGTGTGGGAAATAAAAAGGCTACAGCTGCAAGGGAAAATCCTTTTTAAGAGATATTTTTGGTCACTGGACAAAACATATTGTGTGTGACAATATGTCAGACATCTCAGTTTCACTCTGTTGGTTGCCCGCAATGAATAAGTCGGTCTGCATTTACTGTCTAAATTCCTATTCAGAACTCCAGTGACTCAATTAAAGTCATCTAGTGGTCAAATAAAATACTTAATTTTTAAAAATTGCTCTATAATAGCAGCCAACTGGCATCTTAAGTTAGCCTTATTTTTACGGTGCTACACTGTATGGCTTATTAATACAATATTAATGTTTGAATATGGTAATTGGTTTTCCAACACGAAACAAAATGGCAAAGAATTCATTAACTAGATGTTCAAAACTAGTAAAGACTAACCCCAAAAGGTTGAGTCACTTTTGAGTGTTGTGCTACTTGGTGTTATGCTTTTATTTGATATCACCAAAAAAATTGAAAAAAAAAAAACATAAAAAAATGGAAAGTTGAAGTTGTAACGCGAGAAAATGCGAAAAAGTTCAAAAGGGTATGAAAACTTTCACAATATGTTGTCTTCTTTGATCGTCACTAGAAACCTTTGAGGAATTTAACTGGATCTGGAGACCACCATGTTGGTGCAAAAACATCTGCTAACTAATGCATCTTTTTAGCATAACTGCATAGGTAGCTGGTCAAGTTACATTTCTAATGAAATTTGGTAGCATAGCAGGCAGCTCGAGTGTACTCTTTCAGTCGGCCAACTGTTTTCCAGATTCCTCTAAAATCCCATTTAGCGCAGATAAAAACGACCTCCATTAATGGAGCCGATCCTGTTTATTCATCTAGTGGAGTTAGAGCAAGCCGCTTGAAACTCTTAAGACCTCTTAAGCCCATATGACCACTTTGACAATTACACTCGTCACAGAGCGCCGGCTTTTATCAACAGTGCAAACGTCAAGAGGTAATCGGGTCACAAACAGGCCCGTACTCTGGGCGCCAGCCAGCGCATCCCGGTGGGATGTTGAGGAGAAAGCGGAAGCGACCGGGCGAACGCTGTGACGGGCGACGGAGCAAGCCGGGAGGCGAGCCCGGTTGCGACAAAAGGAATCCCTAACATCACGAGGCCTGTTTATGTTGCATGTCTGGGCCTTCTCCCTTTGATTACGCTCGTCGTGTGCAAATTTATGTTACCCGCAGAGATTCTTCCTTGTGCTATTTTGGCGGAGTCTGTAGCTCGCGGGCTGCGTCTTGCCTACTCTCTATCCAGCACGCGCGCCTCGCTCTTCCTTTCTGTGTCTTTCCCTCCCGACCGCCGTGGCCACATTGCCACTCTCAGTTTTCCATGGCCTCACATTCCTGTGTGCTCTGCAAACTAAAGTAAATGAACACAATCCGGAAATAGTGTTCCAGCCAGCGATGGTGGGAAGGAAAATCCCTTGGCTTGGTGCTTGCAGGAGGGTGGGAGAAACAGTGATAGAAGCCATTCATATTTCGCTCAAAGTGTATCCCTATTTTTTAGTTCTAAATCCTTGCACTGGATTTCTTCTGTAAAGCCTTATGTCTGAAAGAAAACCCTTTAAAACTTGATTAGCAAAAGGTTCCATGTTTAGAAAGTTTGTAACTACATGGCCTGGCATGTAGTTGTCATGCCAGGCCACTAGATGGCGCTGTGATGTTAGCATGTCATCGAAGCACATGGGCTTTTGACTTTAGTTTCCACCTCACTGTACATGGCAACACGTCTCCCCATGGAGGCTTTGCATATGTAGGATACTCTTTATCAGAAATTGTGCTAAACTGAACAGGTCGAGTAGGATGGTGTATTAGAAGAAAGGAGTACATTTCTGCCAAAAAATCTCTGACATTTTCTAGAAAAACAAGGAAATTTCTGAGTTCAAAAAGTCCAAAAATTGCAAAAAGAAAAGAACAACAACTCTGAAATACAAAAACAGGAAATTTGAGTTTCAGAAGTCAAAAAATTCCAAAAGTTTTTTGCTCAAAAATTTCTGAGATGAATCTCAAAATTTGAGTTAGTTTTTTTTTTTTTTTTTTGCAACTTTTCAACTATTCAAACTCCAAAACGTCTTAGTTTTTTGTCTTTAATTTTCTGAGATTGGTCTCAACATTTCTGTATAGGTTTTAAATTATTTTCTAAAAAAAATTCATCTCAAAATTTCTGACTTTTATGGTGTAAATGTACTCCTCCTTATTTTTTTCATGGTTAGCATTGGGGGTTTTTTGCGCCGCAGGGGGAGTTACAGATAAGTTACAGATAAGACCTGGTTCCAAAAGGTTTTGATGTGAGAGACTCTGGTCACTGGAGTCGTGTAAACAAGCGGCTGGATTGCGACGCAAGCGTTAAGGTTTAACTCAACAGTGGCTCCATGTAAACGGGGCCCTTAAGCTTAGAAACTGCACAAACAAAGCAGTCAATACTAGACGCTTAACAACTTGATGGCAGAGGTTAGCTTATCTTTAGCCTAAGCAGCCAAAGATCAGCACTGAACAGGGAAAATGTCTCATAGGAAGCCGGTGTTATGGAAAAATTAAACTCGAGGAGCTGGAGCGACACTGTCTGGACGGGGCCTGGAGCTTCGGCAGATAGAGGAGGGCGAAGACAGGAGGCTCACCGGCAGGTTAAAAGCGGGGTCAGCTCTATGTTATCAGGGCTTTAGCTGGATACCTCTCCACGGTCGCCAGTCACAATCAGGGTGCAGCGAGCGCAAGGAGAGGTCTGGCAGACAGACATCCTCAGGAAACGTTCATGTGCAACGGCCTCTCCGCCAAGGTGGTAAAAATGTTCCACCGTCATTCGTCAGAGGATGTGGCTGAGGGTAGGGGGAGTGGGGTCAACGGCGACATTACAGTTATGGGCAGAAACATTAAATTTACTTTGGCAGAAACGTCTCCGAAGGTCGACTTGCAGATTACTAAATGAGCTAATTCTGGTTGCCCGTTAAACAACCAGCTCGTTGTTTTTTTTTTTGTTGTTGTTCTTTGCAAGGGAAGGATAGTCTGCGTGAGTAAGACTCAGAGAACAGTGTGTAACATGATATGTGGAGCTGCGCAACCGCTAGATCAGTAAAATTGGAATCCAGAGTGACTGTAATTTGGGAGAGAGCTGGTTAACCACTCCTTATAATGGATGGTGTTTCTGTTTAGCCTAAGGCGTTGGAGCTGAGGTCATATGCAAACAAGGCAGGTCAGGTTCTCGATCTGGTTCACAGCAGAATACTCCAACACTGAAGTCTGCTCCTCAGACTATATATATATATATATATTGTTTTTATTATGATGTTTCTGTTTTGTGTTTTCCTGAATGCTAACAGCAAAACTAGATGCTGTGAGAAAGTCAGTTTTTGAAAAAAAAAAACAAGGCATGCACGAGTTTGGTTGAAAAGAAATGTCAGAAGAAGGTTACTAAACCCATTTGGCCAAAATAGTAATAATTTTCTTTTGACGGTCTTTTGACCAAGAAGGTCGAAAGACCATCCAAACCAGCCTGGCCCTACATGAAAAAGTAAATTCTTAATCTTGAATTAACTGTAATTCTCAACATTTTTGTTTTGGACGGCTGAGTTTGATTTTTCTGACAGACCCTGCAGGATCAAGAAATCACATAAACCTGTCTATCAGTGTGAAGTAGGGAATAAACCCTGAAAACACGATGTCTTCATCTGAAGGGATTCAAGAATGTCTCACAAACAAAGGTTTTGACATCTACCTGTCTGATCCTTTTCTGTTGTTCTGTACCCATGAGTTCAGAACAACTGAAGGCCTTTAGAAACATCTGAATTTACGTAGGACCTTCCCAGTGATACTGACATCTCAGAGCGCTTTAAGCTACACCCACATTCATGTCCCATTCACGCTCACCAATATGCAGATCAGTAAGCAACTTGGGATTGATTGCCTTGCCCACATGACGATGTGCCAGGGGCACGTTGATATGTGACATATGGAAGCTGGAATCATACCTACAATCTTCCGATTGTAAGAAAACTACTCTAACACTGAACCCCAGTCATCCCAAGACCTTGTTATCTCGGGAAAGACCTTCCTACAGAGATCAGTGTCTGGCCCTCCTACAGACAAACCACTGATGTGAGAATGAACCAGCTTCTCATTTCTTACAGTCTGAATATGACGCAAGTAACAAGAGACAAGTGACAAACGTCTCAGATCAAAATGCAAGTGAAACATTTTAGATTCTAAGATAGGTGGTTATTACTTTTCTAATATTGCATGAAAGTTTAGCAAGAAAATCATATTACAAGTAGGGAATCTGAAAAACCTAGGTGCGATGCTACTTCGCGTGCTGTTGGCTGGCATTAGCAAAACGAACAATACAGGAGCTCCATTCATTTTCCTTGACCCTGATTGACTGTACCCTTAAGAGCAGAGATAAGGAAGACTGTATTAGCTTCTGTGGTAATCCCAAGATGGCTTCATATTGATGCATATTAAAGGTATCATTGGTGTGTTAACTGTTAAATAGACAGAAGTGTATTTTTAGGGAAAGTCTCAGGTATTAACCCTGGAGTCCACTGTACCACGGAAGTTGAAGAACCAATCAAGTAATATTTAGGTTAAAATGTATGCTTTATAAACAAAGTATATTTGCCAATATATTCCATGTCTACAACATTTCATATGTGCAACATGCATACTGGATACTAAACTTGAGGTTGGTTGGTGACCTCTGACCTGGAAGTCCAAGTTTACCAGGCATTCTTGTATTTCCGACTGGGAAAGTTCTGAATGCAAACAAAATGCACCTTGATTAGACTTTCATGGACAAACAATTAAATCAATATATAACACTGTTTAAATATTACATGTGTAGTGATATAAAGCTGTATAACAAGATCAATATCGGAGGGTTAACAGCTTTTCTTCAAACAAGAAAACCAGTTTGTTTAATGTTAGCCGTTTTACAGGCCAAGTAGTTAGCTCAAGCTACTGCTAGCCATGTCCGACATGCTCAACTGGTCGTTCTAAAACTTGCTCTGGTCCTTTCTCCAACCCATATTCATATTCCTGATAAAATTATTATGCAAGCAAGAACATTTTTGGAGTATTCCAAAACGCATAGTAGCGTAGTAGGACTGTAACCATCTCTAAAAAGCAACAGTAAGCTAACATAGAAATCTAATAAATGTGGTCTACGGGCAAACTGATGCGGGGTTTCAAGTTATTTTATTGTTTCTGTTCAGGGAAACAAACAATTTGCCTATAGGACATGCACATGTAAATTTCCTGGTGATGATTTTAGCTTTAGTTCGACCCGTGTGTCCATTGTCACCGTCTTTACATTTTGTGAATGTTCCTTTGAAGGATTACATCATCCTTTTTTTTTTTTGCTCCTTTTCTTCTCCTGGTGATTCTCAGTGCTGAGCCTTTTCTGCCCAGAGACAATTGGTTAATTCACCGGTGCATAACACCGCCACCTCCCGATCCACAGTTCCCATCGCGGACTGCGAGGCTGCTGTGTTTTTATTGGTGCGTTTGGGTTGTCATGGCATCTGACATCACATACCGCCATGATCGGATTACAGCGACGCTGCCAGCGAACTTCCACCACACAAACTATGTCATTTTCACAGCTCGTTAGGCAAATTTGTATTTTTATTCGCGGATGGAAAGTTCAGAGCACATGCGGGATTTTTAGATGTTGACGGCAAAACCCAAACTGGCTGGGTTAAACGCTGGTAAAAAAAAAAAGAATAACAAAAAAAAAAAATGGGATTGGCAGGGTTGGTCTGCCATCTAGTGGTGGAAATACAGAAGGAAAACCAGATCTTTCCTTTGGAGTGTAATTAATGTCGACTTTCAGGTGCTGTAAACTGACATTTTGCATGCTAATGTGATAGTTAGCCAGTTGGAAAGAGTTTCATATGTTCTAAATATTCTCAGCCCACACAAACGAGAGACCAAAATGCTAAAAAAAAGAGAAGAAAAGTCAGAAACACAGATGGCAAAGAGAGCTAAAATTAAAATAGCACAACTGAGATTGTCATTATACTATTATTATGCCGTCATAAGATAATGTTGTGTAGCGGCAGTCAGTGTTATGTTTCAGTGACCAGATCTGCTTCAAGACAGTCAAATTAGTTTTTGTATGAAACCAATTAAGATCCTCAACTTATTCTTCTCCTTTAATGTTTTTATTTATTTCTTGCTTGTAGAAAGAAGTTTTGGAACTTCCAAGCAGTTCCTGACATGATTTAAAATCTAGCAAAAATTCACGAATAAAACCAAAAACTAAATATTCAAACAAGAAAACAGTAAAATTCACATGCATGCAATTTCTCACCTCTCCAGAGCTGAATGGTTTGGTGAAATGGTTGGATTGTGTGATGCTGAAGATCAAACAAGCAGTCGGACCCAGACCTTTGGTAAAATTCTTTGGAATCTGCCATCTGCCCTCTTAAAGCCAACCAATTGAATATATGATAATGGAGGACATTCTTGGCATGGAGGTACTGAAATTATGTTTTGAATTTCAGGTTTTTTGGGGGGGTTTTTTTGGAGCCTGTTTGTGACGCTCGTTGGGCTTCAGGGTGACCTCATCGTCCCCAGAGTCCAGGTAGGACTAATCATTTATTCGCCTATCACTAGCTGCGTTTTCATTAACCACAAAATTGCGCAAATTAAAAATTAAAAAATAAATAGAAATACAGCAATTAAAAACCAAACAATGGGGGGGGGGGGCTCGTTAACGATTAAAGGTTTTTTGGGCCTTTTTAAAATTGATGCAAAACCGCCACGGAAACTTTCTTCGCGCCACGCCACTCACGTGATCAACTGCAGAGAGTCACTACTGGCAAGAACGACGAAGGAGGACGAGGAAGGACTAGGAGGATGAAGGTTTGTGTTTGGGTTTTTTTTCGGACACAGCGTGGTATAGTTCATAAAAATGTGTGTCATTTGAAAGTATTGAATCTCCCATTTCCCCCAAAATCTTGTCGGTCCAACCCCTGAATAAGCCACCTGACTGTAATGGTAATGGCTGCCATGATTTTTAACGACTTGTCAAGTGAACAAGCTTATTCCCGTGATTTTAATAAAATTTTGTAATTACTGGAAACACTGCAGTTGTGAAATAGTTCCCGCCCCAACATTAGCAGGTTATCCACATATTTGCGCACATTTGCATAGGAAAGGCAGCAACTGTTGCTCCTGAATTCAGAGAGAAATTTTTTTAAAAAATGTCCTAATGATTTGTCTTGGAAAAACTAACAAATCTGATAAAGTTGCAGAAATGAAGTAAATAATCTTTTTCTGGCTAACAAAGGGTAAAATAATAAAAACCCACCAGCACCCCTGCGGTATTATATTAATGCTAGAGGGTTTAACGTACTGTAAATCCACAGCTTCCCTCCCTGCTGGGACAGCACATTAGAACCTGTAGTCGTGAACTCACCTCAGGCAACATTTACCTGACACACCAGCAGGAAAGCCATGTCGCCTTTCAGCCACCAGGAAGCACTCTGCGTCTATCACAGCAAGCGGTCTTACAACCATAAAGTGTAGAGCTTATGTTTTCAGTATGAAAACTCAGTATGCTGTCCTTTTGTCCCCCCAAAACAGAAGAGATCAAATGGGAATTTCTCCCCTTATAATTTAAAAATGATCAAGTTGATCAATTTCCTTCTCTAATTAACCCAGTAAATCAGGTCAGTTGTGTTTACGTGAATGGGGCTCACGTGGTTTGGTAGCCTTGACTAAAAATACTAGAGCTTTACTGTGTCCCTGAATTTATTCCCACTTAAAACTAAAAAGGTGAAATAAAACTGAATGCAGTCAGAGAAAACAGTGGTCACTCACACTTTCTCGGGATTATCTTACAATAAGTACAACGCAAAGTACTTGCTACTGCTTTTCTGCGTAGAACCACGTTTATCAAGAGAACAGCTTTTGTTTCGTTTATTAAACTTGGCTAAATGTTGGAATCATTTTTAAAGAAAGTGACCCGTGGTTGTTCCAATGACTGAGAATGAATTTGTTCAAACGAGCCCAAAATGACTTGAAAACTAGATGCCTTTCTCTTAATACTTCAAACATGGAAAATCCCTTTTAAGTTTTGGATCTACTACAAATGACATTCGCTTCCAACAAAAATCAAGCAAAAAAAAAAAAAAGAAGAAAGGAAGGACTCCTTTACGTGCTTGATTTTAGTTTTATATTTACTTCCTTGTCCTGCGCGAACTTTTGAGTCGACGATTTTGGCCCACGTGTCAAAAAGTTTTTACACCCCTTGTAGATTGTTTCATACGTTGCAGTCACTCATTCATCAACATTCATAAGATGCTCATTTTTTCAGGGTTGTCCTCTATTTTGTTATTATTTTTATGTATTTCTGTCTTGCAATACATAACACAGCTTGATTTTACACAAACTGTTTTGATGAAGGGACGTCCTGCTACTCGCATCCTGTAATCCTTTGCTGCCGCGACCTCTGACCCCTGGGTGGTTTCTTGCGTAAGACGGAAAGCACACAGGAACACACCCTGGCCTCTTGCTAGGTAAGCTCATTAGCAACTATTGCTGGACGCTCATGCTAGCAGCGGGACCCAGAAATAGACCTCTCTGTTGACAACTAGATCAGGACCGCCATGGCCACGTTCCGGGCTTCGTTTTTTTTCTTTACCCGTCGTTCAGCGGCTTCAGGTTGTGAGACTTTTGCATTGACATGTAGTTGTAGGAAATAACATTTACGGATCAGCATCTTCAGCTGCAGTGAGGTCATCCGCACGAGAGATCACAACCAACACAGAGGAAACAACCAAACGTTTCCTCGTCTTTAAAATTTCATGACTGCTGCCACAGAAATGTCAACTCCCACGGCGCCGCGCCGCAGGCCTTCCTTGAACTTACCTTCTTCCTCCAACCGACTTTTAAATCTGCAAAATATTTTTAGCTGATTACATCTTCGCTGTTGTGTTGCGCTGCTGCACATGCCACATAGAGTCGAGGAAAAAAAAAAAAAAAAGGTCTGTCCTCTACCACTCCCTTTTCCTTCTGGGCTAAAGTGAGAGGATGCAATAATTATGGCTGTCAGTTTTTGTCCTGCTGTGGTTGAATTGCTGTTGCTGTTTTGCTGCACAGAGTCCAAACAGCAGAAATACTTTTAAGAGGATTTTAAAGATTTTTCTTAGGTTAGGTTGTGTGAAGGTACTATCAGGAGTAGTTCCCTTTCCTGTTCACTGTTGTAGAAAGATTTTAAAGGGTCAGTGTTATGTGTCTTCAAAGCACAAAGTGCCATTTTACAGCTCAGTTGAGCAACTGTTATCTTCAGTTGTTATGAAAATGCTACATATATCAAATATGCCTTAAAAGAAATTTGACTTTGTGATTTAATGCGCTGAAATTGGGCCTCTGTCTCTTTGAGAAACTATTGCTCTTTCTGAAACGCCACCTTCAGGAAGTCATCACAACATGTCTATTAATCCTTTAACGTTTCCAGCAGCGTTTCACTGAGAAGTAGCTCCTATAATGAGCTCAGCAGATGCTCAGCTCCGGCAGGTGTTTGCTGATTGCTGCTGGCTAGTCTGAAGGAGCTGAGTGTGTGAGTCTCAGAGGTGGGGTGCTCTGTGAGGCGGAAACTCAGAGGCTTGGAAACTGCAGCTGAAGTTGAAAATCCAAGTCATCTTGAATTTTTAATAGTTCCGCAAGTAAATGTAACTAGTTACTACCTAACTCTGACCATCTGTCAAAGTAAATAAAGCTGAAGCACAACTGGACCCTTCAACATGAAAATGTCCCAAAACATCCTAGTAAATGTGTCAAAGACAGAATCAGAATTAAGAAACAAAACATCTTGGGCCTAGTCAAAGCCCAGAGCCTGTATGGGCTGCCCTCAATTGGGCTTCATGTAAAAGAAACCCGTGGGACAATCTTTCTTCAGACCGATGTCAGAGACTTTTAGTTGGCACAAGGACTGTCTCGCTAAATTTGTTAAAGCTGCAATATGTAACTTTCATAAAGAATATGTTTTTTTTTTACATATTTGTTGAAACTGTCACTAAGTTGTGACAGTTTGATACAAGACGGGTAATCTTCTCCTAGTGCGAACTAGAACTGTGAATGCTCATTCTAGTTAGCATGAGCATAACTAGCATGCTGATGGCGGATAAACAGTTTTCCCGTAATCATAAGTTCTTTCTCCCCCATTAGCACATTTAGCAGCACGTTCACAGGAAAGATTGGCAGCACTAAGCCCCTCCTCCTGGCTCTGATTGGTTGTTTTTGTTCGGGCATTTCATCAGACGGCAGCAACAGCTCCGGGAGGAGGTGGAGGAGATTGATCTTCTCACAGATTATCTGTCTCATAACAAATTGTCACGACATGGTGACTGTCTGAACAAATACACACACATATTCTTTATAAAAGTTACATACTGCAGCTTTAAAGTGCCATTTTTTCCTTGCCATGCATTTTTGTTTCTCTATTTTATTTTAGAAGTTAAACAAAGTTAATACATTGCGATTAAATCCTTGTCTTTGCCAGAGATGCATTCCTTCAGTAGACATTTAAATGTCCACTACAAGCTGAGATCTTTTCTTTCTTTTCTTTTTTTTTTTTTCACACAGTGTGCATGCAGCTGAGTGTGCGCTCAAGGCAAGGAAAGACAGCGCCAACTAACCGAGGCATTAGAGGACAGCGGCCTGCCATGTGACCGTGCTTTCAGGGATTGGCTCACTGCAGATGTGACATCATAGAGCTTCCTCCTCCTTCTCCTACTCTTCCTCTGCCTCTCTCTGCCCATCTAGCTCTCTGTACCGCTCTCTCTTCCTCCTCAGCATCCCACCGCCCCTCACCCCCCTCCTAACCCCTTCACAGAGATGGCGTGTGTCGATGCTGCTCAGGCGTCCGGGGCCTAGTGCACTCAGGGAGGACACTCCCCTCCCCTCCGTTCCTCCTGCTGTCCCCCGCATTCGGAGTGTTTGTTCCCTCGGTCTGTCTTCTTGCTCGTGGTCCTCCAAGTGTGTCGCCGTTTGTTGTCGTGCCTCCCTTGTGCGAGCCCGGCCCTCTCGAGGGTGGAAGAAATCAACATCGTGCTTCACAGCGGTGGAGGGAGGTGGGATGAGCTGTGCACAATTAGCCATGCCCTGCCCAGGCTCCTTTTTGACCGCCTAGATCTTTCTTCTTCTTCTGTCCACGTGTGCACCCCAGAGGGCGACGTAGGATGAAAATCTGCGACTATGATGCAAGGTAAACGTTCCGCGCATCGCTTCTTTCTCTCACAGTTCTCGCCACGTCCCCCTCTTGCCCTCTCGTGTCCCGCTGGGTCATTAAAGCTAGTGAATCCGTTGGTGTGATCTGTCATGCTGCGCCGAGTGAAGGAGGTATGTGCATGACCGGTTTAGCACCATGGCTGCAGCAGTGCGTGAGTGTGACATTGTGTGTGTGTGTGTGCGTGTGTGTGACAGGTCTACGGAGAGGGCAGCAGTGTGATGTAGGTTTAGCGCGTTTCCTTTTGCACTGCTGTTTTTGTATGTTTTAAGACAGTACGTCCACCTTGTAGAAAACCGATAAACAGGATGCTCCGGTTTCAGACTGTCTGGTTTCCGTGCCAACATCAGTTGATAGATGGATATGATCCGGTTTGCCATATGCAGAGAGTTTTGCCATGCATTCCAGCCGCCTGGTGATGGAAGGTGGCTAATATTAGCAAAAGGCCTGCAGTCATCCTGCTATGATGATGTGCTCACTTGTCATGTGGGAATCCGCACTCAACACAGACGTCTGCAAATTCATTGCTGTTCCATAGTCCCGGAAGGGTATTGAACTATTTCCGCAATTTTTCAAGTTACAACTGCAGACTTAACGCTGCAGTATGTAAAAGTTTTATTAAAGAAACGTTTTTTACACGTCATTTAGCTTTCACCATGTCTTGACAGAATAATATCAGACAGATAATCTGTGAAAAGATCAATCTCCTCCACATTCTCCCTGAGCTACAACAGCCGTCAGAAGAAATGGACAGCTCCCGACCAAAACCAACCAATCAGAGCCAGGAGGAGGGCCTTTGCGCTGTCAGTCATTTTTGTGAATGCGCTGCTAAATGTGCTAAAGCCGGAGAAACAGGAAAAGATCATACAGGAAAAGAGTTTATCCGCCATCGTCTGTGGAAATGCTAACTAGCGTTAGCATTCACGACAGGCTTTGCTAATGGGGAGAAGCTGTATCATAGCATTACTGAAATAAACTTGGAGCTTATCTGGTTTTATTTGTCATTAAAGGACTACCTAAATCATAATTGTTTCCAACCTGTGCCAGAAGCACAGTGGATGCCAAAGTTATGGCCTCTGATTATGTTTTTCCTCTAAGAAACAGTAGTGGGTTTGGTAGCTGCTCAGTTTTCTTCTATCCTGGGCTGTGGTTGGAAATTATTCTGTTCTGGGAATCAAGTTGAACTTTTGTAGAGATATGTATCCACTGCTGGTGAAACAAAGAAGTATCTTTAATACTATGTTATCTGAAAGATGAGTAAGTGATGGACATCTCTGAAAGGTCTGACGATATTTTCATGCGGAACACTAGCACTGAAGTGCTAGGCTAACGCTAGGATGTTTGCTCTCGGCTTTGATAGGACTCTTTGATCGTATATTTCAGAGCAGCTCCATGAAATCATGTGCGAATAAAACTTACAAAACTCCTGTAAGAACGTAGCACTTTGCTTTGAACTTTGTAAATGTTTAAGACGAGTGTTTCAGCTGCTGTGAGTCTCTATATTTTCTACAATACACGGCTCGTCTGAGCAGAATGCAAAGAGCAATCAGATGGCAGACAGGAAACTTATGCCGTCAATACAGTCTCTCATTTGCAGCGGTAAGGGGTGATAAAAAGCACCCAGTTTCCTTATAGCAGCCAAACAATGTGAACAGCCTGTGTAGGAAGTACACAGAAGAATAGTTGACTATATACATAAAAAAAGTTTGCAGAAATTGTGGCAGCAACACTTGCTGGTTGATGCTCTGCTGCCTCCAGTACGTCCAGACTCAAATGAAGGTCATATCGGTTAACAATGCAGAAAAGATTAACTAAAATGCCCCTTTTTTTAAAAATGAAAACAAATCCTCCATGACGACAAGAATGCGAGTGAGTCAGAGGTTTGCCCTCTTTTATCCTAGACAGAGAGTAGTGCAAACTGCTTTAACACGTCAAGTTTCAACTTACTTTTTGTTTTGGCTGTGTCTGCAAAAAGCAAAAGCAGCATTAATTGAAAGGTTAATGTAGGAAATGTTGCCGTTTGCATTTAGCATAAAGTCATTTGTTGGACAAAATAGTCAGTGTTTAGTCTATGCTGTGCAGTTCAAAGCGAACCTAAAGCATTACGCTTCATCGTTCCCAGAACTTCCGTCTATAAAAGAAAAGCCAATAAAACGAAATCAGATATGAACAATTTTACTATAAAATTAAGCGTCAGATCTAAAATCTACTGAGACAAGACGATGCAAAAAAAACCAACAAAAAAGCAAAGTATGTCTCATTCAAACTGGCATAAAGGAGACCTTTACTCAAGTGTATTTATAGATTCTTAATGTTTAATGAGCTTCTCCTCAGGCGAGCCTCATAAATGGGTTACCAAAACAAATCTTGCTGGAATACAAAGAGTGATCTGCATAGCTGTGTATTCAGCTACTCCCATCGTTGTATTGAACAACAGTGCTGAGAAACCAATCTTGTAAAGTGGTTGTGTGTTTACTGTTGAGGTAAGGTTCACGGGGTGAGATGTTTCTGGCACTAATCTGATAAACAAAATGTCACACCACACCATGTCGTTCCGTATCACACCGCACCATACCATCCCCTGCCGCACCACACTACATTACACCACACAATGTCATACCATACCACACCGTGCCGTACCATGCCATGCCGCACCACACACATACCATGCCATAACGCAGTGGTTCCCAAAGATTTTCTGGGCCCCCCTATGAATTACAATAAAAATCCCCCCCCAAAACAAATCAACTGGGCACACACATCGTTCAACCATAAACCTACAGTACACACATATTTTGTTTTCAAACTCCACTGAAGTTTATTTCACACTTCAGGTTGGAACAAAACACACTACAAACCATCTTTACAGGGAAACACTTCTGTGTAACTTTTTTTATTCCATTCATCCATACCGCTTCCCGTGCCCCCCTGCAATGGCACGGCGCCCCCCCCAGGGGGCACGCCCCACACTTTGGGAACCACTGCCATAACGTAACATACTGTACTGTCCTGTACCATGTCATACCACATCACACACACCCCGCCATGTAACACCAGGCCATATCAGGACATACCATACTTTATTTATGAGACTTTAAAATAACGCTTGGCTGACCAAAGCGCTGTGCAACATAGACATAATCCAATAACCACAACATAATTAAAAAAAAACCCCACAAAATAAAAGCAATAAGTCATTCAATGTCCATCACCCACTGATTCAAAAGCCAATAATTAAAAGTGAGTTTTCTTGCCTCGTTTGCAGAGGCAGTTCATTCCAGAGCAACTGTGAAGGAACGATTTCCCCCCCCAAGTTTCAGCTAAATTTTTTCCCGTCTCCATGTGTTTTCTGAAAGGGCCAATTAAATAAAGGTAGCAGAAATCAGCCCTCCTCTGTTACGCCTCTGATGCACCAAGTGAGAGACATGATTTAAATTTGAAGCATTTACTCAACCAACACCAGGCTTGCTGCAATAAATTCATCCGCCATGTGAAGTACGGGGAGACTTCACATGCAGATTTTATGCATAGTGTTGACGTCGATGTCACATGACTCCTGCGGTCACATCCTGCATTGCCGGCCCTTTATTTTCTTAAGCATGGAGTTATGTGATTTATGAATGGTCAGATGGAGCTCAGAGGCGGCTCATTTTTGAAGGATCGTGACTGAAACGTTTGGCTAAAGAGGCTACGGAAATCCGGATCTGCATCATTGCTCCTCTGTCATTCCTTGAGCACCTCTAGTGAACCCTTACTTGACCTCGGCGTCAGTTGTCTTTCTGTTTTATGTAGGAAATAAGGGGGTGGAATTGGACCATTACCATTTCAGTCTGTGCTGCGGCTTTCTCCACATAGCAAAGAGTCGATATCTTCATTTAAACAGACATATAGCCAACTGTGCATTTCCTCTTTTGTTTTCTGGAAAATGACATTCCTCCAAGGCTTGCTACACTGTTAATCCTGTTTATTTGCTGTCGAGTAGCTTTTATTGACAAGGCAATTGACTGAATATAAGGCACTCAAGCTGTAAATAATATTTCTGATGATGTTCCTCTCCATTTCCTGCTTCAGGACTGAAAAAACGAACCAGGAAAGCCCTGGGCTTACGGAAGAAAGACAAGGACACGGATGCAACGTGAGTTCGCTCTGATGCCTCCATACTTGTGCTGCAGGGCCACTCTCTAAATACAGCTTAGTAACTCAGACAACGAAGCAAAAATGACAAACTGAGGAACTTTTTAGACAACATCCAACATCCTTAATTGGAAGCGTTTGCTAGATTTCAATATGCTAATACACAATACAACAAAATATTTCAGAGTAGATATTTTTGCAAAGTGAGGAACATTTTGTAATTTGTCAAAAGTCAGGCGTTATTTACAAAGCATTCATTTTAGCAGGTTTGAATGTTTTTCTCCAGTGCAACTTGTCTGTCCTATTTTAAACAGGAGCTCACCTGACAAAGAGGGAAGCGAAAGCGGAAAGAAAGGAAAAGTACGTACAAAGAATGCTTCCTATGTTTGTGGCCATAAACTAAAAAAAATATGAAAAAGTCAGATTCTTAAATCTTTTATTCGTAAAACAAAGATTAAGCCAAAATGGAAGAAGTAGTATGAAAAAAATAAGCATATCGTTTATTATTGAATGTCTCCATTGATTTACTTTCAAACCTGATGCCGGCTCAACATGTCTGTCTCCGTCTCATCTGTGTGAAGAAGTTGGTTGCAGATGCGTTGTGCGATGTTGCCAACCTGCTTCACCTGTTTTCCTATTCGCCTCGAGAGTAGTTTTTAAATAACCAACATTGCTTTTCTTTCAGAAAAAGGCCAATGGAGCTCCTAACGGCTTCTACGGGGAAATCGACTGGGACAGATATGTAAGTCTCCGCAGTGCACTCCTCGTTTGTCTACCCAGAATCCTCTGCTGTTTGCGCGTTCCGAAGCCGACACTCTGTAGCTCTGGGAATGAAATGGTGCCGGCGTTTCGTGTTGCGTGAGTCGGGCTTTTAAACGCGCTGTTTGAAGAGCGTTACGAGCTGAATGCTTTGGAGCTCGGCCAGCGAGCCGAACGTCTCCGGCAAGACGTCCGTGAAGCCTAACCTTCGTTTGCAACAGCGCCTCACTCTGCCTCTACCGCTCCGCTCTCTCTCTCTCTCTCGCAGGCCTCACCTGACGTCGACGAGGAGGGTTTCAGCCTGCGGCCCGGTGAGGGAGAGGATGATATCCTTTCAGCGAGACGAGGAAGCGGCGCTCTCGGAACATGTCGCTTGCGACGCTATTGACTTGTTTAGTGGAGTGACTCTTCAGCTGAGTGCCTTTTAAAACAAACGAGACTAATCGATGGTCGTTCCCGCCCCGCCACCCCCGCATGTTTGTCTCTGCAGTTGCTAAAGAGGCAAAGGAGCATTAAGGCAGGCGAACGCTGTGATCATTCTGCAACTCTTTACTCACTCCTTCAACGTACTCCGTTCTACTTCACCCACTCAGCTGTTGCAACATTCAGCTTTTTCAGCACATTTCAGGAAGCTTTTAAATCATCTAGAATCCTTGAAGGCTAACTAATTCACCTCGAGTGTAGTTTATATTACAGTATACATCTACTTACACGATGTTGAGAGAATAGCAAGTGCTTTTTAAACATCTTTTATTATTTTTATTTTTAAAAAATCCCTGTTTTCATGATGTTTTTGACCAGAATATCAATTTCGTGGCAGAGGTTGTTGACACCAGGTCTGCCGCTCAGTTGCCTCACCAAGGACAGATTTTAACACGTTAAAAAATTTGAATGCCATTCAGCACATTTTTCTAGATTCAAAGGCAGAACCTTTGTATTTGCGTGTTTCTGGTACGGCCATTAATCTGACGCACACGTGAGATCCAGAAACGACAGCGATGGATGAGGAAGTTGCTTCTTTTGGCCCACTGGGGGTTAAAATTGGCTTCAAAAAACAAGCTGATGGGAAGCTGGGAAAGACTGTTGTTGCAACTTATTTTTTTTATAGCTTGACTTTCTGAGAGTAGGAAAATTGAACCTTTACGTCTATGTCAAAATCTTATAGGACAGACACAGTACGAGGAAAACTCTTCCATGCTAACTTTGAACATCTCAAACCGTACTTTTTATTACTTCTTTTACTCAAAAAAATTTTTTCGGGAGGTTTTCAGGAAAAATGTTTAAAGGTTTTCGGCCTGTACAGATTTCTGCTTCACTTCAGCCTTTTCGGCTAATTCAAGCTCATCCCTTCATCTCATATGATCAATGGGCACACACACGGTCCGGTCCTTTGAGACTTTGTCATGCAGGACGATTTAGTCGTCCCTGTTTTCACTAAGGGTGTTTCCACACCTGACAGACCAGATGGCTCGGTTCGATCTGGGACCAAAATTGCAACATTTGCCCCGTTTTCAGCTGGTGCTGTTTGCTTTCACACATGCACTGTGTCAAATGATCCAAACCAGAGGCTGGTGCTGGCCTGTGGTGGCGCTGCACCAAGAAATACCAAATGAAGAGAGATGAAGATGAAGAAGACGACATGAGCGCAACTTTCTTTGTCCCAAAATGTAAGCGAAAGGGGGATAGTCTTTTTAGTGGTTGTAGGATTTCATTTCTCCCATTAGCGCTATCTCCCGTTTGTTTTGGTTGTATTTACCCAGAATTCCCTGTGCCTCCTCCGGTCTGCTTGTAATTCACATCTGCACTCAAACCACAGCAGCATTACCTTCAACTGAACCGAACCGAGACCTACATTTTTAGGCGGACCAGAGTTCGCCTTTTTTTGGTCAGAGTCAGATTTCGATTGCGCATTCACACCTCACCAAACAAACCGGACTTTCTAGGCTAACAAACAGACAGTGAGAGCAGTTTCAGGTCGAATTCATCACACTTTGCCCTTGACAAGCGTTCACCGGCTTCCAAAGAAAAGCACTTCTTCTCCTCCAGCGACTCGGACGACGATGAGGACAGCAAGAAAAAGTTCAAAATCCGGATCAAGCCGCTGGTGGCGGACAGCGGCCGGTGCGTCCCCCCATCGATGGACGAGCTGAAAGCCTCCGTGGGAGGACTGGCACTCTCTCCTTCCCTGGTGAGTTGACACTGACAGAGTTCTGCTTTATGACGTCAGTTTCAGGGTCTTACTGTGTTCATCCTTTCTGTCAACTCACTGCTTTCCTTTGTAGAGGAGAAGTCCGGTAAGCTCCTTCTGTTTTTTTTTTCTCTTCAAATGCCTCACCATCATAAAGGACTGTGGTGGAATGTCATTGTCTCTCTGTTTTTGCATGTAGATTCTGTTTTAACAGGCCCCTTTTTAGCACTCAAACCCACAAATTGTTTTTTGTTTTGTTTTTGTTCATTCTTTCTGTTTACTTAAACTTTACTTCCACCTTTCTGGCAAAGCACACATTTGTTCCATAATGCAAAGTAAGATAAGAACACACACTAAGCTGTGAACTGGTCTCAGTACAGCTTCTGCATGCCAAGTGGGCCGTCGCGGCGTGATTCGACGTTGACCAAAGCGTTGCATTATGGAAGCTTTGCGGTTGAAGTAAAGAAGATGTGTTGTGTCCAGTTTTAGTTGTTGTCCCGTTGACTGATTTGTCACTCACTCTCTGACCCAGGTCTGTTCTCTCTTCCTTTTTGCTGGTCTCAGAGACGCAGTCCGGTGAGTTTCTCTGGCTCCACCTGCTGGTTGGAGGCCTGAAAGACAACCTCCTTTTAAGTTGTGAAAGTGCACAGATTGCACAAATGGACGAGTATTTTCACTGATCATTTAGAACAAGAAGCCTTCAAAAAGTTAACAATGTAGTTTATAAAGCGGATGTTTTCAAATTCAGATAGAGTATAAGAAATACAATAATATTCAATGCATGTCTGAGTGATTCTACATTACTGTAGAAATAATTTTTGATATTTCTTTAATAGATTTATCAGAATGCACCGTAGATGATTCGTATTGCTAACATCTGTTCTCTGCTTTTCCACTTTTCAGGGGATGATGAAAAGAAACCTATCATGTGAGTTCATTAACTTGCGTCATTATTTTATTGTTATGTATTATCACGTTTATTATTTATTTATTTACCAAATTAGGCAATTTTTTGACCTTTACTGCCTTGCAAAAATGTATAACTGACTGGAAAAAGTTTGAAAACAGAATCTTCAATGCCATTTATCAGTATTTTGCGAGAGAGGGCAACACAAGGAGGCATATAATTGGGAAGCTAAGAAAAGCGATTCTCGTTTTTCTAAATTTAAAATGTTTCTTGGATTTCAACTCAACCTCTTTCACTCCGAGATCTGATAGAGCCAAAACAGCTCAACCTCAGTAACAACAGATAAAGAACATCTGTTAGGACAATCTCTCAGCAATTTTAAGTGGAAAAAATATATACTCTTTTGTAAGGCAGTGTGTATTATTACACTTCATATTGGTCACTCTGTTAATCTTATCAATTTCTTATTTAGTTGGTTAAATGGTTTTCGTTGCCATAGGTGAAGAGATTGCCCGACCCCGACGCTCTACCCCAACACCAAGTTATGCATCTGAGATGCCAAGGTCTGTGATTCTGTAAACAGCTCACAAGTGAATATGTTCATCAAAGCCCTGGTATTTCTAGATAATATTCCTACATGAGCTTCAAAAGTCTGGACAAGTCTTGAGTTGATTTTTTAAAAATTGTTTTCCATATCTGGAGAGGTTTGGAAATTTAGTCGGGAAAATCTTTTGAGTTTCCAGATACCATTTGTTGCATTTTAAATGATAAAAACATGAATTTTTGAACAAGGAAGGGCTTTTTCCATTGATTTGATTCATGAAAGTCTCATGAAACGTTCTGGAATTTACCAGGTGCAACCTGGCTGTATAATGAGGTGACTTGTGACAAGACGCTCACCCAGAACTTTCATGTAATCTTTATGGATCTTTTCTAGAACTTTAGCTGTTTCTGAAACTTTCATGAACTATTTCTAAAAGTTACCATCGTCTTGTAGTTCTATTAAGAATTCATGCAATTTCTTTCATTTAACTTGCCTTGAAATTTTTCGGTCCTTTCCCAGCATCTTGTTGTAACTTACCAGCCATTTGTGAGATCTCACCATGTACCACGAATCTATCTAGCTATCTAGATAACTAGCTGTCATTTAGCCGTCTAGATAACTAGCTTTCTATATAGCTATCATGTTAGCCAGCTATGTAGCTATCTATTAAGCAAGCACCATTCTGGATATCTACCTAGCTTTCAGGTTATGTAGCTGTCTAGATATCTATATAGCTATTAAGTTAGCTAGCTATTCCATTTAGATAGCTAGCTATGTAGGACACATTTTAAATGATAAAAAAGCTAGCTAGCTTAGTTAGCTAGCTGAATGCAATTTCAAAGAAAGTACCAGATAATTTCAGAGAAAGTTCCATGGAAGTACTTAAAAGTACATAATCTCATAAATTTTATTGCTGAGAACATACTGTAGCTCAGCAATATTCAGTCAAGAAGAACACATATGTTGATGTAAAGTCCAAACTGACCCAGAACTGGAACTATGTTGGCTCAGATGAACGCTGGCACTGTTTTAGATTAATGTGTTTTCTCTTGCAGCGCCACTGCGCCGCAGAACGTTCCTGCTTTGTTCAGGCTTCCTTCAGACAGCAGATATGCCAGATATGATGGTCTGTCTTCCACTAATTAGTCATAACTTCCTGTATGTTGTGTTTCCTGCTCAACTCTGTCTTCTTATTTGTTGCGGCACTGTCAGTAATCCGTAGCGATGCATGGGGAGAACCCAGACCGTGTTCAGAATCCCAGCTGAGCCGAAGTTTTCCAACAGGAGGTGAGTAGGCAGAGCTTTGTTGTGCCAGTAAATTCAACTGATCTAATGTGTGTGTGTGTGTTTGGTGATGCTGAACTGTCTCTGTTGCAGCTCCTCCACCGCTTCCTCCGAAAAACTTCCCCTCCAGAGGTCGCTACGGCTTTCCATCAGACCTGGCAGGTAAATTTCCTTCTGAATTCATCAGTGGAAGTCGGTCTCGCGCTGTGATTTAACGGCTACTGTTCCAACTCCTTCTTACAGCTGATCTGCCCAACGGCAGGGCGGCACGCAGCTCCGCCCCCATCTACCTGAACGTCCTGTCACCGGCCTCATACCGGGAGTCACCGGGCCCCGACCTGGACGACGTGTTCGGCCCCGCCGACAGCTCCAGAACGAGGGAGGATGCGCCGTCTCCCAGATGGGTCACGTTCACGGACGATCGACCTCCACCCCCCGACGAGCCGGCTCCCCCGCCACCGCCGGACTCTCCTCCCCCGGACACGCCCACCTCCACGCCTTCCACGCCTGGCCTCTCACCGGGACCGCCCCCGAACGAGCCCCCTCCTTCTCCGCCATTCTTTTCCCCCGGCTCCTCCCCTCCTTTCACTCCGCTAGACTCGCCCCCCTCCATCGTTCTCGGCCCTCCACCCCCAGATGAGCCAGCTCCCCCCTTACCTCCCGACTTCTCCCCTTCCGAGTCTCCTCCTGCTTTCCTCGAAGAGGAAGGAGTCGACGAGGAGGTTCTGCAGTTCGCAGGATACGCCTGCGCCCCTGCTCCCATCAGCCCCGTCCCCCCTCTGCCGGCAGAGCGGAGGTCCCCGCGGGCGGCGGTCACGTCTCCTTTAGTCTACGGGACTCTGGGAGGAAAGAGGACTCCAGAGGGAGCGTACCAGAGAGATGAAGTACCAGAAGTGACAGGCTCTCCCAGAGAGCTGACACCCAGCTTCAGGGGAACGCCGCCTCCTCTTCCTCCATCTGCGTACCGATCCATCATGTCTTCCCCTGGGCCCTTCTCTGGCAGCAGTGAGTGTTCTGCTCTCTTTGTAAATATGAAGCCCACCTTCAGGTGAATTTAAAGGGGCAGTGTTGTGTAAAGTTGACTTTGTTAACCCTTACACCATTGTTTAATGTTGGTCTCTCATCAAAATGATACCTGGACTGTTGCTTTGACTCTTTCATGCATGTTTGAGAAATCCTTTAACCTCCTGTGGCAACCATTCAGACATGCCTAAACGCTTGAGCTAACCGAGCACTGCCTTTTCCACGAAGCTCCTCCTTGGAGATCCCGACTCACAAAGCAGCCCCCCTCTCCCCCCACAGCTCCTTCAGACTAGCCAGCAGCAATTAGTAAATCAGCAAACACCTAGTAGAACTCATTATATGTCTTTACTATACTCACTATACGTCCATTAGATGTCTTTCTGTTTAGGCTTTAGTCCATCAAACTGCTGGAACTCCCGCTTTTGTTCTGGTCAACCAATGATGACGATCAGTAAATACAGTATGTTTAAGTATTAGCAACGTCAGTGTACTTGGTGTTGATTCACACAGATTTTCCATTTTGGCTTCAGATTGTATAAAGGGACATTATTATGTGTTTTCCAGTCACATAGTGCTACTTTATAGCACTATAAAGTCATAGTAATATTTACAAGGTCATATTTCTTTAAAGTCATATTTGACTTTAAAGAAATATGACCCTGTAAATTAACACCTTGAAATTGTGTCTCTGTCCCTTTAAAAACTTCTGCTATTTCTGAAGCTCCGCCTTCAGGACGTCATCACAACATGGCTCCTCTATTAAACCTTTAACAACATTTTTACCAGCATTGCACTAAGAAGTAGCTCCTATAATGAGCTCAGTAGATGCAATTAGCAAACATCTACCAGATGTTTGCTAATTGCTGCTGGCTAGTCTGAAGGAGTTGAGTGGGGGCGTTGTGGTTGAGGGCAGCTCTGTGAGGGTGGAAACTTGGAAGCTGCAGCTCAGAGGAGAAAGCTGAGCCTTGAAGGCGGGGCTAGGTCCACCCTGGCGTTTTCCACAGCTGAATGGTTGCCATGGGAGATTAGAGGATTTCTCAAACATGCATTAAAGAATCAAAGCAACACGTCAGGTATGTTTTTGATGATGGAATAGCATTATTATTAATGACAATTTTAATTAACCTTTAATTAACCAGGATAAAACTCCTTGAGATCAAAGATCTCTTAAAAGTGTCCTGGCGGCAAGACGCAGTTAGTTACAGTAAACATGGTTCAATATCAATAACAATAGCATCATTGAAATAAAAACTACTTTCTTTGTGTGTTTTTCTTATGAGTTTGGATTTCTGTAGATTTCGAAGTTTGTAAACCTCGGATCACTTGATCTTTGACTCTGCCATGAAATAAAGTGTCACCCAGACTCTGGTGCCCCCTGCAGGCCCCTCATCTCCAGCCCGCCCCACCACGCCTCATTCCCGGGGGAGTCCGGTGCCGCCTCCTCCTCCTCCCCGTCCCTCCTCGCGACCGAAGCTGCCCCCGGGGAAGCCAATCACAGACCTGGTGCGTAGAAAAACTCCCAGCTTCAGTCTGGAATCTCTCAGTTTTCAGGGTCGAGACCGAACGAAGCTCCGTTCTCTTTCCCAGAGTCGGCCTTTCAGCCCCCCGGTTTCGGGAAGCCCTCCGCCTTTTGCCCCCCTGGCCCGCGCCGAGAGCTCCTCCTCCCTGTCCTCCGTCACCTCGCACAGTGCGGCGTCCACCCCCACCTTAGGACGGGACCTCAGCATGCCCACCGCAGGTACGGTGGCTGCCGCGCGCGCTCCTCGCCACGGCTCCACGTCCACACGCCATCTTCCCTCTTGTCGTCGTGTCCTTGCCTCACTGTCTTGTCCGTCTCATGACTCTCTCCTCCTCATGTCTCCGCCCCGCCCAGAGGTCTCGCAGCCTCTGGTTTGGTTTGACCACGGCAGGTTTTATTTAGCTTTTGAAGGTGAGTCGCTCTGCAGAGCAGCAGCAGCAGCACATGAACATGAAGAAAGCTCTTCTTCATGTTCTTGCTGCCCATCCCATCTCCTACTCACCCAGATCCTTGAGTCGTATGGATGTGCAGTTCTGGTCCCAAGTTCACCAACGCTCATCATGAATTTCAAACTAATTTGTGGTTTTTAATCATTTGTTTCAACTGCTCTTTTTTTTTTTTTTAGGGTACCGACTTTTACTTCTAGTAACAATTATTTTAGTTATCGATTCATTTTGACGATTAATCGGATTAAAAAAACGGACATTCTGAAGATTTGTTGTTTAAGCCTTCTTTGTGCAATTTTAGAGATACATTAAAGGAAGAAAATAAACGTTTTATTACCTACGAAGCAACAACACATCCTTCCTTCAGTGAACGCTCAGAGGATGCATCGACATGTGAAAAGCTCAGCCCTTTCTAGCTTGTCTGGGCATTAATACAGTGTAGGACTGTTGATTATTTTTTGGATTAATTGATTAATACTTGAATCAAAAAAAGTGCTTTTTTTTCAACAGAATTCAAACCAAGTGCGGCTAGAGGTATGCCACTCCAGGAGTTTTGGGTAGAACAGAATTACAGATAAAGAAGGCTCTTTTTTGTATCTTAAAGGCAAAATGTACATAATTTTTATATAGTTCTGGCTTAATTACTGCTTTGACTGTGTTGTTCTTTCAGCAAATGGCCTTTTTTTTGAGTCCGTATAATCCAGTCAACAATTAATCAATTACTAAATTAGTTGACAATTATTTCAACAATTAATTAATTGTTTCAGCCCCGGTGAAACATAAAGCAATTTTGGAGAGTTTCAAAATGTAGAACTGTCTGTTTTGGCTACCAGGTCACATCTGCAGATTAACAATAGTCACCCTGTTGCCAACTGAGTGACTTCATTGCTATCCTTTGTGACTTTTCAGAGAAAAAAAGGTAAATTGTGTCAGCCAAAATTGGAATAGGCAGGTCAGGCTTTTTAAAGATTGGTGATCGGCGTCCCTACTAACGCTGAATATTAGTGTTGAATGGATAAAGTTAAGCCTACACGTATAATTAGAGTGAGGATTACCAAAAACTCAAATATTTAAAAATACTCATACTGTTTGTTAAATACCGTAAAAAAAATTTTTTCGATGTAATATTAAAATCCCAAATGACTCATGATGAGTGTATGTAAACTTCTGAGCAACACTGTGGATAGTTTGGTTTAATCTTCACCTGTTATCTTTTGTTGCTCCCTTTTATAGATTTGTTGCAGCAAACACCGCACTAGAAGATTTCTTACGGCCGTCTTTTGGTTTTATGTCCTGAACAGGCTGCTCTAGAGGGCCCAGCCCGCTCACCATGGGGCCCCAGGACACCCTGCCGGTCGCTGCTGCTTTCACCGAAACCATCAATGCTTATTTCAAAGGCGCTGACCCCAGCAAGTAAACAAAACAAACAAAAAAACAATAGTTCCCTCAGTATGACAGATATTTCCCAGTTCGGTTTGCGTATCTTGGAAGTGTTGCCTTCTCTGTCTGCTGCAGATGTGCGGTGAAGATCACCGGGGAGATGGTCCTCTCCTTCCCTGCAGGTATAACCCGGCACTTCGCTTGCCACCCGACTCAACCCGTCCTCACCTTCGTCATCAGCAGCTACAGCCGCCTGGAGCAAGTCCTGCCCAATCCACAGCTGCTCTGCTGGTGAGCTTCAACGCAGTGAAGTTGCCTTTTTTTTTTTCTGGGCCATGAAATCCAGTTAATGCTACGATTTGGGGCTTCATTTCTGTGCAAAGGTGTTGTGAGCCTTGTAGTTTGATTGCTATTGTTTACTCCTGGGATATTTGTTCCAGATCGGTGGTGCACAGGAGCTGAAATGCTGTTTGTCCGTGTTTGGTTCTGGTTCTGGAGAGGCAGAGCAGAACCAGAACCAGAGTAAGAGCTGAAGACGGACAGAGTCAAAGTCCGGATCTAAAATTAAGAGAATCTGTTGCACAACCTGAGAACTGAACTGAAAAACAAAGAATGGACAATAATGTCATTCAATGGAAATTAGTAGAGGCAGACCTTAAACTCTTTGTTTCAACCGGACAAAACGTATACGCACGCCACACTTTTCAGATTTTTGTTTGTAAAACGAGGTGATGCATTCACAGTAGCTGCATTTCCACTGACCGTTTCATTGTGTATTTTGACACAAAACAAAACCATTTTGAAAAAAAGTCTCGTTTCTCGATAAAACATTTTTGTGCCAGGACAAGTCGTGGAGAAGGAGATGGGTTTCTGTTCGTATCTAAATTGGTTTGTTTCGCAAAGCACTTTTTTCACATCACACAAGTCATTTCAACAATTAATTAATTGTTGAAATGACCGGCAGAAACCACGAAGAAGACGACAGGCTTATGGCGCAGCTGGGTTTTTTAATGACTTACCGCGTGAACAAACGTATTCACACGCGGTTTTAAGCGCGTCTCTTGTTTAATGGAGAAACTGCAATTGCGAAATTATGTTATTGTTTTTTTCTTCGAAATTAGTGCAATGTTGATTGAAGTTTTGCACACATTTGTAATGGAAATGCAGCTAATTAAGCACTACTTTGCGTTGGTTTATCACATAAAGTCCCAGTGAAACACATTGAAACTTGTGGTTAAGCGTTAAAAATGTCGCAGAGCGCCGCAGCCGACCATCTCGGACCTGGACAGGAGGGAATTGTGCACATGAATTATCCTTTTATGATCCTTTCATGCCTGAGCGGAACATTGTTCTTGTCGCTCTGCAGCGACACCGCGCCAGACGGTGTAGACATCAAGGAGTTCTGGGTAAACATGCCAAACCTGATCACCCATCTGAAGAAAGTGGCAGAACAGAAGCCTCAGGCGACATACTACAACGTGGATATGATCAAATACCAAGTACAAAATGCCTCTTTTCTTTTTTAAAAAAAAATCTCTCTAACATTATTCCTCTTATTGAAGACACGAACTGTAGTCCACATATTCCTCTGGGCGTTTTCCCGCCAGGTGTCAGCAGAGGGGATCCAGTCCACTCCTCTGAACATGGCCGTGAGCTGGCGGGGGGATTCCGTCAACACCGACCTTCGAATAGATTACAAATACAACGCGGAGGCCATGGCCGCCCCGGTGCCGCTGCACAACATCCACTTTGTGGTTCCGGTGAACAGAGGCATAGCCCGGCTGCACACCATGATCCCCCCCGCCACATGGTAAAGGTCACCCGCACCTCAGAACCCCTAAACCACACCCAGCCTATGAATTAGGCTCAGGCGATAAGTCAATTTTATTGATTAATTTAATCTTTGGTTTTTGAAGATTTAGATTTTTTTGGAAAATGTTGATTTTTTTTTTTTTTCACTAATAAACTCCTTTGGTTTCCATAATTCAAAGTGACGGCGGCCATCTTCTATCCTGTTTCGACTTTGAATTCTGGTCAGCTCAGGCTAAGATGTTTTCCTGTTTTTAATTGTGAGGTTAAAGTTGTAAAGTTATAAGAATGCAGTTGATACTTTAAGGAGGACAAAGTGGTAATTTTATGGAAGCTCCAGCAAAAAAAGGAATTATCCAAGATTCCTTTCATTAAATTACCTTTTTCTTTCCTGTAATTTTTGCTTTTCTTTCTGTTAAAATTTCATCCATATCCTACTATTGTTATGACTGTATTTTTTAATTGAACAAAAATTCTGGTAGCCTGGCCCTAATAATCATACAACTCATAGAAGAGATGATTGAAATAAACGGCACTTTTTGAAAATATTTTCTGGTATGAAAAAATTGCAGATTTAATTTTTGTGCCATATAGTTCAGCCATTCTATGAGTAATGGGCTTCTGCCATCTTTGCCCCCTAACATTCCTTCTTATTGTCCAGTGTATAGAGAGGAAAATATGCAGGTTAATCCGCAAGTCTATTAAACATAACATGATATTTTTTTTCGTTCTCTCTCTCATTCAGGAATCCAGAGCAGCAAACGATTCAGTGGAAAATCCAAAGCCTGTCTCAAAGATCTGAAAATGGAGGCAAGTGTTGTTGTTGTTTTTTGTTCATTTGTTCTTTGGTTGAAAATCATTTTCTTTCCCTAAACATACAGCAAATTGGAAAAAAGAAAAAAAAAACTGAGGGCACCTGAACCTTTTCTGTAGCATTTCTCACAAAATTCAAATTCATGTCGTTCTTCGGTGAGTTGAGTGGAGGATCACATCGTACAGTAGCTCAAGAAATGTAGAAATGTTACCTGAAATACACAAAGTAAGCATTTTTTTTTACTGCATATTATCAGACTACAAAATTCAAGTCTGTTATGTTTTCTTGTATTGTTTTCTGTCGTGGAAAACATACTATTTCCAAGCACTGTTCAGGTGAAATCACTCAATCAGGTTTATTCATATATTGTGCACAATACAGAGAGCTTGTAGGACAATCAGTAATGAAGCAAGTCTGGATGAAAAGCTCTGTCAGGCAGAGACAACACATGAGTTTTATACAAAGGGATAAGGGATCCTAAGCATGGGAAACAGACTGGTTCCCATGCAGCTGGGAAAAACAACGTCCAACCTTGCGCCTGTAACCCAAACAGCTTTAACTTGGTGGGAATATACTGGAACTTAGAATAAACATATAGCAATACAACTAACAGGTGTGACCTTATTGTAATTTTTCCACATCATTTTCCTAAATCTTACACCTTTGTTTTGTCATTTCTGTCACTTCCTGGTGTAGTTTGGGTTATTGGCTGTAATTGGTTCATTTTCATCCGAGCAATACATGCGATTGGATGAGAACAGTCTGTCATTTCCTGCTGCTGTGGTTCAGTTACATGCGCTTTGGAGTTGGTTTTGCGTATGAAAGATACATGAAATTTCACGCCGCTTTGGCCTCATCGGTGTTCCGTACACGAGGAGCAGAAACGTCGGAGCAAAACGCAAATCTACCAATCGAGTGCGAGTTATAAACGACTAATACCACAAATTATTGTTTGCTCACATTGATACATGCGCTCACACCAGATTCACCGCTCACCCGTATTGGTGGCACAAAGACAGCGCCATAGAAAAGTGAGGAAGCCTCCAGAAAACAATTAAAATCCAAACCCAGAAACCTTAAAGGAATAAACAACATTGCATATTTTGTCCAATGACTGCATTGCTCTATTACGCAAAGTCAGACATGTGCGTATTGTGTAGGAGTAGGGGCTCTATTGGGCCGGTTCCAGATGGAGGAGGGTCCCTGTAAGCCGTCCCAGCTGGCCGTCCAGTTCACCAGCGAGGGAAGCACGCTGTCCGGCTGCGACATCCAGCTCGTCGGGACCGGCTACCGGCTGTCTTTGGTCAAGAAGAGATTCGCTGCAGGTCGGACCAGAGTTTGTTTTCATTTTCCAACCTTTTGCATCAAGATCCTCCCAATCCCTGATCCTCCTGATGTGTTTGTTGTGTCATTTTTATTTTTTTTTAACAGGAAAGTATTTGGCAGATAATTAGCGAAAGCTGTCGGTGAAGAGCACCGAGGAAATGTGGCTTTTTGACTGTGAAGACTACGTATCCATCCCACGTTTAGTGCTCTTGACCGATTCTCCTCAGCGAACCGTCGGCGTGAACGGTGGAGGTCTGCTACAAGAACACAGTTTATGCAACCTAACACAAATCATCCTTTGTGCACCTGGAACGGAGTTAAAGACGAGGAGCCGTCGAGTCTTTGTTGTTTTGGTGTAAAAAAAGAAAAAAACAATTCATAATAATTGTAATTCATTCAGTGATCCAGCCTTATTTATTTAGTTATTTATTCTTTAGTTGGTCATTCCTGTAGATGCACTGCGAGAGGTAATGGGAGTTGATTGTATAAAGTCTAGAGCAATCTGAAAGGTGGAAAACTAGATCTGGTTGACACTGCCACCTCCCATCGGACAGTCAGAGTGAGAGTCCGTATTTTCATCCAATCAGAACCGTCCCCTCTGTTTTCAAGCCGCTTCGAAATGAAAACTACGCTAATTAGCATTCAGAGGCGACTGATGAGGATATGAAATTTGCCGTGCCTTGCAAAAATATTCCTTTTGCTATTTTTCCTGGTCTACATTGTTAAAACCCAAACTTCAACGGCTTTCATTGAGCTTTGACGTAACAGACCAACACGAAGTTGAGCCTGACTGCGAATTGGATGGTTTTCAATTGCTTAGCGAATAAAAATATTAAATAAAATCCACCTCGGCGAGTGAAGACTCCAGGAAATCTGTTTTTTGCTGAAATTGGGTCTGCAACCATCTACCAGCTCTGCACATGTAAAGTCAGACATTTTTGTTGGTTCCTCCTTGTAAAATAATCAAAGCACCCAGATTCAATTGAACATTTTAAACAGGGATCTGCAACTTTTACCATCCAAAGAACAGCTAAATAAAACTGGCTTAGAGCCGCCAATGTTACAAGACCTTTGGAAAAGACGACGTACATTTTTTCATGAATATCTGCTATTGGTAATTGGATAGCTTTTTAATTTTTTTTTTTGAAGACTCATTTTTTTGTTTCAAAACTAAAGAAAAAAAGAACATAGATACATTTTCCTCTGTGGAAATTGGTGCAAAGAAAACATCAATACAAGAATAATACATACACTGCCTGGCCAAAATAAAAGTCGCCACCTGGATTTAACTAAGCAAATAGGTACAAGCCTCCTATTGGATAAGTACTGCATAGGCGATTATCTTTCAGCTGGCAACAAGTTATTTAACCCCAGCTGATGCAATGAGTAACTCCTCATTTCTTAAACAACCATGGCAAAAGACACATCCTGTGGTCGTGGAAAAGACGTTAGTCTGTTTAAGAAGGGTCAAATCATTGGCATGCATCAAGCAGAGAAAACATCTAAGGAGATTGCAGAAACTACTAGAATTGGGTTAAGAACTGTCCAACGCATCATTAAAAACTGGAAGGATGGTGGGGAACCATCGTCTTCCAGGAAGAAATGTGGTCGGAAAAAAATCCTGAATGATCGTGATCGGCGATTACTTAAACGTTTGGTCAAATCAAATCGAAGAAAAACAACAGCAGAACTCAGGAGTATGTTTAATTGTGAACGCAAAAGCATTTCCACACGCACAATGCGAGTGGAAGGGGTTGGGATTGAACAGCTGTGTAACCGTAAGAAAACCTCTAATCAGTAAGGCTAACCAGAAAAAAAGGCTTCAGTTTCCTAGGGAGCATAAAGATTGGACTCTGGAGGAATGGAAGAGGGTCATGTGGTCTGATGAGTCCAGATTTACCCTGTTCCAGAGTGATGGGCGCATCAGGGTAAGAAGAGAGGCAGGTGAAGTGATGCACCCATCAAGCCTAGTGCCTACTGTACAAGCCTGTGGGGGCAGTGCTGTGATCTGGGGTTGCTGCAGTTGGTCAGGTCTAGGTTCAGCAACATTGTGTGCCCAAAGAATGAGGTCAGCTGACTACCTGAATATACTGGATGACCAGGTTATTCCATCAATGGATTTTGTCTTCCCAAATGGAACGGGCATATTCCAAGATGACAATGCCAGGATTCACCGGGCTCACATTGTGAAAGAGTGGTTCAGGGAGCACGAGACATCTTTTTCACACATGGATTGGCCACCACAGAGTCCAGACCTTAACCCCATTGAGAATCTTTGGGATGTGCTGGAGAAGGCTTTGTGCAGTGGTCAGACTCTCCCATCATCAATACAAGATCTTGGTGAAAGATTAATGCAACACTGGATGGAAATAAATCTTGTGACACTGCAGAAGCTTATTGAAACAATGCCACAGCGAATGCGGGATGTAATCAAAGCTAAAGGCGGTCCGACAAAATATTAGAGACTGTGACCATTTTTTGGTGGCGACTTTTTTTTGGCCAGGCAGTGTATAAATGTAAGTCATACTGTCATACTAAATCATACTATTCTGTTTTGGGAATTCAATGTAATTACGCCACAATAAACAACTGCTGCATTTGTTAGCACAGCTACATTTAAAAACATTAGCTGCTTCTTTGTCATTTTTCACCAAAGTTATATTACGTAAGGCCTGTGGCTACCAAGTTTTCCCGTAGTGACGAGCATGCTGGGCTTTGTGTTGATCTATCGTATGAAATCTCAAAACATTACAATGAAGTCTGATGGAATGTGACAAAAAATACATAAAAAAAGTTTATATCGATCAAAACACCAATTACGGTAGTAAGAATGTTTGGGGAGTTTTCTTTTCATAATTCTTGAATTTGGTAAAATAGTTTTTTTTTTCTTCACTGCATCGAACTTCCTGAAAGTGTCAGATTTTTCATCTCCTGGTGCTTTGATTTAGAGGAATAAATAGGAGTAGCGCTGTACTAATACATGCAACAAATTATGGTGGGAGTGTTTGGCGGTTTTACGGGGGATTTCGTTCGGTCATGGAGGCTGCGGCTTCCCCTGGACCAGTCGGAGTAAACGGTTCAAAGTTCAACATGTTTGCCGTGGGATATGTGAGTGCCATATGTGGATGAGGAGGAGTTGCTGAAGACGTCTCCAGAGTTGATGACTGTAGGAAGTTGCCTTTGATGCTGCTAAAAAAACATACGGTCACTTTTTGTTGGCCAAGACCTCGAGGTCGTGAGTAGGGAATTTTTAGGGATGTTCTGGCTGTCGTCGGTCAACAGTAGAACGTCTTTCTAATGGGGACGGCACTATTTAAGTCTCTGTTTTATTATTTCCTTCCTTTTTTCACCATCATAAATACACGATTTATCATTTTCTAATAGCAATATTTTGAAGCCTATGTGTAAAAAGTGTACATATATATATAAATATATATATATATATATATATATATAAAAAGCCGTTTCGGACATTTGTCTGGACATATGGACATGTCTGTGGTTATCCCTTAGTTTGTTGATGTCAGCACTCGGAATACATTTAGTTCACGACACGCTCTTCATCTGGTGTTTTTCATGCAGGTTTGTGTTCAGAAATAATAATTTAGAACAAAAAAAAAGCTACTTGTGGATGTTTCTTAATGGTGCCACATGAAAGTGTTTTTGTCACCCCACCGTTCCCATGGAAGCAATACCAGTTTGTCCATCTTCATCCTGGTCATGATGTGTGTGTGTATTTTCTGTGTAGGTGTGCTTTGGGACGAGACTTCTAGCTTTCTCTTAAGTCTCCACTCAACGTTTCGCTGTCCATGCTCCTTCGAACACTCACTGTCAATAAATCTGGCATGTCATTGATATACCTAGAGGTGTTTTCCATGCGATTTTAATGCTGTTTGTTTTCGGTCGGCGCACAGAATCCAGTTTCACTGCATCTTGTTGCGCAATGTGTTTTGCACATCACAATCACTTTGTTTACTCAACTTGGTCTGGGTTATATATTTGCGATGACGCATCGGGGCCATTGTAGATGGACAAAAAAGGGGAGTAAATTTCTGCTATAAACCTCAGAAATTTTGAGATTAATATCAGAAATCTAGAAGAATAAAAGAAAAATTCTGAGCTCTAAAAGGCAAAGATTTTGCAAGAGTAAACCCATTAAATGTTTTAATTCCTTGAACATTTTAGATTTTTTTTTAAAACTCAGACATTTTCAAGATTTTTTCTAGAAGATTTCTGAGATTGATCTAAAAAAGAATTCGGAGTTTTTTCCAACATATTTACTTTTCAAGCTCAGAAATTTCCACGTTTTCTTTTGTAGTATAGAAAATTTCAGATACCTTTTGGTGAAAATGTACTCCTTTTTTTCCTATCTGCAATGACCCTAATAAACAGTCGTAGCCATCTGATTCTTTATTTTTCTTTTAGTTTTTTACAGTGCCTTGTAAAAGTAATCACACCCATATTTTCCTGTTTTGTGACGTCACAACAAACCTCAGTGTATTTTTTGCAAGAAACCAAAACTAAATGTGTATGTGTAAAGTTACTGAAACATAATGGAGAAAACAATTTTTCAAAAATTGACAGTGAAAAATTTCAAAAGTGTGGCATGTGTTTGTCTCCAGCCTCCCTGCATTAAAATCTTATTTTACATCACTTGACATCACCTTAAATAGGAACTCCGAGGTAGGTTGTTTTATGACCTCCACGGGATGCAAACCATTAATTGACTTATTTATTGAGAATTAATGGGTTATTAGATTAAAATGAGTTCCAATAGATTAGTAATGTCCGCTTAGAGACCTTCTGTTAGTGTTGCGGTTTGGCCGCCATCCAGCAGAGGGCGCCGCTGGTCATCCTTACGTGGAGCCATACTCCCTGAACGGTAAAAAATAAGCTGTAAACGAAGTCTGGTGTGGCGTGAAAAAAAGCACTTTATATGTGTTGAAATATAAACATTCAAGAAGCTCATTGAGTTTTACCTCAATAGCCATTGATAAAATGGAAAGACGAGGAACGTCTGGTACATAAGAAGATGCAGATTTTTAAGAAAATGGCCGCTTATCAATTAATCGTGAATAAACCCATACATTTGATCAACTTTAGATCAACTCATTAGTCAATAACTTCCATCTATATGACCTGCCCATCCTTTAAACTTCTCCAAATCCTTCTCCCTGACCAGTCTCCTGTGTTTCATTGTCTTAATGTTTGTTCTCTGACTTATACCGACATTAAATTAGACATAGCTCAACTGTCTAATAAAAAAAAGAGTCTTCTGATACCACTTAGGTTTTCGTTCGAGGTGTAAAGGAGACTGAATGCAAATCCATTCTTCTCTACTTCGTGCTAGCGGTTCACAAAGTAATCCCTATAAAATACACTGAGTTTTGTAGCTTTACTATGACAAACTGTGAAAGGGTTTAAGAGGGTGTGGATACTGTTACAGGGACTTGCATAACTGTATTTATATAATTTTTCTTTTGCCTTATTAATGAATCAAAACAATGGTTATCATGTGATCCTCTTCCTCAACTTTTCTCTGCCTTTTGGCTGTCATATTTTTAATGTGATAGAGTCAGAATATGCAAACATCTCATGTAAATTTCACACCCAAAGCTTTTAAAGGTAAATATATGAAAAAGTCTATATAATGTAACATCTGTTTTACTTGGTAATAAAGAAGAGAAAACTGAGGAAGGACGTCTTTGTGTTACTTCAGGAGTTTTAAGCAGATGTGTCGAGATGTAAAAAAAAAAAAAACTAATTTAACTGTTACGTATACCCATTGATCAGCTAGCTAAAAGTCATTTCCATCATTTTACAGCATGAAAATTAGGTAAACTGACTTCACAACTCATTTATGATATAATGGCATACACAGGACGTACAACCTTCTACCCGGCGTCTTAAATCGGAAATGATGGCCATAAAGTCTAAACCAAACAGGTTTTATGAGTGTTTTTCCTCACCGCGTGTGGAGCAGTAAAAGCTCTCACTCAAATCAAAGCCAATAATCAGTAAATACAGACCCATGTCCAATACACCATTTCAAAGGGTATTAAAAAGACAGTTTATGATCAAATGTACCTCCTCATGATAAGGATAACCTCTTTAGTGCTTTTCATTCAGGCTGTAGACGACGTCACAACACAGAGACTGCTTTAGGCTGACGAGTTTAAAACTTCTGACTTGGAATAACTTGATTTCAGTGCTGCGTTTGACAAAGTTGTTCTCAACATACTAATTGATAGACTTGAAAAATTAGTAGAATTCTTTATTACTGTCCTAAACGACCACAGAACAATCCATGGCAATCACAAATCTGGGCAAACAAATACATTTTGGGGCTTCCCTGGGCTCCGTTCTCAGACTACTTTTACATACAGGCTTTCCTCTTTGTGAACAACTTAATCATTATACAAGTACTTTGGACAAACATTCATGATGCCTTTTATTCGTGCCTACATGGTAAATCCCAACATTATGGATACATTTGTGACTGAAATATGATGGCATCTGATAGATGAGCTTCCCCTCTAGCACAGCATGGACAGCTCATTTCTTCGGCAGCCTTTTTGACAGCACGTTGTTATCAAGGCCTGGTCCTGGTCCCTGCGATGATAGTCCATCCCTGGAAGCTCTCCTGACTTCACGAAGTCCGGCTCTTCTCCGTTGACTTTCCAGAAGTCTGTCGTGAAACAGAAACGAGTCAGATTTGTACTAAGACATCAACGTTGCTGCAGTTTATCGAGCTAACGAGCACTGACCGTCTGGCAGAAACCCCTTCTCCTTCTCCTCCTCCTCCAGGTGTCTTCTCCACCTGGACCCTCCGCAGGTGAACACCAACGCTCGCACAAGAGCCCGGCCACAAAGCCGCATGGAATTCCTGCTCTCCTGGGCCTGGAGGTTTGCGGCACACAACAGGCAGCAGAGCAGAACGCCGAGTTGGAGTGACGATCTCATGTTGTTCAAATTCACACAACATCCGTCCTCAGCAGCCTCTATTTATACAGCATCCACCGAGTCTCCCCCCCCCTCCATCCCTGGGCGATTCACATGTAAATGCCCCTTGTTATCTTTGGAAATCATCGTGTGCTTTCGCCAAACGGATGTCGCTTTGGTGATTTGGGATATGTGTGGGAATCTAGGCTGCTGTAAAGATGACCGATAAGCTACATTTTCGTAGAGAGAAGATCCCTTTTACATCTGACCCGCTGAGTTTTTACTGCCGGGGATTTAGTTGAGAGTCACTTAATGGATTTCTTGAGATAACATGTGGATCTGATTGCTTTCTACATAGCAACAAAGTGGAATGTATGTGGCTATTGCAAACAGCAATTCTGAGAAAAAAATGCATTTGCAGGTACACTTGTCAAAGGAACAGCTTCAGCCATAAAGAACTTGTTATCTGTCTGTTTGTCTTAGTAAAAGCCGATTCATGTTAAAATTACCAGTATAGTTGGTTTTTTTATGATGCAGTTTCCTGCTGTAATTTACACCAGTTGATGCTGTAATATAATTATATTACTATTATTACTTAGGAATCTATTTTATAGGCTAAGAATTAGACCTGTTTTTTGGTTTTTATAGTGCTGTGAGTTATACTTTAATTGTCCCCCTACACCTGAAATGAACGTACAGTATAATAAAAAAATATTGCATTTTGGTTTTCTACTATCAGACAAGGATCCCACCTCCGTCCTTGTTAAATAATGAATTAGGTGTATCTGAGCAAACTCGAAAGCTAAGTTCAGGTTCACCAGCCACACCCAGGCCTCATGACTGCTAAACCTGCGAGATTAAAAAATGGCTGAGTTTCTTTCTTGCTAACTTTTTTTCAAACTCAGAAATTTCCTTTTTTTTCTTTTGGCGGAAGTTTACGCCTCCTTTTTTTCTACAATTACCCTAATACGTTTTGTCGTAGTAACCCTACTGAAATAAATCCTTGTTTAATTAAGAAAGATGAAATAGCTCCAGGCTCGACTTATTTTTTCTTTAGCGCCTGCGCATTAAGTCCTACACGCTTGCAGGCGGAGTAAAAAGTAGTTCCCATCAACGCCGTCTCGTTTAGGAAAAATCACAATAATTCAGTTACTTTCTAAGATGCACTCTTTAAGATGCATTATCTAAAGTGAATGAAGTATTGAAAGTATTTATACCTAACATAGAGAATCGATTTTAAAGGTCTGCTATCGGACAATAGATATTCCAGTATCAATCCGGACTTTCATCCGTCAAAAAGCGAAGAGGAAGAAAGAGTTCCCTCCATTAACGGATTGCTGCGCGAGACTCAACTTTACTCGTTGGATTATTAGAAAGCTTTATTTCCATAAAAATGAGGGAAATTCTTCATCTTCAAGCTGGTCAATGTGGAAACCAGATTGGTGCGAAAGTAAGTTAACATTCATTTAAAAAAATGATGCCTATATTCATTGGGACACCAACTGAAAAGTTGCATTTAGACGGGCTTCTAAAGTAGCGTTAGTTAGCTTAGCAAAAAAAAAGGTAAAGGTAAGTGCTAGCTAAATGGGAATCTAAAGCCACAGAAAATGAATTAGCATGTCATTAACACATCTTACATTGTTTAACACCGACTTAATAGTTACATTTAGGTCGAGGCCAAAAAACGTTAACTTAGCCGTTAGCTAGAATGCTAGCCGTAGCCGTTGGTTTCCGTTACTTTCCCGCTCAACCCGCCAGTTTAAATGTCATTTTTCCTGTTTCTATGGTTGTAGTTCTGGGAGGTAATAAGTGACGAACATGGCATTGACCCAACCGGGGTGTACCACGGAGACAGCGACCTGCAGCTCGACCGGATCAACGTTTATTACAACGAGGCGTCAGGTTTGTTCACACTTCGCTTCACAGTGCAGTCAGTGGAGGTTCAGTGCTTTAGTACCATTACCTTTACGCAAAGGACCTCATTAGAATTTTCAATGATGCACAATGATGTTGTCCAAGCTACGATGCGCCGCCGTGGCGAAAGAGTAGAGCCCTGGACCAAATATATGTAGGCCTCAGTTCTGGCCGTCACGGGTTCGAGTCCCGCCCGACGACCCCTGCCGCATGTCTTCCCTCTCTTTCGCTTTCCTCACTGACTATTCTCAAATGAAGGCCTCTACACACAATTAAAAAAAGTTACCAGTTGCTAACATTTTTCTTCTCATAACTGCTAAAAAGAAATTAGGAGTGCACATAGATTTCTGACAACTGTTCCTCAAACAGTTTATACTTCACATTTTCCACAAATCATTTTTGATCCATTCATTACAATGTTATCCAGATTTTGTTTGTCAACCGGGTAAGGATGTTACAGTGTTTTTGTATTAGGGCGGTTGTAAACGAATGTTTTACTAAACGAGTAATCTATCGATTATTCTTACGATTAATCGAGTAATCGGATTAAAAAATATTATACAATAAAATACTGGTAAATCTAACATAACAGCGGTATTACTATCAAATTGGTATGTAATAGTAATACTGAAAAATTAGACTGATGTTGGTACATCAGTCCAATTTTTCATATTTGAACTTCCCTAACAGTTATGTTTTTGTAGTTTAGAAAATTAACCTGTAACAATCATAGCTCACTTTCTAAGTTAAACTGAAGAAAAGTTATACAAAAATCCGAAATTATATTCAATTTAATAATAAAGACGCAGGCTCACAAATACGCTTATATTAAAAAAGTGTATACTCCAGCTTTTCGTTTATGTTTTAATCTCCAGTCAATTTAATAGATGAACTACCACCTTGCCCAGCCATTTATAGCTTTTCTGTTCATGCTAGCAATTTGGCTCCTTAGTTCGTCACAGAAACATCTACCAGCTGCAGGGGGTGGAGCCACGATGAGCTCCGCCACTCGTTTGTTGAGACCTGGATGATATGAAATTAATTTTCCGGTTCGTCCATAAAGCTACACTTGTGCTGTAAGCATCAACAGCCCCACGCAGTGTTCGTTCTATCTCCTTACACGTATAAATACACCTGCAGCGCTCTTCCCCGCCGTTTGGTTTGCACCGCCAACAGGCAGCAGCTCCAGGCACCGCGCCAGTCATTTTAAGGATGCTTATTGGTCCCCCGAAAAACGATAAAAGCTCGGACATTGTCATGAATCAATAAAATCCTCCCAGAGCCAACTTGAAAATTGGACGTTATGCTGCTAACACTTAGTTTTCGTCAACAACTCAGGCAGAAGTGAGAGCGCTTCGCAAGGCAAATATTGACCCGGCCGGAACACGGTGCGCTAAATAATAAAACATAATTTAACAAAGTTTCGAGGCAGATAAATTTTCCTCGAGGAATTTTAGTAATCAAGGTACACGAATCACTTGAGGAATCGTTTCAGCCCTATTTTGTATGACTATTACATCCTCTCCCCTCTCTCTACTAGGGGGAAAATATGTCCCTCGTGCTGTGCTGGTCGACTTGGAGCCAGGCACCATGGACTCTGTGAGGTCTGGACCTTTTGGCCAAGTGTTTAGACCTGACAATTTTGTTTTTGGTATGCATTTTTCTGTAAGAATTTAGTTTTGATTAAAAAAAAATTTTGGCTGCCAAACAAAACTGGAGTGTTAATTTAGTATGTCAGGATTTTTCTGACTTAAAAAAAAATAAATTATTTAAATTAAAAACTTTGATCTGTAACAGGTCAGAGCGGTGCTGGAAATAACTGGGCTAAGGGTCACTACACCGAAGGAGCAGAGCTGGTGGACTCGGTCCTGGATGTGGTGAGAAAGGAGGCAGAGGGTTGCGACTGTCTGCAGGGTTTCCAGCTCACCCACTCCCTGGGAGGAGGCACCGGCTCCGGCATGGGCACGCTCCTCATCAGCAAGATCCGAGAGGAGTACCCAGACCGCATCATGAACACGTTCAGCGTGGTGCCGTCACCCAAGGTTTATATCGTCACCTTCCTTAAACCTTAAATAATGGGGCCAAGCGCCCCCCCCCGAAACGGATTTTATTCATATATTTTGCTTTACTTATATTTTTTGCAATAAAGAGGTGGTGATGTTTTATTTATTATTATTATTATTATTATTATTATTATTATTATTATTATTATTATATGTTTTTACTCGTATCATTCTTGGCAAAAAAATGATTTAGGTCATAATTTTAGGGAGGTGATGATGTTCACTTCTGTTCACATATGATGCTCTTCTTCAGAACTGCTTCCTCAATGTGTCCACACATACTTAAGACTTAAATTCGTGTATCTCAAAGTAAGGCCTTAAAATGTCCTAAATTCATCTAAAAAAAAATTTAATACATTGACATGTGGGAATTGAGCTAACTGGTTCCCTTGCTTGCTAGCTTTTTCTTTATGTCCATGCCGGGTAAGTTTATTGCCAGTTGGATGGACAACATTCATCTTTACCATTGACTCTCTTCTGTTGCCAGCCCATAAGGTTCTATGTATGTTGGGTACAAAAAAAAACTAGTTCTAGTACGAGAAGCACTAAGCTAGAAATTTTTTCTGTACATTTCTGTTGTTATACGGGTCTTAAATTTTATTCATAGTCATCTTAAAAAGTCTTATAATTGGGTTGGTGAAACCTTCAGAAATCATTCTTCCAATCTTAAACTACGTTCCATTTTTCTCTCTGTATTCCCCTCCTGGCAGGTGTCGGACACCGTGGTGGAGCCCTATAACGCCACCCTGTCTGTCCACCAGCTGGTGGAGAACACTGATGAGACCTTCTGCATCGACAACGAAGCGCTGTACGACATCTGCTTCCGTACGTTGAAGCTCACCACGCCCACCTACGGCGATCTGAACCACCTGGTGTCGGCCACCATGAGCGGCGTCACCACCTGTCTGCGCTTCCCCGGCCAGCTGAACGCAGACCTGAGGAAGCTGGCCGTCAACATGGTGCCGTTCCCCAGACTGCACTTCTTCATGCCGGGCTTCGCCCCACTGACGAGCCGTGGCAGCCAGCAGTACCGGTGAAGACGCTCAGTCCCCCATTAGATTAGGGTTATTCTCCACTTCTTTAGATACTTCATTCCAACTGAATGTCTTCTCTTTTCCAAGGGCCCTGACAGTCCCTGAACTCACCATGCAGATGTTCGACGCCAAGAACATGATGGCGGCATGCGACCCGCGTCACGGCCGCTACCTGACGGTGGCCGCCATCTTTCGCGGCCGCATGTCCATGAAGGAGGTGGACGAGCAGATGCTGAACGTTCAGAACAAGAACAGCAGCTACTTCGTCGAGTGGATCCCCAACAACGTGAAGACGGCCGTGTGCGACATCCCGCCACGCGGCCTCAAGATGTCTGCCACCTTCATCGGAAACAGCACGGCCATCCAGGAGCTGTTCAAGCGCATCTCGGAGCAGTTCACCGCCATGTTCCGCCGCAAGGCCTTTCTTCACTGGTGAGTTAGGGTTAATCAAACGCTAGTCTGTTTGCCTAGAGAATTCGTTCGGGGAGATGTGAATGTACTATCAAACCAACGTGGACCAATAAAGCAAACTCTGATAAACTGAAAAAACCGTGGTCTCAATTCGGTTGAATGAACTTTGATACAGTTCAAATTCATATGTGAATGCAAGTGTCCCAGAGACCTCTCCAAAAGCAGGAAGCCAAGTTTAACATAGGGCATTCTGGGTAAATGCATCCAAAACAAACGCATTAGCAGAAGAAATGGCACATAGTCAAAGACAGAAGCGAAATCCTACAACCACTAAAATCTGACGCCATTCCATTTACTTTCCATGAAGAAAGAAGTAGCGCTCAGTGTCTTCTTCATAGGTTTTCTTCTAGATTCCTTCAGTAGTTATTTTTCCTTCCTTGATACAAAGAGGGAAACGGGTTTTTCAACAGGTTTGGTCTTCTTGACACAGTGCAGTGTGAAAATGAACCGCACTATCTGAAAATGTAACAAATGTTGCAACTTTGATCCTCAATCTAACGGAGTTTATCAGGTGTATTAGAAGACAGTGGCGTTCTAGTGTAAGGCATAGACGCTAGTGTTGTCTCGTCACAGGTACACCGGCGAGGGCATGGATGAGATGGAGTTCACCGAGGCGGAGAGCAACATGAACGACCTGGTGTCCGAGTACCAGCAGTACCAGGACGCCACGGCCGAGGAGGAGGGCGAGTTTGAAGAGGAGGGAGAAGAAGACATGGCATAAGCAGCTCATGTGGCAGCTTTGCTCCTGGGCTTCATTGTTAGATTTCACCATTTCTTTCTTTGTTCAAAGTGTTAAACCAATGACAATTAAGGTGTGATAAATGTCACCAGTTTTGCTTGTTTTAAAAGTTTTAGAATTGTTTTCAGGCTTTGCAGAAAACATGTTAAATATTACATTAGAATTTTCTTCTGGAACATACATTTATTAACCTGTAATTCTGCTCCGTAGCATTTTGAATGTTTTGGATATTGAAGCTTTTTTCTGTGAGCCGTTTGTTTTTATGTGGTCGCTCATTTTTTGACTGGGACTGTGAGTGTTTTTCTGAATGTTGTAACTCCTCCAGCCTGACCTCCACATTGCCCGCTCACAATGCATTTCTTTAAAGCTGTTTATTTTTCTACATAATCCTGACCAGTTGGTACAGAGCTCCCAGGTCTAGCCACATGGGAGAAGAAAACACAACTATATAATATCTTGTGGTAACAACGTCATTATAAAGAGGTATGGCCAAGCGTGTTTTTTAATTCCCATGTCACCGGATGGGCTCTGTACGTTTGTCTATCTTTGGATTTTGTAATTTTCAGTCTGTGGTGGATTTAGGATGGTTTCTTAAATAGCTTTTCATTAATAACTTGATGGAGTAACTTCATAGAGTTTCAAATAAAGATTTTTACCCTGGTACTAAGCTGTGAATTGGTAATTTTTGTCAGCTGAAGGCATATTCGAGGCGATTTTAATGCTTTCATGTTGAAAATAAAGGAAATAAATCTGGATGTTACAGAGCCAGAGTGTAAAGGGCGACATCTGCTGGCCAAATGGCAGCATTGTATTTAATGGGGGAAACCTTTGAGCCATATGGAATTAAAATTCAGCACATGCGCAGTAACATGATGCAATGATCTGAAACAATAATAAAACTAAACTCATAGAATACTTTCAGATCCATCTAACATACAACAGCTGACGTTGGTGATGGTCTGCAGAACTCTGGATCCCGAGGAGGAAACAAAAGTTCTGGTCCAACTTTCTGCAGCAGAAGCAGAGCAACAGAAAGTTCATGATTTGCATTGAAATGAAATCTAAGCTGAACATTTAGTTGAGATCTGTTCACTTATCTCTGCATAAATGAACCCTTTCATGCATAGTGGTCACCACAGCAGAATGCTGCTGCAAGAGTCCTAACTAAAACAAAAAGAGATCAGCATATCAGTCCAGTTCTAAGATCCCTGCACTGGCTGCCTGTTGCTCAAAGAATAGAATTTAAAATCTCCTTAATAGTTTACAAAGCACTTCGTAATAGAAACCCAGACTACTGTACATTTCTGATCTTAAACCCTGTATACCACTCACACCTTTAAGATGATCAGAATCAAACCTACTTACTATTCCGAGAGTCAGAACTAAACATGGTGAAGCAGCTTTTAGTTTTTATGCTCCAACACTCTGGAATGAGCTTCCTGCTCATTGTAAAACTGCCCCTACCTTCAGTTTATCTAAAACAAGGTTAAAAACCTTCTTAATTCAAGTTGCCTATGCTTACATTTTTTAATTCTATTCGTTCACTATATTTAAAATTTTTTATGTTTACTGTGTTTATTTTTAATCTGCTTGATTTTTTTAAATTTTATTACTATCTTCTTGTATGTTGTTTTTAACTTTCTTGTACAGGCACTTTGAATTGTCTTTGGCTGAAAGGTGCTCTATAAATGAAGTTGCCTTGCCTTACAGTGGACAGCTATCCGAAAGCCATTTTCTTGTGCTTCTTGTGGATTTTTATGTTAACTACTGGCCATCAGCTGCAAATGCAAGAAAGCATTTTGTTAAATCCAAAATGGCCGACAGACCAAAGAGCATGCGACCCTGTCCCTCCTTCTACGACTCTTGCAGGCAAAAAAAATATTGTAACATCAGAAAACCCCTAAAGAACAATACTACTGATGTACTTTTCAAATAACAACTTTGTATGTGGAGAAAATTACAATTGATCACCTAAAATAAAATAAATAATATATATATATATTTTTTTTTTTTACAAATTCTTTTTTCTACTTTTTTTTATGCCTTAAGAAAAGAAAAGAAAAAATTGGGAAAAAATCCCGACACAAAGGATCATCAAAGGTTAACCAAAAATAAAGGAAAACTTGCTTGAGAAAACTTTATTGTATATTTTTTAGTAAGTAATTCATGGATAAATGTGCATTACTCACAGATGGATTAAGAGACGCAGAATGTATGGAGGTTAGTTTTGATTCTCTGCTGAGAATCTGAGAAGCATTCTGCTGGATTAAATCTGTCTTCAGGTCTTTATTTTTTTTGGCGCCGTCATGTGACCTGCAAAGGTTTTGCTGCAGCTACCATGTTGGAATCTGAAGTTCATGGTTGAAAATCCGTTGTGTTGGGAAAGAAAGATGGCCGCCAAGGCTTTGGTGAGTACAGTTAAAAGACTACAGGAAGTGATTCAGCTCAGTAAATATCTCTATAATAAACCTGCATGCATCCTCAGTATGAGGCATTGCTTTATCTTGGACCATTTCTAATCAATTTAAATAATGATTGGTGCATCGTTAACAGATTCATGATCTGAAGAATGATCCAAATGTATTTTTTAAACTTTTTATTTTTAATCATGGTAATGTCAGCAATTTTCTTACACTGGGAAATATTAAGCACGGCACAAAAGTATTTGCCTTTTTTACAACCAGGCTTTTGCAGTAAGAACTACATCTGTTCAGACGGTTTTCACTTATAAGCCGACTTCACCTAAATCAGCTTTTATTTAAACTCGACTAACTACAGCAAGTGTTTTGAAAGATTGCGACCCAAATCCTGTTTTTATAACTGAAAATACATTTAATCTGGGCTTAAAAGAATTTGAAAACTAAATGCAAATGTGCAAAGAAACTGGGTCTGCAATGAATAACACCCATCTCCTACAGCAAAAAAAAAAAAAGAAGAAATAATTGGACTTTATTGCTTGATGTTATTTTTCTTGGCACAGAAGTACTCTCCTCTCAATTTTGGTCCATTTGACTAAAAGTTTTAAAAGCATGAATTTGACATTTCAAGGACGGCCTGTTTTATTAAGACCCAGCTGCTTGTGCGCAACTCAGGAAGTCAGGACGGCCGAGCGGTCTAAGGCGATGCGTTCAGGTCACAGGCTCCCTGGAGGCGTGGGTTCGAATCCCAATTTTTGGGATCCCAATTTGCTTCCATTTAAGTGGACCAAGAAAATGAGTTTCTGGTCAGGTCTGCCAACAACAATTGAGGGAGATGTTCAGTGGGTCTCCGGAATACCATCACTCAGCACACATTATGGTAAGAAGTTGCATGGGAGCAATGCAAACACAACCCGAAATTTAGCGGAAAAACTGCTAACTTTTGCTTGTCGCTATGAGCAAACATTTGGCATAGTCCTCATTGAATTGTCAAGTGTTCTTCGCCCTTCGAACATCCTACATAAAAAGGCACCTCACACCCCAGGGGACGGGAGTCAGGATGGCCGAGCGGTCCAAGGCACCGCGTTAAGGTCGCAGTCTCCCCTGGAGGCGTGTGTTCAAATCCCACTTCTGACAGAAAGACTTTTCTCATTTGCCTCGACTGCACTCTCAGAGTCGTCATTTTAACTCGACTCCTGTACTTTTGGTGTAAGTAAGTAAGGCAGTTGAAATGGAGGACCCACTGACTGCTGACTCTGCTGTGGTATTTGCACATGTAAGGAATGAAATCATCCCAATAGATAACAGAGAAAATGTAACTTTGCAGAGCTCTCAATCAACCAAGTGGTTTTCACCCATATGTAAATTCTCAGAGAAAAGACATTAACACATTTGCGTGATGTCAGGATGGCCGAGCGGTCCGAGGCGCTGCGTTCAGGTTGCAGTCTCACCTGGAGGCGTTGGTTTGAGCGTCGAGTAATGAACCTTTTTGCTTCATGAGGCTTCATTTGCCCATCACTACTTACTGATGTTAGAGACGTGACCACTGGAAACCAATCAAGCTGAAGGTCGGTGGACTGTTTTCTTCATGTCCAGGCATAAAGAAAACAGGTGTAGGAGTCTCCTTTTATGCTCCACACCTTGTGAGAAGTTAATTGGGTTCCAGGTGTCCTCAATCCTGCAGGGCAAGCTTCCTCCTGCTACACACGCAGGCTAAAAAGTTAAAAGCGTTGTTCCTTCTGAGCAGGTGACTTCTTTAAGGTTTTTACTGTGAAGCGAACAGAACCTTTTATGTCTGCATTTCAGCAACACCTGTATTTTTGTCGCTTTTCCATAAAGTCCAACATTGCGTTCTGCTTGGCCATCAGTCGGTGCATAATCGATTCTAGTGGAGGCCTCAAGAAAACCCACCATTTGACCTCAAACGGTGGCCACTTGAAGTAAGTACAATTAACTTTGAACCGATTTTTAGACAATATTTTGATTATTCTTGATAATTTTTCTTTTTTTTTGCTTACGGGTAAACTTTTAAGAGCATGTGAAACGTCCGCTGGTTCCGCGTTTACTTCCATTTCGCAACAGTGACAAAGCTGAGAGTGAAAACATCCGTCAAGCATCGATCCTAAAACGCAGTTCCATGTTGCCGACACTAGATGTCCTCCGAGAGCCAGTTTCTAAGGGCTTAAACAGCGGTGAGGATGACTTCAGTCCACATGGAGAGCAACCTGACAGAGGCCGTGAATAGACAGAAAACCCAACAGATTTTCTTTTAGTGGATCTCTGAGGGTGGAAGGCGAATATGGAGAGAGTGTGGTCAGTGTGTGTGTGGGGGGAGAAAAAAGGGGCTGCTGGTTGCCATTTTGGGGTAATTTGTTTAATACGACTCATCAGCAGCAACATCTGTCTTCCTCCTCCTGCTGCTGCTCCTCCTCCATCCTGCTGGGTCTGATTCAGCACTTCAACACCTACACACAGAACCAAGAATAGATTCAGGACTCCACACAGAGTAAAAATAAAAAAATAAGCCCCGCCGGCGCCTGAGACCACCCATCGCATCCTGTCCTGTCACCTGCTACGGAGAAATCGGAAACGAAGCAGAACAGATCCTTCAGTCGCTCCCTTTACTTGTTGTTTAGTTTTAAGTGCGTCTCTAATTTGGTGCTAATGTGACGTTTTAGATAGCAGTTTAATGCAATTTGTCATTTGTCAATTTGACCTCCATTTTGTCATTTCTAGGGTAAAAGTCTAAAAGACACAAGCACAAGGTCTTTTGTCTAAAAGACAAAAGACCTCAACCACCGTTTTCCACAGTCAGAGGTCGTCAAACTTCGTTTGGGATTTTGAAAACTTTCAGGGTGTTTTCACGCCTGACTTTCTTACATTTTCAGTTGCTGCCGTTCACTTTCCCACTGCGCTGCCGAAACCTTTTGGAAAACCCGTGACCTGTGGTGGCGCTGTGCCAATCACCAGTGAGAGAAACGACATGAAAACCTCTGAAGAACGCGATGAGCGCAACTTTCTCCTACGTGAAATGTAAACAAAATGGAGTGGCGTCAGATTTTAGGATTTCTATTTTGCTTTTTTTCCCTGCTAGGGCTGTAGACGCTCACGTTTGTTTTGGTTGTGTTTACCCAGCATTCCTTGTGCTGCAGTTCATTTCCTGATCCGTTTTATTTTCACATAAGCATTTGAATTGCATCAGCGTTCACTTTTAATTCAAACGAGAGGTTGGTTTGTAGATGGATCAGAGTTGTTTTCTTTGGGGGGCGTTGGGGTGTGTGGGGGCGTTTACCCCGGGCTCCCAATTTAAGCAGGATCCGCCCCTGCTTGTGGAACGTTCCTGTCATTTTTTTCCTCCGACACTTATTAACCGAGCTGATTGTAATTACTGAAACCCACCTGAGCCACGCAGACCCACAGCGGAAGCATTCCAGGTGACCTTTACCACCAAATGCCAAACGTGCAGGGCTTGTACTTCCTCCATGTGTGAGACTGGCCCCTGCATTCCCTCCGGTACCCAGACCCCTGCGCTCGTGCTCCAGCTCGCTCCAAAGCGTGAGCTCACTCTACATCCTGCCCCCCCCCCCATCCCCCACCCCCCCTCCTCCTCCTCCTCCTCTACCCACCGCGCAGTTGGATTCAGTTACAGTGAGCGCCAGGATGGCAACATAAAAAAAAAATCTAATGGAACAACTGAGACGGGAGAACGCTGTGAGGTTTTTACGACGTGCGAATAGCAAGCCATAGAAACAACCTCGACAGGAAAAAAAAAAGAAAAAAGAGAGAGAAAATCAAGATGCGAGGCAGCGCGAAGGCATCCGGGGGTCAAGTTCACGCGGCAGCGGATGCGCGCCGGCTCCAGGAGCAGCTGGCCGGCTGGATGAAGTGAGACTGGGCGCGCAGCGGTAGCAGCGTGCCACGGCGCGGCCACGCATTTCGGATCGGACCTCGGTGGGAATCATTTCTGGGGACAAAACAACTCGGCCACCTCGTCCCTCCCCCTCCCCCTCTCACGGCACATCAATGAGGAATGTGACTGTGTCTGTTTCTGTCCAGACGGGCTTGATGAAGCCCTCGGCGGTGTCATGCGTCTTGCCCCGCAGCCAGCAAGCGCGCAACCCCTGCAGCTCGTAGTGTTCCTCGCGCTCCTCCTGGGCGCCGGGGTCGTGCCGTCCCCGGTCATCTCCGCCGGCTGCCCGGACAGGTGCGTGTGCGACGACCAGCTGGTGGTCCAGTGCGCCGGGCAGCACCTGGTCGCCTTCCCGGCCGACCTGCCGCTGGCCACGCGGCAGCTCATCATCTCCAACAACCGCATCGCGGAGCTGCCGCCGCTGGCGCTCAACTACCTATCCGACCTGGTCTACCTGGACTGCAGCAACAACTCCCTGACCGAGGTGTCCGAGTCCACCTTCGGGAACCTGCGCAAGCTGGCCTACCTGGACCTCTCCTTCAACACCTTGCGCCGGATCGAGGACCGGACGTTCGGGCCGCTGGCCAGCCTGGTGATGCTGAGGATGACGGACAACCCGGGGCTCTCCGACATCCACCCGGACGCCTTTTCGGAGAACGAGGCGCTGCAGGTGCTCGACGTGAGCCGGAACAACCTGACGGCGCTCAACATCACGTCGCTGCTCGCGCTGGCCGCCCTGCGCTCCGTGGGGCTCGGCGGGAACCCGTGGAGCTGCCAGTGCGACAACGAGGACCTCTGCCTGTGGGTCCACCTGGAGACCTTCAAGTTCCAAGGTCCTGTCGGCTCGCTTTCACTTTCACCCCGGGGTCACGTGAGGAAGCGGTTAGTCCAGGGAGCGCGTGCCGCACGCTCCAGTTGGCGCTAATTAGAAAGCCCGGTTACGTAATGGACTGGCCTTTTACTGGAGGCTGTTAGCAGGAAGCAACTCCTGTCAAAATAAAAATATAATTAGACCGTAGAAAAATACAGAATTATCACCCTGGATAAATTCTGAGTTTAACACCAAACGTGTTTTGATTGATACATAATCAGGGCCGCTTACAAGCATTTGGGGCCGTTGGGTTGAAACCGTTTTGGGGCCCCATCTACAAAAAAAAAGTTCTTTTGCTAATTCAATTTACAGTAGATTAATAGGTTGTCCTATAGCTACATAATTAAGTATGAACCTGTGATGTAATGACCAGTTGCTCCATGTTGTTTCCAAAAAACAGACAAAAACTATATCTTTGTCATTTTCAATTACGTGAGTATTGTTTCAATTCATAAAAATCCCAAAATACTATTACAACTCACCTGATTGGCCTATGATTCTTATATTAAGTACAATGTCTGCAAAACACACTTTCAACGAAAATAAATTAAATAAATAAAAATCTCTCATCTCCTGCCTCAGTGCAAAATGCCCCTTGAATTTTTCATGTTTTGTCAGATCACAGCCACAAACTTCAATGTATTTAAGTTTGAATTTGTGACACAAACTGAGATCTGTTCTCAATTTTAGTCTGATACCCCAAAATAAAAACCTGTGCAACCAACCGCGTTTACAAGGCAGCTAAGAACATATGTGTTGTAATCTGGTGTAATGTTTACATGGAAGTTTATTCGTGGCTCTCGGCAGCAGGGCCGGATTCAGAATGATGTGGGCCTCAGTTTTGGTGCCCCGGTTCACTGCTAGTCAACGCTAGCCCTATACATCAGTGGGTCTGAACTGATACATGGGAGGTTCACTACTTATGTTGCTTCTTAAAAAAAATACTATAACTTCATGATCTTCTTCATCCCATGTTTTGTTTGTTTGTTTGTTGTTGTTTTTTTACATATCATGTATGCAAGTAAACAAACAAAAGAAAATTTCCAGGGTAATTTATTATTATTTCTTTTTTACTTTGTGCTCCACCTCATCACTCCCAAAGTTGATTTCCTTTTCCATAAAAAAATCGTACATCCTACACTTCCCATCTACTCCGCCCCTGATGAGTCTGGCATGTTTTGAACAGCACTAGGGGCGTATTTGTGGATTTATGTGGATTTATGGATTCATTACTGAAACGTTACTGTTTCAGTAATGAAAACGTTGCTGAAACTGATCCCATGTTGTGTTTGTGTTTTTTTTTTTAGGCGATGTTATGGAGATATTTGTTCATATAAAGTCCTGAGACAAAATCATATGCAGATGAACTTCATTTACTAGGACATAAACTCTTTAGGCAATTGTTGCGCTGCCTTTCATTTAGCGGAATCAAAGAGTTGTCTAAGTGAAAATGCACACCGCGCTTTTCAAGTTTTCTTTTGTTTTTTTTTTTTTTGTTAAAAAAAAAAAGAAAAAAGTTTGATTTGATCATTTTCCACCTCCACTTCACAACTTTGAGTTCATGTGTTGCATAAAAAGGCTCTAACACACATTTAGTTTTGTGGCTGTAGCATCACAAAACGTGGAAAAGTTGAAGTACAAATGAAACCCAACACAAGTACAAATAAGTATATAATGTCAGCTAGGGCTACGTTGATGTATATATTTTTTAAACGTCCTCATCAGATTAACATTATTTGAATTTTGACATCAATTTGTCTTTATTAAGGCATATCTAAAACTAAGACTAATTAAAAAGGCCTTTAATGTGGAAAGGTTATGACATTATGACAATATGTTTGGGTTTTTTTTTAGTCCAAACATATTATTGGAAAGTTGAGTGGAAGGAAAATGAGATTTTAAAAAACAAAACAAAACAAAAAAAGAAACGGGGGAAGCAACAGGGATAACCGCAGCCTTTAAAGGATTGTGAGTCAAATCCAGTTGATGATTTTGGTAGCAAAGCAGCCTGAGCTTCCTGAACACGTCAGTATAACCGCGTCACGCCGCACTGATGCAGCAATACATGAAAAAATAAGCTCCAACTAAGTATATTTCTATATTTTTACTGGTCATATATAAATTTCTTACTTAAATGTAGTTGTGTTTTTTTCATTTTATTTGTATGCCATTGTTGTTGAAATTAACAGAAACGAAATGCACCAATAATATTGATGCCAGGTCAGTGTCGGTATCTAATCGATAGTTGCGTGGTAAAAATCAATATGTTAGTTTTAGATTCCGTCTTAAGATCCTATTTTTATAATTACCCACAGGGAGTTTTACAGTTTTCTCTCCTTCTTCAACAGAAACTGTGCTGGAAAACGAACCACTCCTGTCGCGCACACGCGGAAGCCGCGCTGCACAATTTCTTTCGCCTCACATCACCCGGGCAACATCTGCAACAGTTATTATTTCACACGAGTAAATGGCCAATAGCCTGCAGGACTGCTGTTGTTTTTATAACCGCAGTGAAAAACTGTGGGTTAAACACACATAGTAAAATAAAAAAACAAAACAAAACTGCAGAAGTCCCAAAAGTTATTTATCTGCCAAATGTTTGAGTTAGCATGCTAATTATTGACGATCACAGAAGCAAATAAAACAACATTTCAACTCAGATTAGGTTTGAAATGTTGCACTTGAACAGCCTGTCAGACTTCTGGAAAAGTGTCAACAGACTGCAAGCAAAGGAGCACATTAAAAATAATTAGATTTAAAAAAAAAAAAAAAAAAGCAATCACCAACAACATCTCATTCTAACAGTTTAGAGACGATGTTCTGCAGACCGTTCAGTAAACTCCTAAGATCAGACGTATTCTGGTACATGCTGTTAAATTCAAATAAATGAAATAGTAGTTGATGGTTGGGAATGGTAAAAGAAATTTGACCAACAAAATAGAAAGCAATTGACCCCCAAAATGTGGAAATTTCTTTTATTTTTTTCTTTGTTTTATGATTTGCTCTCTGATCCTTCGGTTCCATGACTTTTAGATGGCAGCAGCAACGTTTGACCGCTGTGAGCAGGGCCGGATTTTAGAAAAATAAGGGCCCCTGGGCTGGAGGGAGTTTTGGTGCCCTATCCCAGAGAACAGGGGGGGAAAAAGCCCAACTTGTACTCATGCAAATTACAGAACATTAATAGGAAGTCATACAAATCTGAGTTTGAATTAGATGCATGGTCGGTTTGAAATGTCTGGAATTTCTCCATGTTGGGCCCAAAAAGGTGGCAAATTTCCAATGTTTGAGTTTAGCTTAAATTCATAAAAATCCAACAATATTTAGAAAAAAAAAACCCACCACATGTGAAACAAGTCCATGACTTTAAGATGAGGTCTAGGGCTGCAACTAACAATTGTTTTAGTAATCTGATCCGACAATTAATCGAGTGTAATAAAATGGCACATTCGACAGTTTATTTTATTTGACAACTTAAGCCTTTTATCTACAATACTAGAAATATTTGAAAAGATCCAAGTAAATAAAACACAAAACAATCCTTATTTTTATGAGAAAATATTTCATTGTGTAAAATACAACACATTACGTCAGTAAATCTGAACCAGGTGAAGCTAAAACTATTTCATTTGAGGATTTCTCCTTAGAACAGATTAGCAAACAAAGATGTTTTAGTCTTAAATATAAATATATTTTGGGCTCTGAATATCTTTCAGCAAATGGCATTTTTTGAGACTCCAGTTTAGAATTAATTGATTACAAAATTAGTTGATGTTTTTTTAATAATAATAATAATCGATTCATCCGATTAATCGGTTCAGACCTAATGAGGTGTATTGTTTGTGAAACATCATGCCCAAAAATTATATATATATATATATATATATATATATATATATATATATATATATATATATATATATATATATATATATATATATATATATATATATAATTTTTGGGCAGCCCCTAAACTTGGTTGCCCTGGGTTACTGCCTCTGTAAGCCTTTTCTAAAGTCTGGCTCAGACTGTTGGACCGTTAAATGATGAAAAAGAAAACAGAAAGAATGGCGTCTCTTGATTCTCTTTTAGCCACTTCAGCTCCACCAGCCGCGGTTTTGACAGGAAACTCGACCGTCTTGTTATCCAGAAACGACGAATCGATCAATTTTCCACTCGGCCGCTGGGACGCGATGCTGCAGGTGTGATTAACGAATCGTGGGTCTCCCCCATCAAATATTGATCCCCGCTGTTATTTCCCTGCCAACTTGAAAAATCGCTTTCGACACTCTGAGCAAATCCTAAACTTTGATTTACGATGCCGTTGGTTCAGTGTGGACATGTCGCTGTGCAAAAGGCCAGCTGCTATTTATAGCGCCTCTTACTGAGCAAAGAAGCCAGTCGTAATTTTAACACCATGGCTGTAATACAATTTCCACGCTCTCTGAACTACCCTCCCTCCCCGTACCGCGTCTCACTCCCCGCGCGGTTCGCCACACGGCGAAACACGGAGATGTCCCAGTTTTCCCGCCGCTCGTCACCGTTTGTCTCGCCTGACTTGGATTGCGGCCTCTTCCGGTGACAGCTGCCAGGAAAGGAGAAGCCGAACCCTCAGACGCGCGCATCCTTTGGCCCTGCACGCGAAATCTGTATGATTTGATGGAGCTTTTTTTTCCTGAACACGTTTTGGTTAACAATGCCTAGCTATTTTTTTGTTGTTGATTGAAGTTACTAAAAAAAAAAAACAATAGGACATGACATATTAATTAATACTTAAGATTATAGCCAAGTGGCTAATGTCAATCTCTTGTCCCATTGGCAGGTTGATTTATGATTCTTAATAAGAAAAAACAACTGCAAAAATACTGCACTAAAAAAAACCCCAACCTCTTCTTAAAGTAGATAAATGGTTTTCTTATGTAGTTGTTTGCTATTTTTAGGCTGTAGTGTTTCAGTCATTTTAATTTAAGTTGAATAGAGTTAGCATAAAATGGGGTTCGATACAGGTAAGCTACGCTAAGCTAATCGGGCACAAAGAAATCCGCTGTATAGTTTTCACATGCTAAACAGATCCATGTTTTGTTTGGGAAAATAAATAGCTTTGTTTATTATTATTTATTAATATCTTCGTTAAATGATGTTTCACTGTCTAGCGCCAACCAAAGCCCTGGAGTTTACACACTCTTTTTAAAATGGGGTCTTTTACGAGACTGCTGCTGTTTATTTCCAATGTTACACTGAATATAATTTCAGATTTTTGGCTAGTTCTTGTCAGCATTGGCTTAAAAAGTGAGCGATCCAGCAAAAATTTTCTACGCTACAGAAAAGTAATAGTTAGGGATGCGTTGACATGAAAATGGGTTCTGCTGTCTGTCAATGAAAATATGTAGCTACTGATATTACTTTGTAAAAAAAATGGGAAAAAAAAACGAACAACATGGGACGGTGGTAGACGGGTGCCTGAGGCAGCAGCCCTGGGAGGCGATACCTTTTGGTTAGCTGAAAATAACACTAGGCTAGATGAAGGGGGGGGGAAAAAATCATATCTCACACTGGTTTAGGACGAGAGCATGCTTGTCTCCTTCAGTTTAGAAAATCAACAACACCAAGCAAGAGAGAGAGAGAGAACAAAAGCCTCAAGAAAGGAACCAACAGATTCTCGTCTGTCTCGCCTTCCTGGCTGCATTAGCACTCTGTCAGTTGTTATGTAAGGGAAGCGTCTCGAAATGCAGCAGAGCGTGAATCGGAAAGAAGAGAGGGAAAGCCCTCTTCTTTGATGGCAGTCCCGGTTGGGGGGCCCAGGAGGATGAGGAGGGTTTAGGTGGGCGAGCCCGTAAGGGTTTTCCTTCCTGCCTGTGAGACACGCGGAGAGTAGATGTGCAAACGTGAGCCGACTGAGTGAGGATGGAGGGAGGAAGCTCGGCTCTCGGCCTGCGACACGTACAGAGATGATGGGATGCAGGGAGGGCGGGATCCATGGGCATGGAAGGAGAGTGGGCTCTTCTGAAGCCGGAGATTCTAACAGCATATCGTTAGAGAGAGAGAGAGCAGCAGCAGCAGCAGCAGCAGCAGCAGCAGCAGCAGCAGCAGCAGCAGCAGCAGCAGCAGCAGCAGCAGCTGTCTGAGAGGATCAGAGCGCGCTTTGAATTTTTCTACAGCACATCTGAGCCAAGCAGACCCCGATAAACTAATTTCCAGAAACTCGAGTCATGGAAGTCAAGGAGAGCTACAGAGAGTTGGACGTTAAATTCTTAAAATATTCAGAAACGTCAATTTGTCTTTTTCTTTTAGAGGTGAGCTGTCAAGTAATTTCATTGAGGATAAAAAAAAGAGCTGTAAGAAACACTGCCTTCTAACTTGAGTTAGTTTTTATTTATTATAAGCGGCAAGGGAGCTGGAGCAGAAGTTTAATTCCCAGCTACACTACTCCAGATATTTTTTATACTTTTATCCAACACTGTTTTAAAAATCCAATATGGCTGCCATATGGCGTAAGCTGGAGTAAGAACTTATTTATTTGAACATGTCATTAAATTAGTCACACAGATGGTACCGGACAACACATGTTGAACATGTTGCTTCAGTGTTTTAATGTGCGCAGGATTCTGATAATGTCCAATTATTAGCTTATGATGCTAACAGTATGATGCTGGTGAAGGAGTAGCTCCTATAATGAGCTCAGCAGATGTGCAGTTCCGCCAGGTGTTTGCTAATTGCTGCTGGCTAGTCTGAAGGAGCTGAGTGGGGACATCACAAGGGAAGGCTGCTCTGTGACGAGGAAGAGTAGAAATTTGGAACCTGCTGCTCTGAGGAGGGTCTTTCTCTAGAAGGCGGGGCTAAGTCCACCCAGGCGTTTTACACAGCTGCATGGTTGCCACGGGAGATTAAAGGATTTCTCAAACATGCATGAAAGAATCAGGGCAACACTCCAGGTATGTTTTTGATGAGGGAATAACATGATAACATGATGTAAAGATATAAAAAAAAAGTATTTTAATGTAACACTGGCCTACTAGCAAAAGGCTACATAGACTGATTTGATAACGGAGGTTCCTCTTCAGCCTCATCAATTAAGACAAAGTCTTAAAGATGGGAAGTGAATGAGATCATAAAATGTCCTTAGGAAGGTTTGCGATGAGATGCACCACCATCTCCTGCAAACAGTTAATTAGAGAGGGAATATTGATAAGCTATTTACGTGAGCAAGGCAGTGCAGTACGAGACATAGTTACTGTCATCCGTCTCACTTTGTGCTGAAAGATTTCTTCGCGTCAAGTGGGTTGAAGCAGCAGATCTTCATTGAATCCAAAAGCATTTCTTCGTCTTCTCTGGCTAAGTGATGGTGTGTATTCTGGGGTGTTGGTGCAGAGAGACAGGAACACTGTTCCCACTGCAGAGGATCTCAAAGCTTTTGATGCCTCACAACACAAAAGCTTTTGATAAAACACATGCCAATTACCAGCAGTGTCTGTAGCAGCGTTACAGTACTGTCTCGCTTTAGCAAAACATTAACTAAAAAAAAACAAGACGGCACTCCCATCAGCTGTTGAAGTGTCGCATCCATCATGCTCTGTATTGGATTTTGACTGAACTTACTGTACTTCCATCCAGTTCTCTTGAAAAGAGGAAAGTCAACGTTTTGTTGGGATTTGCGGATCTCAGAGGGTCTTAGCTGGAGTCCCACCTAAAGCCTGGTGATGAGAAACATTGTTATCTGAGGTCTCAGGCAGACAAAAAGACCCCACTCCCTCTCTAATCCTGTGTGGGAAAAGGAGTTTGCATAATTCATTTTTGTGTGTGTGTGTGTGTGTGTGTGAGAGAGAGATTTTAAATGCTGCATTAACTTAAAACTGTGGAACACAGAAAACCCCTAAAGCCTCGCAGTGTTTTGATAAATAGGGCAGCAGAATTTTAATACTTGAGCAGATTTCTGTATTTTAATTTCTTTCAGCTCTGTTTGCCTGTATTAACTTGCTCAAAGGTTCTTTAAAATTTCTGTGTGTCAGAAGCAAAGTGTGTTTTGATTGTGGAGATGATAAAATCACTGGCAACGTGAGCAACCACATGTGGCCAAACAACCAGCTTTACTCTGAGACAGTGAGAGGAAGAATTCAGTGATTTTGGTTGTGACTCCCGTTGGTGTGTACGAGAAAACAGACGGCATTCTTCTCTCGGCCTCAGACAGGCCGTCTTCAGACCAGGCTAACTTCAGGGATGATATGAGACTCAGAGTAAATTATCCTGGGCCCATAGCACCTGATTCAAACAACAAAAACAGAGCATGTGTGCAGTAAATTAAATTGGGAAATATCTGACAAAAGTCATTAGGTCTTACTTGGCTGAGACTAATCCTTATTAAAATTTAAATTTTTGCTCCTCTATGTGCTAGTAGATAACTACAATGGCAAAGTTTTAGACATGTGCAACACTCCATATTTTGGCATCGATCCAATACCAAGTAAACACACGGCCAGTATCGCCGATACAGATTCTGATACCTATACTTTTCATTGTTAAATGTTGACATGTCTTCACAGTTCTGAACTTTATGTCTTTTTATTGTTTTTCTCTAAGTTATTTTGTGACAACCTACAACAGAATTTGGACAAAACCTAACCCTACCCTATATGTGCGAAATACTTTAATAATATAAACGGAAACAAAAGAAAAACCAAACAAATATGTGTACAGTTTTTTCCATAAAGTGCAAAAAAATTTGATTGAAGAGCAAATTGATGCTCAAGTCTGTTCCAGTAAAGAAAAAACAGAAATAAAAATTAAAGGCCTGGGCTATTTATCGATATAGCTTGTTAGCTAGGCCTGGCCTAGCTTGGCCATGGCCTTGTAAATTGGTAAAACTGGCCATGGCCTAGCTAGCTAGTTTGATAGCTAGCTTGCTAGCAATGCTGTTCCACTAAAGAACAAACAGAAATAAAAATTAAAGGCTTGGGCCTAGCTAGCTAGTCATCCATCTAGATTGTTAGCTATGCCTGGCCGTGGCCGTGGCCTAGCTAGCTAGCAATGCTGTTCCAGTAAAAAAAAAAATAACTAAAAAGTAAAGCTCTTAAGCTCTGTGTGTTAATCTGTGTATAAAAAAATTCTTGCTGTAACTGCGAAATAATTTCCCTGCTGGGATGAATAAAGTAATTATTCTTCTTCTTCTAAATGAAAGTTTGTGGTTGTAATAGGACTAAAATGTTAAAAAGTTGAATACCTTTGCCAGACAATTTATTTTGTAAATAAATATGTAACATTTCTGAACAGCTGGCATTCATCTGGTGTGTGATTTGGCAAGTTTTATAGTTACTGGAGAAAAGCTGAGCAGTTATTTAGTATCCACTGCTTTCTATCGCCTGAGGATGCTGTTAGGCCACATTGTCACATGAATAATCTCCATCACTTCTTGTCTGTGTGTGTGTGTGTGTGACAGATGAGGGCCGGACAGTGTGTGGTTCACCGGCTGACATGCAAGGTCGGCGTCTGAGTGAGGTGGGCATCCAGCTGCGGACGTTATGTCACCAGACACTGGACTCCTGGGACTACTTTTTCTTCGTTGTCATCGGCTTCGTCATCTTCGCCGCCGGGACGGTGTCGGCGTGGCTGATGGGCGTCGTCATGGTGCTGTACGAGCGCTACATCAAGAAGAAGGACGATCAGCTCGAACTGGAGAACGAGGAGGAAGGTATTGAGACGGTTGGTGCATCCAGAGGCAGAACAGAGCGGGGCAACAGGAGCTTAAAAACGTCACATACTGTTTGAAAGAATCTGTCCACCATGGATTCTCGCAGTGCCTCCTGTAACTCTCCTCTACAGCTGTCTGTGAAGTCTGACATTAAATCAAATCTGAGTCTTGGCTTGCAAACAGAAAATGGATAAGGAATGTGTTTCTAATCATTTGTAGGGCGCTTTCCGGGGATGAAACAGGTTTTTATTTTTTTTTAAGTCTCCATGCTGGAGGTCCCCATAGCTGGGTGATACTTAAACCATATATGCAAATGTATGAATCTGTATGTTGTATAATTCTGTGTTGTGTTTGAGTGGATTTGTTGAGCAGAAAGGAAGTGAGTTGGTAAAACTGGTATTAATAGACCAGTTTGGTGTTTCTATAAGGCATCCAGCTTATTTCAGCTTATTTTATATTTCAGACTTTTGGCCTCAAAAGTCTTCTGAACTAGTTTTACATTACTGTTTTTTTTAATGATGCTAATAATCTCCTATATCTTTAAGGAATCTTCTGTTTCCAAAAGGCGCAGTCTGACTTGAAAGGACTGTATAACGGGATAGTTCAGGATGTTTGGATTGAGTTTAGGCTGAAACGTTATCAGCAATTTATATCTTTGCGTCTTCATTTCACATCAGTCCAGATTAGCTGGTTTTGTCGTTAGCTAATTGATGCTACCAACAATCCAGAATAGGCCCAAGGCTCAAATAGACTTTTACAGACCGAAAACAACTCCCAATTTCAAAACGTCATATCAGTTTATGAACAAATTTCTGCTTTAGAAGAAACACAGAAAATGGTGGCCAGAGGCAGCGCATCCCTGATTATCTTCCTGCGTGAAACGCGATGAGGCTAGATCAACAAAGTGTTTGAGGTCAGATTAACAGTCAGAAAGGAAAGAAATGCAGTGTAACAGTCATACAGTGGCATTTAGTCAAGCTGCTTTATTGTGCTACATAATATAATGTTACTATCTGCCATTTTCATAGCTTTACCTTCAAGTGTTAAATCACAGTTATGATTTGTAATTGTTTCAAACAGTAAAAATCCAGTATGAAACTAGGTAGCGGTGCTACCTAGTCCCATTGTCTTCTTCTCTAACTTATTATTGCAACTTTGTGTATAAAAAACAAACATTGTGGCTTAAGTCATTTTTAATTAATAGACATTTACGTAATTACTTTTATGTAAAAATTGCCATTTGAAACTTATTACATTTGAGAAGGAAGATTATTAGTGACGCACCGCCTCCAACCTCCATATCTGCTGAAATAGTCACAGGTTTGTCTGTAAATATCCATCCATTCAAACCTGAAAATGGTGTAAAAGGTTATAAGATAAATTTCAGGTAAACATTTCAGATTGGAGTTTAGGATTATGTGGTTGTGGCGGCTCTCAGATTTAGCCATGTAGCTTCGAAATCTGGTCCAACAAATCTGGATTTTAATCAGTTGAAGACGTCGAGACGTACTGAGTCTGTACTGCAGGTAAGACATTAGCTGCTGATAATGTTCTTTTAGTATCTCACATCAAAAGTCCTGAACGATCACTTTCGTTTGATTTGATGTAAAAGCCTGGAAGGTTGTTGGTGATGCATGAAAGACAGGAAGAAAAGCCTAAACTACCAATGAAATCTTTGAATATGGACTTCCATATGAGGAACTTTACATACTTCAGTCTCTGCACGCTGTAACTTTTTACATAGTCTAAAAGCAATACAAGTAACTGTGATGGGAAGCACTGAAAGGTTTAGTTCCCCCGGAGGTGACACACACGCTAATAACCTATGTTTTGGTCTGTCTGCAAACATGTTTGATACCACAAAATTTACTCTGATTAGCATAATGCGAGTTGTAAAGTTTTAATAAAAAGTAAAGGTCTTTTTTTATATATATACTGAAATGTTTGCCTTACTCATAATTCATTGTTTGCTGACCATCTTGTCCCGTGAGGAATAAGAAAGGAATATTATGAGGTGGAAATCTACTGGATTTCTTGTAAATAGAACAAGTAAGATTCCTTTGTTACTGTCATTTGTGCAGGATGTTTCAAGCAGGCCAGATTTTGAGTTGAATCGGCCACGGACAAATTTGTCCGTTCAAATAATGGAACTGAATGACTTTAAATTGTTTGTTTAAAGTCAAGCCAGCTAATTTTGTTTTTAATTGTAAGCTAGCAAGATGGAAAACCAACAGAAGTGATGGGAAATGGCTTGTTCTCTGTAAAATTACTCTTTCATTTCTGCCATGTTTCGTAGATCAAAACTCGAATCTCGGAATGACGGCGCGTCAGACTCTCCTCAACATTGGTCCACTTTGTCAAAACAATGGAAACAATGTGATGCTTGCTAGCTAGCATCAGCAATTCAAGAAAAATGACGTGTTCCTCAGCATTTTTTACATTCAAACATTAAAGGAACATGTTCACAAATAAATGTTACTCTTGATAAGTCGATTTAGCAAGATGCTATCAAAAGTACGACTGAACAACTCGGTGTGGCTGCTATCATGGTGCCTGGCAGCCATATTGGATCTGAGGCTGTGATTGGTGAAAACCCCCCAAATTTATAACTCGAAAATGTCAAATTCACGGAACAAATGGAACACATTATTTGTAAGGAGAGATGTGCATGGAGCTGATCTTCAAACTAAGTAAAAATTTCCCAGCCACATTTGTAATTTAAGTACAAATACAAGAAGCTGTTCTTCCATTGAGCTGACAAGAGTTTGTCAAGATTTCTGAGATGTAGTCGCCAAATAGTCGCAGTTCTCTTGCTAAAGTTGCTAAAGTAAGCATTTAACACTGGACCTGGAAGGCACTTTAAATATCCAAAATAAATAAGCAGAATGACAAAATTAATTATGAGGCCTCCGCGAACAAAACTGCCCTTCAAAAAACAGGGCTAGCTGAGACCAAAGCACCAGACTGAAGACTTTTATCATCCAGCTTTTGATAGAAAGAGAAAAACACATCACGCAGTATTGAGTTTGTTTTAATTTCTCACACGATTAATTGATTTATTGATATTGGGACGGGCCTAGGCCTTAGTGTGTGTTCCGACAATAATCTCAGATAAATGGAAGATGGACGGATGGACGAATTTGAACCTCAGAAAGCCAACGCACTCTCTGTTGACTGTGTAAATGACATAAGCGACAGCAAAAAGCAAAATTCTCCTTAAACTCTTCTCTGTGGAGTGAAGCAGCAAATGCTTATGCATAAACAGACATTTTCCTTTCAGCTGTAGCCAAACAGTAGCGGGTGGGGGTGGGGGAGTTGGGAGGGTTTTCAAATGAATGTGGGCGCTGTTGACGGATGATTCAGACGCCGTTTTCTCGCTTGAAAAGCAAACGCAATTCCAGAGGCAGATATTGCTGAGAGCCACGATGGACTCTAATTTTTACAGATACAAAACGATGATATTGACTCAAGCAGGAAAAAGGAAAGGTGGAAGTAAAGATATTTCATACCAACCTCTGCTAAACACAGCCTGAATCTGTCTAAAACTCTGTTTCCTTCATTTTTTTTTTTTGCTTGTTCGTCCTCTTTATATAAATGGGTGATCCTGACTCATCAAAGTTTGTATAACTATGCTTGTACCAATTTAGGCATAATGGCGTGGCAGGATGTCAAAATGTCAAGCAGAGGTCTGTATGTTGCCGACATGACTGGTGATTAGGAACGCCTGTGAAAAACGTAGTCACTGACTCGCTGATTGCCGTCAACGTTTCGGGCATTTACACAGCCTGCTTTTTCTTTTTTTTTCCGAAGAGTTTTTGCGGCGCTAGTGGCTCGTATTTTTTCGACAGTAGGCAGACAGGAAGGAGAGTGAGGAGAGGGGGGAAGATATGCGGCAAAGGTCGTCGGGAGTCGAACCTGCGACGTCCGCGTCGAGGACTAAGGCCTCCAAACGTGGGGTGTGCTAACCCCCTGCGCCACCACAGCACGCCCCTTTCTTTTTTTTTTTTAAGTGTTGCATAACATGCATGTCTGTACTAAACTCTCATCTACAGTGGATATAAATAATGTGCACACCATTGTCAAAATGTTAGGTCATTGTGTTGCCAAACAAAAAAGAGAGAGACCAAAATATATCAATGCAGAACTTGTTCTACTAATAGCCTTACAATCTATACAGCTGTAGTTACAAGAAAACTTTTTGGAGGTAATTACTATGATTGTACTTTATGCGTTCAGTTTTGGGGACAAGGTTGTCCTGTCAAACCACACACACACACACACACACACCCACACACACACACACACACACACACACACACAAAACAAAACGTCAAAAGCGCACGCAGGGTCAGTGTGATCCCGCCAGACCGTGGAACGAGTAAAAAGCTTATGGGGTTGAAATGACCCCACAAGCTTCACGGGAGGGTTAAGGATGTTTTCACACCTGAAGTGTTCAATCAGCGGTTTGTTTGTGTTGATGTGAACACAGCAATTGCACCAAGATACAGACCAAAACAAAACTGTCGGAAAAGTACTGTCGGATTTTGAGAATGCGACATAAACAACTCTAGAGTTCATTTGGAACCGCACCAAAGATACCTCCTCCAAACTGACCTCGGACCTCGGTAAGGTCCGCAGTGGTTCGTTTACGACGTGAACGACCTCAATCCGACACATCGGTGTCCACTGAAAGGTTGAGCTAAAAGCTGTCCAGGTAGGCTCTGCATTATGGGATACGGTAAACAAACTAATAAACAAAGGCTGTGCATCTTTGTTTAAGACATCTTCTCAAAATCCGTACAAATACTTTTATGGAGATAGTATCCAGAAACACACTTACGAGATGATGAAATATTTTGTATCAGCTAGAATATACAACATTCAAACCAAAGTAAACTGCATGAGAATGTCCTTAGTCTCTTCATCAATTTCTTCAGTTCTTGGTATTATTACTGTGGCTTTCTCCTCTCTCGACCTCTCTGGCAGATGATGACTGTGTCCCACATAATATCTAAATTCTCTTGTATCCCTGTACTAACAGGAACCTTCTGACGGTGGCGTTCCTCTGATGCTCTACAAACCTTCTGTTGCGACAAACAACTGAAAAGTTGGACTTCCCTTGGGGTCAGTCACAGGCACTCTGAATCACGGCCACGATTATTGCACGCTTACGTGGACTTTTTCATTTGACAAAATGCATGTCTGTGCTGAACTCCCATACATACCAGCATAAATATATAATCGCCAGACATATGAATAAGTGAGGGCGTATTATTGTCTCGATCTGAAAATGTGGTGCCAGAGGCAAGGGTGATACTGCGGGCTGGAACGGGAACTGGCAGGCGACCTAATTTGTGTGAGCACAGAGATATGTGGATGGACAGGGAATGCCCAAATCTACCCCACATAAAAAAAATATATGTGATAAGGATTTCTAGAGTGTACAGTATGGAGTACCAGCCCTCATATTGCAGACCATCATGGGCGTAGTGACCATGTGAGTTTACTAACACCCACAGTTTTCATGCAATTTTGCTCAAAAACCGTACTTCTGTGGCGATGTCTTTGTGCACCAATCTGAGTGCGCAGTGAAACAGACGTGAGCGCATAGATCTTTGTAAGCAAAGAATAATTGGCGCCGTTGTCTTTATAATTCACTTGCTTGCTAATTCACATTCTTGCTCCTCACGTATGGATTGCTGAGAAGGCCAAATTTCATTTCATTTATCTTTACTATGTTGGTAACACTAGATGTTTGCAGTGTGGGTGTGTTGGTGACACAAAAGCAACTGCAAGACATATGTAAATGAACCACACCACCATGACGGACAATTTTTTTTTGTTTTTTTTTTATCCAATCAGGGTATTCCTCAGAGGAAAAAGAATCAATCACAACCAACAAGTCAAAATACTGCAGGAAGTGACAAATTACAAAAAAAAAGGTAGGATTTTTGAAACCAACACAAGAAAACATGATGCACTTTAAGTTTGTAGCCTAATAAGATGTAGTTAAGCAAAGTATGCTTACTTTGTGTATTTCAGGTAACATTCATTTATTGAGCTACAGGTCTATGATGTGATCCTCCAGGTCAGCTCACATCCCCTACACCTTTGAAAAGCGTGCTACACCACTGCACACTGGGAATTATTTCAGTCAGGACTGTTTTCACATCTATACTCCAGTCATACTGCAGGACCGTTGGTAACAGTTATATTAAGTGGCTAAGCTAAATTTCAGTATTTTGCACTTTTAACTCCCCCTCCATCCTTCCCATATTTAGGCACATGTCTGAATGTGCTTTAACACACAGACCTGAACGCATCAGTCCTGCCTCCAGCGTGAATCACCTCTGGATGGAACATTGTGTAAAAGGACTATCGCTGGCCAGAAAACCCACGCTGTAAACATCTAGCTGTGAAGTCTAACCGTGATCATCTGTTGCCTTTCTGAACCTGGCAAGAGCGACTTCCATGTTGTTCTGCTAAAGCTAAAGCTGGTTAGCTAGCAGGAAGAGAGATAAACAGGCAGGCTGACTCGATTACTAAATTGAGTAAAGAGCCCTTTTTTCAAACAATCTACCTAACAGGAGTTGTAAAGCTCACTTTGTAACTTTAATCTTCTACTTTATGGTGAAAGGCGGCAACAATAAAGGTTAATCATCGTTGTGATCCCAAACCAGAATGATTGAGCCGAGAAGTTCAGAGGTCGCACTTCACCCCCTCCTCCCCCAAACATGTGGATAATAGTGAATAAATGAATTGAGTGTAGCCTACAATAATGTGAGCAATGCAACGGTCAGCCTCAGTGAAGAAAGTACATTTGCGCTGCTAAGGAGAAAAGTTATTATGTTAGCTTAAATTTTGGAAAAAAAGCATGGCTCTCCTTTTCCTCCTGTTAGCCGGGTCGCGAGCGGATGTCATCACGGCTGCAAAAGTACAGCGAAACAGAATGACGTCACAGATCACAGAGTTTAATTCATACAGAGCAATCGACAACAAAGCTGCAGAGATACAGAGATATGCATTTTCTCATGAAAATAAAAACACACAAGGGAAGACCAACGAACACAGAGACAGACAAAGGCGCCCACGTGGAGAAAAGATGAAAAAACTCTCTCTCCGTTTGCTGGCCTGGAATTTTTAAACAGAAGAGGAGTTTCCCTATTTAATATATGCAAAAAAGGCGTTCCGTTCTTTGACCAATTAGAGACCTTGTTCGGCCCCCCAAAGAACCCCGGAAACTCCCCTGATTACCGCTCCGATGTCTGTTTTTTATCTAAGCAAAGGCGGACCACTTCGTGCCCATCTCCATCCGACGCGGGCCGAGAGGCGCCAAGAAGTCTCTGACCCCTTTTGGACTGTAAATTTTATTGCTCTGTGTGTCAGCGGGGGAGGAAAAGGGCCCTGCTTTGTTTGAATGTCTGCTATTGTGAGCTCCCCCATGCTCCACAGAAAACTGTTCCAAATAAAGTGTTGGCTATCCCTTTACACATGTCGTAAGATTAAGTGTATTTTTAGCATTAAATAATCATTTTCCTTAGCAGCGCCAAAAACGTTACAATTTTGACATTAAAATTTTCTAGAAAAAACAAGAAAATTTCTGAAATTACTCTCAAAATTTCTGAGTTTTTGGAAGAATTTTCCTCCTCCTTTGTTTTTCTATCTACATTGGCCCTAATACAGCATCACACAAATATCTGACCGTTCTTTGTTAGTGTTCTTTTTTTTTTTTTTTTTTAAGTCCAGTGAATACATCGTCATCTGCATAGATTAAACCAATATGTTCATTTCTGACTTAAAAACGTGAGTAAGAAAGCTGCAAACACAAAAAGGATACCATCCAGAAACCCAAACACGGATGTGTTGTGATTAGAATGTGCTTCGGGACTAAGATGTACTCATCTGGCATTGTTCACCTCGGCAGCCAGGCTTTGGCTGTGAGCCTGCTCAGAGAACGGAGGAAGAAAAACGCAAACAGTGATCAGATCCAGATTTTCTCTGCTTCACTCACCGTTCTACGCCGGTATGAAACGCCCTGTGGTCAGAAAACGTGACAGCTGGTTAGAGTGGGTCTAATTGACAAATCTATTTAGAAACATGCCCACTCACACACACACACACACACACGCACACACACACACACACACACACACACACACACACACACGCTGTGTTGTGTGAGGTGTTGAGGAATTATACACTGAAGTTATAGAACCTGGATCCATCAGTTTCAGTCATTTGAGAGAGATTTCATCATTGTTCTGTTCCACTTAGAAATGATAAAATGACTCTCAGCGGGGTCCGACCCCGACACACAGCTGCACTCAGCTGGAACAGGAACACTCAGGAAAAGCTGCAACAGCTGCGCTTGATGTATCTGTTTTGGCTGAAACTTGCAAAAACTATTTGCACTTTCATATTTTGTGGCCTTAACATCGCAGACTTCTATGTATTGTATTAGGATCTTACACTGCAAAAACCACAAAATCTTAAGTAATTTTGGCCTCGTTTCCAGTGCAAAACTCTTAGTAGACTTGAGCTAACAGGAAATTCACTTGCAAGTAACTTTACAGCATGAAATATGTTTGTTTTATGTCAATAATTTAGTAATATTGTTGGAAAAGTTGTTCCACGCACAATATGGGGACAATGTCTTGTTCAAAGTCGGTTACCATGGTGATGCATGTTCGTTGTTTCTGGTCCCTCTGGGTTTAGACTGAATGAGCCTCCATGCTGAAAAGTTGCACTGCATTTCCTCAGTGGCATCGAAGTAAAAGGGGGCCTGAAGACAAATGCACATCCTACTTTGTCTATTGTGAACTATTAAGCTTTGTGTTAGTCTGGTAGATAAAACCTCATTTAAAAACTCGTCTAATTTGTGTTTGGAACGTGAAAAAATGTGAGAACGGTAATTTGTTTGTCTCCGCTCTGATTGTTCTGAAATCGGAAGCAGTGATTCATCATAAATTACTGAACATCCGGTGCCCGTCTGGCAAACACCATATGTTTGTGAAACAAACACAACAGATAAAATGAGTCCTGAATGATTGCTTTTAGTCGGCGGAGTGACGGATGACGCCTCCATTGTAACAGATCTGCTAACAGGCTCAGAGGCCTGCCATCTCTGTATCCTTCCCTGGCAATAAAAAGGTCATTTCAGAGGAGATGCTGCGTCCTTTCATCACAGCGCCTGGAGAAGCGCGCGCGCGTTTATCTTTTTTTCTTCTTCTTCTTCTTGTTGCTCAGTTTCTCTTCGTGCTCTGCTGTTTCGCTGCATTTCTTTTTGTACTGCTCAGAAGGTTAGCTGGTGTCTAACGGGCCTCCAGCTGAAAAGAAGAAGAAAAAACCCAGAGATCAACCCGCTCTGTCGCGCGCGGGCCTCGCAATGTGCGTCCGCGTTCAGAGCTGGAGATGTGACCAGTTCACCAGATCCAATAAAGATGGCCGCGCATGTGAGATAATGAGATGCTAATTCACGCTGAGCTTTGACTCGAAAGTAGCGCGGTGATATTTAAGTACCTGAGAGTGAGTCTGAAAAGTTTGACTGTAGTATTTTTGCACTAGTCGTGAAACATGATAGGGGACTTTAATATTCTTGGACTCAGCCGACTCTCTTATCTCATGTCTGCTGTTTGCTTCTTTATTTATCTCCTTGTTCTCTATTTTTGGCCACAAGTCCTATTTTTGCATCTGCTGTATTCCTCTAGGCTTTAGCTGTTCCATTGTTTTGTGACATTTTGGGAAATGTGATTATGTAGTTTGATGGCTATATCTGCAGCAGGCTGGTATGTGTCCCCTCTGCTCCAGATTTCCCTTAAACCTGAACAAACAACGAGTGTCTAACAAAAACAAGCTGAACTCTGGATTGTCACAGAAGCATGTTCCTACTCGGCCCACCCAAACACAGCAAAAACTAATTGGAGTCCTGTAACAATGCCTCTCAAAAATGGAAAATGACAGCTCTCTCCGTCGATGCCAGACTTATTTTGGCGCATTTCGTTCGTCCAGGCGTTGTTGCCGATTCACAGCACCTTCCTGATGTCCGTCGTTTCAGACAGCAGGACGATGACAGCTGTCGAATTATGAAAAATCACCATGCAGCTTGAGAAGCAAGCACAATACCAAACCACAATACGTTCTTTGTGCACGACTGAATGTTTTTTTTTGAAAAACTCAGGATGTTTTCACACCTGATAGTCCTGTAGACTCCATTCGGTTTGGGACCAAAATGGTAGCATTTGTTACTTTTTCAGCTGGTGTGGTTCGCTTTCACACTGCATTGTCACATGATCAAAACCCTTTGGAAAATCTGTTCCCCTCCTCGCCTGTGGTGGCGCTATGTCAAGAAGCACTGAAGGAAACAAAATGAAAACCTCTGAAGAAGACATGGAGAGCAACTTCCTCCTTCACAAAATGTAAGCTTAAATGGAGTGGTGTCAAATTTTCTTTTTGTTTTTGGTAAAAAACAAAAGCAAAATGAAAACCACAAGCCGTTCCTTCCACTATTGCTAGACTCATGCGTTTTCGTTTGGTTATATTTACCCAGAATGCTCTGCGCTGTTTTCTTCAGAGATACTTCAACTGAACCAAGACAGGTTTTTAAGCGGACCAGAGTTAGCTTTCGGGTCCACATCAGAGTGCAGTTCACACGTCCCCAAACGAACCAGACTTTCTAGACAAACGAACTGGAGTTTGATTAGATCAGACTAAAACCGGACTGGTGTGAATGCACATTTAAACTCCAGTACCAGGACGTAAAGGCAACGTTTTGGTTTTCATATTTGACATTTTCGTACAAAAATAAATGTTTATGAAACCAAACATATTTATTTCAGTAATTTCTGCATTTAGCAGTATACGAGCTACTTCTGAGTGCAATGCTGGTTAAAACAATGCTATGATTACTTCCTGAAGGCGGCGTTTCAGAAAGAGGAGTTTTTAAAGAGATAGAGGCCCAGTTTCAAGGAGTTAAATTATGAAGTCCAATTTCTTTGAAGTGATAATTGATACGTATTGATTTTTTTTTTTAACAACTGAGATTAGCATTAATAGTGCTATATAATGGCACTATGTGCCCGGAAACCACATTATACCGTCCCTTTAAGACTTTAGGTGAGAGATTTTGCACGTAGAGAATTTTCATGCTGTCAGATATGTTTTATTTAAGCATTTCTAAAGGCCAAGCAGTAAGCCGCTTGTTGTGCAGCGAATGCATGATTTAATCAGCAGGTGGAAATACTTCTTCGCATGGGCAGATAGTTTTGAGAGTCCCCACTTCACCCTCCAACAAAATAATAATAATAAAAACCTTTCAGATCCATGTACCACGTTTTGTATTAAAACTCTTATGCATCGAAAAGACGGTAAATAAATACATATGGCCCCCTCTTTTTTTCATAAATAAATGAAATAGCAGTAAAATAGAGAACAATATTTATTAAGGAGTATATATTCAGACAGTCCGTTACGACGCAAAGCAGTTCTCACCACACGTATCATGTCTCAGAGCAAGTCGTCTTATTGAAACCTTGGTCCAAGTTCTCTTTAGAAATCTTGACCTTTTTAAGCCACATATAGTGTGACGTTTCATGGTTGAGCGGCTATTTCCGGTCTGTTAGGACATCCTGCATCACACAACTGTTTCCGCTGAATTATTATTAGCGCGCGAAGCTTTAATCTTGTCGTCGGGCTCCTTTTAATTTGAAAGTTAAAGACAGCGGTGAGGCTCGAGCATTTCTCCTCGTCTCGTTAATCTTCTTTTCAAAAGGAATTATAAATAGGCCAACTTACAAGCGACGCCGTGGAGCGGCTCCTTCTTCGAGCCGCGTTACATAAATTTAATGAATTCAGCATCTAGCAGAGTGAGAGCAGAGGGAAGAGGGGGGGTTAGTGGGGTGAGCTTGTTACTCAGGGAACAGATACAAAAACCAAAAGCTTCATAGAGGTTTGGTAACATATCAATAAACACATATGACTTGATTCTGGACATTTAATTAATGAATTGATTTAAATAAGCACGATTTTAAGGCATATACATGTACATATTTCTGAGGTGAAGAACGAAAGCGCCATCTAGCGGTAGGTGTTGAAGCTGCTCATTTCTTAACAGACGAGCTTCAAACTTGAGTTTACCAGCTGCAGAGTCGCTGCTTCTTTCAACCACCTTTCACTGTACTTATTTTCTGAGGTCCATCTGTGGACGATCAATTTTGCTTATAGGTTTGGACTTTGACTGGGCCATTCCAACAAATGAAAATGCTTTGACACTTTATCGCAGCTCTAGCGGCGCGTGTGGTTGAAATCCGGCAGGGAGGTGAACCTTTGCACCGTTTCCCTGGTTTTTTTTACAGCCTAAAACAGGTTTTCATTCTGCATTAGGGTTTATTTAACTGCTTCCATCTCTCCAGGGTATCCGCAGGTTTCAGCAAGTCAAATTTAAAACGTTTGAAGACCCTTTTTTAATGCCACCTTGAATTAAATTCAAGACGGAAAAATACTACAAACATAGGGTCTGTTTGGGGAGACCTGCTGCATTACAATCAAGCATAGCAAAGACGATAAAACCGGCTTTATGCCTGTTGTAGAAGCAGAAATCCCACCAGTAAGGAAGGGAATATGAGCAGCTAGTTGCCAGTAACCTCCGTCGCCTCGAGTGACAGAATGATGCTATGAAGATGTTTGCGTTCGACTCAAACCTTTGCCTGACAAGAAAGTTTCCTGCAAGACAAAAAGCTACATTAAAGTGGTTTAGGCATGTAAGGCCAACTAACATAAAAAAAAAGAATTTAAGACATTTTAAGGCCTTAATTTCAGATACACAACTTTGAGACTTTAAAAGACTTTTTACGAAGGCGCCCTGCTTTCCATCAACTCCGGTCATCCAGAAAAATAACCCCCACTGCATGACGCTGCCACCACTTTGTCTAACAGTTTGCTCTGGACACTGAGGTTCTTGCCTCTTTTCCATAAAGGCTGGCATAAAACACACAGACGCCACAACTTTGAGATTTTTATTTTGAACAATCTTTGAAAGACATGTTTGATTTGACTGGTTTTCCATACTCGCGTCCCAATTCACACTGCTCTATCACACCGAATCCCAATTAAATACAAGACGCAGTATTTAACAAGTAGTCATTACGTATCCACACACCGTTCTGAACAACTGTATTTATTGATTTTGTGTCGTCATGGCGACCACAGATCCGTCTAAAAAAGCTTTTTAAAGCACTTTTGTTAGGACTTCCCAGGCTCCGTCTGGCTGTTCGCCACCTCACAGGGAGTCTGCTGTTCCTGTACCATCAGCACGATGCTTTGGGAAACCCTTTTAACGTCGCTGTGTGTGTCGGGATGTGTGTCCAGTGCTTTCAGAAGCTCCGTCAGGCCCTCCTTAGTTAGCATGTGGATGTAATACGAAGCTGCACCGTTTGAAAAAGACAAATAATTTTCAGAGAAGAGCGCCTGAAAATACTCGACACCATTCAAGATTTAGGTGCCAAAAACGTTCACTGGCCTCATCTTTAGGTGTCTCCTGACGTCGTTTTCTTACCGTTTTGTCTGCAAACGAGATGTATCGCCCACACCGCCCACAGCTGGACCCCTGAGGGCTGGCAAGTCTGAAGCAGAGAGCAAAATGGACGGAAGGACCTGAAACCAGAAAGACAATCACCACGATTTGATGCGACACTTTATACTCCCGGCTTCTTCGTTTGCACCAGATGTTCACTTTCTGTGTTTCTAACATTAAATTATTCAGAAATTGGACTCGAAAAGGTTTTCAGCTCCAGGTGCTGGCGGCAACACTCTGGCTGCACTCACCAGTAGAAACTCGGTAACAATAAACGCACGTTCGTGTTTCAAGAGAGATGCATTTTTTTTTGACGCACAGCATAAAGTGCGAAGCGTTGCATAAGAGCGGTGGAGTCCACAGGATGAAAAAAATGAGCTGAGGGCATTTCATAAAGGCCTATGCAAGATGAAAAGTGCTTTGCAAAAGGATTCATAACCTTTGACCGTTTTCCTTTGTCATATTACACCCACAACCTTCAAAGTGTTTTAATGGGATTTTATGCAACAGACAGAAGAATAGTAGGACGTAAATTTGAATTGAAATGAAAACGATCCATGGGCTTCACAGTTTTTACAACTAAAACTCCATGAAAAGCTAACATGCAGCCATCAATGTGTTTCAGTGGCCTAGTTGAAGTCCAGTCCTAAATCCTGAGCAAAAATTAAAGTTGAATGATGTTTTCCACCCAATCTGACTAAGTGTAGATTATTTTGCAAAGAGCAAAAGAGTTGAAAATGTGTCTCTAGATTTATAAACCTTGTACAGAAATGCCACAAAGGAGATAAAGATGCAGTGTGCAACTTTTCTAAAAATATATTTGTTTTCATAGTTGTTGAAACTATGAAAACTGTCGTGACAGTATGGAATGAGAAAGTTGAGCTTCTCTGCCTTCTCCCAGTTCTAACTAACCAGCGCTGTCAATCACAATCTCATGTGGCGCTGCTCATCCCCTCTCTCCCCCCTCTTGCGCTCTGCTACGTTGCAGCTAGCATAGCCTGTTGTCAATGATCAGTCTAGATAGGCTGGCCACCAATGACGACGGATCAACCGTAAGTTGTTTCTCTACCATTGGCACATAAAGCAGCGTGTACATGAGGTTGACTGACAGTGCTAAGCCCCTCCTCCTGGCTCTGATTGGTTGCTTTTGGTCGGGAGCGGTGCATTTCTTCAGGCAATAGTAGCTCAGGGAGGAGGTAAAAAATATTGATTTAAAAAAAAAAAATCACAGATGATCTGTCTCATACTCCACTGTCACAATATGGTGACAGTCTTAACAAATATGTGAAAAGGATAATCTGTTACATAGTGCTACTTTAAGTGGCTGTAAGTTAAATCAGATGAGATGAGGATGTTTTAATGTGACAAATACCAAAATGTTCAAGAGGAATTCTTCTGCAGGGGGAAGTGGATGTTACTTAAAACGTTACAGTTTACACATAGGAGCCAATACTAACAAAACCTCCTCTCGGCTCTGTCCTACAGCCTCACCTGTAAGACACCATCTCCTGCTCCAGATGAGGCCATGTTGTTATTGATTCATGCTGCAGGGAGACAAAAAGAGACGCTGAAAGAAACCGTCTTGATGAACAGACCTATCTTCTGTGACCGGGACACACACCAGCTGCTCCAGAACGGTGCGCCGGAGCGCGTGGTCCAGCGTCCAGGCCTCTGCTCTGGAGGCCAGCTGCGCCAGAATCCCTCCTGCAAAGTAGCGCACCCCCACCACCATCTGGGAGTCCTGCAGGAGGCTGAGGATGTGCTCCAACAGGTCTTCATCCATCAGGTCAGACTGGAGCTCCTCCACCTCTGCTATGTTGTTCTTAACAGAACACAAGGACTGTATACTTTTGTTTTTATAAAAATCGAATTGCACTACAGATGGAATTACAAGAACTGTAACAGAGTGTTTGTTCATTTCAAATGATGTGATACGGGGGTGTACAAAGCGAGGCCCAGGGGCCATTTGTGGCCCTTGAAGTGATTGTGGGAGTCCCACGACTACAGTTTAAGAACGATGGAAAGTTTGGCTTCACAGGTGGTAGATGCAGGCAATAATTAACAGAATGAGATTTAGTTTTGAATTTGGGCAAAATTGATCTGCTATTGGTCATTTAGCAATTTAAACTAGTGGTGGGACTTGATTAAACATTTTAATCAAGTTAATTGCAGGGTCCATAAATGAATGAATCAATAAAGTCAGCAAAACTTTTAATTCAAAAACCCCTTTTGTGGCTAAATTATTGAATGAATAGACATAAGAAGCTCAAACACAAAGATATTGTTTTGAATATGTTATTTAGGTTCTTCAGTCATCAGTAAAGTGCAATTATACCCATTCAGCTTTCGTGTGTTTCAGGGATTCATGAAACTTAAGAAAAATAAATAAACTTTTAGAAATGTGGATGCTAATATTAGCAATGGGGACATGTGTGCTACTGCTACATGTTTAGCATTGAGATGATATTTTAGCAAAACTTGAACATAACGATAGTCTTTTTCAGCGTCCCAACAGTGTGCTTACATTTTAATCGTGGTTTCTATCATTCATACTCTCTATACCCACCAAAAGGCCAAGAACTTTCTGTTGAATAGTAGTTTCGCTGTAGTAGGACTGCAATGCAAAACAAACAAAAGAGAAAAAAAACATGCACAAGAAAGGTGAAAGTCACTGTTTTTAAAACTGCGTTTCCAAATGAATGGGTTTATCAGTGAGTTATTTTGTGCTCCTTGACCTCCAGAACCTCCTTGTAGAGCTCCAGGCCCTGACACTCGATGAAGTTGCGGGCGGCCGTGGGCGTCTCGTCGGTCAGGTTCCACAGCGCGCTCAGGGCAAACTTCAGAGTGGGGTCTACCACGCCCAGCATGGCTTTCTGCTGCACGACAGTCAGCAGCTGCTGTGAGACAGACAGCAAGGAGAGACGATGAATCAGAGCGAGGTTTCAGAGAGGAGAGGATGAAACGAATGCGTCTGTGTATACACATTCTATGTGTATATATATATTTTTCAACCAAATTGTGGCAACGGGAAGAGAAATGGATGCTAGGGGAGTTTCAGAAAACTGGCGGAATGATAAATTTTTTTTTTTAAATAATTTTTTAAAATCAAAATCTAATCTGTTTGTCACGCGTTATTTTAAAATATAAGGTAAAAGAATTCATTCAAATGTTATTTGCCATGCTCATCTTTCTGATTGGCTGCCAGTGCAATTCATTAAGCTGCTGGCTCCTCAAGCTAGCGTAGCATAGAAAACCAAAAATAATTATTGAAAAGATAATTATTTTGCTGCTTTATGTATTTTGCAGTACTGCCTGTGTGTCCCTGCTCAGAAGCTAAAGCTGGTTGGGAGCGAGGCCATGACATGGAAAAGTTAACCTAGGGGCTAATGTTTAAGCCTGTTTAGCTTAGCGTATAATAAGTCTATTTTTAGTGCCGCTATGCTAACTCCACTCAACTTAAAGTGAAAATTATCGAACAATTACACAGTACAAATTACCAACAACTGTTTATTTACCCCCTTTTCTCTTTTATGAAGAGTTTTCTTGTGTGTGCAACAGTTTGAGGCTGTTTTGTCTTATTATTATTTCACATCATCGACCTGCTGATGTTCTAGAGATGAGAATTAGCCAGTTGGCTGGTTTTCGCATGAATTTAAATGTAAATGCTAATTAGAATGTAATGTCCCATTTAAAAAAAAAATAAAACAAAACAAATTGAAACAATCAACAAAGAAAATATTCTACTTTTGTCGTTGGCTTGTGGCATTAATTTGAAATGGCAACAAACCTTCATAAATGACATGTCGTTGCTGAGCAGTGCTGTCTCCTCTATGGAAATCTGCACATGAAAGCAAAACATGAGCTATGGTTGATTTTTTTCTTTCGTTTTAAAAGTTCTACTAAATGTCAAACTTGATTTTTTTTTTTTTTTTTTAAAGTTCCTTTAATCAGCCATAAAACTGTCGGTGTTTTTCTGGATTTAACCGGAGCTCTAAATCAGGCAAAGCTCAGAGAGGGAACAACCTTCGCCACAAGGACAGAAATGACGGCCACCGCAATCCTCTGCAGGGTCGGCTCCTCGTGGTTGCTCAGCCATTTGATCACCAACATGGCCGCTAAATACCTGAGTTGTGAACAAAGCATGGATCAAAGATTCATTACCACCAAAATGCAAAGCAGTTACACAGAAAGTCAACTTCAGGAAAACATACAAATCACAGCACAGTGGAAAGGTATTTATTTTCCTCATTACTTGTTTTTTTTTTTTTTTTTTACACATATTAGATAAAACTATTTTTTTCCCCCAGATAAAGATATCACAATTGGATGCAACATGTGTTTTTAAAATATGATTTAATTTTTTAAGGGTAAAAATGTATCTAAACCAACTTGGCCTTATCTGAAAAATAAATACCAACTAAATTGAATAAGTTATTGTCCCACCCAAATGTTTGCAGCAATCAGCCCACTCTTAAGCAACATTAGAGAATAAAATTCGTACATCAAGTCATGCTACAGCATCACAATCAGATTTATGTCAAGTCTTTGACTAGACCACTGTAAAAGTTGGAATAAAGCTGTACTTTTTTCTCTATTTTTTCCCTCAGTGCCTTTGAACTTAAGATCATAAATTGATGACTTTTTTTTTTTTTTTGCAGGATCTTCTGGAAGCGAACGAGTGTAGTAGACCCCCAAATGAAGGATTTGTAAATAACCCTAACCTGGGGTTATTTACAAACAGATAATTTATTTTTTTTTCAAATACATTATCGATCCTAAGAGTAAATCAAATGTTGCCATATCTCATATCGTCCAAGTATTTTCAAACAGTCATTGGGGATGATGATGATGATGATGATGCTTTGGGCAGGAAGGCTCTCTGGTAGCAGTCAGTGTTGCATCGAATCTGAAAACTGCAAGACAGCTGAAACACTGACTTCCTTTAAATTTTGACCTAAAACCCACCTGTTTAGAATTGTATTTGAAACGTAATCAATTACCAATTTCATAATGGCACTTGACTTAATGTAATGTTTTGATTGTTGAGTCTATGTTGCAGCACTTTGTGATTTTGTGTTTGTAATGATGTAAAGCACCTTGACATGCCTTGCTGCTGAAATGTGCTATACAAATAAAATTTGATTGATTGATTGATCACCAGCTGCATTTTGTCTGACATAAAAAAATTGATTGATGATCTGAAACGTTTAAGGTTGGGAAAAAAAAAAAAAAAAACTATCTTAAAAACAGAATAAAAGTGCAACTTTTCCATGGTGCTCACAGTTAAATTAGCGTTTGGTTGGGTTAGTAAACTAACCTGTCAAAAGGAACATTCTGCAGCAGGTAATCGTTGCAGAGCGCCATCAGACAGTTGCTCTGCACCTGGAAAAATGGAAGGATGAAACATAAAGTATGAAAATTCAGTCCAAAATAGAGCGGCCTAAAGTCATAACAACAACAAAACACGAAAGCAGCACCACTTCAGCATATTTTTACTTAAATAAAAGTGAAAAGTTGACAACAAAGCAAGTATTTGGTACAAATGGTTTTTTTTGTTTTTAAAAATGACATCATGAGACTGTGAGGATTTGGTTTACTTAGGTTCAGTTTTGTCTCCGTGATGTCCGTCAGCTGTCCCTCGTTTGCCATGATTACCTTCCTTGTGTGTTTAATCCCACCTGTGTTCCCTGCTCCTTGTTGGGTCCTTGTCATTTGTTGAACGTCAGTTGTCTTTGTCTCAAGTCATATCGCCAGAGCTACCAGCGTTTGAGTTCTTCGCCTTTATGCTCACCTGTGCCGCCTGGATAACCGGCTGCTACCAGAATCAGAGCTGTTGCCGCTGCTCACCCGTGCTGCCTGGATTTCTCTGTGTTCTTCGTTATCGCCACTAAAAGAATCATTTACTCCTACAAACCTGGGTCCACCTCACCGTCTCAAAACTCTCAACTCATGACACAGACGAACCAAATTATGAAGTTATGTGGAGATTTCGAAATTTTTTTTTTTTAGAATCAAAATGTAAACGACTCACATAGATGACATAATTACAAAATAACAAAATCCGGAGAAACAATTTTCTTTTTTCCAAATCAGTTTCTTTCGATATAAAGGCCGTGAAACCTTAAGAGAAACTGCATGTGTGTGTCTGGTGAATTTCTGGTTACGGCACGTTTGTTCTTCATTTAGTGAAGTTACTCGCAGTGGGTAGAGTATCCAGAAATTTTACTTGAGTAGCAGCAGCAACACTTCATAATAAAATTACTCAAGAAAAAGCATATATATTAAATATATATATATATATATATATATAAAAGCTTTGTAAAAAATATTCCTAGAATTAAATTTTTTCCCAAAAAGTTACTCAAGTAACTAAAGCAAGTTACTACCCAACTCTGCGTAAAGTAAACCACGTCGGTAAGATCTTAGTGTTTGACTCCACCTGCTGGATGTTAGGGAAGGTCTCCATGGCGTGCAGCAGCTGGGTTACCGTGGCGCTCATCAGCCTGACAGGCATAACCTCTGCCAGGTCCCGGGTGGTCAGGTTGAACACACACGCCGTGGCCAACAGGTGGACATGCGGGGACTCTGGGTGGCTCTGCATGGCCTCCACCACCAACTGAAGGGAAATAAATAAATAAAAAGGCATCCTTGACGACAGATTGCCATCTCTGCTGCTGCTATTGCTGGAAAACTGTCTGGAACAACCGGAGGCCAGGAATTAGCGTGCAACCTTCCAGAAGCAAAGAGCCGCTCACCGGGCCAGCTGTAGCAGCTGGACTATACCACTTATCCCAGCGCCTCCTCTCTGGAGTCACTCCTAAGCACAGTAATTAGAACATCGGGGTCCCTCAGCGTTGAGCATATGTTCGGACTGAGATGGCTTCCAGAAGTGTTGGAAAATGAAAAAAAAAAACAAAAACAAAAAAACGTGTCATTTTGATGCTTTTCCACCAAAAAACTGACTCAACTTTCGGTTGTGGAATGTCGCGTTTTTCCACATTTCAGCTGTAATGCCGCGTGTTAAAAGCTGCTTCTTCTGCACAAAAACAACAAAAAAATCTTCAGAGATTCCAAAGTGAAATGAAATGCTGTGCAAGTCCAACCCAAAGCACATGACCTCGTCTCTCTATTCTCAACAACAAGCAGGGGGTGCTAACTCCACATCGACTGCACATTGGACGAAAACTGACTGTAAACTGACGGATACGTTTGATTTTTGGCCTTGTGCTTGTGTAAAGCTGAATTTGGGAATCAAGTCTGACCAAAGACACAACCGTTGTGCTCTACGCTCCTGACTGCAAGCATATGGGCAACTTACCCCAGTGTGTCTATTATTATGAATTCAAACCCCAGCAGAATTGGTGAAGTACTGCGAATCATGACTGATTTAATCCGATATGAACCAACATGAAAAGAACATAAACATTTTATCATATTTTCTCGCTACAGGTGGCAGGTATAGAGGATTTTAACGTCACGCCTCTAGAAGAACTCGGCTTTATTCAGACATTTTATTCATCCTGCTTGTCTGAAGTCTTCTGCTCTCTCGTTGTAGTTTCGACACATTATATGCAAATGCATTGTTGCTGTTAGGTTGCATATTTCTGAAGCTTCACCTATTCCACACAGAATTAATAGAAGGTCAAGAACTGCGTTGTCATCTCATTAGACATTCATTTCTCAATTCTCAATTTTTGGCCTGCCAAACGTGGAAATGTGGTCTGTGATCCGTTTGAAGATCTTGGAAGGTTGCTACTCCTTTGGGCAGCACAAAAAAAACAAAAACATTTGAGCTTTTTTTAATCTGAACTAATGAAATGTTAATGGAAATTAAGGGATAGTTTAGAATTTTGAGGTTCTTTCAAAAGTCATAACCAGTTAGTAGAATCGATTTAGCATTATCCTTATGTAATCAGAGACGCATCTTCTGTTACACACCAATGTGAAATAATATAATTTGAGGTCAAAACCTAAAATAATGTACATGATAAATGTTATAAATGAAACTAATAAGATTTTTTAATACATGCAGATAACTAGCTAGCCTCATCACTACACCTACGGAAATAATTGCTGTTTTCTATGTAAATACCCGTCATCTGCAGATTCGGTTGGATTGGAGACAAAAGTTGCAAAAACTGAGATCTAGGATTTTAGGTAGACCAGAGTTCGCTTTTTTTTGGTCCGCATCAGAGTTTGATTGTGCATTCTCAACCTCCCCAAAACCAACCAAACTGATGTCAAATGAAGTCCAACAAAGTAAAGTTGGGCACCTAACGCCTCTCAGACAAGGAGTTAGCTATGGCCTTCAGAATTAAATAATCTAGATTTATACTAACTGGAAGTGATTAAAGAGCAGGAAGACACTTGGTCATAGCCTTTGATCGGATCCTACCTTTGAAAATGTTTGATCTATCCCATTGGCTTTGCATTTTCCCTGAAAAACGCCCGTAGATGACTTTTGTAGATAACCATCTCATATTGAATAAAATGTAATAAAACACTGTTGAAATTAAGAATAAAACAGTAAGTGAAGTAACAAGGCTGCCGAACCTTCAGCATGTCTGGCTGCGGTTTGTCAGTGTCGGTAGTCAGATGGTAGAGATGGATGAGGGCCTCTTTTACGAAACACTCCCTCTCTCTGTACCTTCGGAGTGCCTCCCAGAGCTGCTTCTCATTAGCTTCTCCAGTTACCTGAGCACACACAGCAGATCGGCAGAGAGTCCGCAAACACAATGGTCATATTCAGAGAGTATACAGAGCCTCGGGTCCAAAATAAACCAGAAGCTTATGCATGAATCAACCTTCTCCTAACGGGACCTTTGGGTTTTTTGGATTGCTCTAAAACAGAGGTTTTTCAAAGTGTGACCGAGAAGAAATCAGAAATGAAAAAACACATCTGTGCCTGCCTGAGGAGAAGCTGAGCCTCGAAGGCGGAGCTAGGTCCACCCAGGCGTTTTGCACAGCTGAATGGTTGCCATGGGAGATTAAAGAATTTCTCAAGCATACATGAAAGAATCAAAGTAACACCCCAATTATGGTTTTGACTAGGGAATAACATTATAACATGACGTAAAACTCAAAAAACATCATTTTAAATAATACTGTCCCTTTAAATTTATTACAGACCGTAATAAGTTTAAAGGGACTTATACGATTTGGAAGGTGCAATGTGATGCACCTTCCAAATCGTCCAGCTTGAGTGAAAGGTAGTGCCCAGTTATATGCATCAACAATAAACCTAGCTTTACTTTAGTCTATGGACTTTTATACCTAAAGTGCTTAGCTTTAGGTACTAAAGTTCTATCCATTATGTCTCTGGCATAGGCTTATTGAAGTTGGCTAAATGTTTCCAATTACTTGTCCCCATGTATTTCTTTCCCCCATGTCATGGTGGACAGAACGCCCCACACTTTGAAAAGCCCTGCTCTAAAACCGAATGCTTGATACCAGAAACAGCTGCTTACTTTTAGGTTTTCGTGTGAAGATAGAACAGGAGAGGAACTAAGTCCAGTGGCAAGCAGACCGAGAAAGACGAGGCCGCTCCTGGACTCCACAAAGCCTCTGAGCGCCGAGTCATTGATCGTTTTCCTTCCTGAAATATCTAAAGAGAGAAGCGACGGGAGAATCTGAGGACCCGCTTCCAGAAGCTGCCTCACTGTCTCGTCTCCGTCGACCCTACTTTCGCTGTCGTCATTGGCAAAGTGGTTGTTCGAGAAGTCCAGATGCCTAAGAGCATGAAGTTGGGCGAAGATAAAAAGCAACCTGACAGGAGACGTGTCAAGTCGGTACAGCCGGTGGGCAATGAGGGATCTCAGTGTGTTTTTACATTTAAGGAGCGCATTCAATTCAGACACAGAGCTACAGGAGATATCCAAAGTCTCCAGCCGGGGGAGAGAACAAATATCCTCAAGGATATCATCCGTTAGATCTGTGTTGACGAGGTGGAGCGTCTTGAGGCCCTCCAGGGAGCTAAAGCCAACGCACACTCCACCGTCCTTTTCCGGAGATCCCAGGTTCAGACTCAAGCCATTGAGGGCCAACATCTGCAGACTAGCCCTGCAGTCTGGGTTGGAGGCCAGGCCCAAGATGACATCAGCCCCCGTTAGACCCCCGGGGACCCAGGAGGCGTCTAGCTCCAGGAGCCTGTGAGGGCAGAGGGCCAGGCGGAAAGCCTTAGCGGACACCTTACAGTAGCGGATGGAGGCGCTGCGCAGGCGGAGCTTCTCGCTGTTTCGGAAAATCCCAACAGTTACGTCATTCAGCATTCCTGGAGGAGAGAGGAGCAAAAAGGGAGACATTGTAGGAAAAAGAAACCTCAGTTTAGTCTTCCGTAATGTTTGTGCAGTGAACATTTCCAACAATTTCAGCCTGGAATTCCTCGACCTGCTGGTGGGCAAAAAACCACAAGAATCATCTGATTAGCTTTTTTTTTTTAACAAGGCTAATTCTTCCGCATGGGATGAAGATTCAACCTCAGGTCAATTCCTGAACTAATGATTGCCTTTCCTAAATTTACGAAGAAACTGATCTGCCTTGGCAGCTGCTTTCCTCATTTCCTGGACTTGATGGGGTTAGTTAGTTTTAAAGCTCCCCTTCATACCTTTGGTTGCCATCATTTGCAGCAGTTGGTCAGCCAGTTCCTGTGGAAACAGTGGGGCCCAGATGAGGCTCATTGAACCGTCTGCTCCCTTCCTGCACAAAGCATCTAATCTGCTGCACACCTGAGCCAAGCAGAGGTCACACAGCGTCTGGGGGCCCTCGCCATCCTGCAGCACACATCGAAAAGTAATCAGATGATGCATCCTGCTGGATAAACAATGAAATCATGTGAAAAGTCCAAGAAGTAAAATAAGATTCTGCTGTCAACTCTGTCTTGTTATGTACGTTGATGGTGTGTGAGACCTGTTTAGCGTACCTCCTGTCTTGTATAGTATGTGTATAACAGGATGAAAATTCACGCCGTTTACTTAAAGTGAGGAAAATCACTCAGTTTAGAGTAAACAAATAGTTCAAGAGGGGCCACAAAAATACAAAAGAAATGGTTTGTTGTCAACTTGGACTGTGAATAGTAGAGTGGCTGTCAAAGTGTGCCTGTTTAAGATCATACCACACCACCTCGACTGGCTATTAGTCCAGACTTTGAATTTAACTGAATCAAAGAAGAAGTGGGGAAGTCAGGGGTACGGTTGTTTTTTGTTTTTTTCAAGATGTCAAAAGAGTATTAAAATACCTCAGATACATATAATATTGGTCGATATCGGTTATCAGCCATAACAACGACGTTAATATTAGATATCAATATCATCTCAAATTTTCATATCGGTGCATCCCTATCCTGGCTGATACGCTCTCGACATTTCTGTACCAAAGAAATCCTAAACATAACCCAAATCGCTAATCAAAAACGCTCAGAGGTTATTATGTTGATCAGACATCAATATTCTTCTTAAACTTCTCGACTTCACTAAACGAACCTGTGGACACCGTAAACAAACTGCCTCTGAATTTGAGACAAATTTCTTCCCACCAAAAGTGAAGAATTGTGGATGAATTTTTAGCACTCAATCTTGACACCCTTGCAGCAACAAATATGTTAAATGGAGTATCACCTAGGTCGCTATCTATCTATCTACATCCATCCATCCATCCATCCATCCATCCATCCATCCATCCATCCATCCATCCATCCATCCATCCATCCATCCATCCATCCATCCATCCATCCATCCATCCATCCATCCATCCATCTATCTATCTATCTATCTATCTATCTATCTATCTATCTATCTATCTATCTATCTATCTATCTATCTATCTATCTATCTATCTATCTATCTATCTATCTATCTATCTATCTATCTATCTATCTATCTATCTATCTATCTATCTATCTATCTATCTATCTATCTATCGTGCATTGAGGCTGTATTTGCTGTAATTTGAGGGTACAAACTGACCTCGTTTGAACTGTCTGTAGGTGGACAGAGTTTTATATGAAACACGAATTAACCAGCCTACAAATCAACCGTGACAGTCTCCCCCTCCCCCGGGTTTCCCGCTTGGGGCTCAGTGACAGAGGATCTCTAAACGCTGCAGGAGGCTAATTTTATCCGCAGCAGAACAAGCAAAGCCCGTCTGAAGCACCTAATCTCCGGCAAAGTGGACCGAGGCAAGTGGTCCTACCGCTTGCACGCTACATGACACGGCGCTTGTTACCTTGACAACGAGCACACACATTAAACCGTCGGCAGCATTTCTCACGACTAAGGCTGTCAAACTCACCATTCTCGGAAAGAAAAAAAAAGTAAAGTCGTCAGAAAAATGTGAACAACTGACAAACAACAAAAGCTTTTTTGAAACAATTATGGTTGTACGTATGCTGCAACTTGCTGACGAGAGAGGTAAAATAAAAGTATAAGTGATAAAAAATCCTCCCTCTGTTTTGATTTAAGTCGCGGCCGTTGTTTACGGAGTGTCCGCTGTCACTTTAATTGCATCCGATTGGCCAGCCTGATAAACGTCATCCAGCTGCCTGTTTGAAGTCACCGCTTCATGACGAAACTACAGCACGAGCCACCGCGGTCCGTCTCCATTTAAAGAGACAGACATCATAGGCTTTACAACACATACAGTTAAAAAATAAAATAAAATAAAAAGACGAAAAATGGGAGAAACAAGAACACCACTTCCTGTAAAACAATAGTACCCAACGTTCTTTAATATCTGTCCGTAATTACGTGTTTTTTGTTTGCTTGTTTTTAGAAGTGAAACTTTTTTTCCCCTGTTAATTTTTTCACAAACGAAGGTTTTACAAATCACGAGCACATGTCCTGCCAGTTTTAAATGTCACTGCCTTGCTGAGTTAACTGGTCCAACTTTATCCATTCAGCATGCCAAAGTTCTGCACAGACCTGCTAATGAACCATCCATCATGCGTTCAGGTGTGCTGCTCAACGAATTGTGTGTTTAAAGTACTAAAACAGTGGTTCTCAAACTTTTTTTCAGTGATGTACCCCCTTAAAAATATATTTTTAGTCAAGTACCCCCTGACACGGGCAAAACATTTTTGGAATTAAAAAGAAGTACAGTGCTGTAAAATCACTGTCTGATTTATTAAAGCCAAACAACTTATATCAGTGAACCTGACAAATACATCCATATTGCAAACATTGCATGGTTAAACAAAAAAGAAAAACAGAAGACGGTGACCACCAGGAAGGTATAAAACCAGTCAAACCGTTTTATTTTAAAGGATATTGAAACTAAATACTGAATATAAAATTCAGTGCATGAACACACATTTATATTTTATCGAACTTTTCACAAAATAATTTTTCCCAAGACTTATTATGAGGAGCCTACTGATTTTTTAAAGATATTTTGAAAAGCTTCACGTACCCCCTTCAGTACCTCCACGTACCCCCAGGGGTACGCGTACCCCCATTTGAGAACCACTGTACTAAAACATACAGGATACCAGACCTTGAAGGCTGAATTTAGACACTACTCTTCATGTAATTTGTCTACTGTGAATTAGACCAGGTCTAGCTGGTTCATATAGATTGATTTACACACTCTTATTTCTTCTTCGTTAATGCCAAAGGAGTACAACAAATATGAGTGAATAAAGGCTAAAACTGCATTTAAATTAACATTTGTACTATGTAGATAATTTTCAGATTGGACCAGTTCATACATTCGACCAATTATTTTAGACAAAACATTTTTAAAAAAAAACCTAAAACAAATGTGAAAATTCCCTTTGTTCACAAACGGAAAGATGTGTACTTGAATTCCTCCTTTGACAGATGATTTTCTTTCTCTTATTCTGCTTGATGCACCCCCTAAATCCTGCCACCCTGGTCAGGGTGCCATATTACCCACAGAATCAGACTCTATTTGTAAATCCTTTTGGAAACCATAATTTTCCTTTAACTTAACAGTAATTTACATACAGGGTTGACTTACATTCCACGCATCTATTCATGAAATTACAAGACATCAGAAAATCAAACTACGCAGAGTATCAGGCAGCAAATACATGCGAGATTGGGTTGATCTTATTACTAGCCAGTGATCCACGGCAGTTTATAAAGGTGACTAATAGTTACATATGTGGGAACTACAGTTTCATCAGCTTAAAAAGTTGACTTTATAATACAAGTTCAGTCTTTTTAAAGGGAAATTATTTTAGAGCCTAACATTCTCTCATGCATGTTTGAGAAATCCTTTAATCTCCCGTGGCAACAATTCAGCTGTGCAAAACATCTGGGTGAGCCTATAGCACCGCCTTCTTCCTCTGAGTTGCAGTTCCAAGCTCATGAGCTTCTGCTGCACAGAGCACATCCTCCCTCCTAATTCCCCCACTCGGCTCCTTCAGACTAGCCATCCGTAACTAGCAAACACCTTGTGGAACTGCATATCTGCTGAGCTCGTTAGAGGAGCTACTTCTCAGAGCAACGCTGGTGAAAACGTTGTTAAACAGTTAATGGAGCCATGTTGTGACGACTTCCTGAAGGCGGAGTTTCAACAAGAGTAGGAGAGAGACGGAGGCCCAATTTCAAGGCGTTAAATCAGGGAGTAAAATTTCTTTTAGGCCAAATTTGATATATAAAACATTCGTATAATAACCGAAGGTGACGTAGTTACTTGGTTATGGTATTTAATAGCACTGTGCATGTACTTGGGGAAATACACAATACTGCCCCTTTAATGTCTATCGTCGACATTTAGGTAGTAAAGTACTTTAACCACAAGGAGGAGCTCACTGAAAAAGATTTCTTTTCTCTTTCAGTCCGACACTTGAGTTCTTATTGTGAAAAGCAATTTTTTTTCTTCTTCAGACAATTAATAAATTGTTTACGATTTCCAAAGAAAGGACAAGTCACTACTTAGGAATGATAATAAATGTAAACAGAACAGAAGAGCCAGAATAATTTTGTTCATTAGTGCTTTAAATAAATGCACTCCTCTCTCTCTGAATGATGCGCTGCCACAATGCTGATCAGAACCACCGTTCTTCTCCCACATGCTGGATTGGAAAATGTCCCCCACGCAGAGAATCCCCCCCGCATCTTCAAAGCCTGAGCCTTCCTCCTCCATCCGCAGCATTTAGCTGAAGGGTTATGTTTTTTTTTTGTTTTGTTTTGTTTTGTTTTTGTTCCTCCAGCACGCATATTGTCTCCATAACCAAACAAACACAGCTGCCAACAGTTCTTGGACTGCTGCGAGAGACACAGACATCCTTCATAATCCGCGAACACAAGAGAAACGTTCCGACATCCAAAATACACGCAAACACGCACACCCACCCCGTCCCTCCCAACAGTATGCCGGAGCTACTGGATGCCCGGAATGAAGCCGGAATTAGATTAGAGCTGATAGGAAACAGATTTGTAAGGGAGGAGAGAGAAAGACGACTGAGAGAGAGAGAGAGAGAGAGAGTCACATGAATGAAGCTGACAGGTGAGTGTGTGTATGTCTGTGAAAGTGTGTGTATGTCTGTGAAAGACGGAAACGGAGCATTATCCTCCGCAAGTCACAGAGACATGTTACAGTGAAAACACTCCGACACCAAGGTCCGAATAGTTTGGGTTTTTCCCCCCCCCCATTATTTTAGTTTTACTGTGTAGTGAATTTTTGTTTGTCTAATTCAGTTTACTTTTAAAGTGTTTTTGCTAGTTTTTATTAGTTAAATATTGTTAATTTTTAGTTTCGTTTTTATTACTTATTTTAGTAGTTTTAGTTTTTACATGCTTTGGCTCATTTCCAGGTGCAGAAATCGATAAGGTCAAAATATTGTATTGTGGTTATGTATACGTCAATTGGGTCATGATTGAAAATATTTTCAGAAAATATTTTCAATTTGAACAACCAACTGACCACCAAGAGGCGCGTGGAGTGACGTAATTTCACGACAGTTGACGTCAAATTACGTTTTAACGCAAAACTGTTTGTGTTAAAGAAAAACAAACAAAAAAAACCCTATATCACATCAGTCCGAAAAGGCTAATAAATAGATTCACGAACACAAAACAAAGTATTATTATATCAATAATTTCATTATGTTTTAGTCAGTTTAATGAATGCATGTTGTAGTTCCAGTTATTGTTTTTAATCACAGTTTTTATTTATTTGTTAGTTTCTGTGAAGAAAATGCAAAACGTTTCATTTTGATATCGTCTGAGGAACCAAAGCAACTTCTTCCACCTGTTTCCAGTATCTGTTTTGAGGTAGTTGTGAGCAACTCCAATACAAAATGAAATAAAATTTCAAGAGTGTATCTGAAACTATGGTGACAATACGGATATCGACATGGTGTTAATATTATCGATATTTTGGATCGATATGCCCACGTCTACTGGATGGAATTTGACAAAAGGAGCATCATGTGACTGGAAACACTGTAAACAACCATGATCCGATTGCTAAAAGGAACAGAAACACACTAACGTAAAGTCTGTGTGTGTGTGTGTGTCTTTGCTGCTCACTTCCCCAAGTTGGATTCACCTCTCTTTCATTTGCTGTGAAAACATCCATCATCCCCTCTTAAACTTCACATGACATCAGAAGAGGAAGAGGGGGAGGGCCGAGACGGCTGCAAGGAAAACCTCTCCATCAGCCTCCCTTCTTTTCTGTGCATGGACCACCCTCCGCCGCTCCGTACCAGTGGGCTGCGGCTGCCGTGGGCCCTCAGTCTCTGTGGAAGCTGGAGGCAAATGAAAGCAGCGAGGGGCGAGGAGGCGCAGAATGAACCTGGTGGAGGCGCGCTACTGAGACACCGCTGACTGAACTCACTGACACAGGTGGGGAAGTTGTTGCTTCTGGTTATTTCTAAAAATGTCTTCTTTTTTTTTTCTCTTTTGCTTCTTCTTTTCAACTCGGGTATATTGTATCAGTAGTTCTCATTCACGTCATTCTGAAAGGTGGAAAAAAAAAAACCTACTTAGTCTAAAGAATGAATAAGAAAGAGACTTAATGGGTCATCCAGCTGCAGCTTATAACGCAGGAGCTAAAATTAGCAGTGTTTATTCAGCTTGAAGCCATTTGACATTTCTTCCACTCTATTCAACTTATGATGGGCTACTTCAACTTCGCCTCAGTCGACAATAAAGCAAAGTCTTAGGAATTAAATCAATTAAAAACTAATGGAAATGAGTTTTTTTCTTCAGCATTTAAAACCACTTCTAATCCCCAGTTTGTCATTTTTACTTTTATAATGTCACATCAGTTGTTTAATGTGAGCTTTGCCGCAATACTTTTGCAATTTTTATTATTTTTCCTATCAATTTTGTGGCAAGTTAGTCACAACTTTCCAAGAATGCATCACACTGTGGATATTTGGTGACATTTAGGATCTGTGGATGAGTTTTTTTTATTACCAATGTAGGCCTTACATAAAGCCCTTCATCATATTCAGCACATAGAAAGTCTGTGTATCATGTTGCCTCCTCAGCAGACGGGCCTAATCAGTGGCACCAGCGCTTGAGGGCAGACTGGCACAGCGCTCTGAAATGCACAGGTCCTTAGAAAAAGCCACAACACAGCTTGACTGGAAAAATGCAGATTAAAAAAATAAATAAATTAAAAATTAACAATATGTTTGAGTTATGCTTGTTTTCCAGCAGAAGGTGGTTTCGTCTTCGCACTGTGTGGCTCTTTATCAACCCGATCTTCGAAAACTGGTCACAGCAAAGCAGGACTGATGGTTCCCTGTGAAGTGCCTGGAAAAAGTTTTCATTCTCCTTGAATCTTTTTCAGATGCAGTCATATCACAACCACAAACCTCAGTGCATATTTTTTGGGGGTGGGGGGAGATTTTGATGGGATACGCAGACAAAAAAATGGCACACAGTTGTGAAGAAAATGATGCTTAGACTATTTTGTCACAAATACGAATCTGTAAAGTGCGGCTTGCTTTTGTATTCAGCTTCTCCGAGTCGGGATTTTGTAAAGCACATTTCACTGTAAAAATCCTTTGTGGAATGTTTCTACCATCTTTGCAAACTTCTAGACAATTCTTCCCTGAATTCTTTTTTTGCAAAAAAAATATTCTCAATTGTACTTAAGTCTGGACTTTGATTAGGCTATTCTTACACATGGATGTGGCTTGTTCTAAATGATTCCATTATAGCTCTGGCTGTATGTTGGTTGCTTTCCTGCTGAATGGTTTTCGTTCAACATGGCCCAGCACGTAGCTCCACCCGTCTTCCAACTAATTCTGACAAAGCTTCCCTGTCATCTACTGCCAACTCTGTTTAGAGCTCTGTACGATTTTCAAAGTTTGGGATATTGTTTCAGTACCTAAACCTGCTTTAAACTTCACAACTTTATTCTTAATTTGTCTGCTGTGTTCCTTGGTTTTCATGCAGTTCTCTAACAAACCTCTGAGGTTTTCACAGAACAATATCAACATTACACTAACACTGTACCTACACGCTTCTGCTATTATGCTATACGCTAATAGCGGAGCAAATTTCTTTGGTTAGCAGTTTAGCATTTTTGCTGACTTTGAAAACCTTTATCGCACTTTAGCTTCCCTTAAAATATTTTTCCTGGATGAATTTCAGAGCGCTAACTTGTTTGGCTGTTTTGTGAACTTTCATTTGAATAAGCTGGAATTCATTCTGTACCCAGAATGTTTCCCTGTGCTATAGTTAACATTTTAAATATAATGATGTCCTGCGTGCTTCCTGATCAAAAATCTGGCCCTACTGAGGATGATATGCTATGTAGTAACATATGTTGTGCCATTGACACGTGGCGGCTATCATCGTGGTTTAATTTAGCTCTTTTGCATTAGCTTCTGCTAAATACCTTGTTCGTGCAGTGCTTCAGCATTAGCGGTCTGACAATACTGTGCTGAAGTAGAGCGTTAGCATCAGCTTCTGCTAAACACCATTTAGTGTACTGCTTTAGCATTAGCTTCAGATAAATAGCCTGCTGGTTTATTGCTGTAGCATTAACATCTACTAAATAACATGTTGATGTAGTGTGTTAGCATCAGCTTCTGGTAAACACTATGTTAGTGTACTGCTTTAGTAGTAGCTTCAGCTAAATAGCCTGCTGTTCTACTGCTTTAGCATTAACTTTTGCTAAATACCATGTTGATGCAGTGTGTTGGCATCAGCTTCTGCTTAATACCATGTTAGTGAACTGCTTTAGCGTTAGCTTCCGCTAAATAGCATGTTGGTTTACTGCTTTCGCATTAGCGGGTCTAGAGTTTATGGTTGGTACTTTTTAGTTAGCCCACCACTGCTGATACAAGTGGCTTTTATTTACTACTCAGGGACTGAGGACAGTTGGTTGTTCCAGATTTCATTATGGGACGCCATACAGATGAATGACACACTTTTACTTGCAAAACCTTGTATCACTATCTTCATCACGCGGTCCATCCCAATAAGACCGGTTGAAGTCTGCGGCTGTAAAGTGGCAAAAATTATTTTTGCGAATACTTTTGTGTGAATACTCGTGCATTGACCCCTGTGTGACTGCTGGTGATGTCCAACTCTGAGAACAGAGAAAGAAAAAAACAGGAAATTAACCATTTATTAAGTCATTATATGCAGTCTGCTTTGTAATAAACTTGATGAGGTCTTGCACATTGTGAACGAGGGAAACTTGGGACTAATAACCGCAGATGAGATTTACAGCCCTGGCTAAAGAGCCTCTATGTAAACACTGTCACCGCTGTCAGAGTGGGGGCCTGTGAGATTCATACTGAGCGGCTGGAGTCATGCAGACGTGCCAATGTTCTCAGACTTTTTGCTTCGACTTTTAAAGCAGGCTGACCTGCGGTTACAGAGAAACGGGGGGTGAAAGAAAGGACTTTGCTGCAAATAATAACTGCGCGACAGTGCCAAGTTGTCGCAGGGCGGCTCTTGACGTGTGACTCGTTTTCTCTTGAGCGACCGTTACTTTGTGCTCATGCCGTTTACGATTCACAATTAATTCTAACTGCAGCTTGTTCCACATGGCAAAGCTAAAACTCTGGCTTCAGAGAGCAACAGTGTTGTTGAAAAATCTATTCATTAAAAACATATGCCGGCTCGTAGAGATCTGGGATCAATAAAACACTGAACTTCAGAACGAGTCAAGCTTATTATTTCCGTGACAAATGGTACAAAAATAGTAATCTGCAGGAGCAGCAGTTTCAGCTAATCCACCAGGATACGTTTCTTTGACTGTGGTCTTACTGCAGGGAGTCTGCATGTCCTCCCAGTGTATGTGGATTCTCTGGGCACTCGGGCGTTCTCCCACAGTCCTAAAACATGACTGATAGGCTAACTGGTCTCTTTTAGGGTGTGCTCTCACCAGCCCTGTTTAGTCTGCTTTAGCTAAACTCTAGTTCATTTGTCTAGAAAGTCTGTTTGTGAATGCACAGCTGAACTCTGGAAAGTCAACTCCGGTCCCCCTAAAAACTAGCCTTCTTTTCGACTGAAGTGAACTCTGGGGCGGTTCGAACGCATATGTGGATACAAGCGGACCGGCGGATGGTCCACAAACAGGAAGCGAACTATAGCGCAGGGCATTCTGGGTGAATACAACCAAAACAAATGAACAAATCTAGCGCTAAAGGGAGAAATGGCTCGTGGTCTCTTGCCATAAACAAATGATAAATCCTACAAATGCTAAACTCTGACACTACTCCATTTTTGTCTACATTTTGTCAAGAAGGAAGTTTTGCTCAGGTTTTCTTCTGAGGTTTTCCTGTTGTTTCCTTCGGTTTTCGGTGCAGCGCCACCAGAGGAGAGGGAGCAAACAGCTTTCTCAAAGGCTTTGGATCATTTGACACACAGTACAGTACAGTGCGAACTGGACCAGCTGAAAATGTAATAAATCAAACTGAGCGTACTGGACCATCAGGTGTGAAAACACCATTTTGAGTGTATGTGTACATCATTGTCTGACCAGGGTGTCTCTGTGTTTCCCTGTGACGGACTGGCATGTCCACCACGCTGCATTCTGGTTTAGCCTGACTTTGGTTCATCATTATGGACCCATGGCCAGGAGGATCTCTCACCTTCCCTTCTTTATTCCAGTTCCTGTCCAAACCAATACGATGAAAAGATCAGCTTTCTTTACAAAAACAGGCTTCACCGAGACATTCCTTAAAATGTCTGAATCTCTGTTTCTGCTGTTATTCCTCAAACACACCAAGTCCCTCTTCTTGTGTTACCACTGCGTGAAAATTAGCCCAATCAAAATGATGTACTCCTTGTGCCGACACATTTCTGCACCTCGTAAATCCATCAGGGCCCGTCATCTCGTGCTCATTAGAAGATATTTTAGATCCATCTCTTGACACGTTGGCTCAATCCTCTGTGGATTATTTTAAATATTAAGTGAAATCCTTTTTCCAGACTTCCAGAGGAATACTTTTCCTACTGCTCCGCATGAGCCAGTGCAGGTAGACTGGAGGGCTGTGAGGGAATTGTGTGAGAGGTCTGAGCGGTGAGGTCTACAGAAACATTAACACCAGACATCAACACGACACCTGATATAGAAGTGGTCAAGTCCATTTATGAAACAGGAGCCAATTGGGAACGCATTGAAAATATGAGTTATTAGGATAACACAGGGAACAACCGGGCTGCAGAAGCAGGGGGCAGCTCCTGCCTGGTGGACGCAAAGTCTGAGACCACCTGGACATCTTTCAAAGTTTGCTTTGAAAAGCCCCAAAATGTTGCTTTATTTCAGTGCTCTCTCGCTTCATTGTCAAACAGAACTGTCGTGTTTACGGTTCTGTGGACGCTCCTTCTGATTTACGCCAAACAACTCTCCTTTCGCACTGCAGACGGGTTAGAGGAAAAAAAAAAAAACGTCAACAGAGACGCAGTGTGGTCTAACGATGTCAGATAATTTAAGGGAAAAGTCATTAAAGAGGCGCTATTAGGCCTATGTGTTTTCCAGGCATAGTTCCATTTTGTAGCACAATCAAGTAACTATGTTAACTGCAGTTGATATGCCATATATATACAGTATATATACTGTATATATATATATATATATATATATATATATATATATATATATATATATATATATATATATATATATATATATATATATAAATATGACTTAAATGAAATTTAACTTTGCAATTTAATGTCTTGAAATAGGGCATCTGTCTCTTTAAAGTATTCTGTTCTTTCCGTTGTCATGACTTCAGGAAGTCATAGCCAGGTGTTTGCTAATTGCTGCTGGCTAGTCTGAAGGAGCTGAGTGGAGGAAAGGCGGGGGAAGGTTGCTCTGCAAGGCGGAAGCGCGTCTCGAAGGCGGAGCTAGGTCTACCCGGGCGTTTTGCCCAGCTGAATGGTTGCCATGGGAGATGAAAGGATTTTTTTTTCAAACATAAATGAAAGAATCAATGCAACACTCCAGCTCTGTTTTTGATGAGGGAATAACAGTATAACATGATAACATGAAAACTCAAAAAAAGAGTTGATTTTATATAATACTGCAAACTAGCCTTTTACTCAGATATGTTACTGATAAAAAATGATGCAGTTTACACACGTCACCAAAATTTTACCCAGAAGAACCAAATATTACGTAGAAGTTAATTTATTCAAGAAATACGGTTCAAAAAGTGAAACTTTACAGATGCAGATTCAGTAGACTCAGTGGACTGATTTAGATGTTCTTTTCTTCTCATTTTAATGATTATGGCTTACAGGCGATAGGTTGACAATACTCCCTAGATTCTTCTTTGGGGTTCAGGACAATCGAGGACATTACCTCCAGGGTCACTCAAGCAGCTTCTGGTACCTTTGGGAGTTTGGTCCGGTACCAGGTCCTGCTGGAAAGTGAAATCTGGACCTCCATGAAGCTCGTCAGCAGAAGGAAGCATGAAGTGCTCTGGTAGAGGTTGCGTTGACATTAGCCTTGATAAAACACAGTGGAGCAACACCAGCAGACGACAAATCACTGGCTGTGGAAATTTTCCACTGGACCGAAAGAAACTTGGATTCTGTTTGTCTTCACTCTTCCTCCAAACTCTGGGGCTTTTCCAAACGTAATGCAAAATTTACTTGCATCTGAAAAGAGGATTTTTGAGCCACTGAGCAACAATCCATTCCTTCTCTTTAGCCCAGGTAAGCGGCTCTTAATGTTGTCTTTAGTTCAGGCGTGGCTTAACTCCAGGAATGTAACGGCGCATGTTCTGGATGCATCTGTGTGTGGCGCCTCCAGCTGCAGTCCAAACTCAATTGGACTTTTTGGATTGCTGTTAAGTGCTGTTACTTTTGCACTTTTTTTTCTATCACTTGTTTCCTTCCATTCAATTTTTTTTTTTATCAATAAGGCCTCTGACACAAAACTGGGACATCCAGCTAATAAATCATTGTCAAGGATATTTTTGTTCATGTAGGCCGGTTGGTGAAGAAAAACACAGGTCTGGCTTTTAAGTTACAGTTATTTTCTTCCTGACTATAATCGTAACTGTCCACGCCTATGTACGGAACTCCACGAGTGCCACATTTCAGCAATTTAAAAAGTAGGAATGTGAACACATTTGGAGATGCATACATCAAATTAATTAATTTACATTTACCGTGAATAACAAAAATAATCATTTTTAATTATTTAATAAATATTTTAAATGTATATTTTGCCTCTAAAATGGTGATTGGTCTGCAGTGATTGGCCAATCAGACGTTTATGTTTTTCTTGTGAGACATTAGAACAGTGTAAATTATTTCCAATATATTCCTGAGGACTGAAAGCTAAACACAAAACAAAATGTATGAGTTTTATTTAGTTATTTCATTGTATAATAACTTAGGACCTCTAATATATGTTGGAAATAATATTTAGTTATTTGATATATATATTTTTTTTTCAAAATGGTCACACATGTCACTATTAGCTTTCAATTGCAGGAATGTAATTTAGAACCAGTTCTACTGAAGAAAATGCAAAAACCAAATATGGAACAGATAGTAGCAAGACGATTGGATGGGAATATTACTGGAGAAGATTAACCAAGTCTTTAAATGGTAATTATTAATTGATTTGCTAGTTGTTTGTTTTGTTGTTGTTGTTTTTTTTGCAGTGGTCTTTTAGTAGTTTGTCCTTTTTGAGGAAGTGAGCAACACACTGTGATCCTGGGCTCAGGGCTGCTGGAAAACAAGACCAAAAAAATGATCCCAGAAGGAGGGAAAATGAAAGGGGGGAAAAAAATGTAATTAAATTTTTTTTTTCTCTGAGTTTTAATATGCGTTATGTAACGGACCAAATTATAGAAGCAACGTAGTTTTAATGAAGTTGGAAATAAAACTTTTCCCTTTGCTTAACGATGTTACCGCTGCTGTTTTGTAAGGCTCCGTAACTCTAAATGACCTCCTGCTGGTTGATAATATATATTGCAATCATAGAACTACATTTACTCACAGCAGATTATAAGTAAGCAGAAAAGCATGGAAAATCAGAAGTTGTAAAAAAAAAAAAAGTGTCTGTGACAGATGGCACCATTTTATACTCAGAACAAATAGGTACAGAACAACAAAGCAGCAACTGGGTCATTTTGTTGGTTCAGGCATAATGTGCTCACTGTAGCATTAATATATGGTCAATACCTAAATGCAAAGGGAACCTTGACTACTGTTGTAGTGGTTGTATTAATACTTGTTTATGTCAATAGTTGCCAGTGATCCAGTCTTTTCATGTTTCACATTTTCTTTCAGTATCCCGGAAAATCCTCATGTTGATTATACCTGTGCATCCATGAATGAAGGAGTTTAATAAGAAGGAAATGATTATGTTTTTTCTTCTAAAGTTTAAACAGTTAGGGAATTGACTAACTAGAACAATTTATAAACTGGGTTCTGTTTTAAAGCATATAGCTGATATGTCAGGAAATTATCCGTTGCTGTACGCGGTATGCAAATAAAATCAATTTTAATGCATAGCAGCCAAATTTTATGCCTTCAGCATGAAATTTGTATGTTTTTCCAGTCCACATTGACTTTTCTTTTTTGGTGGGTACACAGATTTTTCTCTCAGAATAATAATAATAATAATAATAATAGAAAAAAAACATGCATGGCCTATCTAAATTGTCCTGAACCGAACTGTAAATTTATGCATATTTGTCTGTCTCGGTAGCTGCGTTTCCACTTATATAACTGCACAATTTCATATTTTGAAAATACATTTGTTTCAAGAAAATGCGTTCATTTAAAAACAAACAAAAAGATTTTTGACAAAAACGTTTGGCGGTGATTTATTATTATTTTTTTACTGCATCAAAACTGGTTTATTTAAGAAAAACTGCTATTTTAAATGCTTTTATGCATCACACAAGTCACGCGATCAAGTCACTGGCGCAAACCACAAAGAAGAAGACAACAGGAAGTAGTTTGAGTTAACATGTTTTCTTTTTTTTTTTTTTTTTTCCCCTCTAGGGGGTCTTTTTGTGGGCTCTAGTGTCCCTTATGTGATAGTAGACTGACAGGAAACGGGGAAGGAGAGGGGGGAAGACATGCGGCAAATGTTGTCGGGTCCGGGAGTCGAACCTGCGACGGCCGCGTCGAGGACTCAAGGCCTCCAAATTCGGGTCGCGCTAACCGCTACGCCACCACGGCACACCCAGAGTTAACATGTTTTCTAATGTTTCTCATTTAATGGAAATGCAGCAATTCCAAAATTGTCTCTTTTCCGTATTAATGAAATATTGACAGAGTTTTTCACACATTAGTAGTGGAAATGCAGTTACTGATGGTTTTTCAGTATTCTATCTCTTGACTGTTCACTACTTGAGACTGGAAGCTTCCCGATGCAACCCAAAGGGAGCATAGGAAATAGATCAATGGATTGATATTTATAGAGTAGAATAGAAATTACTTTTATTGTCCCTCAATGGGGAAATTCATGTGTGCTAGCACTAAGGTGACATGCAAGTCAAAACATTGGGAGCAAAGTGCTTTTATTTTGCTTCAGCGGGTTACAGATTCGACAGAGATCTGCAAAAGATTCAACAGCAGCGGTTCATTGGAGTTTGCATGCTCTCCCTTTTTCAGTATCGTTTTTGTCTCAGTATTCTGTTTTTTTTCTCCTGGCTCAAAAATGCATGAGTTCAATTGTTTCAAGTGCATGAAACTTTGTTTGTCTTGTACGTGTCTGAATTTGTTCAACAAGATGGGTACCACTCCCCCGCGAAACAACAAAGAGCAACTTAGCACAGATAGTATATACATGGATCCTATTCGTTTTTGACGTATCATGTAGAAATGAATCTTGTGAAAGATAGTGAGAGGCTGTAAAGTTGGAGATGGACAACTTTGTTGTGTTGTTGGTGCAGGGGTGTTTGCTGAAATGCACAAAACAGATTTTGTCATTTCTTTTTTTTTGTGGTAATTTTACAGATCTTCTGGTTGATTGGCTATAGCAAGAGGAGCAACCATGGGACTTGAGATGTGGACCCTTTCCCTCCTGTTGGGTTTGTCTCTCTGGAGCAATGGTCAAGCCCTGGCAAGGAACCCCATCCTGTCGAGGATACGAAGAGCTCCGGGGGCTGCCGAAGAAAACAAGAAGTGCTCCTACACCTTCTTGGTCCCGGAGCAAAAGATTACGGGCCCCATCTGCGCCACCCGGGGCTACTCCACTGACAAAGACCGAGTGACGCGCCTGGATGTTGCGGCGGTGCGCGACCTTCTGTCCAAACAGCGTCGAGAGATGGAGACTCTGAAGCTCGTGGTGGATGTGGACGGCAACCTGGTGAATGAGATGAAGCTACTGAGGAAGGAGAGCAGAAACATGAACTCCAGAGTGACTCAGCTGTACATGCAGCTGCTGCATGAGATCATAAGGAAGAGGGATAACTCACTGGAGCTGGCCCAGCTGGAGACGCGCATCCTTAACGCCACCTCCGAGTCACTGCGGTTGACGTCCCGGTACAAGGAGCTGGAGGCCAAATATGCAGCGCTGTCTGCAATCGTGAACAATCAGTCGGTGCTGATCGGAACGCTAGAGGAGCACTGCATGCAGATGCACAGTCGGCGCCATGAACAGCCACCTATAGGACCCCCACTGGTGCAGGTGGTACCTGAGAACATTCCGGTCAGCGTGCCACGGTTCACCAATGAGATCCAGAGTCGAAACACCAGAGGGTTTGGGCCGGATAGGGGCTCTCGCTCCGGGTCAACCCCCACGAGCAGTACGCTCGAGGTCCCGAAATCTGAGAGAAACTTCAGCACAGAGGGTGAGTGGGCGATTGTCCGTTTCTTCTTCTTCATTCCTAGATTCTGTTGCACGGTCAGATCCATATGACAATGTAGTAGGGCCATTGTAGAAAGAAAAAAAAAAGGAAGAGTACATTTCCACCTAAAAACTCAGAAACTTGGAGATTAATCTCAGAAACGCTCTGGAAGATTTCTGAGATTGAAAAGTCAATATTTTGCTAGAAAAAAAAATCTGAAATTTTGAGATTAATCTCAGTAATTTCTGGAAAAACCAAAGCAATTTCTGAGTTTCAAGACATTTCTGATTTTTTTGAAATTCTTTGAGGTTAAAAAAAAGTGACCTTTGAAACTCATAAATTTCCATGTTTTCTCTGGCAAATTTAGATTTTTGGAGCTCAGAAATTTACTTTTTTTTTCTAGAAAATTCCAGAATTTTTTGGTGAAAATGTTCTCCTTGTTTTCCTTCTCTGTCTACAATAGCCGTTGTGGATCCAAGACAGTCCTGTCATGGCGAAATGTACAACAATCATTCTTTGAAAGGCCAATAATAACAACATCACGCTCTAAGGCTGCAGCTGTAGATGGACCAGCAGCCTCGTTCCAAAAGGTTAAAAATGTGCAAAATCAGCTGAAACTCTGCTTCATGCGCAACAGAAAGCACACAGACCAGAATGGAAACACAAATGTTGTACAATCCGAGTCGACCAAGGAAACCTTTACCAAGGGAAAGACAGGGTCGACCAGCTGGATTTTGCTCATTGACAGAAAGTTTTTGACGTGCTCACATTGGCTTTGCCCAAGAATAATAAAGTGTGAAGGATTTCAGGACAGCTATGTTGGCAAATGATCTGTTTGTGAGACTGTTCCATTGCGTGAGGCTCAGACAAAAGCCAGGCGGGCATGATGGGAGTCTCGGCTGGTTACCGCAAGAGCCGAGGCATGTTCAGCGTACGCAAGAGGCCGTAAAGTTTAACAGTAGTATAAATAAATAATTACATAGGAGTTGCTTACCCGTCGAACAAACTCACTACGCACAGCTATATGAATCTATTTGTAGCTGTTTGTCATCATAGCGGAGGGAGAGGGAGGGGGAGTCATATCTCATTAGAGAGACTTAATTGGTCTGTCCTTAGAGAAAATCGTAAACAAGTATAACTTTGTAGATCTGCAGCAGCCACATGTAAATGGTAAATAGCCTGCTTTGAGTGTTCTTGCTGAAATTTCAGAGGTGCCAGATTTTCCATGGATTTTTGGGTATGGTTGAGGTTTGAGGGGGTGAGTATTAGAAAAGTGAGACGTTATTAATGCTAAAAAAAAAAAAATAGAAGCAGAAAAACTATAAAATGTGTAAAGCTTAGAGTTGTCTAGCAGTGTTGTCAAAGTGTACTTTTTTTTTTCTCTCACAAACACTGGAGGCCTTTCCGGGTTATCTTGAAGTACTAGGTCTCCTTTGACCAATTGTAATCAAAAGGCCTTACTGCCATTCATATGCACAACATGTCTGTTACATTTAGAGCATTTTGACAAGGTGAGTTTATAGTGTAGCGCCACCAAAAACGGTATCTATCTGAGGGTGATCAAGACCTTGGAGATAATTCTACTAATACAGAGGTGTTAAGAATGACCAGATACAAACACTATGGAAGAGTCCATGCACTTTCCGCTGTTCAGAGTGATATTTACAATAGTTGTTTACCCGCGCACTGTAAGAAGACATACAACCATTATTCAATCAATAACAACTGCTGTCAATGTCTGACGACACATTCTCGTTTCGGCCAGTCAAACATCAACAGTATTTTCCTTTGCAACCATACAACAATAAGAAATTTCTTTATTAATGTCTTCAAAGTCCAAACGTTATATGGCACAGTTCATAAAGACCAGGTTGATGATGCCAGGGCTTTGTAAGCTTGCAACAAATGAGAGTCTGTGCTTTGAGTTAGACGTGTTCAAAATTAAACATGAGAGAGTTGGTAAGGTATGGGAGAGTTTTTATTTACACTGTAAAAAATGGTGCAGCTGCCTGGTCTTAAAAGCTGCTCTGGGAGAAAGAAGCCATTGTTAAAAAGGAAACATAAAACCCCAGATTAAAGTTGCAGATACACACACACAGGAACATGTCCCAGGGTTTGGCACAGCTAAATTGTATGTTTGTCCATTAAACACATTGGTTCATTTGGAGGGAAATAAACATTTGACCCGTGAAACAAAACAGTTACGGGTATTTTTAGATTTTTTATGTAAATATTCATTGCAATCAGGATGATCAAACCCAAATGGCATTGTAAGAAAATGTTTTGCTAGCATGCTAGCACTTTCCTTTATTTGGAGTGAACTTTACTTGGGCTGTGTGAGAGAAAAAGCCTGATGCTCACTCCAATAGAATTTATTCACAAACCTGTATATGAAAGAATACACAGAGATTGAAATAAAATACTTCAAGCTACAAGAGAGACGTAACAAATGACACTGAAGTAGTGCTACACTTTAGCCAAGTTAAAATGTAGCTCCTGAGCTAGTAGGAGAATTTTTATGAGGCTAACAATAAACTGTCAAATTTTAAGATTTTTTTTTTCTATCTGGCATAGAAAATGTTTGTTAAAGGCTCACTCTATAAATTGCTTAATGTAATAAAATGAAGGAAACGGCTGCTTTGATTCTGCTTTACTTTAGCCTGTTTTAGCTAGGCTTACTGGCTAAAGCTGAGAGATTCTGTGTCATAGAACCTCATAGTTCTGTACAGCTAGCTAGTAAGCCTAGCTATTTTAACTAGCCTTACTAGCCAAACCAGCTAAATCAGTACAATTCACTATAGCTGCTCTAGCTAGGCTTACTAGCTAAAGCAGGCCAGTAAGCCTAGCATATATTCCCTTAGATGCACAGTTTTGTAAAGTACGTTTTAAACTCTTCGCCTTTCGCTTGCTCTTTGCCTTTATGTAAACATTTACAAAGTTACTGGACAAGACCGATGACTCTTCAGTTCACTGTCAGATTGTTAGTCACGTTGTCCATTTTCCAGCTGGATCCTGTCCTTCACCGCCTGCTCCCCCTCTCTCTTATCATGCTTTTCCGTCAGGCCCGTTCAGAGACTGCCAGGAGGCGCAGGAGGCCGGCCACAGCACCAGCGGCATGTATCTGATCAAACCAGATGAGGCGGAGAGGCCGGTGCAAGCCTGGTGTGAACAGGATATAGACAACGGAGGTTGGACGGTTATCCAGTGCCGGAGAGATGGATCAGTGAACTTCTTCAGGAACTGGGACAGCTACAAGGTGATGACAGCAGTATTTCCTCCAACTCTTTCAAAAATAACAGCTCTGCTGTTATTTGAGCTTTCCTAGGGAGCCGAGGGGTCTTTGAGATAATTACCTTCAGGTCTCAAGTCCTTCTGTTACCATAAAACACAATGTTTTGAGATTCCCAACATGAAACTGTAGCCGTCCCAATGAGAAAGGCATGTTTCACGTCTTTCCAAAACCACTTCTACTATAGAGCCTCCCCACTGAGCGGCCCAGCACAGTGAGCATATAGAGGCTCTGTGAGAACGAGGAGTACACCGCTGCTGACAGCTGCAACAATCCAGCGTTCCACTCAGTCTGGCCAGCATCATGCGCTGGTAACTGGCAGCTAAATTGCTCTCCTCAACGCTGAATTGTCTCTGCACTCTACCACAAGACCAAAACCGTAACCATCTCACACACACACACACACTGAACCATGCTGAAATCCTATTTCATTCATCATCTGCTGGCTCACAATTCATCCACATTCATAAACCTCAACTTTTTTTCTTTTTTTTTTCCAAGTGGAGTGTTTTTGAGACTGGTGCAGGGCGTTGGCGTTTTTGAACTTTCTCACATTTTTGCCACATTATAACCGTAGAGGTTAACAAGATTTAACAGAAATTGAATGTGATGGACATAAAAAAAAAAAGATAAACCTAACTATATAAAGTTATGGATGATTCTGAAGTTGAAGGAAGAGGATCAATTTGATCGAAAATTGATCCTCTAGTGGATTTGCATTTCTCCACAATTAATGTTTTGCACTGTAAAAACACAAAATCTTACCAAGTATTTCTGGTCTAGTTTCTAGTGCAAATATCTTGATATACTTGGAATAAGCAAGATGTTGGAACTTGCTTTGATTATTTCACTTAAAACAAGACATTTGTCCCATGTTATGCATGAAGTTATCTGCCAGTGGGACTTGTTCTTCTTTATTCATCTTAAGGAATTATTTACTTAAAATCAGATTGTATATCTTGACAAGAAGTTACTGGTGAAGTTAGTTTTGTCTATTTTTCAGTGTACTAAGATATTTGCACTAGAAACTTTTCCAAAATGCCTTAAGATTTTGTGTTTTTGCAGTGTACCCATTCTTTCCAAAATTGTTCAAGCTCAGTTAGATTAGAAGGAGTCCATTTATAAATAACAATTTTCAGTTTTGTCCCAGATTCTCAATTGATTTTGCGTCTGGGCTTTGACTGGGCCTTTCTGACACGTGATCTGGATAATGAATTTAATAGTTCGACATTACTAAAACCTTGGGGTATGTTTTATCGTCTACGTTCAAAACCGCTTGGCTTCATGACCCGGTATCAGAATTCTGAATACAGGCGCTTATTTTATTTCATAAACTCTTCAGCATTGCTTTCTTCTAAATTTCATAGGTTAAGGTGGTAATCTTTTGTCACCATGTGTTCTTTGCTCTTTGAAGTTCTCCTGAATTACAGAAGCACAACCAAAACTCTTCCACAAGAAGTTTTATGTTCCCAGATAATCACCGCCTTTCCAAACTCCTCGGGGACCCGGATGAATACACAACACGCGTTATTTCCTGTGATCTCATTGTAACCGTCCCTGTAATCTTCCTTTGATCCAGAGCGGCTTTGGCAACATAGACGGGGAGTACTGGCTCGGCCTTGAGGCTATCTACAAGCTGGGGAGGCAGGGAGACTACAAGCTCCTGGTGGAGATGGAGGACTGGATGGACAAGAAGGTGTACGCGCAGTACAACAGCTTCCACCTGGAGCCCGAGAGCGAGGGCTACCGCCTGCGGCTGGGCACCTACCAGGGCAATGCGGGGGACTCCCTCAGCAGCCACAACGGCAAACAGTTCACCGCTCTGGATCGAGACAAGGACGCCTTCTCAGGTCGGTCATACTGGGATGTCTTCTTTATAGAAGCATTGCATTTTACTGTTTACATCTTGTCAAAGACGATGCTTTGACTTGCCATCCGTGGCCGCGCTGCAGAACAGTTCTGTTAACTAAATGAAACCTGGACATGTGGGTGTTATTAATTTTGTGCGCTGCGCCACAGCAAAGGGAGGAATAAAGCAGGAAAACTGTTGAAGAACAACTCAAAAACTGTTTTTTACGTTTATTGCGCTGTTCATATTGGTCTCGATGTTTGCGGTTTTTTGGAGGGCAACGCAAAAACTCGACGTCATTCAAAGCAAATATATTACCTTGACATTAACAATCATCCGGGTAATGATGGACAGGGAGAGTCTGACTAAAACTAACTGGATGTCATACAAATTCTGGGGCTGATTATGTGTCTCTGCTTATGTCCAAGCCCAAATGAGCAACGTTCAAAAACGAGCCCTAGAAACCCCAACTCGTGACTCATTCAATTTGCAAGCGACTTTAGACAAAACAAGCCCAAATTCGTTAATAGTCAGACTTGGCGACAGAAACTCAAAATAGTTTCTGTTTTTACAGCAACATAACGCACATCTCTCTCCTCCCTCCATCGTTTGCATTTCTGTCACGGCGATCAGCTGCTGCTGTCGCATAGAAACGGCGGTCACTCCAAGACGGGTAGAGGAGATAAAATTAAATTCCAGAAGAAAATAGTTACGCGCAGTAACGCACAGTGATTTGGATAAGTAACTTTAGTCTGATTACTGGATTTGAAAAAGCAACGCGTTAGATTACTCGTTACTGAAAAATGTGGTCCGACGTCAGTAAAGCGTTACTTTGTAGCGCATTACTGACATCACTGTCCACGAGAATTCAACACCAAAAGACATGTGAGCATTTCAAACACAAAGAACAGAACATTCAGTCCTTTATAGTTTTATGTTTTCAGCCCTGATGTTTTATTTTGCGATTATTAATAAGTGATCGTCTGAACACAGCGGCGGTTGATTAGCTAATTTAAACAGCTGCTCTGCTGATGATCTTGTCAGAGAGCTGGGGTCCGGCTTGCTTTATTAGTTTTAACTGAACCAAATTCTGCAGCACATCTACATGTAAAGGTTGTCAAAGTCAAGCTAGCACAGCTGAACCTCTTACCTCTCAATCCCTTTTCAAAACTTTTCACTGACCTGTAAAATGAGACACCCTTAGATCTTATCTAGTTGTCTTCGTGTTGGTAATTAGTAGCAAAGCACTACATCCTTTTTTTCTTTCACGTGTCATGTGAAACTTTACTATTTAGCATGTTATCCTGTCAACTGGACAGCTAAAACCAATGGTAGTCATTGTCGGCGAGCAGTTTTTATGCTCGCCAAAGAGTTCTTAATCTCTTAAATTAGTGGGAGGGTCTAAAAGTTATCAAAGCAATCTTAACAATTTCAAATACACACATTTATTGCACATATTGGTTCCAAGCCAACTTAAATAATAACTGACTAAAGAAACCTAAGCTGATAGAACCTATGAATGAATATTCTACATAAATGACCAGAACACTAGTTTGTTGTTCTTTTTTAGGTCCTCCATAGACAACCATGGCATGTTTTTAAGCTTAAGCTGAAACATGTTGGCATCAAAACATATTTTGTTAAGCTTGGTGAAGTCCTTGTTTAAATTAGTTTGATTTGGAAGTGCCGGTTTGGCAGTCTGGATTATAAACCAGAATTTTATGACTCGCCAAGCATGCAAAGTCAGAAAAATTAAAACAGATTAAAAGGACTTCATGAGAATTTTCTTTTTCTGTGCTAAGAAGTTTTCTTTTGCCTACGCACAAGTTTTGTTTTATAAAGAAATTTGAGCTATTTCTACTGATTTCTGTAAATTACGCTTAACGTACCTTTCACAAACTCTACATAAACTCAGGTTCAAATAATTCTCCACCGAGGAGGACAGCCTCGACAATGCATTCTTACTTTGATCTCGGCGATCGATATTTATGAAGCTGAAAATCTCCACCACATTGGGATCGGCTTCATACAACTTTTCATCTGCAGGCAGATCATTGATAGAAGCAGATAAAATATGTACTGAAAATGAACGAGAACACTCCAAAAAGTCCACAAAGCACAAATCCCAGTAAGCTATTCAGATAAAAAAAATAAATAAATAAAATCAACTTGTAATTGTACTGATCACACACGCTTTGTAAATTACTGTATTCGGTTGTAATTTATATTTCAGCACTCTAACATGGAGGTAGGGTTGTTTATTGTGGAAAACAGTGGAGAAGCATTGAAGTTCTGCTCCTGTTTTTCTACACGGACCCTAAACGTCGTGGTTCGGGGCCCCCGCTCGCCTGGAATCCCAGGAAGCCTTCAGCAAAGCCTTCACTTCCTTTGGAAAACAAACAATGATCTCTCACTCAGATCCATGACCCTTTTTCATTCAGCGCTGAACGCATGCCAAAGCGCTCGAGGTGACAAGGAGATTATTTGCTGTCGGCGTAAAGTAAATAAGCTCTTTATGACTTTTTTTTTCCAAATTGTGTTTGACTCTTTGGGACTCAGTCATGCTTGACCTCAGTCAACACTGTTGATCCCCTCAAGCTCCACAAATAGAGGTCAGATTAGTGAAGGAGCACAACGTTGGGTTTTAGACATCTTATCAAGGCAACTTTCTTCTTTGAAAGAAACGTAGTTTTTCTGCTGACTTTTTGTAAAACATTTTATCAAACAAACCCTCTTGCCCATTAACTTTTTCTTCCTCCTGATTCCCTTTAACCCATAACAGGTAACTGTGCCCATTTCCATAAAGGAGGCTGGTGGTACAACGCCTGTGGCCAAGCCAACCTCAACGGTGTCTGGTACACCGGAGGAGTGTACCGCAGCAAATTCCAGGACGGCATCTTCTGGGCCGACTACGGCGGGGGTTTCTACTCCATGAAGTCTGTCCGCATGCTGATCCGGCCCATAGACTGAGGCTGCTGGGCCGTCACATTCAAGACTCACTGTTTACGTTGCTGCGCTATATGGTACATCTGCAGCGAGAGGTCGATCGCGGACGGACAAACTCAGCCAAGGGAAAGAGGCCGAGCATCGGTTTGCGGGAACAGACGCAAAACTCTGCCCATACGGGGATTTAGGGACACGAATCTGTATCACACATAACTTTGTAAAGCGACAAAAAGTTACGAGTTCTTGAACTTTTAAGCATTTTGTGTGATGCCACAACCACAAACTTCAACATGTTTGTTTTCATAAATCAAAGTAGTGCATCTAATAGTTGTAATGTAGGAAAATAATACACGGTTTTCATATTACTTACAAATTAAAAACTGAAAAATGTAGCAACCATTTGTTTTGAGCTCCGTTTACTCTGACATCTATACATAAAATTCAAATGTGGAAGATTTTTTGACCAGTGCCAAACATCAGCTGCGGCAGAAACCAGTGCAAATTTTATTGATGTATTGTCCATCTTCTGGTAGAACATCACTAAATTTGTAGCCAGAGGTACAAAGGGATGTGTTAGGATGTCCCAGTCAAAGTCCAAACCAATTAGGAAAACACAAAAAATGTACTTTAAAACACGTCCTCCATTCATCAATCATTTAAACCCACTTGTCCTTGTCCAGTGATTATTGGGCAAGAGGCTTGGTACACCCAAGACCGGATGCCAATTTATTTAATAAGTTACAGGGAACTGGCCCAACAGTCATATTTCTGGACTCTAGGAGGAAGCAGTTGGACTCTGGGACAATCCACACAGGCAGAACTCTGTGCAGAAAAACCCAAGACTGGGATTTGAACCCAAGTCTTTCTGTCCTCAAGGCAACAGCCGCACTGACTGTAAAATCGCGCAAATTGTAGTTACGAAAATCCACACGATAATTTAGAAAAGAACCGAGTTTTCCGTTAAAAACATTTCTTGCGCTAGGATGAGGTGGTTTTTCAGCCGTGTCGAAGTAAGTGTGTTTCGCAAAACTGAGTCGTGTGATCAACAACTGGATGTCGCTGCTGGCGGAAAATGGTAAGAAGACGACAGGAAGTGGTTGGAGGATGATGGTGCAGTATGTTTTGTAATGACTTATCCCGTGAAATATTCGTGTGTGATTTCAATCGCTCGTCTTATTTCATGGAAACGCAGCAGTTGCGAAATTGCGTTTTTTGACATCAGAGGACTATTGTAATGGAAAGGGAGCTGATGCTACCGACTGTACCACCATCTAAGGTGACTGAGTTGGAGCTACTTTGTAAAAAAAAGAATTGATAGATATTTACTGGTTTTTAAAAAAACAACAACATGAAAACCATGTACAATACATAGTTTGTGGTTGTTGCTTGACAAAATGTGAAAAAGTTGAAAGAGTATGAATAACCTTCCAAGGCCCTGCATGTTAAAAGGCAAAAGATATTTCAGAGAGTATTCAAGTCTATAGCTTTGCTGGTACTAACGTCACATGATCCGAATGCAACTTCACCTACCTCACCAAGGTAAACGTCTGGTGCTAACAAGAGTTTCCGCTTTTACTTAGCTTCAGGTACAAAGAGCTGGAAAATACACTGTGTTGAAAGCTGCACAGATAAACTACACACACTTTTCCTGAAGCAGCACATTTTAATTTCATAATGTTTTTAATTGAGATCCCTACCCTTAAAACAAACTTTCCGCTGCAGGCTAAAGTACTTTGTCCGAGTGCAGATGACCGGAACGTATAATTTATGCTTACAATTAAGTTATCATAACAGTGAAAAAGGGCCAGGTGTCCTTTGAGAGCAGGAAACGATCCCGTAGAAAAACAGGAGCCGTTTCCTCCTGCTGTAAATGGGACAATCATTCTCAAAGTGTGCGCGCTCATATGGAAATTGTTCTTGTGTGTTTTTCTCGTTCGGACTTTGATTAAAGTTCAGTATGACTCTGGGAAAGGCAAGCGTTGTTGAGAGGAGGGCGAGGGAGTGTGGGGGAGGTGGAATTAAGTCTTGCTTTGCGTGGTTTTGGAGATGGAAAAATATGCGTACCAGGCAAATTGAGAGTTTTAAGCGCTGGGACAGACAACGGAAAACACATTTCTGAAGAAAAACAAAAAAAAACCCAGACTGGATGGAGGGAGGAAGATGAATGGGAATGGAATCAGTCCAAATTTCCATGTTTGTTTTTTTTTCTTTCTTCACAGTAGCCTACCTGCCACCCCTGAATCCCGCCTTTTAATACATTCTTTCCCCTCAGGGGAGGATCTCTTTGACTTTTGGTGGAGAGATCTCGCATGGATTAAGTCATGGGTCCCCGTGCAGCGATCAGCTGGAAACCTGTCAGGGGGAATCACGCCAGCAGACGGAAAAGATAAAACGTCGAGTCCATGTTGAACAGCAGAACTGCATAAAACACATTAAAGGCGAGCAGATCTGCAAATAGACCTAAACGCCGACCACAAGAGATCTCACACCCAGCAATGTAAGCCTCTTAACAAAGCAACAAAACACTCTATAAGAACTCTAGTCAGATTCATTAGGTCACCCAAGCATGTTTATGGAAAAACGCAAGCACTATTAGCAGTTGCATCATTTTCCTAAAACTGAAGCACAATAAAAGCTGAGAGCGGTGACTCACTCTCCTCTGAAAAACAACTTTGTGCAAGAAACAGACACAAAATACAATCACGCCTGTTTGGCCTCTGTTCTCGGCACATGACATGTTTTCAGTTCGCACATGCACATAATGTTCCTCTCCATTGCGGCGAGAAAAGCTTTTACTCAGTCTTCATCAAAATCAAATATTATCAACTAGCCTGCTGCAGGATGTAAAAGCAGAAACAACTGTCAGAACTCATCTCCAACCAAAATAGTAAAATAGTGGCTACATAGCTTAGTAAAAAACTAATGCAATGTTTATTGTGTTAGTGACTGTAGTGGCTACTTAGCCATTAACTAAGTAGCCACTACTGGCTACTTAGCTAATGGCTACTTAGGCTTTAGCTAACCTGGATGGTTAGCTAATGGCTGTGCGTGTGACAGTTTGGCCTAAACCCTACTGTATTGTTTCTGAAAAACCCAAGGGGTTTGCAGTTACAATACATTAGCTAATAGCTACTTAGCCGCAGCTACCTAGCTTAGTAAATCAGGGGCATAGCAATTGACTAAGGATAGTTCAAGGAGCCTGCCGTAGGATGTAAAAGCAGAAACAACTCTCAGAACTCATCTTCAACCAAAAAAGTACAATAGTAAAATACAAGTTTCATTTATAAAAAATAAAGTATGTTTAGCACCTGTGGGAAGGTTATTTTTAAAGGGTATCTTTCATTTGACAAATGAGTCTCATTGGAACGTAGACTGCAATTTATTGAACATAACTGTAAAATGATGCAATACTACATCTCATTTAAATGTGTGTATACATTCTTGTTATACATCTGCAAGCTTTGCGAAAGCCATTCAGGACGCCCAACGTAAGTTTACCAAAGGGACTCAATGCCATCCAGTTGGGAGTTAAGTCCATTTCTCAACCAGCCGACCCAAAATGTCACTCTCAAGACAATTGGTTAGGATTTTCAAGAACAACCCAAGCAGTACCAAGTTTTCATCCAAATACAGACTAGAAGCCACTGGAAGAACTACTCTCACAGTCCACGGTGAGAGAAATATTACATTACCGTGGACAGAAAGGAAGTTAGTAAGGAAAGAATCTCCTGCTTCAAAAATCAACATTAACTAACTTGATTGGGTCTGACCTAAACCCTACTGAAAATTTGTAAGCTATACTTAAAAAAACCCCCATACATTCCAGAAACCAAATGTTTTTAATGAGAAAAGTGGTGAAATATCCAGCTGGAATGAAATCCTGCTGAAAAGTGAGGTACAGGTTTGTGCTGCCTCAGTCCTAGAGCTGGATCAAAATTGGGTGCAGGTGGGTATGAGTCAATCTGCACACAAAGTGAGTCAAACACTCTCGGGGAAGAACCGTTTGAAGGAAAGGGTGTAACCTTCATCACTTGTCTGAGAAGACATAAACACGGCCAGAGAGGCACAGAATGAATAGCATGATGATGAGTGTCGGACTGCAGGGGGGGCTTCACTCGAACAGCAGGTCCTCGTCTGTCTCCTCCTCTCAGCGATGGGTCTTTCTGAAGCATTACTACTGTGCTTCAGAAAATACAATAATGGACAGCAGAAGACTGGTGGATAGTCTTTTCCACCAACAATGCTCCTCTTTGTAGCATCTCGTAAATAATTTGTCCAAAGAAGGAAAGGTGAGCCCAACCAAATATCCTGCGGTGTGCCAACAGAGCAGTATCTTAATACAGTCCATGTGTGCTTACTAACAATTCTGGCCAAGAATTAGAGTTAGGTCAAATTTTCCTCCCAGAGCGTCTTAAGCTGTACCTCCAGTTTGACAGGAGTCTACCTGTGGTGAACTCAGCCGATTGAACATGATTTGGAATGGAATCTGAGTCCAATTGGGTCTCACGGTCAACAGCACAATTCAGAGTTGAAGATGAGCAGTAAAATCAAATGAATAATCTACAGTGCATCAAGACTAGATTGTCAAACCACACGTTTGAGAAATAGTATCCAACTTTTGGCAGCAGAGAACGTCCCCAGAAGCCTTTTGGTCTCAATCGCTTGAAAACGGTAGATGCTTAGAGTCACCAGGTTTTGACCCAGATCTGCCTGCCAGGCCAAAATATGTAATCAGCAAAGAGGCCAGAGGTCTGGAATCCAAATTACCATTTTTATAAAGACCAACAAGTGGCTGCCTACCGACACTGGTCATCCACTATCCCTTGGGTGTGCCAAGCTTGTAGTGTTTCAACAAACACAAAGTCATGGTTGTGAATAACTTCAAGATCAACACTAGGAGTTAACATCCATTTCCGCAGAGGGAACGTAAAAGTTTCAACTCTGCAAAAATCAAGTTTTTGAATAATTTGGATATAGTAGTGATGAAAGTATGTGAATTGGTTTCATAAAGTGTTAACATACTCCAAAAAGTTAGGAAAATATCTTCTGCTCTCTGGCAGATAATCTGTGAAAAGACCGAGCTCCTCCACCTTCTTCGAGTGCTACTACTGCTAATGGCCGAGAAACAACTTACTGTTCCAGGAAAAGCGTTTATCCGCCATCATCGGTGGCCACGCTAACTAGCAGTACTAGCTGTAGCGTAGCAGAGAGCAAGGTGGAGGTTGTGAGCATACACGGGGGTGATTGACTGTGCTAGGACCCTTTCCCCTGGCTCTGATTGAGTAGCTCCATCGAGTAGCTTCGATGGAACTATGTATTTTTGCAGGACCATGTGGAGAAGTCAAAGGAGCTCACTTTTCTTCCACAGATTATCTGTTTCATATTACACTGTCACAACATAGAGATAGTTTTAGCAAATTTGAAAAAACGTTTTTTTTTTTATATATATGTTTTTATATAAACGTTACATACACTACCTTTAAATCTCTCCTTGTAATTAGGAATGAACAGGCAGCTTCCTCTAATAGGTCTACTTTGGTGCTCTGTTAGCGATGGGGTGGCGCGTGGCTTGCTCTATAACTACTGGAGCTGTTGGTCCATTTTTCCACTTACTTCGCCCAGCACACAGGCTGAGCCTTTGCATTTTAAACGACATGGAAATGCACGGGTAGCCCACGAAAACCAAGCCCCTGCACAGCCCAGACCCTGGAACAGTGAAGGTGACATCCTTGGCTCCCTTGAAAGGACCGCACTCACCACCTCCGATCGCTGGCCGACAGACGGAGGATGGCCGACCGCCGCTGCGGTGTGGTCCTCCGAGAAACGCTGCAGGTTTCTGAGCTGAAAGCAACCCCTTGTCGCCGAGAGGAGCTTCCCGTCTCCAGAGTTTACCGCAGGGCTCGGAAGATGTTGGGACGGTTCTCTGCCAGAAAAAGGTCCGCTGTTGTAGCGAATAAATGTGAGAGAAACTCATTACCCCTCCAAAGTGCAGTGGAGAGTCTAACGGCAAAATCAACAGACAGGATGTGGAAGATGTTTTCTTTAAAAATTTCTACCCTGATGGGCATGGTGAAAAAAGAAAAAAAAATCTGTGGAAGTGAGTCCTGCCTTAGAGTTAAGACATTACCAGAAACCTATACGAAAAAAGGACAATTATGTGGAGGGTTCTGGAAAAGGCTCACTTTAGAGCCGAGAGGTTCAGTTCTCACTCTCAGTACTTAGTAGAGCCAGTCATTTATCTGTGAATAAGAGTTTAAGGCAAAGTATTCACATCCTTTGAAGTTTTGTTTTATTTGTCATTTTACCTCATAGTCTTTATTGTCTTTTATTGGGATTTTACCTGATAGGCCTGCACAAAGTAGTTCACCATGTGGAGGTTTTCACCATGTTGTGCGAATAAAAGTCACACAATCAGATCTAGCCAGTACAACACAGAACCAGCTATCGCTGCAACTGCAGCCGCAGGTCTTTTGAGGTATGTGTCACTCTCTACCAGTGTTGACATTTTTGCCCATTGTTCTTTTCGAAACAGCTCAGACTCGGTTAGATTGGATGGAAAGCATATGGAAAGAACCTTTTTAAGTCTCACCACAGATGCATCATCGGTCCACTCTAAGAAACAAATATGCTTTGATCCACCCTGATGTAGCTGTGGCTGGACGGTGGACATCCACCCCCGGTCTGAAGTCTTCTTCCCATCGACCCTGACCAGCTTCCTAAATTTATACTTTAGAAAAGTTTAAATTTTGGTCTCATCTGACCAGAAGAGTTTTGTCCATGGTTTTGCTGTGTCCCGTGGAGTGGCTTGTGGCATCCTGTGGCTTTCAACGCAGCCACTGTCCACATCTGTTGACAGATTCTCCCACCTAAGTTGTTGATCTCTGCGGCTCCTCAAGAGTTACTACTAGGAATGTCCTTGCTTATTTCTCTGATTATTTCTCTACTTGTCTGATCTGTAAACATATGTGTTGGAGAGACCTACTAAGTCTTGGTAGGCTTATAGTTGTGCCAAACTACTTGCTTCTCTGTGAGATTTTTCAAGCTTGGGATAGTGCTTTATAACCTAATTCTTGTGTAAGTTCCTCGCCACTTTATCCTTTATCTTGTTTGTAAAGCAAGTAAAATGTTATTTCCATAACTTTCACAGATATATAAATCACAAAGCAAAACAATTACAACACAAAAAAGGACATTAGGCAAAAGCCAACAACATTTGACTCAAACACATCAGAGTCCTGTGTGAAGCCAGAGAATCCAAAAGGTCCAGAATGGTCCCGTTTAAACTATTACTCAAGTCTAAGAGGAGCGAAATGAGATCATGACAAACCATCTCTCCCGCAGTTTGTGACACACATGATCTCAACTTAGAGATGCTCCGTAAATGATAGAAACACTTCCAGCAAGCATTTTACAGTGACAGTCAAAAGATGAGGGACTGTCAAAGATGACACCCAGATTTGTGAGACCAGTTTTCAGAATAGGAGCTAAAGATGCGACAGTTCCTGATTTAAGGACTTTTTTTCATCAGGGAAAATAAAAAGAGTTTCTATTTTGTTTGCATTTGACTGGATTGTTTGCCATGATGTGATGTCGGACAGACAGCTGAATGGTTGCAAAGATCAATTCAATTGTGTGTCATCAGCATAGCGTTTTAGGCTATACCCCTAGGGACGTAAATACAATAAAAATAGGATAGGGCCCAACACTGAACCTTGAGGTACCCCACAAGACAGTGGTGCACTATGTGAGTAAACCTGGTTCATAAAATCAGAAACAGATCTGATAGGTAAAGAAGTGAACCAGTTTAACACAATGTCAGAGATGAAAAATAAATCTCTCAGTCTGTGACTATCTAGGTAACTTTGAAGGTATTTGGTTCCACTAGGTATTATTTAGGGATATCTGATTATTAGGGGGTGGGTGGGCGAACATAATTGCACGTTCAACTTTTTCATATTTTCTTAAGTTACTTTTATGGATTGATGGATTTTGCCAGGATAAGTTAAGTCACCGAGGCTAAAATTAGAGCCCTGCCATGAGCGTGCTCCTTGCTTGCTCATTAACAGACGTTTCGAGCGGAAACGCATCCACTAATGACCCGAGAAGTCAGATGGTTCTCATTGTTAATGTGGTTGGATCGGCATGGCTGTTTATTCTAGACTCCAAACTTGAAATTCTCCACACGATCAAAGGGATCTCCTCTGTCAAGAACTTTGACCTCAAAACACTGTGGAGTCAGCACTTGCCCACTGAAGTGAGAAGCCCACAAGCAGTCCACAGTAAGACTATTAACTGCATGTGTTCTGGCTGTGTGATCCCACTTATTGTGATGAATGGCGTGAGTCACGGCGCTCTGTTTAAGACTTCATGACCGCCTGCAGATGCAGAGCCAGAGAAGCCATCACCCTGACTACTCGACTTGTTTTTGTACCACGGCTAAAACAGAGTAAAAACAAATGGGCCTCCCAACCAGGCCTAAGCTGCCTGAGAGGGGTACGAACCCGAGGGGCCGCGAAGGACCACAGAAGGAACCACAGAAATACTTTACATCCAGTACAGAGGAGCAACGGGATTCCAAATATAGACCACGCTAGAAGAAAAATAGCATTTAATCTCTTCTTAAAGAAGTATATTTTTGCTGCCGCATTCCACATTAGCAGCAGATGAGACTAACTATTGAGCGGGGCAGGAATGTGGAGTGGTTAGCAAGGGACGTTGTTCAAATATTCCAGCAGACAGCTACTTTAATTCCATTAAAATTGCTGACAGATGCTTGGATTTTATGCAGTAGGAAAGCTATGAAATCAGAAAAGAAACATATCCTCAGGGGACTGAAAAGGCATATTTCCTATTTGATTAAGTTTAGCAGCAAAAACATTGTGGAAGGTGAAAGATTTGGAAATGTCAAGCATTGAATGTCCTTGCCAGATCAAAGAAGCCAGATTAAGTGTTAATGAGGTTCAGGGGACAGTCGGGAATGATCTCTTTTCAGGAACAGAAAGGCCTCTAAGCACACCAATGTGTAAATGTGTTTTATTTGTGAGTCCAATGTTTATTTGTGTGCAATCAGAGTTTTGTGACTAAATCTGGAAGTCATTTCATTGTTATTGCTTTTAGTATGTATTCCCCTTGGTATTTTACAACAGTGCGTAGCAGGCAACCAATCAACCAGGCAAGGTTCTCCTGTCCACTTATGTGTTTTGCATTTCGACAAAGCTTGACGACAGAGTACCTTGGGATGCTTTAAAAGGTTATCCTTGTTTAATCCAAGCAAGAACTCCAGTACAAAGTCAAACTTGTTCCCAGAGCTCAGAGGAGTTCAGCAGGCCTGCACATTGTCTCTCTCATTCTGGGACTTAGAGTAGAGCTGCCACAGCTGAGGTGGTTCAGACATCTGACCAGGATACTGTCCACACTCTGGAGGAGACCCGAGGACAGACGGAGAACTCTCTTTGAGGACATCATATTTCTTTCAGACTGGGAAAGACTTCCAGAATGAGTGTTTTACTCCTAGACCCAACACCCTTGTGATGAGGGATCCATCCATTTATCCTGTACTGGATGAACAGACGGAGCCCACCAACAGGTAGACTCCCACATTCGGGCATGGATGACTACCAAACACCCGTGCCAACTGAAAGGAAATACCGCCATCTGGTGGTTGAGAAGTTGCAAATGCAAATGTGGTCATCGCACATAGTGTTAATTACGACAAAAACTGGAATACATCGGAAAATTCCCAGTAAATCATCTTCAATATTTGAATCCATACATTTGTTTATATAAGAATATACTTTTAAAAAATGTATATTTTTAATATAGTAAAAAGCCTACCTAAATCATAGCAAAAGGATAACGTTATTTGAAAAATTCTTACCATAATCATCAGTCAGTGAAGCGGGATATAGCTAAGTTTGGTTTCATGTTTTGGGGGTCAGAAAACAGAAGATAATTACAATGTTACATGTTGGGCATAAATCTTCAGATCGTTCAAATGTCTCCACAGATTTAAAGACAGGCCAAATGTTTTCTTTTTCTTGTCTGGACACATAAATAATTGTAAGTACGTTTTTGTAAGCTTTACAAACCTCTTGATAAATTTCAAACTGTGCTTGTGTTTCCTATTCAACTACTTCTCAATTAAATTCTGTTTAGTAGTTCATTTATTTACTTAACGTTTTACATGCACTGTAGTACCATATTCTGCCACAAGATGGAAGTAATGATTCGGTAATCCTTCATACTTTTTAGGGTTCAACTGTAAACACCAGTTACTTTCTTTTTCTTCGGAAAACAACTTAAAGAAACAACACAACTGTCACCTATCAATTGGCTAGTAATTATGTACAGGCTAAAAAAAATATGTGCAAGATTAAAATCTGATCTTTTTTCTTTTAGTTAAATAACTTTCATTTTTGAATAAAGTTTTGTAAAAACCTGGGCGTCGCTTGGTGATGACGTATTTTTGACGCTATGGCGGCTCACGCGAGCGAGCTGGAGATTGCGAAGAAGAATTTAACGAATGCCATCGGCGACAACGTGAAGCAGTAAGATGAACAGGCTGCTAACGAGTTTCCTCTGTGTGGGGTTTGCTTCGCACTCCATTCCCATGTCGCAGAAAAACCATATAGTTAATTTGAGGCCTCTCGGCATGTTAGCAGCTGGCCAGCACTTGGCTATTAGCATTGGCTAGCTAATGTTTTTAGCGGTTCACTCCTGACTTTTTTTGAGGATTTTTTGTGCCGTCCGTGTAGTGCTGGGAATGATAAACGTCTGCTCTTTGTGTTTTATTTTAGTTAAAATGTGTCATTAACGTAAGAAAAAAGAACGTTCATTGTAGCTATTTAAAGTTCTTTCATTCCTCATTTGTTTTGTCCTTGCAGTTATTGGGCTAACCTAAAGCTGTGGTTCAAACAGAAGATTAGCAAAGAAGAGTTTGACGTCGAGGCACGTCGCCTGTTGCCTCAGGAGAATGGTTGGTGTGCAGACGAAGCTGCTTTCCTTTCTAATGTTTTCTGAAAAGCAATGTGGCTTATCGAAGATGTTCTCTTTTCTATCCCAGTCCACTTTCACAACGACTTCCTGCTGGCCATCCTCACACGATGTCAGATTATTGTTTCTACACCAGGTGAGTTTGATGCATCCGGATTCGTGCAAACGTTAGAGCATCTCTTCCAACATGTCGGACAATTTTACTTGCGTGCTACAAATGAGTATTTATTTGCTAATGGGTATTGTAGATAAGGTGCAAATGTGACCTCATATAACTTTATAGAACAATGCCTACAGTGGAAACAAGATATTTAGATAAACTGAATATCAAGACACATAATACACTTTTTTTTTCTCTCATTGCCTCAAGTTAAATCTGACCAAATGTCTCTTGTCAGTTACTATTACCCAAATTATCTCTATATCCTAAACACCAGAAAACTTAAAAATAAAAACATTTCAAAGGTTTGCAGGCAGAACTGTCTTTTAAACTGTATGACTTGGGTCAAACCTTTTGTGGCATTTAGGATGTAGAAAAGAGTCGCAACAGTTGATCAGTTGATGAAATGTTCATCAAAGCTCTCATGGCACACATCGTCATCATCATATTCATGACTGTAAGATTCGTCCCTGTCTTATTTTATTCAACACAGAATAAAAGGCATTGAAAGCATTTTGGATCAAGCTGTCAAATGCCAAACATTTCCTAGCTTCAAAATGTTTGGACAGTCGTTTCCATCAGAAAACTGCCAGAATTGTTCAGAAAGTTATTAGGGGTTGTAATAAATTGATTAGAAGTTATCATGACACATCGGAAAACCTCCGAACACATTAGGAAATTCGCCAGGACACACAATTCTAAAAATGTGGGCTGTTATCTAATATTTATACGGCTGCTGTTCAACCATTTACCGATATCATTAATATTGCACACAAAAAACAAATCTCTTCACTTCCGACACTGCGTGAAACAGAAACAAACGTCTTGGTTGAATGAAAGTAGTTTTTCATCTACTTCTTTATGGGAGAGGTGTGTGAATAATTAACGGTATGTACACGAAATGAAAGAAATAAATCAAAGTGCTTAAATCGAGAAACGAATGATTTATTTCTGGTTTTAAAAAACAACAACTTTATTTGGGATAGTCACTTAAGATCAAGTGCTGAGTTTGCTATTATCATCAGTGTACGCAGAGAACATGGAATAAATCCGGGGTGTGTTTAACCAGAAAATCAACTATATAACTGATTTCCAAAGGATGTTGTCTTTTTTTTTTAATAGCATCAACAAAATAGTTGTACAAATCTGTTTGGCCATACTTCCTGCTTCTCACAGAAGGAATTAATTTAATGAGTCCCAACAATACTTAATTTCCCTTTGAGATCAATGAAGTATTTTTTGTATTGAACTGAATAGTGATGTTATCAGTCAAGAGGTCGTAGCCACACCTTCGTCCAGCTTGTATTTTCAACAAAGTTGCACCAGTATAACTAAGAAAGTGACCGTGTCCCTCAAATCAGTTGATCAATTCTAATTTTTTTGTGTGCGTGTGTCCAACAAGCTGGTTTGGGAAGAAAATGTTTGTACACATAAGAAATAACCGCAATTTGTTCTTTATTCTTTCTTAATCTTCCATAATCAAATATTTGTAAAACTCACTGGCCAGAAAGAGAGCAAAGCTTTTAGACGCATCTCAAAAGAAAACAACAAGGTTTTATGAAGTCAACTGTTGTTGTTCTCAAGTCTGCTGGCGCTTTAATTGTCGTGTTGCTCTTGTGGCGTTTTGCTTTAGAAATAAAACCTTTGTAAGGTAGTAAGTAGAGTTGCTGTCTTTTTTACCCATTCAACGTCAGTCGTGTTCTTTTCAGTTTCTATAAATAATCAAACTCCCCAGTGATCTCGGGATTATGCTTTCCCTCTTAGATTTATGATTGTGTTTAGTCTTCTAAATTCCCACTTTATCCCTGTATCCGTAACCTTAAACCTGTGTGGCGCCTGAATAAGTTGTGTAATCTGTCTCGGTTTTGGTTAGTCCGGGGGAGAGAACTAGGAAATACCCTCCATACATCAAACCTGCGCTGCCGTCCGGACGCCCCCGCTCGTTCCGCTGCTGCACACAAAGGCATTTCGTGTCTACGTCTGAAGTTGCTGTCGATTCAACACTACTCTCATATTCGGGTTTGGAGCGAGTTTTCAGGACTAACCCAAAATGCGCCATAAAGTTTACAGATTACTTTAACGTAAACCTTTGAATGCACACGTTTTGCACAACTCTTTGATCTCTAGTAAAGGAGCTTAGCAGCAAAATTCACTCCAGGTGTCTGTTACATGAATAGGCCAACATACACGTATTGTATTTGGACATCTAGAGACCAAGACGACGCCTAGCAACTGATGACCAGGACCTTACCGTTGCAAGGTCACAAATAGGATGTTGTCCGACAGAAGTGGCCACAGAGCTTCATCACCAGGTTGCAACACGGATACAAAGAGACCGAAAGAGTCACTTTTACTTGATCGATGCATATTATAATTCTCCACTGGACTTGAGCAATGACTGAAAGATATCATAACTATGAAAGACGTCTTTTCCACTGAAGCGCATCACATCCCAATCCCACCACTCTTAGCTCTGACTTTGCATCCAAACAGATTTTTCTACAGATGTTGCAGTGAATGCCCCACAAAACGCCGTTTCTATTAATTTAACTTCCTTCGTCTGATGATTTTTGTGACACTCCCACTGCTGTCTCCGGTTGATGGATAAATTTTAAAATCGATTCAGAAACCATGGCGGCCATCAACATTTCCTCAAACTGAGCGCTGGAGTGTGATGTCAACGTTCTTCGGCTCGTTTTGGGAACGTCCAATTGCCATCGCATCAATCAGTGGTATGAAGGACCACGCAAAAAAAAAACAAAAATCAGATTTCAGAAGAAAAAAAAAATCTGAATCGAGTATCAAGACCAGCTGCGTTAACGTAGCCTGAGTTGACTTGTGAACAACATGAGATGTCGTCGTCAAGACCAAGAGCTCATGGCGCGTTATGGACGCCATGGAGACACTTAGAGATTCTTTTGTTGTGGCATACTCACAACTTTTGTTTACTAACTTTTGATTAAAAGTATTGCTTGACATTGGAAAAACACAAGTGTACACTTCTACTTTAATTCTCTTTGTATTCTGTCACTGGCATGTGAACTTTTTCTGTTTTCCATGGATTTCACCCAAAAAAAACAAATATCTCTAACATTTTGTGAGAAATGTACAGTATGTATGTGCCAAGTATTTTTTTTTTTTTTTTTTTTTGTACGGTACTTTTAGTTTGTTGCAGATAATAAAATAATATCCAAGTTCAGTTTAGACTGCAGATGTGCGTCATGGCTTGTGTGTCGCCACTACAGTCATAACCCGTTTTAATGCTTCTTGTGTTTCCTTCTCTGTCCTCTAGAGGGCCCAGGTTCCTTGCAGTGGCAAAGCTGTGCCTCAAAGTCTGACAAGTCAAAAGGAAAGAAGAAGTGTTCCTCCAGGCAGAAATTTGATGTAAGTCCTCATTCTTCTCTTTTTTTTTTCTTTTTTTTTTTTTTTTCAAAATTCACTTTCAGAGGAAGTCACAGTTCAGATGAGCCAATTGTTGGCATCGTGAGCGGTTGTTTTTAATGTCTGGGACAGGTAATGAATGATTCACTGCACGTTTAGTAGTTGACTCACCGTCTCGTTGCGATGTCGCGTTCGGTGCCCCGCAGCACCGCTTCCAGCCACAGAACCCTCTGTTCGGAGCGCAGCCGTTCAGCCCGCGGGAGGCGGGCGGCGAGGAGGAGGAGCTGCGGCTGAGCGCCCACACGCTGCTGCTGCCGACCCGGGGCCAGCTGGAGGCCCGCATGATGGTCACCGCCTTCGAGATGGGGCTGGACAACGTCACAGAAGACGCCATCAGCACCGTGGTCTGTGCTGTGGAGGTGGGCCGGCGTCATCCACATGCCTGCTCACAAACATTACATAACTGCTTTCTCCATCACATACGGCGGTGAAAATGAGTGTCGGACAGAATTTGTCATATTATTGTAGACGTGTTTCTGAAGGTGGTTTTGATGTGAAATGTTCACTGGAGCCTTGGCAGTCCGTACATAGAAAGAAACAAACAAAAAAAGAAATTTAAGTAATTTGTAATAATGTAAAATAACAGAGTATTCAGGTAATCGTCAGTTAATTTAGTAACCGATTAATTGTTAACCGGAGTGTTAAGACTCAAAAAATGTCATTTGCTAAAAGAATAACATCATAACAGCAGTATTTAAACCAAAACTGTAGCAAAAATGTTAACATTTAGCATTTAAGATAAAGAAAAAAAACAACCTGTCTGTAAATATGCTCTACCCAAATTTCCTCAGTTTTATCGTCAGCTGGTTCAAAACCTGTAAAAAATCTTCTTTTGTTATTCAAGTATTAATCGATCAATCCAAAAAGCAATCAACCGATTAGCTCTGTAAGGGATGGGAAGTCGAGCAGAACGGGCTCACATGTTGACGTTAGAAGGATTTTTCAGTTGCGGATGAATGCTTTGCTACAAATGCAGTTGTTGAATTTTAGGCAATAAAATGTTTTCCTTATCTAAATAAAAGAATTAAATTGGCTATCGTTTTATGTATTTCTAGTATGAAATAAAATAATCTTAAGTGATTAAATGAAAAATCTGCCAAGTGTGCCAATTTTTATTTATTTTTATTGGATTTCTCCATTAATCATCAGAATAATTGATTGCTAAAATATTTTCAGCAGCAGGACGGCTTTCTAATCGCTCATAGATTTCAGCCGGTGTCTTTTCTTTGCGATCCTCCTTCCTCCTCCCGTTCAGCGTGTGTTCAAACCCCTCCCCCCCTGTGTCATGTCACACTGTTACACACAACTTCAATTCTGAACTTATTCGTTTACGGTTTCTTTCTGTGTACGGATTGCTTGGGTCGTTTACCAACACCTGCTGAAGGTTTCACGTCACCGGCACCTTTTAGAAATACGTTTGCCACAAAACATTGGACTTCTTTTACCAATGTCGCATCCTGTTTCTTCCATTGCTTGGCGTAAATCGCCGAACGGAAACCGTGTTCCTCCTGCTCGTGCGTTGACGCCGAACTCTCATTTCAGCACCACTTGAAAGACGTCCTGACCGCCGTAATCACTCGGAGGAAGGCGTACCGGCTACGCGACGGACACTTCCCTTACGCCTTCGGCACCGACGTCACGCCTCGGCCTTATCTCAAGAACAGCCTGTCTGCGTACCACGGCATCAGCGAATGGTAGAGAGCGTCAACGTTTTCTAGTTAACTCGGGGGTGGGGGGGCGTCGCGCTCATTTTTTTGGTTTTGAGCCACATCAGGATCAGGTGTGCGTTGCTAGGGACGACGCACATTAATCGATATTTCTGTAAATGCACCAGATTTAGCCAAAACGCTGATTTCTATCTGTTGTAATGTTGAATCTTTTTGCACATTGATGTAATTTAGCAGAATACAGACTAACACTGCTCTGATTTGATTGATAAAAACATGGACAAACATAACAGCTCTTGGTCCCACTGCTTAATGATGATACAGAACCAACTGACGTATCACACATAGCTGTAATAACAAAAGCAGATTTTTCCTTCTTTGTTATGGAATAATTGCGTTAATTTCCACAACAAATTGCCGTCACCATCCACAGAAACTCTTTGGAGGATTTGAATTAATATGAGTTACAGCAACATTTTATTTCCCTTTGGGAGCAGTAAAGTATTTTTGAATTGAATTTAAAATTCAATTTTAAAAATCAACCTAAAAATTGTTGATTTTTTTTTAGGTTTTAAATTTTGAAGGGTTCTTTCACGTCATTTTCTAAAAATGTCAACAGCCCACAGAATGAATAAAGATGTATCCTATTTTTTTTTACAAGGTTTTAGGGTTTTTTCTATTATTAGTTTAAAACAAAAACATTGAAATAAAGCAGTGTTTCTTTAAAAATGACAACAAAGTTCGTACAGTGGATATTTACCTCATAACATTTGTGGCTCTGAATAACATGCATTTAACTGGAATGTGGGCAAAGTTTGCAGATTCCTTTTCTAGACTCTAGAGGGCCACATAAAACCTATTCCTGATTCGGTCCCCAGACCTTGAGTTTGACGTGTGCTGCTTAAGAGAAAACGCATAAATGTTTCTGTAGATCCAGATAAATATATACCCCTGCCGTTATTTTTGTGTGTGTGTTTTTTTTCTTTCTAAGTCCTCCTCCAAGCGCATCTCTTGCTGCGTGCCCGCCGCCTCAGGTGTCGCCCGACGACGCCGAGCAAAAAGCCATCCACTTGCTCGCCTGCTCCTCTGACACGCTACCTGCACCGCTTCCTCCAATCAGCATGTTTGACCTCCTGGAAGCGCTAAAGGTACGAAGATCAGCAAAAGTGAGTTTTTAGCACGCTTTCAGATGCTTTTAACGCTTCGTGTAACGTCTGTGTGGCGCAGGTTCATCGCGGCGTGATGCCCTCCCACACCATGTACGCCCTCAACATGGAGCGCATCCTGGTCCAGCTCTGGCACCCCAGCCACGAGGAACTGGAGCAGGACCGCATACACAGGCAGAGGCTGGCCGGTAAGGAGGGCATGCCGGTCAGCTGAGAGGCTCGCTCTGACTCTCTTTTCACCAGACTGTAGGACCGAGCTCGTCTCTGGAAACCAGTCCATCTCCAGAACAGCCACATGGGGGGGGTGTTTTCCAGGAAGTGAAAGGCTTGGATAAAACCTGTGGCTTACAGAAGATGGAGCAAGAGGAAAACCAGGAAGCTGGAACGCTGTTGTTGTCTGTATGATGTAAAACCTTTACCTGTCCAACTTTTAATTACTTGTTGCACAATAGGAAACAATTGGTTGTAATTTAGTCCGTTTTAAACTGTAGGAGCGAATGAAGCACAACAGTCTAGTTCTGGATAAAACAAAGTCTTACCAAGTGTTTTTGGTCTAGTTTCTAGTGGAAATATTGTAGTTTTGTCTTATTTCAGGTGCACTAACACACACATAATGTTTCAGCATGAAACTGGAGCTTGTTTTAAGTCAATAATGAGAAAAACTTACTATTTTCACAGGCAGATTATTTCACTTATAACATGGGAAAAAGGTATCGTTATAAATAAAATAACCTGCCAGTGGAACTAATGCTTTTCTTTTATTAATATTAATGAATTATTGTCTTAGAACAAGCTCCTTTTCTTGCTGAAAAGTTACTTAGGTTATTTTTGTCTTATTTCAAGTGTACTAAGATATTTGCACCAGAAATTAGACCAAAAATACTTTTATGCTTCTGGTGGATTTCTTGTGGGAATTTCTTCTTCAAATCTAACCTGCTGCTTTCAGGGATAACGTGTTGCATCCTGGATGTCCAAACGATGTTCATCACCTTTACGAAACTGCAAGTAATGTTAATTATTAGAAATTAGATAAAAAATACAAAAGAAAAATCTATTAAAATCAATCGGATTCAATTTGTCAATTGTACCAGGTTTGGTTGTGTACGGTGTTATAGTTTGTACACTATGCTTATTACTTCTTCCTAAATAGCATAAGGTTCCTTTTTTTCCTGTTTTATTTTACTAATTTAAGTAAGATTTTTTTTTTGAGCATCTATTAACACATAATTGTGTGATGTGTGGCCAACCTTCCCCCCCCCACCACCTTTACAATAATTTAATCTCACCTTACACGGGTGAAACATATTGGCACCATTATACCTCCGTAGATTTGGCTGCAGCAAAAAGCTATTCCTCAAAAAATGGACGTAGAAGACGAGGGTCTAATGCAAATTTACACCACACTTTTCAGATTTTTAGTCGTAAAAATAAGAGGTCTTCTGTTGACAAATTAGTATTAAATCAGAACTTTCTAGCAAAGTTCTCTAAGATTTTAGGCTGCAGTGTTGATGTGAAAATTGTTAAGTTAGTATATATTAAAAAAAAAACTACAGTAAAGTGCTGCATATGAGAAAATGCTTAAATAATTTCGACATCTGCGATGTTCAGAGTAAATGCTGGAATCTGGTCTGGAGAAGAGCTGAAGTTTACAGTGTGCATTGAACTCGCCTTGAAACATAATATCCAGAATGTCTCCTAATATTTACTAGTTTCTAGTTACAGTGTTGGTGATCCTCAGTGTTTCTACATAGTATATGTGTTCATACATTTGTTTTGTTTTTTTTTTGCTATTTTTTTTTATAAATATATATTTCACATAGTTATGAATAAAAGTCATTTTGTTTAAGCTAAATTATACATTGCGTTTTTACTACGCACTTAAGTGTGTAAACAAAGCTGCGTTTGCCCCAGTGGTGACTTGTTGGCGTCACCAGCAGCAGAGTGGGGAGAGGGGCGGGAGGAGGCCAGTGATTCAGCCACGCGCACTTCGAGTCACCTTCCCATATTTGGGCTCCCTGCTGTTTCCTTCCGGAAGCCGGGCTCTGTCCAATGAGCGCTCGCGCCTCACACGCCACAGAATGACTCAGGGTCCCCGTCTGTTCCCGAGTCTTGGACTAAAAAGCTTCTCGCTCCTTGTAAATTAGACAAAAATGCTAGCATGTATGTTCAACTTTTCTTTTATTCATTTAGCCTTATTTACAGTTAAGTGCTCAAAAATGCAGCGTACAAATATTACAAAGAGTTATGTTGTTGTTTTTTTTAGGGCTAACAAGTTACACACGTATTAAAAAGTCGTATGAAGAAGAGTGTTCTGGAAGTAAGGCAGCTGTCAGTAAGCTACACACACCTAGAAGATAATAAGAATAAAAACCGTCTGGAAGGTGTGACAGCTGTTAGTGTTTTTTTCTTCTTCTTCTTCTTTAAATGGTGCGCCAGCTGTCATTGTGTTTCACCGTGTGCAGCTGTATCCCCACGCCACCTCAGTTCCTGTGACGAGGTGCACAGTTTCCACGCGTGACCTACAAGTTCTTGTAGAAATAATAATAAAAAAAAATGTAGTGAAATTCAGAAGTGGGCAGACTATAGGAGCAAAAGTTTCACTCAGCTCTGTGCGTCTGCAACATAACAGGTGTTGGCTTCCTATTACACCGACCGAGCCAAAACAGTTCGTGTCCGTGTGCTGTCGGGAGTGGGGGGGGGGGGTTGGTGGAAGGTCTCAAGCAGCCATCTGAAGTTGCATTTGGTCCCTTATTGGCTCCGTCAGTCTCCGCAGCCTAGTAGGCTTGGAGCTGCTGCGTCAGGATGAGCTGACAGCCGCTGTTGACGTGGTCCATGACCTTCTGCTTGAGCAGAGCCAGCTCGTCTCGAAGGACGTTGGCGGAGGAAACCAGCTCCGTGTTCTGGGTTTTCAGGTTCTTGACCCTGTCCTCCAGTCGGGAGATCCTCTCCAACTTCCTTTTCCGGCACTTGGACGCGGCCACCCGGTTCCTCATGCGCTTCCTCTCCGCCTTGATGCGCTCCTGGTTCTCCATGTCGATCGGGGAGAGCGGAGGCGTCTCGCCGGACATCTCGGGCACCGTTTGCGGCTCCTCCTTGAGCGCCTGCAACCGCGGGTGCTGCTGCTGTTGCGCCGCTGCCGCCAGCTGGTGGTCCGTGTGGTTGTGTGGCGGCTGCGGGGCTCCCGGGTAACTTGTAGGCGGGTGCCTCTCCGCGACAGGTGCGGACGCGGAGCCCACCGTTCGGCTAAAACCGGCCAGGTTGGTGTATTCGGGCGGCTCCGTGCGCACCGTGCAGCTGTAGGGAATCCCGCCGCCTTCGCACGGAGCCGCGCCGGGTGCCACCCCGCTGGTCCCGCCGGTCTGAGCGTCAGGGTGGGCGGCGGGGATCTGCTGGTAGTGGAGCTCAGCTAGGGCCCTCACGAACCCTTCGGCGAAGCCCTCCTGCTCGTCGCTGACGTTCTTGGGGCAGATGAACTGGGTCGGGGTGGGGGTCGTCAGCCCGCTGCAGGACTGGATGATGAGTCTCTCCAACTCCGGCGACGCCAGCTTCAGCAAACCGACGTCGGGCGAAGTGAGAATGTCCAGGGCCTTCGCCCCCAGCTGGGGCTTGAAGTTTTTCGGGTCGTTTAGGTTCAGGGTCATGGTTTGTTTCAGTGTTTTGGGGTTGAACCCGTACACAGCCGCCCCGTCATGCTGGGAGTTGGAGGCATTTACAGCTTCGTCGTAGAACGTCGCTTCCATTTTACGGATTTTTCTAGACATAAACTTTTCTTCCAAATCCCGTCCAAATAGTAGAGTTTGAACCAAGAGTCCGATTTCTGTCGTTTTTACGGTATGTTCTGTGACGATCTGCCCACTGTCCCGAGGCGGATGCTGCCTATTGTTGGGAGTTCAACTCACTTGACAACTTTGCGTCCCGAGAAAAGTTTTCCTTTGTGAACCGTGCGCTCATCGACAAAACCAAAAACGTTTCTTCCGCCGCCGAGCTTCTGTGCGTCTACCCCCCCGTCAAGCCTCCTGTGTTGGATTGTCCTCCCGCTCCAATAACTAAAAATAACAATAACACTCCGAAAACGGGTAATACTTTCAATCACTTCCAACGTGGAGACGAACTTTATCCACCTCTAAGCTGCAGCCCCACTGAAAATAACAATGATGTCATTTCTACGCCCCGTGATTGGCTGGAGACGGGAGCGCGGGCGGGGATCGTCTAATGACATGTGTGTTGCTCCGACAACCGGCCCTGTCCCCGCCTCTCCTCGCGAGGGTTTATGGGATTAGGTAATGCAAGGCGCAGCAGCAATGTACTCTGGGATTACGTAGTGTTTTTGAATATTTAGTTACCCGCTCATTTTCTATTTGTCCATCCCGATCACGACACTTTTTTTATACGACTATGGACGCCACGACTCAGGTTTTACGGGATCAAATTTAGGCGTCAAAGCGCAAAAGTCTCGGGAGTGAATTTTTCTTTCCCTTTCTCTTTGCGTACGGCCAGGAAGTGAGCGCTGCTCGGCCGTGAAAGTCTGTTTAAAGATAGACTACAGATGATGAGCCTGACCTAGATCGAGAGTGCTTTTGTTCTAGGGGAGACGCTCTTAAAGTCACAGTTTTTTTTTTTTTTTTTGCAGTTTGTGTCAAACCCGCAGATGGAAATGTTATCCCAAGTCCCGAAGACACTTTGAAGTGCTTTGCATGAAGAGTGCATTCAAAAGCCAGTGCGTAGCTTAAGAATAAGTGTATCATAGTTTAGGTTTTTGCATAAAAAGAAGCTGTAAAATGCAAATAAAAACAAATGAGTAGAGACTGATTTAAAAAAAAAAGGTGTTTGCTTTTGCTGGAAAGCTGATGTCAACTGTGTTTCCAGTCCTGATTTAAAGGAGCCAACGCAGCTGAAGAGCTCAGAAACTAAATGCTGCCTCCTGCTCATTAGTTCTGGTTCTGGGAATCCGTGGAAAGAGGTCCCTGCTGACCAGAGAGGTCCAGGTGGGTTTTAGCTAGCAAGCAACTGAAATAAATTAGGTTCATTCAGGGATATTAGAAGATTTTAAAAAATCTCTCTTTCTGAGAAAGAGAGAGAGTGAGAGCGCCACAATGTAAAGACTGCTGAGGGACGTTTCATTTCCTGATACCGCTCAGAACTTTGGTAGCAACATTTTGGATGAGATGTAATTTCCTTTCTGATATAATTTTAGGCACCTGTAGAAACAATATAACTTACTGAAAATAAATCCCTACTGTCTTTTTCTTCATTAAATCTTATTTCTTCTACTAACAAATTGTACAGTAAAAGTACAGCTGATGGATAAAGTGTAGATTTCCACTGAGGGATTTCATAAGATATGTTTTCTATTTTATTAGTATTTGGGTCGGTGACATCACACGACGTCCAATAATTGAGCTGACCGGTAACTATTTGGGAAAGTGAAGGACTTTTCTCACATTCCAAAAAAAAAAAGAAAAGATTTTGAACCAGTGAAGTTGCATTAATGAAAAAAATAGATTTGGAATAAAAGAGGCACCGAGGTGGAGCCTTGAGGAACCTCACATTTGATCTTTGCCCAATCATGTTTACCAAATGATGAAACGTAGTTATGCTCTACCAAGTGAAATCTGAATTAATTTCGCAAAGTAGCAGAAAGTCCGACACCCTTTTCTTGTCCAGTCAGTAAATCATGGTTAGCTGTCTCAACGACAACAACAAAAAGCACAAATTTGAGAGTATTGATGTAAACTGGTTTCCCTAAAAAATATTTACAACTCATGATTTCACAGAAACAATCATTTATATAAACTATTTATATAAAATAGATTTTAAAAAATTTGTATAGGTTTTTATTTATGGATTTTCACAAAAATATTGTAGAACAAGCAGCTTCAGTACATTTATATAGGGTTAATTCACAACCAATTTGATTTTATGGCACTTTTACAAAAAAAAAAAAAAAAAAAACAACCCAAAAAAAATAAAGTTCAATCAGTTCACACTGAATTAGATTTTTTATGTTTTTCTTCTAATGAATTCCAATCCAGTCAATGTTTGGCAAGCACATGTGTATGAATGCGGTGTGTATTCTACGTAGAGGAAGTTCTGATATTATTGTGTGTGTTTTGCAAACAAGCAACGGCCCCAATGCTTAGGAAAATGCAGAGTTCGCCTGTACACCCCAGGTATTCAGACTTTTAAAAAAAAAAAGTGAAACATGCCAGTTTTTGTGACTCCCACATGCAAGGCCCTCTGGGTGTAAACTGAATCTGCACTGCTGCCTGGAGCCTCTGTGTAGCTGCAGTCCAGTCCTGCTGGTTTCCCTCACTCTATTATTCAACATGTTCTTCTCCGGCCAACTAAATAAGTCAGCAAGCTCCAAGTGAAGTTAAACTGGGATAACCAGAGGCGCTTCAAGTCAACACTGCTAGTGTTGTCGCAAAACCTGTTGTTTAAAACCTTAAAGCTGCAGTATGCAACTTTTATGTTTAAAAAAAAAAAGTGTTTTCTTTTTTACATATTTGTTAGAATTATGATTATGTTGTTACAATATAGTGTGCAAGACAAATAATCTGTAAAAATCAAAACAAAAACTAACTGCTGAAATACACCACTCAGTCTGAAACAACCAATCAGAGCCAGGAGGGGAGGGTCTTAGCGCTGTCCATCACATTTATGCTCTCTGCTAAGCTAACGCTGGCTCACCACAACATAGCCTCCCACGAATGCTGAAGGTAGTTAGTATAGCCACGGATTACGGCGGATTAACGGTTTTCCCGTAACGGTAACTTGTTTTTCCACCGTTGGCACATTGAGCAGCGTACAGGAGGTTGATTGGCAGCGCTAAGATTCTCCTTCTGGCTCTGATTGGTTGTCCGACTGGGAGCGGTGCGTTTCTGTAGACTGCTATAGTAGCACCGGGAGTAGACGGATATTTGTTTTTCTTCATGACATATTATCCGTCTCATACCAAACTGTCATGACATGGTGACAGTTTTAATAAATATCAAACAAGACAACATGTTTTTGTAAATGTTACACTCTGCAGCTTTAAGGACCCCAGTGGTTGTTTCCTCAGAAATGCCTTTTGCCTCCTTTGTGGTAGAAAGCACATCTATCTCTGCCTTTGTCCTACTCAGACTCTTATCTCTCTCTTCACAGGTTAGAGATTTCTAAGACATACACCATGTCTGAATTTGTCTCAGTGCACCTGTGTCAGGTCCAAAGAATAGTCATTTCCCATCTAAGTACCACACTGCCCCGGCCATGCTTCCTGTTTCTCTGTTGGCTTTTCCCTCCAGCTCGCCCAGCGGGGTCACCTTTAGAGAATAGCGTCCCCCCCCCCAGTCCAGCTGTTTCCTCCGCACACAGTTTTCCAGTCGGAAGCTGAAAGCCATCGGCCTCCCGGCAGCGGCGGAATGGTCTGGGATTCCTCCACCCGAGCAAAACACACACACAGAGAGAGAGGTTATGGTGCGTGTGTTGGATGTATCAACAGAGCAAAGTTTTGCTTACCTTCACGCGTGGACTCGAGAGGAGATCCAAACCGAGGCTCCGAGAGAGAGACGGATGAGATTTCAAACACTGCCTGCGCTGTGTTTGTTGAAGAGCAGCTGGTTCTTCCTGTCCCGCTGCTCCGGTTTTCCTCTGTGCCTCCACGTCTGCTGACCATTAATGGCCCAAACGCACGGCTCTCGGCCCACGCCGCCTCCTTTAGGCAGCTGCTTCAAGTAAAGAACACAACTGCACAGTGGCAAGAAAGATAAAGTTAGGTAGTTTTAATTAATATGTTTCTGTCCTTTTCAACAATCTGTTTTGTTGGAAAGTTGTCTCCTTGTGAACAAAGGCAGGGAAATCGACTCAACCGAGCGAGGTCATGCTTTTTGCAACTCTGAGCAATTCGATAATACACTTTCATACCTTTTGACCTTTCGTCCGCACAAAAACGCTGTTTAATGTCACTAAACGGTTATTTAGGAAAACGCAGACCGCAGTGGAGATTTGAGAAAACGGCATCTGTGGTTTGCGTGTGTACGCGAGAAAACAGAGATTCACGGTCGCCACGCATCACAGTGTGTAGCAAATAATCACTGATATTTCCGCATGCTTGCTTTGACATGATTCCCAATCAATATTGTCGATTATTTTAGTGGAACACAGACCACACAGGCCAGACTTTGAAAATTAATAAATTATAATCATTCACTATTTTCTTTTATTGTTATAACACAACAACTTCAATGTTTTTTTTTCTTTATTATTAAAAAAAAACAAACAAGAATTGGATTCAGACAAATTTTCTTACATAGTCATTACTAAACAACAAACTTGACGTTTGTCTTGTTTTTACTCCAGTCTGGGTGTCAAAATCAAATCAATAAAGAAGTAATAGTTAATATTATCACACTATCCCATGGCTGTAGTCTCAAACATTTGACAGATCTAAAGAAAACTCTAAAAGAACGTCATGGAACCTGAACAATCAATACTCAGACCAGTTTAAAGTTATTACAAGAGGATAAGCTGAAGCAGAATGAGAAGATATTTAAAATAAACCTGCTGAAAATAAACGTTGGTATTTCGCTGAATATTTAGTCCTCGTGCTGCTTTTGCTGAATCTGTGACGTGGCTTGGACCATATTATCATAAAGTAAGTGATTGTTTTTGAATCTTTGCCTCAACTGTCTGAAAAAGCCCGGTCTTCTGAAATGTGTGCTTCCAAAATGTAATCGCAGTAGCCATGTAATCAATGGTCAACGTGTGTTTGTAGAGCTGAAATTGTATTTAATCAGTTCGTCATTTTGTTAAAGGCGCTCCAATGATATTCCAGGGACCCCGACATTTGTAAAAGATGTGATACATAAGTAAATAAGTAACTTCTTATTACTCTAATGTACGTTTTTTTATTTTAATTAACCTATCAGAAGAATTAAAATGGTTTATTACCATGGTATAGTCTTCTTTCTAAATCCTAACAGCGTGGCTAAGGTCTCCAGAGTTTGTTTGGCTTCGACAAGAAAAATGCGAATGCTATCCTTTTTGGCCGCTTTCGCGTTCCGTCTCACCCCACCGTCCTGCTACATATCAAAGTTCATGGTAAGAAACTTGTACGCGATTAAACGTTTTTTTTCTCTCTCTCGCTCTCTACCGTGAAATAAGATTTTCGGATGAACACTCCGTGTGTTTGAGTTTGATAGCAAATGCGTCATTGGTTGCGGGGGTTTTATGCACGCGGTGCTCAAAATACAATCTGCGCTTTTGATTGGTGTAAATCTGCAGCTTTGTTATTCAAACCGAGGACACGAGTGTCCTTAAGGATAACGGCGTACAAGGCTGCGAGCTGTAGTTTTAGTCTTTCTGTATTCATTAACCAATAAAGGAATCGAAATAATAATAATAATAATAATAATAATAAGAAGAAGATGAGTCATTCATTCACTCTGGCGTCAACACTTTATTTATTCTTCAACAGTGCACCCAGGTTGATTCTTGACCGGAGGATCCTCAGCGGCTGCTCCACATGGCGGAGGTCTTTTATGTTGGGGTTGATGTGGGTACTGCCAGTGTGAGGGCCGCACTGGTGACCAGAGAGGGGCTCCTGAAGACCACCGCAGAGGAACCCATCACCATCTGGAAGCCCCAGCCGGAGCACTACGTCCAGTCCTCCACAGAGATATGGCAGAAATGCTGCTCAGTGGTCAAGGTGGGAAGTTCTCTGTGCAAGAGATGGTCAAATAAAAAAAAAAAACGGAATTGGTATCAAAGGACTCAATCCTAGATGAGGTCTTTGATAATCGCTTTATCAAACTGTCCAAATCTCAGAGGTGTCCGTAGCATTATGAAAGTAAGTTATTTCGAAACCTTTACCATCTTTAACGTGACATGCGTCCTGTACAACTGAAAGATAAATACGTGCCTCCTGCTCACACCTGTTATCAAAATTTGCAGAGGTTACAAAGATTAAAATGTACCCATTGTTGTAAAGTGTCAGTCAGGATAAGGCTGTACAGTCCGATTTATTCAATTAGAACGAGGCTCGTTTGTCAGATTAAAAGTACTTTTGGAAAACAGTCTATTAGCAGATAAGCATGTGTTTCATTAAGTCCACATTTTTTGTATTTGAAGTGTTATTTTTTTTATTTCAAACCTAAATGTTGTATTTAGGTTTCAGAAATCACGGGCCTCGCAGCATGGGTTTAATTAAGCTATGTGATGTGATTTACTGAAACACATGAACATTTCAACGAAGCTGTGATTCCTTGAAAATTATTTTATATACAGCTACTAAAGTAAGCATTGAACATGTCTACCTTTTTCATTTTTCCCCCCAGACCAGAAAATATATGTCTTAATATTTACATTGACAAAACCTTTAGACCAGATGTTGGGGGGCGGAGGAGACCCAAGTAAAACACAAAGAAATCAATGAGAAAAAGTATCAAACACATGAAGAAACGGATTTGCAAAAAGACAAAGAAAGCCAAGAAACCAGCTGAAATCTGTCTGTATTTAGAAAGCATTCCCACTGCTATGTGTTGTTTTTTTTTTTTTTAGCTAACACCATTTGCCTTACTTAATCTGTCTGCTTAGCCATCTTTCTTTACAATTTGCTAAATGTTTCCCTCATTTTTTTTCTAGTCTTATTTTACTGCTCATGCTTAGGTTGTGTCTCACCAAACTTCCTGTATTAAAAATGTTTCACATGTAGCTTTTTTTTTTGGTGTGATTTAATCTAACATTTACTCATTTTAGCTAGCGGTTTAGCTAGCCAAAATGAGGTAAATTAGGTTATCGGTTATTTTTGTCAAAGCAGTTTAGCTACAGCTTATATGTTCAGAGCGCGTTTGTTTATTAGCAATTTAAACAGGTTTTGACATTTTAACATCTCTACTATGAGACGACAACAGGTGTATAAAGGGAAGACACGCATCCTGGATTATGTGGTGTAAAATACTGCGTTAGCTACATCTTCTATAGTTGAAATTCACCTGGTTCAGAGTACAAAAATATTATCTGAATATCCTTTAGGGTGGCTAATTGTTTGAGAAGTGTAATAGATTATTTTATGCTGGAACATTCTGTAATAATCCAACACTTGATCAAACATTTGTTCCTTACTTTACAGACATACGGTGACCGGTGGTGTGGTTATATGTCGTTCTGACTCTGTTTTATCGCAGGTAGTGACCAGTGGGGTGCAGAGCGACCAGATCCGGGGCGTCGGCTTCGATGCCACCTGCTCTCTGGTAGTTTTGGATGAAAGCTTCCAGCCAGTGCCGGTCACTCAGGAGGGTGAGCGTCGTGTTAGTTAGCTTCCTGTCATCTTCAGCCTTTAGTCTGGTGATTGTCTTGAACGCATTCAGCAACTAAAATTCATGTTTCTTCCCTCCTAGCTGACGTCAACAAATGAACAAAATGCGGCGTTTGTAAAAACCTGATGCTCTCTCCTGATTTTTTTTTCTTCTGTAATTTAGGCGACCCGCAGAAGAACGTGGTGATGTGGATGGACCATCGCGCTGCGGAGCAGGCGGATCGGATAACAAACACCGGACACAGGGTCCTGAGCAGGGTGGGGGGGGTCATGTCGCAGGAGATGCAACCTCCGAAGCTCCTCTGGCTGAAAGAGGTGAGGAAGGTCATCGCCTCTTCCTCTGCGATCTGTGTGTTTTTTGTTCTTTTTCTTGTTAAACCAGCTGGTCATCTTGCATACTTTTGAACAGCCCACCAACTTCCATCTGTTTGGTGGCGATGTTAAGTTTGCGTGACGCGTGCTCATCTACAGTTTGGGTCAGCCGTCAGTAGCTACTGATTCTCGTTGCCTCTTTGTCAGAATCTAAAGGACAGCTGCTGGGACAAAGCCGCTCACTTTTTTGACCTGCCGGACTTCCTGTCCTGGAAAGCTACAGGCTCCACAACGAGGTCAGCTCCCTCGGCTTGCTCTGTTTTTGGGGGGTAGAAGGGAATTTGTGTTATACACACACAAGCGTACGCAAACCTCTTGAACCTTTGACATGTTTTGTCACGTTACAGTCACACGTTTAGCTTTGTTTTACTGGGGTTTTACATGAAAAGATCAACACGACGTAGTGTGTAATTGAAAAGTGGAAGGGGGGGAAATCGGGCATTTCTGTTTAACTTAACCCCTTAACTGTCATGATGACATAAGTGTCCCGATGGAGCCGTTGACCTACATGTAAATATTTTGAGGGCTTTAGTCTTTCCACAAATTTTCAATTGGTTTTGAGTGTTTACTTATTTCTTTCGAGATTCGACTCTGATAAGTTCTATCCCCGCTGAAGCAAAGTGACACCCACTACACGATTCTGTCAGGACCACGCTTCACTATGTGAGTTTATTGCCACACGTAGGATTTTGCAAAGAGGGCCTGGAAGTGCAGATCAGGTCTCATGAGACGAGAGAGCTGTGTCCGCTACACGGCTGGCGACAAACGTTTCTTTGAACGGTTGCTTTTAATCTCGACGCTCCCTGAAGAAGTTCAGATTTGTGGAGTGCTTGAGCAGTAATTCGTTTATCCACTAAACTCCAGCCTTTGTATGTCTGCAGTTCCTCTAGTTGCTCTTTTTCAGAAAACCTGAAGTATTTTTAGTCTAGTTTTAGTGCAAATGTCTTAGTACACTTGGAATAAGAAAGCTGTTCAGCAAGATATAGGGTTATTTCACTTATAACAAGACATTTTTCTCATAAGTAAAATAATCTGCCAGCGGAGCAATTCATTTTTCATTTAGAGTTATTGACTCTAAACCAGTGGTCCCCAACCCCCGGGCCGCAGACCGGTACCGGTCCGTGGACCAATTGGTACCGGGCCGCGCAAGAAATAATTAAATATTTCCGTTTTATGTATTATTTGAGTTTGGAGGATCTTTTATTTTGAAAATCCTTTAACCGGATTCTCTCAGTTACGTCTTGGGCGCCAACATTGAGCCTACAAGCAGCAAGATGAGTCAGAAACAGATCAGAGTCTTTGGAAAGTTTCTTTGCGAAGGGAAAAAGGCCCAGAGAAGAGACAGGAGAATGGATTCATCCCGGTAGGTGATTCCCAGATTCCAAGCTCTGCATGATCTGGTGACCGGATGTTAATGAGGCAATGAAGCTTCAAACTGCGTCGCCACGTAGAGACCAAAAACCCTGAGCATAAGCAACAGTTCGAGTGTCATTGTCTCTCATCTCTCCCAGATTTTTATTTTGAAGGGATATGTAAACGTTACCATAGAGACCAGAGTCAGAGAGCGTTACGGCGGTGGTGGAGAGGAGATGAGAGGAGTGGAGCTTGTGAGTTGTAGGTCTGGTTCACACGATTTAAAGATTGTCGGCCGATTTTCCAAACCTCTGTGACCACAGAGCCGATAAAAGTCCAACAGGTTCGGTCGGTTCGTGTGTCCAGCCACACGGCAGGAGCAACACACCACAGAACCGATTCCAGAAGAAAATCCAGTAAAACCTCCAACATACCAAACGTGAATTTAGAGTAACAAACACGGATGACGATGTGGAAGCAGTAGTGATAGTTTGTGGCTCATTTTAAGCGATAAAAGAGGAAACAAAAAGAAAAGGCGTTTGATAAAAGATGGCGGGAGCAGCCGCTCTATTTGCTGCACTATGATTTGGAGGTGAGTTATGTTTGTTTGTAGTTAACATTTTTAACTGAACAAACATAACCACATATAATAAACATATATAAAATGACCTTTACATGTAGTAATAAACATTTCCACATATCACCTCTGATGTCCACCGGACTCTCAGTTGCCATGTCAACTGTTTGGGATTCCCCTCCGTTCTTACGTCACCGCGCTTTCTGATTGGCTGCCTGTCACATTCAACAGGCTGCGTTCTGCTCCCAGTCAGGAAAAAAAAACCCACAGGCTGCGATAATCGAGCCAAGACAACGTTGAATATCCTCGATTTTAGATCGGACATATTCAACACACCACGTAACACACCATGTAACACACCACCACAGGATGTTGTAAGGTTGTCTCAAAGGGAAAATCGGAGCCAAAAAAAAAAAAGGCTTTAGCGTGAACACCAACATGCAGAAGCATTATCTGACGCCCCCACCTCCAACCCCCCGGAGGCCGCAGCAAAATTGCCAAGTCTTGACCGGTCCGCGGTAATAAAAAGGTTGGGGACCACTGCTCTAAACAACCTGCTATTTCTTGCTGAAAAGCTGCTTGCAAGTTAATTGTCTTATTTTAAGAGTACTAAGACGTTTGCGCTGGAAACTGGACCAAAAAATGGTGTAAGAGTTGGAGATTTTGCAGTGAAACTGAAATACACAGGGGGATCGTGGTTATAATGTAGCAAACTATGCAAAGTTTCAAGAGGAATTAATACTTTCGCTAGGCCCTGTTTTTAATCTCACTGTGTGGATACCAAACTGCATGTTTTGTTTTGTTTTTTTTTTCGTTTTGGGAACACCGACCTAATTTCTCGGAGTAAAAGCAGAGCAGCAGGACAGATTAAAAAAAGTTATCTGTGTTTTTTTTTTTTTTTAATTGTTGTCAAAATGTTTCGGATCTTGTGTCCTCAGCAGTAGATAACCGGATAGATATCAAAATTCACCCAATGTGCGATGTAATCTGGTATTATTCTTCCCCGCTGTCCCTCAGGTCTTTATGTACTCTAGTGTGTAAGTGGACATACTGTCCTCCAGGTGGCTGGGATCCCAGCTTTTGGATTAGCGTTGGACTGGAGGATCTTTTGGAAAACAATTTCTCCAAAATAGGCAAGAACATATATATATATATATATAAATCTAATCTCATATCTCTCACAAATATTTGCTTCATTTTGATTGTCGTCTTCTAACGTCTAACGATTTTCCATCCAGGCAGTGCGACGTGTTCTCCAGGAAGTCCTCTGGCAGGAGGCCTGACCCCGCAGGCCGCGGCAGATCTGGGTCTGAACCCAGGAACAGCAGTCGGTGCTTCACTCATTGATGCTCATGCCGGAGGCTTAGGTAGCACACCCAACGGAGACAAAAAGGAAACAAAAGTCGTGTCCAGACTGAAGCCACTTATTTTAACTGCACCAGCTCACTGAGGCGTCTCAAAAAACAACAACAACAAAAAACTCCCCTCATCCTCCACGAAGCAAGAATCCAACTCTGGAAAAATACTTGTTTCTCGTTGTAAACTTCCACGACAGGTTCCTGCAGCTGTCGAGTGCAGCGTTTTTTTAAATTTTTTTTATCCGAACCCGTTTTAGCCGAAAAGCACAGAGCACCTGCAGGAGCAGAAAGTGGCAAAACGACCTTCACTGAGACACGTTTCTGCAGAGCGAGCGCAAACAGGAGCGAGTTGTTGGGACAGGCGTCGTTTGAGCCTCGCTTAGCCTCGCTAAGTTACTGACATGTTTACGGATTTGCAGCCTCAAAAGTCCCATCAAATGAAATCAGTGCTTCATCAATCAGTCAATCGAGCCTATTTGTGTCGAAAATTTCAGCAACACGGCAGTTCAAAGTGTGTTGCATTATAAAAACGCCCCAAAAAATCAGAAACAGACGTGGGTCGAGTACCAGAAATTGTACTCAAGTAAGAGTAGCAGTACTTCGACATATTTTTACTGACATAAAAGTAAAAGTAGCTGTCCAGGAAATTACTCAAGAAGAGTAAAATGTATTTGGTAAAATTCTGCTCAAGTACTAAGTAACTGATCAAATGATTAATCATTTAATATTTACCTTATGTCTTCTAAATTTCTATGTCATATAAAGTTAAGTGGAAATTGTTATATTTTAAGGGACAAGAATGACAATAATTCATATAAGTAACAAAAAAAATAACAAAATCAGGCAAATTTAAAATGTTCCAAATCAGTTTCTTTCAGTAAAAAAAAAAAAAAAAAACTCATGAAACTTTAACAAAAACTGCAGGTGTGTGTGTGTGTGTGTGTGTGTGTGTGTGTGTCTGGTGAGTTTTTGGTTAAAACATGTTCATTTTCCATTCAGCGGGCAGAAAATCCAGAAATCTTACGCAAGTAATAGTAGAGATAGTAAAATGACTCAAGTAAAAGCAAAATGTACAGCCTTCGGTGCGGGAGGGGGGAAGCGCCTGCGCAGCTCCTGGAATCCCAACCATCTGGTTTGGCTCTGCGAGCTCCACCCGCTCGTGAACCCTGCCCCCTGACCCGCGGTCGGGACCTCTGCCAGCCGCGTATTGTTGCGTCGGTCAGGGGTCGGATTGCTCCGAACCGAAGGTTGTTGTTCCTGCCAGTCTACACGCAGGCGAGGACGCTTCCTATAAAACACAAACCAGCTCTGCAAACATTATTGCAACAGTCGGTGCCATCGCTGAATCCCACATGAAGGCTTGGGAGCTGATTTAATGCTCCTCTTCTGCATGTCGAGTATGTTATCCCTCTCACCCCACTTAGTATAGTATGATGATATTCTTTGGTTAAAACTACTTTATGATGTAGTTTTATGATTAGACACATTCTAGATAGAATAAAAAGGAGGAGTGAATTTCCACCAAAAAAAGTTTTGGAAAAAATGAAGAGCCCACTAAACTAAACCCCGTTGAAAACCTCCTGGCTTTTCCACCAAATGTTGATTTCTGAGCTCTTCCTGAGTTAGTGTTAGAGAGGAATGTCAGACATGTTGTCAGTAGTTCATGGAAAAAAAGAACAATGTTAATTTTATTCAAACATATAGCTACAAAAAGTAAAATCAGAGAGACTGATCATTTTGCGGTGGTCTCTTAATTTTTCCCAGAGTTGTATATGTATTCTTGTTTTGTTTTTTAGAAATGATATTTTTTTTATTTGTTCAAAATCAACATTTTCATATTCCATATTAAATTCGACACCGAAGCCGTGTCACCTGCCACGAAAGTCGGAAGCTGCCTCTCCTGAGCCGTTGGCACTTTTCCAACTCAGAAATTTCTATGTTTTTGGGGTTTGTTTTTTTTTTAGAAATTTTCTAACATAAATCTCAAAATTTGAGTTTTTTCCTAGAAAGTTTCCAACTTTCGGAACTCAGAAATTTCCAAGTTTTCTCTTAAAAAAATAAATAAATTTCTGAGGTTTTCTACAGAAATGTACTCCTTTTAAAAAAAAATTCAATCTAAAATGAGCCCGATACGCCGTCTTACTCCTTCCAGGTGTCATAGGCGCTGATGTGCAAGGCTTCGATTTGCCCTGCGAGGGCTGGCCAATCACGTCGCGCATGGTGATTGTCTGTGGGACGTCTACTTGTCACATGGCGGTCAGTGGATTTTAGGGATGCATGACTTCCTGTAATCAAGTTTTTTTAACTGCTTTTATTTTATTTTATTTTTTTATATAATCACTCATGTGTGTCATTTATGAGCAGATCAGTGAGCAGCCTCGGTTTGTGCCCGGAGTGTGGGGACCCTACCTGTCCGCCATGGTGCCAGACCTGTGGCTTAACGAGGGAGGACAGAGTGCCACAGGAAGGCTGGTCAGACGCCCTGCCACAGTCACCTTGTCACATATGTGGACATATTCATATACAGTACAGACCAAAAGTTTGGACACACCTTTTAATTCAATGAGTTTCCTTTATTTTCATGACTATTGACATTGTAGATTCACACTGAAGGCATCAAACCTATGAATAACACATGTGGAAATATGCACTAAACAAAAAAGTGTAAAACAACTGAAAATAGCCCTTATATTCTAGTTTCTTCAAAGTAGCAACCTTTTGCTGTGATTACTGCTTTGCACACACTCTGCATTTTCTTGATGAGCTTCAAGAGGTCGTCACCTGAAATGGTTTTCACTTCATAGGTCAACCTGCCCTGTCAGGTTAATAAGTGGGATTTATTGCCTTATAAATAGTCATGAAAATAAAGAAAACCCATTGAATTAGAAAGGTGTGTCCAAACTTTTGGTCTGTACTGTATATAACATCAAATTTAACCGTGCCGAGGAGATTGAAGCAATATGAGTTCCTGTTTTTGAAACTGGAAAACACACCCTTTCTAACAGAATTATGCGATATGGCTTAAGAATAAAATCCAGGGTTTCCCGTCAATGTATTATAAGCCTTGTTGTTTTTGTTTAAAAAAAACAAAAAAAACATTCATCTTCAATCAAATCTCCTATATATATCCTATCTCACAATAGCAAAGAATTAAATATTTTTCTGAATGTCCACTGTTTTTCATAGGATGTGCAGACATTCAGTCTTAAGTAGCGACCTAAAACTAAAAGCAAACACAATCTATTGACTTCCTGCACTCATTCACTAGAAAAAAAACATTTCTATTGTAATTCATTCATTACTCAGCTTACCTGTTTCTCACGTCCTTGTGAGCCTCCTTGTTATCAGCGGCTTGTCCCTCTTTTACTTCTCCGTTGTCCCTCTCCTCCCTGCAGATCGACCACATTGTGAAGGGCCACGCTGCTTACGCCCAGCTACAGGAACAGGCTAACCAGAGGTCAGCTCACAGCGACTCAGTTGGTTTTTCTTGCTACTGCACGCAGCTGACTGGAGGAGGCGCTGTCCTGCTGACTGCTAATGTGGATTCTGTGTGAACGGGTTAACACAGAGGTTAAAACCTGAATCCGTCCCTTTCTGCTTCCACAAGTTGTATGAAGAAAAGTGGCTGTGTGTCTGCGTCTTTAAAATTTGCCTTTGTTTTTGTTAAAGAGACAACAACAAAGAGGCTTACGTGTGCATCTGACCGGACCAAAGTGGAGTCGTTGGGCGACGACGACCAGCATCATGTTTTCGAGACCCAACTAACGATTATTTTAGTAGTCGATTATTTTATTCTCCCGATTAATCGATTAATTGGACAAAATAATAGTTTTTTTTTTGCATGTTCTTCAGATTTTTTATTTAACCATTGAAGACATTGTTATACAATATATAAGCAATAAAAGATGCAAATACATCCTTTTATCATCACAGTTTAATTCCTTTTTTAAAATAAACTAAGCTAAAATGCAATAGCACAGCACTCCTTTAGTGAACGATTAATCATTTGTAGCAGCGATTCATCGTTTTGTAGCAGCTAAAAAATACTTCTAACATCAATACGGTGTAGAGCTAATCTGATTATTGATTTGACGTTACAAATTAATAATTGACAGCTTAACATGAGAATTTGATGCAGGTAAAACTAAAATCATTCCACTTGAGCCACTTCTGAGTAGATGTTTTACAAACTTATTTTTTATCTTGAATTCAAAATGTATACATTTTTGTACAATTTTGGCTTCATAGCTGTTCTGAATGTGTTGTTCTTAAAGCAAATTGCCTCCTTTTTTTGTGTATGCTCAAGTTAGCGATTAATCGATCACTAAAGTAGTTGACGATTAGTTCAGTAATCGATTCGTTGCGATTAATCGTTTCAGCCCTAACGTCTTTAGAGAAAACCAAACGCATCACACCAAGTGTCAAACACAGTGATAATGTGGACGTTAAAGTTTGATCATTCCCATTTGCATGATTGTTTTTCTCACGTCTCTCTCTACTAAAGTCTGCTGCTTTGGTCTCAACTAGGCCCTTTTTTTGAAGGACAATTTTGTTTACAAAGGCTTCAGTTTCCATTTCATTTTCTGTTTTGGTTGTTTATTTTGCATATTTAAAATGTCTTCCAGTTCCAGTGTTAAATATTTGCTAGAAATTAACTTTATTGACCTACTATGGCATTCCCATCATGATACTTGAAAATGGTCTCAAAACGACAATGTTATCGTTTTATCGCGATAACTTCTTGTACAGTTTATCGTCCAGCACAATTTACCACGACAGGCCTGATCAGGAACACTTTCTGTCCCCAATGAACCATATATCAGGCTCACGTTAAGGTCCAGTAGGCGTCTCAAGAGTATTTTTATTTCTCATTTCAGAGTTCCCTTCACAGGCGCCAACATTTACTCGTATCTGAACAGCCACTTGGCTCAGATGGCCGGCTCGCCGCCTGCTGTGGACCTGCTGGGATCCAGCCTTCACGTGTGGCCGGATTTCCACGGCAACAGGTCGCCGCTTGCTGACCCCACTCTGAAGGGAATGGTGAGGCCTCGGTGCCACACTCTCGGCACATGAAGCTCCTTTTTCTCCTCTGAACTTTAGGGATCAATATATTTTCTTTGAATGTGTTGTAAAACTAAACAAGCGAAATATTTTATGAAGTAACAAGCTATTTCTCAGATCAGGGTTCAGCTGGTGATTCAGCCCTTCCTCTTCCTGTTCACTCGACTGTGTTGCAGGTGATTGGTCTGCCTCTTTCCCAAACCGTGGATGACTTGGCCCGGCTGTATTTAGCTACGCTACAGGCTCTCGCTGTAAGCCATGTGTTTGTTATCACTCTCTCAGCGTCTACTGTGTGCAAAATCGAAAGGCTTACGAGGCGACCCTCTTCTTCTCCTTGGGTCTGACTTTCAGCTCGGGACGCGTCACATTCTGGACTCCGTGAAAGAAGCAGGATGTGACATCAGAACCCTCTTCCTGTGTGGCGGCTTGAGCAAAAACCTTCTGTTTGTACAGATCCAAGCTAATGCTACAGGTATGTGGTGCGTTCAGGGTGATGCGTGGGAGTTACGCTGCATTCCGGTTACCTCGGCAGTGGAAACTGGGTTTGACGTCAGACCCCAAGTAACAGCTTTAAGAATACAGGATTTTAATACGGAGACGCCCATAAACATTTTTAAGCTTTGCTTTCCATAAACAAACACCATTTTTACTTTGTAGAGTTGCGGGCGCTGCATGTGTGTCCCCTAAAATGAACGTGTTTCCACCACTTCTGCAGATACGAAGAGCGGCCATATTGAAAGTTGGCCTTAACCTGTGGCAGACGGAGTTGCTCCCACTTTCCAATTGGGAAATTTTATTTCAGAGGGCGTTCCAGTAGATTTTTCCAACAGGGAAGTTGGAATTTCCCAGTTCAGACCGCAACTGGAACACAGTTTTAGCTTCCTGCTAATTGTAGAATTTTGTATTTAGGCCAAAAAAAAGTTCATTTGTAGTCTAATCAGACCAGAGAACCTTCTCCCACTGAAAGCAACCTTCTACATGGCTTATGGCAAACTGCAACTTGGACTTGTTTTGGATTTCTCTGGACAGTAGCTGTCTTAAGGGCCAGATTTGTTCAGAGTGTCACTAATTCTTATTATGGCTTCTGATGTCTGCTGCTTCAGAGTCACAAGCTTTCTTCCACCAAGGCTTCTAGTTGCTAGGGTTTATGTTCTCTGTTTTGTTTTGTTTTTTTTATTGACAGAATGTGAAACAGTCCGAACGGATCGGCTTTAGCAAGTCAATGTAGCTGACACCTGCCTCAAAAATGACGCTCTAAGTCATTGTGAAAATTATTATGAGATGGACCAGACTCTCAGACATTCTGACGTAAAAGCTCGCATAGAGCAATCGAGTCGAAGTGAAAGTTCTTGAACGTCGGGGTCGGACCCGAACTAGGCATTGCCGTTGAACACGTCCTGAGTGAAAGATGAAACCGGAGGGGAAACAGCTACAAACCACAGAGGAATCGTGGAGAGGAACAATCTGATAAACAGAGGGAGAGGTGCAACTAACCGAGGAACAAAGAGGACTCATCAGGAGAGAATAGAAAACAGCTGAGAGGAAGCAAGAGATGGGGAACAGCTGGGATGAGGAGCAAACTGACAGGCGGGGGAAGCTGAGACATAAACACAGCAGAAACTAATTCAAACTGTAGTTGTGGCATTTAGTAATGATTTTGTTGTGGTCATTTTATGTGACTATAGTGATTGTGAACAGGGTGTACGGGGACATTGAATGTTGTATGACTTTACTCTATATTATTACAGATGGAAACTTGCTCAATCTAAATCCAAGAAAAAGCCTCTTTGGTTAATGTTTTTGCACGTCGTACCTAGTGCTGTCACGATAGCACATGCTGCTGGACGATAAATTGCCCCAGAACTGATTGCGATCAATAGTATTGTTGTTTTGAGAACGTTTTCAAGTAATATAATAGTAACAGTGGCATAAAAATGCAAGCACACGTTCTCAAAGACCAATACACTTTAAATTCTAATTAACATTTAAACACTGGAACTGGAAGAGATTTGGAAGGTGCAAAATAAAGAAAGAAAACAACAAGTAAAATAAATTATGAAGTCCCTGTAAACAAATTTAGCTTTCAAAAAAATGGATAGTTGAGGCCGAAACACCAGACTGAAGAGTTTTATCATTCAGTTTTTGGTAAAAAAAAAAAAAAAAAAAAAAGAGAGAGAGAGAAAAAAGAGGCAAACGATAAATCAAGCAAATAAAAATGATTGAGTTTATTTTAATTTATCATGTGATTAATTGATTTATTGTTTATTGTGACAGGCCTAGTTGTACCTGTTAAACAAATGAATAAACCCAAAGAGGAAACCACCCAGAACACAGACGAATGAATCAAAACACAAAGGGATAAACTAAAATGACAAGAGCTAAGTAAATAAGCTGCAAAGAATAATATAAGTTCAAACAGCAAGGAAGTCTGGAAACAGGAAAGAGCCGTTGCTAAGGGTCGTTTCTCTTCTCAGCACTTCCTGTGGTGCTGCCGGATCAGTCCGAGGCCGTTCTAGTGGGCGCAGCCATTCTGGGCGCCTGTGCATCCCAGGACTATGAAGCCATAGAGGTACAGTCACACACACATCTGTTACGCTACTACTCCATTTTGGATTCATTCATGCTTACTGACTAACAGCAGTGTTTTGGCATTTAATACACCTGAGGTTAGCTTTTAATCTCTTTAGGACCTGGTGTAAAGTCCAGTGCTTTAATTTGTTATTCTAATTCTTATCATTTTTTTTAAAACCATGTCATTAGACTTTGTTTGCCCATAAAAGTTGCATTACAAGACATTTCTTAGTTTGACTAACCTAGATTTCAGCAAATATTTTAAAATCAATACTCTGTTTAGTAAAACAAAAAGGAATGACTGGATGAGCTAGAGTTCAAATTTCATGCTAATTATCTAGACTGAGGTTTTACATTTAGTTTAATAATAATTTAGTGTGAAAATGACTTTCATTTCCTAATGTTGTTGGATTTATTTAGCTTTTTTCCCCCCACAATTCTTCAAGTTCCTTGCTTTTCGTAACTGGGTTACACTGAACAAGAATTAAAGCGTGTCATAAAAAGTGTATCTTTGATGCATGGGTTGGACTACTTGTATAGTTTGATGGTCTTTTATCCCAGGCGTCAATAATTCATGCAGACCTCTTTTCTCAGTAGGATTTAATGTGACACACAGAGGTGCATGCTGGGTATCCACATAAACGAGCTTAGAAAAGGACCCAGATATGGAAAGCATCCCGTTAACAGGTATTGTTGAAATGTGACTCGGTGTCGCCACCTGCTGGAGGGAAACCAGCGTATAATACTCCCTCAGTTCTGCTGGCTGTGTCCACGGAGCAGGACGCGCGAAATATGGATTAAGATGTAAGGCTTTAAATCTTTTTTCGGGGCAAAGTTTCACAGCAACCTCGGAGCCATAGAGACTAAAAATAAGGCGCCATTATTGGGACCAGGCGGCAGCTGTTACATGGGGCAGTTGTTGTGTCTGATCCCCCAGGGCCCCCCCCCAGCTCCACGCGCTCCGCTGTCTGGATTTTGTAGGTTTAGGTAGGAGTGAGAGGCCTCCATGCATTAATCATGAGCCGACGCGAACCAGAACCACCGGAGTCGGATTGTGTTTTGGGGGATAAGTAGGTCACGGGCTGGCGTGAAATTAAAACGCGTGTCTCTCTATGCCCGCTCATGGGTTGCTGTTTGTCTTTGCAATTTTGTGCCTCAGGTGGCCATGGAGAAAATGGCCAAAGTTGGGCGAGTCGTTCAGCCAGACCAGGAGCTCAAGAGGTGAGGAAAGCGACTTTCCAAGCAGTACACGACATCAACATCCTGTATTTTCTTGGAAATTTACGCGGTAGTCAAATACAAAGCAGCAGATAAACTAAAGTGGATTTATAAATGATACATTTAACTGTTTTTACAAATGCAGCACATTACATTCTTGCATCTAACATAAAGGCCTTAAAATGTCTAACTGTATATAAAAATGTAATTTGGCCCTAAATATGTTACGTTAATTTTTGTTTTGGTTGAATTATTCAATATCGTGTGTGTGTACTTGTTTTTTTTTCTCGTGAGCAGAAGTTTGAGTCGCTCGCAGACATCTCCATTGTATTCTGGCTGGAGGCAGTTGAGGCTTGATGTTAACATACTCTTGCTGACTAGCTAGCTAGCTTTTATGCGTCTTATCAGAAGTGCACATTTGTCGCCGGTTGGCTGGACTACATTTGTTTTCGTCACTGTCTCACTTCTGTTGCCAACCCCACGCGAGGCTGCGTCCATTCTAGCAACACGTTAAGTTTGACACTGCTTGCATCTTTCAAATATTTTTTCTGTCTTAAATTTTATTCAATGTGGCATTAAGAAGGCCCGCCAAATCTTAAATTGACTTCCTGATATCTGTAGATACGCTTTTACAGCTCTACGTCTCATGTCTTCGTGACACAACCTCAGTTGGGTTTGGGTCTGGGCTTTGACTGTGCCATTTTAACAGATGAATATCAGGGGTGACGTTGTGGAGAAGTTCCAACCACCCGTAGGGCCGAAAACGGCATCGGAAGCTAAGAAACGTCTGACAGTGAACCATTTCATCCATAATCTGAACACGAAAAGCTGCCAAGTTATGGCCGGGCAATGAGCAGCAGCTTACATTTTGTATCAAGCCATGTAGGATACGCAGACCTACGTGCAAAACACTATTAATAATCTAGGAGAGGTTCAGTCAAAGTCCAATCCGATTAATAGTTAAAAAAATTTGTTTACAAATGTTTTCCACCCGATCCAAAATTATTGAACTATTTCCCAAAGAAAAATGGGACTTCTTTCCCCGCCCGTTTTTTGGAAGTGCAAAGTTCGTAGCAAGTATTGTTTCAAAAACATTCAGCAAACTGTATCAACTTTCTTGCCTCTTCATAATCAGCAAGAAAAATTGTGTGGGTCTGTCAAATAAAATCCCAATGAAAGTTGTTAAAGGTTTTGTGAGGCTCTGCATATATGATACCAAACTTTTATTTCATTATTTATTAGTAGCCTTCAGTATATATGCTCATTTAAAATAGATGCTCAGTGCTTTATTTTTTTGTTTTGTTTTGTTTTGTTGGCTTTAATAAAAATGTCTTCAGTTTTGTTTTGGTTCCAAAAAATCCCAATTGATCAGCAAACAAGATGCAATTTCAACTTCACAGCTTTTTGTTTTCCTTTCACAGTTTCTATGACAGGAAGTACAAGGTGTTCCTGCAGCTGTTCTCCCACCAGAGGGAGTACCAGGCCCTCATGAAGCACCAATGAGACAAGTGAACACACTGCAGGGCGAAACTGCAGCAGATGTCTCATCCTCGCAGCTCTTATTAATATGAATAATTCCACTTTTTTTTGGTTGCTGTTTTTCTTTCGTTTTCGCCTTAAGAAAACCCACATGCTGAAGGTTTGTGTTCGTCCTGAGCTGGCAGTTTATTGTTCAAGTCGGTATCTTATTTTTTTTTTTTTTGCTTGCTTCATCTTCATGTGCATTCCTAATAAATATTACCAATTTTGAGACACACCTGCGCTTACTTTTCACTGAAGTCGCAGCTGGGTCACTGGGGTAATGCCCTTCAGTTGGAGAGCGGCGCGTCCCGCTCCAGATTCTCCTTCCTTCCTTCCCGTTCGGTTCGCCCCGGCTGTCCTCGCGCTCTGCTGTCAGGCCGCGGCCCGCGTTCCTAAGATCAAAGCTGATAAGCCGATGCCGCCGACCGGCCCGGTGAGGAGGAGCGACAAATCCTACACAGCTGACTTAATGCGTCCAGCTTAATGCTTCGAGCAGTTATTGGACCGGGAAGTTGGCGTCTGCTAGGGAATGTGACGGGCGTTTCTATGGCCAAAGTAAGTGGGAGGGGGGGGAGTATTTAAGAACAGGGTGTGGTTAATTGCTTAATTACAGCGTTATTATTCAGAATTGTAGACAACAACTATGAAATTTCTGGCGTCTGTTTGTAGTCTTCAACCTCTTGTCGCTATGTGTGTTTGGTTTCACCCGAGTGGCGACGACTTCCGTCCGTCGCTGCCCCATGGCAACCCCGTACCTAACAACACTAGCTAGCGGTAATAGCCTTAAACGCCTCACATGACGTCTGAGCAAGACGCTTTTTTTCTTTTTGCCTGACAAAATTTTCATTAGAAATAAAACTACATATACGTGGTTAGTTCTTTCATAATAAAATTTAAGACCTGTGGTTAACGTATTAAATTTCCATACCACCTTGAATTTCAAAACGAAATTATAACATTTTAAAGTTTTATTTTAATGTATTAATTTAATACCCACTTACTGCTTCACAGTAAACTAGTACAAACGCTGGAAGAGTTCACAATGCATATACTGTATCTCTCTCTCTCTCTATATATATATATATCTGTTTTTATCTGCCTTTCAGAGGAGACCAGAAAGCCCACCCATCTCAAGTCCGAAGGATGAGTTCCAAAGTCTGGAAGCCACTGGACAAATGGCTTCTTTTGTTTTTAAAAAAATAAAATAAAATAGGGCACTACCAGTTTGAGATATAGGAAAGACTCTTTTCAATCACCCCAATGTTTAACTTCTTACACAGATTTTGACATAAGATTAAGGACTCCATGGATAGCCCAATAAAAAAAATCATAGTATTTATTTCCAAATTTAAAGGTTACTTTAAATCTAAATCTGCTACAGTTATAACCTAGTTATGGGGTAAATGATTTTCATTGCTTGTTTTTTGGTGGGTTTTTTAAAGAAAAATCTGCAAAAAGGGACTTTTGTTGCGCGTACAAAAAAGTAGTTCAAACCTCGGTCGTACAGAGACTCTCTGAAAAGCAGTTTTCAAATCTTGTCACAGATTCTCAATTGAATTCCTACCGGCTAATTTACGTTAGCCGGTAGGAATTATTTATCAACGCTCCCTTGAAAAAGTGAATCACTGAAAACAAAGCATCAGCTCAAACAGCTAAACTTGCTACTGTGCTGAAGCTACGCCAACCTGTTACAGTGACTTAAACCACACATGATGGATCGGTGCATGTGCTTTTACAGCAAGATCAGCATCACGAAACTTTGTCACTCAGGTTTATTAATCAATATCCCCGAATGAGAAGTGGAAGTGAATCAGTGGTTAAACATCAGTCATTGACCCAGTTGGAAGCAGTTATAAAATCTCGTCTGTTTCACCAGAGAGAAAAATATTTAATTTAATTTATTTTAAAGCTGCTAGCCGCCGTTTTTATTGAGCCAACACATCACGGTCAGTTTTCTATTAGTTTGGCTATTTAGTTATAAATCGGTATTTAATCTTACCTCCTAAAATCAAGCTTCCACAGAGTAGAGCAGTTCCTCTGTTGACATCACATAAGGCAGCAAATCAGTTACATTTGAGCTCTTTTAGTTTTTATTTATTTATTCAATTACCCACTTTTGAGGTGTTTATTTGTATCCTACTGCAAAATGTAGGAGCGTAACAGGGATTTAAGGAATGCTTGACAACACATGGATGTTGTTTATGAGGAGGACCCAGGCAGAACAGAATGGGCTGATTTTTATTATTTATTATTTTATTATTAGTTCAGACTGGATGCAGTGCCACTGTCCTTTTAACGCACGCAACAATGTATAAGGTGAAAGCAAAATGTATTTACTTCTGTTAACCCATTACAAACACGTTATATAAGAACAACTCTGCTTCTACGGTAAGACGTTTTGTATTCATCGCATAGATTTGCACGAGAAGCCCGTTATTCCAGAGACGTGGGTAATTCGGGTTCAGCTGGTGGCGGCTCACAGCCTTTCCTATCCAGTGGATCTGGAGTGTAGCGCAGGTACTTCCTCCCAGACGGCAGCTCCTTGCTGAAGACGCCGATCGGGAACAAAGCGGCGGCCTCGTCCTCGGGCATGTTGGGAGGCACCATCACGCAGCCTCCGGGCTGGAGGGAAGAAATGCAACACGTGGAATTAAGGTTTTTCTACTTTTTTTTTTCTACCACAACCTTTAAGTTATTTTTAGAGATTTTACGTGATGGAGCAACACAAAGTAGCGCACGTAGCTCAAGTGGGAGGAAAATGAAATGGTTAAAAAAAACTAAAAAGTGTGGCAATGCTTAGGTGTTTAACTCTTTTTAATCAGATATCCGTGAATAAAAATCGACATGCATCTTAAACAATGTGGTGGCCAACAAACCACCATATGAAAACAGACATGTCAGATTAGGCCCAAATTGACCATGTTTGTCTATATCACCCTGATGGAACATGCTGGGGGAATGATCTGTAGAAGCTTAAAGCTACAGCAGACTCCAAAAATCTGCTGTTGTAATCTCATTAAAAGTTGTTTTAAGCACCTTCCACAAAAAAAGCAGACTGCATCGAGTAAAAACGCAGGCCAGATTTTCAGATTTTAACCTTTGTGTTGGGTTATCACATAAAATCCCACTAAAATTCATGAGGTCCATTCTTATTGCTGTGTGTCGGGCTCCTGTTGAGGATTTTTGCTTTCAAAAGGTACCACACACCATCCACTCGGTGGGCGTGGCCACTCGTTTCTGAGCGGTGAGCTGGAGGCTGTCGACCACGCGCAGGATCTCATCGAAGCTGCGTCCCGTGGTGTGGGGATAGAGCAGGGACAGTTTCAGCTTTTTGTCAGGCCCAACAATAAAAACCTGGACAAAACAGGGGAAATCAGAGTGGGAGGTTAAGCGGGTCTCAAATCCTCAACTCAGGTCGCAGATTCAGGGTTTTCGAAGTGAACCGCAACTTCATTTCGGAAACCCTGACGTGGTTGAAAACGACATGTGGTTGTGACGCTCACGGAGCGAGCAGTGACCGGCATGCCGTCTTTGTCCTTCTCGACGGGGTCCAGCATGCCCAGAGTGACAGCCAGCTCCCGCTTGCTGTCTGCGATGATGGGATATGGCAACTCGTTGCCCTCAGACTTCTCATAGTTGTAAGCCAGGATGTCCTAGTCAGAGAGGAAACACGCAGGGCCTTGATGAGTTTTTTTTTTAAACCAAAGCAGCTGCCAAGATTGCAGAGCTTACATATCCATTTATAACCAAAACCAGTGGTGGGCACTGCTAGCTAAAAAGTTAGTAGCACTAACCATAGAGCACTACTCATTAGTAGTTAGTTCCATTAACACTAATGCACAACACCAAGCGGAAGCTAATGCTAAAGCGCTACAACATTACAGTATTTATCTCAAGCTAATGCTAAAGCGCTAACTTCAGTTCAAAATATATCTGTCCTTGAAACTGTTAAGTACTATTTTAAATTTCCTTTTTAATTTACATCTTCTGTAATTCCATTTCAGATGTTTTATTAATGGTTATATTTTGCTCTCTATTGTCTGTGTTTTATTTTGTTCCTTTATGTTTCTTGTTTGAGATGAAGTTATTGGGGGAAAAAAAGAGAAAGCGAGTAGAGGAAACAGAACTGCTGCTATAAAGTCTCCACACTTCAAAATAAGAGCCCAAGCATAAATAGGTAATTCTTAGACCAATAACTGAAGATTCAACAAAGAGGTAAAACTTTATTCACCTGCCAAGTAAATTAGTGCGTTAGAATGTGTCTGATAGGCGCGCTAAACGTTTTCAGAGTTAGCAAAAGAGCTAAATGAACCATTAGCTCTGAAGTTGGCGGAAAACTTTAAAACATGGAGCATACTGTATATATTTTGTTATGCTACAACCGGAAACTTTAAGAGTAATAGATCAGTACAAAGTACAGTAGGTGTTTGCACGACCCCAGAAGAAGCTCTTTCTTCTTTGCAAAGCCGCTAAAAGTGAGTCATTTTGAAATAAACTTCGGTCTGGACTTTTACCAGGACCCAATAACAAACGAACATGTCTTGCTCTGAACCAGTGCTTCTCAAACTTTTTCAGGCTGATAACCATTTAACTCATTTAACAAACACTCACGGACCACCTGCCTTGAAGTTGCCCCTGCAGTAACACAACATATTAATATATGCAACCTGAAATAAAAGTACTAGTCTCTTAACACACTTATTGTTGTCTTCTTTGTTCATCCTATTGACAAGTCCATGATAGAACCACTGGGCATTTTGAGTTATTTACAGATTCTGAAAGTGTGGATTCTTAGCTTTGTTTTCTTTCAGCCCGACTTAAAATAAAATTATTTACAGATGCAGTTAGCCAGCATGGGTGCACCACTACTCACCGCCTTATCACTGCCATATTGCACTCGGCACCAATCAGCATTGCCGCCTCAGGCCGGGCACAAAACTAAATCTGCATGCCAGCGGCATGTCTTTTCTAAAAACAAAAGTTCTGCAACTAACCTCGAGAAACTGAAAAATATAACATAAGCAATCCTGGCATTGTTTTCTATCCACCTGTAACTTTAGCTTTTCTTTTGAGTCATCTTGTCTTAAGCTTCTTATCCATTATTATTTTCAATCACAATCCTTTGGTAAGCTATCCGTATGCGTCGTCGCACTTTGTGCTCTCGACACGGCAAGTACCGTCGATGTTTACGGCTGTGACACGACAAGACGTAGGCAGTTTCGAGATCTTTCATGAGGCGCTGCGTATCACCTTGCTCCAGCCGTGGTGATCCTCCAGGTTGTCGACGGACAGAGCGATCAGCTTGACGTTGCGCTTGCTGAACTCGCCGCTCAGCCTGGCGACTCGACCCAGCTCCGTGGTGCATACAGGGGTGTAGTCTCTGGGGTGCGAGAACAAGATACCCCACCTGCAGAGAAGATGGACATTTTAGAGACTAGCAGGGTGGGGGGTTTCAGAGTTCTGAAGTAGGTTGAAGTAGGAATGATAACAATCTGACATTTGAACGACAGGATGTGACCTAATTTTTGCTGCACTGTATATGACCAAGGAGCTACTTTTGTTCAGGTCAGGAACATAATCAATGAGGTCGAGGTTTCATACTTGCTTGACGTGTTCTTTTGTCTCACTGTTGAGCTAATTTTACACGTTGAGATGAATGATTGCTATTATTTCTGAAACACATCCTATAATTTGTTACTATCTCCACCAAGAGTCTTCTTGAGCAGCCTCCACTCTTTTCGTTTCTGTGACGTTTTAGTTGTCTGCCTATGGTCTGGCAAAGAGGAGGTGAACAGAGATGTTCAGTCCGCATCGGCCATGCTTCCAAATAGTGAGAGAGGAATGTGTAAGACATTTTATTGCCGTCAAAGATTTCTTGGTCCTACTCCCCACTTGGCTTTTTACAGTTTCTGGTAAGCTTTATTGAGCTGACGCATTAGGTACAGTATGTCATCCCACACTTTAGCCACTGGGTATAAAATTGGACCCAATTGTTTAAAACTTAAGCGGAGCCCACACCAATCTTTTCTCAGTAGCCAAAGTTCAAACCCTCTGTACAGAGCCAAACATAAAAACGAGGAGCTGGTTCCTAGGCTACCAATATCTCCATTACAAACTGTACAAGCCTCAGTTAGCATATTGAATAGTTAGTTCATGAGAGAAAAGGGAAAGACTAAATAAATGTGTCGATTTTGGAGAGGCTGACATCACAAAGTCTTTTTTATGGAACATGGAAGCCGTAACAATGTTTCTACTATGACAAGGTGACACCAAAATAGAAACTTTCAGCCACGATGTACATCTCAAATCAACTGTCAATCACAGAGGTGGAAAGGGGATGGCTTCAGTTAGGCCGCCAAAGCCTCTGGAAACTATACACTCATTGAATTTCCATGAACCCCTCAGTATACCCAAAGTTTTCTAGAATTGAAAATAAGGCCATATGTCAGACAGATTTTGCTTGGCCCAAATTTAGGTCTAGGACTGGCGCTAATCGATATTGCCTCAGAAATTTATAAACCTACGATCACAGCAAATGAGGGCAAACCCCAAACATGACACAAGAGACTGATAGGGTTACACAAAACTGAGTAACTTAGTTGGTGAACGTGGAAGTTCTTTTAAACTTTGAAGCACTCATTGACTTAATTCTTTGTAAAAAGGTTCTACCTTCTGCTTTGCTGCATAATTAAATGAGAGAATGTGCTAAATGAAAACCTTTTGTTGATGGGCTATGTTGCTGACAGAAAAATAACAGGATGTGACCTGGTTTGCAGGCGAATTTTTAATCTGATGACGCAGGATTTTTTTTTTTCTTTCCCCGTAGGTCAGCAATGTGATTGTGTGAGGCATCTTTGATATGACCCATATAAAACTGACATATTTCAGCTTATTATTGCTGTTAATCTGACAGACAGGATCCAGTTGTATGTATAGATTTATCTGTCTCCACTGCTGAACAAGTGTACCTCAGACGCACACAAAGCAGAAATCAGAACGCTAACAGGAATCACACAAGGTCAAACTCCTCCACCCTTCCTTGTTATGCTGACTGAATTATCATCAAATCACTGCAAAGATTTCACACAGTCAATAATCTACAGATCTTTACTTACGAATCACCAAAATATTCGTGGAGTTTCACTGTCCCAGCAGTGCTCTCCACCTCGAAATTAGGAAGCTCGTCTCCAAGCAGCAGCCCTGGCATGTTGGATGTGGTCGAGGGTTGGCCTGCGAGAGACGGCTTTAAACAGAGAGAAGGCGGAAGGTTTTCTCTGAAACACAGCGCGAACAGCGAGTGGGGTGGGTGGAGGCGGTAGGATGGCGTGACCACGATGATGTGTTCATGTCACCAGAAACCACAAGCTGTTCAAAACACACTTAGTCTTTCTATCACTCTGTGAAAGGTTGAGTCTAACCAGGGCTTTAAGCTGAAACGTGGGATAACAATAAAGAGCAAGATAAGCAAACTGAGCAAAGGGGACTAGGAGAGGTTTTGTTAGTTTTTATAGGACGCCATTTTGAACTACCTGCTACAATCGGACCAAGTCAAGTTGTACAGCACATTTCAGCAACAAGGCAGTTCAAAGTGCTTTGCACCATAAAAACACAGCACAATAACTAATTATGAAACAAGCATTACATTGTGTCAAATGCCATCAATATTATCAAATGACATTTACAACAAATATTTTGATCAATGTTCCATTTACTGGGGTGCTGTGGTGGTGCAGGGATCAAACACAACCCAGATATGGAGGCCTTACTCCTCAACGTGGCCGTCGCAGGTTTGATACCTGGCCTGGTGACTTTTGGCGCATGTCTTTCCCTATCTCTCATTACCCACTTTCCTATCAATTCACTATCAAATAAAGGCCGCTACAGCCAATAAAACCTAAAAAAAACCAAAACATTTCCATTTACTACTTATCAAAGGCAACTCCAAACAGGCGTGTTTTAGTCTAGATATAAAGGAGCTTAATGTTATAGCTGTTTTTTTGTTTTTGTTTTCTAGAAGTTTGTTCCAGATTTGTGGTGCATAGAAGCTGAACGCTGGTTCTCCATATTTGATTCTGGATCTGTGGATGCAGAGCAGACCAGAACCAGAAGACCCGAGTGGTCTGGGAGGGGTGATACTACAACAGCAGATCATTAATTTATTGTGGTGCTAAAACGGTCAGTGATTTATAAACTAACAGTCTATATTCTCCAAGCTACAAGGAGCCAGTGGAAGGACTTTAGAAACGATGTGATGTGCTCCATCCTCCTGGTTTTAGTGAGAACAAGAGCAGCAGCGTTCTGCAGCCTGTGACTTTTTAAGCAAACCTGTGAAAACACTGTTGCAGCAATCAATGCAACTAAAGATAAACCCATGGATGAGTTTCTCTAGATCTCACTAATCTTAGAAATGTTTTTCAGGTGATAGAAGGCTGATTTTGTAACTATCTTTAAGTGTCTCTGGAGGTTCAGGTCTGAGTTTATCTCCCGGATTTCAGATCTGAGCACAGGTTTCTGAGCTGTAATAACTGAAGCTGTGCGTTGACTCTAGATCGTTCCTCTTTAGGTCCAAAAGATAATATCAGCTAACCAGACTTGATTTCTGACTACACCCTGACAAAGCAGTTACTTTACTGATTACTTGGTTGTACAAGTAAGGAAGTTAGGCTTCACTAATAATTACTTTCAGCAGCTCCGCCCCTTCAACATAAACCTGATCGCCATGCTGAAGGGCAGCATTTCTTCAACTATACACTCTCTGACCAACTTCTTCAACTCTCCCCCACTGTTTGGTGGTTGGACCAGCCGGTGGGACTTGCTCTTTCAGATTGACTGTGCCATGAAGCTGCGACTCCCAGTAGTAGGAGTTTCCTAGCGCAGCATATTTTTAATGACTTACAGCGTGAACAAACGTGTGATTTAAAAACGCGTTTCTTATTTAATGGAAACACCGCGATTGCGGAATTGTTTTTATGACATTAGCGGAAGATTGACAACGTTTTGCATGCATTTGTAATGGCAACACACACCGACATTAACCCATTGTTGAAGTGGTGAGGTGGGACATCTAACTTCGAAATGGATTGGTCTGTAGCTGCTTTTCCATTGACCATATTATTATGCAACTTATAATTACCAAAATAATTTCACGTAATAGAAACACTCTTAACGTCTAAAAAAAAAAAAAGTTTTTTCGCTAGGATGAAATGGCTTTTCGGCTGAATTGAAGTTGAACTGCAATGGAAACACTTTTTTTTTTTTTAGCATTGTAGTCATGGATCAACAACCGGATGTTACTACTGGTAGAAAATGCAAAAAAGATGGCAGGAAGTGGTAAGAGGATTATGAGAATGTTTTCAATGACTCACCACATGAAGAAACTTATTCAGGTGTGATTTTTAATTGTTTCTTATTTAATGGAAACACAGCAATTGCGAAATTGTGTTTTTATCTTCGACATTAGCGGAATATTGACAATGTTTTGCACACATTTGTAATGGAAACGGAGCTCATGTTTGACCCTACACACAGAGTTGGCTAAATAAAATAATTTCTTCTCTAGATAGTTTTATGTGTGGCAGATAATAATTTAACCTTGTTTCTTTCGTGAAAATCTGAACCATGGTTTTCTCAGAGTACCCTTGAATGCAAATATTTTTGCAGAGTTCGAGAAATCTCAAGGAAAATAAATAAAGACAAATTGTTCTCCAGACGGTTTGTAAGAACCTAGCAGTGTTGCGAGCCCACGTGATCGGAGGAGGGGGTGAGGGGTCCGGTTCTAAACTGGTGCCAGATTAACCCGTGTTTGGATTGGACCCGTTTGCAGGGTGGTTTGCGCCTGAGCGCAGCGGGACTCAAGAGAGCCGCGCGGACCGGTGCCCCACACTCTGTCAGAGGAAGCGATGTCCTCCCCGGGGAGCAGACGGAACAGCTGCCGAGGAGCCGCGGCTGGAAGCAGAGCATCGTCGGACTCGGTCCCCCCCGGGCGCCGCCGGGCCTCCTCCAGTTGCCCTTACTTCTCCCCCGGCGCGCAGGCCGAGGACTTCTCCGTCAGTCTGAGCCAGCCCATGTTCGCCATAACGCTGCGGTTCCTGCTGGCGGTGGACCTGTGGCTGTCCAAGAAGCTCGGGGTGTGCGCGTGCGAGGAGTCGCCGTGGGGAGGCATCCGGCCCCTGGTGCGGCTGGTGGAGTTCTCCGGGCACGTCGCCCCGTGGCTGGTCGGCGCCGTGTACACTCTGCTCCGGGGGGAAAGCGTGGCGGAGCAGGAGCTCATGCTGAATTTGACCCTGGGTGAGGACAGAGCTTGGACTAGGTCTGGGTTGGAATAATTCCGACTAATTTTTCCATTTCGAAACAAATCATTTGGACTCATTTCCTCACTTGAGCCATTTTAACACCTCTAACCTTTCTGTTTGATTCAACAGGTTCATTTTACTGACCTATCTTTGTTTTTTTTTTGTTGTTGTTTGTTTTTGTCACCAAATTTGATAGCGGACGCGTGCGCGCTATTACGCACAAACGTACCAATAACTCGGCAAGACCTTTGGCAGTCATTGTCGCGCTCTGCTGTTGTCTGGCCTAAGCTGTGCAATAATAATGGCCGTTTAAATAGCGCAACGAGCTAAATCAGTCTCCCCATGGGTCACCTAATGTACAGTACAAATGGAACTCCCCCCCCCCCCCCCCCCCCCCCCCGACCAACAAACAAGAGGTGGGTTTGGCGGGGTGGGCTTCAGTTGGAAAACCAGTTTCTGAGAGCCACGGTAATGAACACTTTCACGTGTGTTTTTTGTTTCTTGATTGATTGCTTTAAACCCTTTAACAATTGTTTTGCGCTTTATTGAGATACCACAGCTATTCTTGGAACACGGGGGCCAAATTCGCATGACATGTTTTATTGTTAATGTCAGACGGCAGGCATACATCAGAGGCCTGTGCGCTAATCATAATAAAAACAACTCCAGGCCATAAATGGCAGTAAACACAGGAACATGAACGACTTCCAGGTTTAGGTTAATGTTGGAAAAATACTTAATATTTGTTTCAAAGTACTTTAACTAACCACCGGTCGGTAGTCTAATGCAGCTTTTTATGTTCAGCCTTGACATTGTAAACAATAATAATAAATAATTGACCTACTGTTTGTCAAAATAAGTTAATAGCTTAAAAAAAAACTATAGTTTCAAATTAGAAAAGTATATTTGAAATTATTTTCTGGCCCAAATTAAGTTTGTAATATTTAATTTTCGTAATAGAAAGAGAGAAAAAAAAAATCAATATTAATCCAAAAAGTACTTAGCAAAATTACATCCATAGTAGAAAAGAAATAATAATAATAATAAAAATCACTCACTTTCTCCCCATGTTCAAAATTTCTCAGCTACCTGTCCCCAGTGTCTAACTCACCAGAACCACTTTAGTCATTGAGAACTACTATAAAAAAAAATTTAAAAGTTGTATCTGAAAGAAAGTGACCTTGTCTATTAAGAGCTTTGCTGTATCTCTCTTTCTTGTAATTTGAAGCATTTTATGTGAAGCCGTTTAATGTAAAATGTTCATTTACACCAAATGGCATTGGTTGCCCACTCCCTGTTAAACCCTTCAGCCAGTTATCGCCACAGCAACACCAGTTTCCTGTTATAATGTGACACCTTACACATTTAACACAATTTTCAAACAACTGAATATGTCTCGCTTCCGCCACTATTACACACGTTCTTCGATCAATTAACACTTTGGATCAAAATGGGATTGCTGTAAATAAATAGTTGAGAAAGGGTTTTTTGTCTGACTTATTCATTTAGTCTAGATCATGTGTATTTCACTCTAGTGGCCCATTGATTTTATTTTTTCTCCCATCGGGAAGAAGAGGGTCACGTTTACATAGTTGCTCTTGATGAGAGCAATTGATAAAAGGTATGTTTCTTTCATGTCGGCTGTTCAGAAGCTGTCAATGAGAATTTTAAAAAGTAGCCATATTTCTGATTTTACTTTGCTGTAACCTCATTAAATGTCTCTTCATATTTCTCTCGAGTCTTACTAAAACTGTTTTAGACATTGTGCGTCCTATTAAAATCACAAGAAATAAAGGCTTGAAATATTTCACTATGTGTAACAAATCTATATAATGAGTTTTACTCTCAAAAATGAGTTTGAAATATATTGAACTTTTTTTTTTTTTTTACAATATTCTTCTTTTTTTTGTTTTTAGATGCATTTTCTTCTTGCTCTGCTCCTGATCTAATTTGTGTTTATGTTTATGGGCTCTGTGTACGATGCCGTCTGATTGAGGGTTGCATGGCCACTGTTGACATGCACAGTCCATGCGTGGGTGAAGTGGGTGACTCATCTGGTTGATGTCTCTGCTGATTCTTCTCACTAAACATCTCAAGGTCATTACATAGCCCTGCAAGGCCAGACAAATTGGTTTGTTTACCAGAAGTGGTAGAACAATATGCATTTTCTTTTTAAATAACAACTCGTACTTGACAAGAACTTAATTGTAGAAGTCTTGCTAAATCCTCTTAATAAATATACTATTGGATGGTTTGTATGTAATGGTTCTGAGACATCGCGCAAGAAAAAAAGTTCTTTCCGGATGATGTGTCAAGAACAATCCAAGAGATCCCCAACCAAGAAGAGAATACATTTCCATGTTCTTGCGTAGTAGTGGTGTTTCTGTTCAGTCCTCCATGGTTGTGTTGAGTCGCCAATGTTTCCGTGAAGTTATCTCTGTTTCTGTTGAGTCCTTTGGGTTTCAGTCAAGTCCAGGGCTCTCAAACTCCAGGCCTCGAGGGCCGCAGTCCTGCAGTTTTTAGATGTGCCACAAGTACAAAACGCTGGAATGAAATGGCTTAATTATCTCCTCCTTGTGTAGATCAGTTCTCCAGAGACTTGCTACTGACCTAATTATTCTATTCAGGTGTGGTGCAGCAGAGGCACATCTAAAGGTTGCAGGACTGCGGCCCTCGAGGACTGGAGTTTGAGACCCCTGGTCAAGTCCATCCTTTTTCTCCTGAGTTCTCCTTGTCTCCATTGAGTCCTCCATGGTTCTGCTGAGTCCTTCTTGTTTCCATTGAGTCCTCTTGGTTTCCACTGAATCAGTTGTATTTTGGTTGAGTCCTTCATGTTTCTGTTGTGTCCTCTTTGTTTCCATTGAGTCCTTTGTGTTTTTGTTAAGTCCACCATGTTTCTGTTGAGTTCTCAGTGGCTCTCTTGAGTCTTCTGTTCTTCTTAAGATGTCTACTATGTTTCTGGTGCATCTACTAACTTGAGTAAGTAGAAACTCAAGATTCAACAGAAGCTCCTATGTCTACAGTTTCCAGTGAGTCCGCTTCCTCTTTGTGATTCTACTAGTTTACCTTGTGTACTTACTGTTGAAGCAGCCAAAGTTTTACTCATATGACTCAGGTCAGACATTCTGTACGAAGATTTGAATCACTACCCCTTGCTAGTGATGTCCAAAATATCTGTGACAGGCACGCCTGTCTGGTCATAGCCTATAGTTTCAACGGAGGAAGGTGATGCGGAAGTCTTTGTTTCCTGACATGTCTTCTTACACTATTGAAATGAAGAGCAGGCGCACAGTATTGGACTTTATGTAGACCTAAAATTAATGGAAAGACTTTATGAATATCTTTCAAGTGTAATCCAATGTTTTTTATGCCTCTCTCCAACTTCACAGCTCTAATTTTGGACCTGCTGCTGGTCAGAGCCGTGAAGACGCTGGTGAGACGACGGACGCCCGTCCAGAACCGCTCCGACATCCTCTCAGCCTTCTTCGTGGAGCGCTACTCCTTCCCCTCGGGCCACGCCTCGAGGGCCACCATGTGCGCCCGCTTCTTCCTCGCCCAGGTGGCAGACACGGCCTCCATGAGGGTCCTGGTGGTTAGCTGGGCGGTCCTGGTGAGCTTATCTCGGCTGCTGCTCGCCAGGCACTATGTGACGGATGTGGGCTTTGGCTTGGCCATGGGTTACTGCCAGTACAGCGTGGTGGAGAGGTTGTGGGTGACTTGGGACTCTCTGCAGGACTTGCTTTTCATTCGACTGAGGGAAAGCCTGGACAGGGCTTATGAGGGACTGTGGATGATAGAGTGGAAACATTAAGTCATATGTGTGTGTACGTGTGTAGGGATGTGTGTGTGCGTGTATGTATGTGTGTGTGTCTGGATCAGCCTTTGTGTTGAGAAAATGTGTAGGCTGTTTGTATTTAAAACCAAAAATCCTGCTGAATTTGAGTTATTTTTCAAATAAAGTCACGTATGTGCTGTTCTGAACTGGTGTTTCTGTTTTCTTCTCTGGTTTGAGAACGTCTAACGCGGTCGCATACTTAAAACGTTTGAAAATCATGTGTCTCAACCCATGGTGGTGCCAACCCATATGAGGGTAGGTGGATTCTCTTTGGGGGGGAACTTAAGTTTGTCACTACAGAGCAGTGGTCTCCAACCTTTTTATTACCGCGAAACCGGTCAAGACTTAGCAATTTTGACATTCTGACATTTAATTACAAAATGTCAGAAATAGATTTCATGAATAAAATATTAAAAAGAAATTTGCAGGTTTCTCTCTGGGCGCTCCGGCTTCCTGCTACAGTTTAAAATCATGACTGTAAACGCATTATATATTTATAGATAGATATAGATATAGATATAGAGACCTATATCTATATCTATCTATCTATTGATAGATATAGATATCTATCCATTTACCTATATATATATATATACAGTATATTTCTAATTTGATTGAGGAAAATATCCCTGATGAGAAAATAACCGGTTATTAGATATGTATAATATCTAATATCAAAAGATATCAAAATATCTTTTGATATTTCAAAAGATATCATTATTAAGTGGGCAGTGACGTACAGATTAAGACACTTTATCAGGGTTTCCCTCAGTGTATTATAAGCCTGCTTTAACTACCCGTAACATGTAATTACCCAGTAATATTTCTACCTTTCCTGTCTACTTAACATCTTTTAATACAAAAACGGTGGACAGGCGGTGATCATTTCCATAGCAACGATCAGAAGCAAGACCGTGCCACAGAACTACAGTGAGGTCATAGATGACGTCATGTACAGTTTAAGGCTCCCAAGAGTCAGTGCAAGAAGCACAAATCCGCTGCCAGGAACCACAAACGGACCCCCAAAACGTCAAAGCTTTCGCTATTCTTAATTGTAACACCTCAGAATCACCCCGCCATCCTCTGTTTTAATAGTCTTTGGGTCTTAAAAAGTGTTAAATGTCACAAAGTCTTGTCTTTCACACTGAAATCCCGTCCAGGTGTAGCTGCGTGTTTAGCTCCGCGTGCACCGCGTACAGCAGCGGTTCGCACGTGCTTCCTGATGAGGTTTGTTTGTGTTTCAACGTGAGCTGTCGGATTTCACGGCGCAAACTATATTTATGTGATCCCTGCTGGCGGGGAAAGTCAGCTCCCACTCACCCAAGTTTCCGTCAGCTGCTGCCGGGCCTCTTGACTGTCATTATCCTGTGCGGCGCGTCTCTCGTGTTTCAGTGTTGGTGAACTGAGCCGCCGACACCTTCTGTTCAGCGCGCCGTCACCGAACCAAGCAAAACCCCGCGTCTAATGTCATGACTTCATCCTAAGGAGGTTAATGCGCGTCCTTAATGGCGCCGGGGATCAACTGAAACATTATAAGCAGACAACTCAAAGCTGTGACGTTAAATGCAGTTTCCCTTTTGTCCGCCAGGGGGCAGCATGCGACATCTGCTCATTATTGAGATATTTCTTATCAATTATTAGTTTATATCGCAAGACAATTTTATTTTGAGGTGACAGCTCCTAAGTATAATGTTGAATTTCAATAAATGTAAGTGTATAATAACGGGGGTTGGTATTAAGGTTGACAGAAAATTCAACGTAAATCTTTTTATCCACCATAAAATGTTCAGACATGGAACTTGTAATGGACTGGGAAAAGTTGTAGAGGAAAACAAATAACCAAATAATGACATTTGGTTATTTTTATCCCAATTTGGTACATGCACATGGCCATTTCATCCCCTCCTATTTCCATGAAGTACCTGTAAATAAACTACTTTTCTTTATAGTAAAGAATTCTCCTGAATTTATTTGCACAAATACATGTAAAATATTCATACATTATTGGAAAACGCATACGCTCCGTTCCCATTTGTTTTGGTACTGGTCCGTGTTTGAGACGACGCAGGTGTTGCAAACAAATTTTGACTGCGCAAAGTTTCAAGTGTAAGTTTTCATTTGGTACAGTAAAAAAAAAAAAAAGACTCATTGTGAATGCTGTACTTTGATAGTTAATTGTTTTGATCCATATTTTGTTTTGTCCTTGTTATTCTTTGGACTCATCAGACCCTGCAAATGTATTCACACACCTTGAACTTTCTTACCAGTTTAACTGTAAATTTTAATGTATTTAACCATAAATTTAAGAGATAGACCAACAAAAGGTATTAGTAAAAGTAAAACAGAGCACAATAGATCCACTATATGCATCGCAGCTCTTATTAAGATACATTATTTACAGGGGGAAAAAAACATTGAGAGAAACTCTTAAACCTGCAGTATCTAACTTTTACAAAAATATGTTCTTTTATTTATTTACTTGTGAAAATTCTATCTTTTGACAGTATAATATGACACCGATAATGTGTGAGAAATCAAGCTTCTCCTACTCCTTCCAGTGGTCCTATTGCCATCTGCAGAAGTGCACCGCTTCTGGTCAGGAACGACCAATCGGAGCCAGGAGGAGGGTTCGTGTACACATTTTCCAGGAAAACAGTTCATCCGGCGTCCTCTGTGACCGTGCTAGCTAGCCTTAGCGCTCATGGCATACTTCCTTGTCTGGAAGAAGCTGTAGTGTAGCAGAGAGCGAGGGAAAGATGTGAGCAGCGTGTACATGTGGGTGATTTACAGTGTTAAGACCCTGCTCCCGGCTCTCATTGGTTGTTTTTGACCGAGTGGTGTATTTCTGCAGATGACACAAAATAGAGTCAGTTTTAACAAATATGTAAAAAAAAAAAAAAGTTACATAATGCAGCTTTTATTTCTCTTTTTAAAAAAAGTGTCAAAGCTTTACAAAATTCATGCCCAATGAAACCAGTTGTATGTAGGTATATTCAACTGAACATGAGTCTCTCTAAGTCCCGTTTAGCTTCTTCCTTGACCAACCTGTCCCAGTCTCACATCGTAGGTGACCATGTGGAAGTTGTCCCAGGCGTACAGCTTCCTCTGGGCATGGTTGTAGTCCACCATGCTGTTGTAGCGGTACTTGTTCACGAAGGGCACAGCGACGGCCTGGCCCTCACCAGTGGCGGTGTCGAACATGTAATTGATGGAGGTGTTGGGTGTCATGTAGCTGGCCACCGTGTACAAGCGTCCACACACCATGAAGGCATTGCCAACCGAGTTCTTCCTGATCTTGGTCTCCCAGCTCCTCCTCACTTCCAGGCTCGCGGGATCCAGCTGGGAAATAACAATCGCCCCCTTCGCTTTGCCTGTGCTGTAGATGACCCACAGCCCCCGCTCGTCCGCCGCCAGGTCGATGTCCGTGTAGCCGCCCCAGGAGTACGGGTGCTGTCCGTGAAAGCTGGCATGAGGCAAGTCCAGACGGGATGCAAGACTCTCTGAGGTGAGGTTGTAGCGAAGCAGGGTCCGGCTGCGTCTGCGCTGGTAGTACAGGGAACCTCGGTACATGGTGGCCCCTGTGCTTTCCACTGGCTCCGGCAGAACCAGGACCTTCATAGGAAAGCCTTTGGAAAACTGATCCATATCTTCATACACAAAGAGTTGGCGGATTTCTTTACCAACCGAATCGATTCGCCACACCGTCTTGTTGGTATAATAGGGGCCTCTAGGGTCTGGATCCTGAAGCCACACTCCATATTTCCCTGTGATGGTGTCAGCTTTTCTGTGGAGCACGGGGTCTCCCACGGACAACAACTCTCCGCATTCTGAGGAAATGTTTGAACTGAGCTTTGGACTACTTGCTAGTTGGCTTCCCTCAGGAAGGAGGCGGGATGCAGGGACCTCTTTCACCTCAGCCTTCATTTCCTGATAGGAGGTATTTTCAAAGTGATATCCAGGGTCTGGAAAAAAAAAAAAACAGAATGCCAAACAATCAGTTTTCATTATGTCTAAGAATTAGTTTTATCTTGCGCAAGACGAAAATGTGAAACTTCTAAAGTTGTTTTCTGACAAAACCTGAGATCTGAAAACCTGGAATCTTCATTGTCACCACAAAAACATTACCGTAAGTCTCTAATTCTAGCAACAACATACCTCCGAAAGGTCTGTTTTCATGCAGGGTTCCACCTGAGGTGTGTGTCTGCTCGCAGGGTCTCTGCCGGAGCCTCTCCGTCTCCCGGTTTAACTCGGCCACTGTGCCCTGCAGCTTCCGAACTTGCGCGTTCAGACGCTCCTGGTCCAGTTGCAGCTGGTTTCTTTCTCTTGTGACCTGGGCGTAAGCCTCCTGAAGATTCTCCTCGCTGCGCCTCAGCCCGCCAGAGGCGGTTCCCTGCTCCCCTCTTGCTGTCAGCCGGCTGACCAGAGCTTCAAGCAAGGTGAGTCTGGTCAGGACTTCATCCATCTCTGATTTGGCACTTCCTCCGGGGCAACTGGACTCCTGCGGACTCACTACGGCGAAGGAGTAGACGCAGCGTCCGTTGGGATCATTGGAGCGGCTGAGAGAGGCTTGACCTTGGCTTTGGGAGAACACAGCAAAGCAGGATGAAGAGAGGAAAGACAAGAGGAGAAGCATTTTGGAAGTCTTGATTGCAGCTTTATCTGTTTTCTGCTTGTCTGTCCCCGTCAGTTCAGGTTGATGCCTGAATCCCAGCAGAACTTTGAGTATTTATGCAGAAAAGACGAGGGGATGGACTAACCAGGGGGTGTGGAGTGTTTTTGTAAGTGCTCCATGTGTTTCTTTGTTTTTTTCTGATGGTGAAGGGGATGTGCCGAGACGGACAAACAACATGAAAACCAGAGTTAGGTAATTACGTTTACTTGAGTAAATTTTGGAAGAAAAAGGAATGGTTTTATAAAGGATTGCTACTCTTACTTGAGTAAAATTTCTGGATACAGTAACTTCACTTAATAAAAAAAAAAAAACATATTTTAACCAGAAATTCACTAATCTCAGTTTCACGGTTGTGCTTTATGTTAAGGTGAGACCTCTTGTTTGGACACAATCTTTGTTGTTCTGCTGTAACTTCCATTAGTATCTGCTGAGTGTTGTGTCATTTAGCGATAAGATGAAGAATGTAGCAAACACCATGTTGCCACTGGACGCACGTCACCCTTTAAGAAAATGTAAGTTTAAGTTTCAAATTTTATATTGAAAAAAATTAGCTGGGAATTTTTTATTTTATTTTTTTTTTATTCTGCTGTTATCAAAATGCAAGAACGTCAACGTAACCTCCTATTTTTGTCTGACGTCATTTTAAATATTAAAATAATATTAAATACTTCTGCTTTACTGTGGGTATTCCAAGTTTTTACTCTAACTTGAATACTTTGAACGGCTGCTCTTTTTTTTTTAACTTTTGCTTGAGTCAGTTTGTGATGAAGTAGGGTTACTCTTACTCGAGTTTTGTGAACTCAACCCACCTCTGCTGAAAACCTACGAGCGGAAGAATTAACCTTTTTTTTTTTTCTCCCCCTCCGTTGCTGAATTCCTGCTTTGTGTCTCAGCGTTTGGTCTGCCTCTACAGGCTGTTTTGACCGGACAATCTTTTTTTTTTTTTTATGTGTCTAGCCGCCGTCACCGGCAGTTTTGTTTACTTCCTCAACAACCAGCGGCGTAGGAAGCGGGGGGGACGGGGGGGACATGTCCCCCCCAATATTGAAGCCAGGTGGATATGTCCCCCCCAAAAAATTGTACCGCAAAATATTGGATTTTGACATTTTTTTAACTAGCGTGCTTTTATTTTGAAGGCGCAGCATCGCCTTACGTCACGGTACTCCCCCTCCCCTCTCTGAACTGCTGAGTGAGCACTCAGAAGGGAGGGAAACAGCGACACAGAAGTCAGAAACTTGCGAATGAGGTAAAATGGTCTGTCGGGAATGCTGCTATGAATATTGCTTATTTATAACGTCTTGTTGTCAGTTCACTTTCATATATAGGAACTGAATCTTTTTGGTTTAGTCATCTTAGTCTTGGGATGATCACTCATCCAATATTTAACTGCTAACTTTCTCTAGACGTTTGCTACGCTAGCCAAAATGTCTTTTTTTTATATATATATATCTCATTTCAGTACAATGCCACCACCAACTAAAAGGCTGAAACAGCAGCAGGACTTACTCAGCTTTTTTAAAAAGAAGTAACGTCAGTGTGAGTAACAGTCACACAACACAAGGGCAACACCTGTGTTGCCCTTGTGTTGAAATTAGCCCGGTCTGGGCGTGCGTTTTACGAGGATTTTTTATTTTTTGTGTGGTTTTGCTTCGCCGAAATGGACAGATATTATACCTGCCGCGCTCCTGATCGTTAGTTAAAACCACAGGGAGAGTTAATTTTAATTCTTAGCAGCGGCTAACCAACAAATTAACTTCTGCACCTTTATTTCCTCAAATAAACTGCTGGCTCCTCTTTTTAGACTATAAATAGATTAACACAACATTGACAACTCTGTAGTTTTCTCTGTTCTGTACTGCAAACTGGAATTAAAGGCGCCATTTCTACCAAAGGTCTGGACAGACTGGCGACCTGTCTAGGGTGTACCCCACACCAGAACCTCCCGACCCCACTAAGGGACAAGGGTGTACAGAAAATGGAAGGATAGATGGATTTCTACCAAAGGTTTAGAATGCGTTTTTGAACCAGATGCTTCAAAGCGCCCTGTCCATAATTCTTCAACACACTGTCAGCTCCCTGTCAGAAAGACTTTAGTTCAGAGTCCATAAGATAATACTCTGAAAGGATTTTAATGGATTTATTTTATTTGCCTCTGCGATTAACTCTGCGCGTAAAGTCTGTAATGTGACAAATAAAATGTTTTGTTTGATTTAAAATTGGCCATGTTAGGCTCAAGAGCTGTACCTCATTTCTGAAACCATCTCATATGTTTAGGAGCAACAATGCAGGGACAGCACAAAGGAGACAGGAAAAGGAGAGGATAGTGCAACCGGGCTAGAGGCAGGAAGTCAGAGTGAGGGAGAGACAGGAGTGGAGCAACAGGTAAGATAGAGTAACTCATACGAGTAGATACTTCATGAGAGTCCACAAAAAAAGTTGAAAATTTTAATCTTTTGCTTGTAGTAAGTGTAGTTCAGGGGCATTGAGTGACATTGTAACTTTTACTTCTAGGGAGTTCAGACTAGGGACACACAGCTGAGAGACTCTGAAGTCAGTGGACAGAGAACAGAGCCAAATCAGCCACATCCAAAATTCATAGACCCTCAAGCTCTAGCCAACAGAACTTTACATTTCCAAGGAAAGTGGTACAAGGAATTTCCCTGGCTACATTATGATGCAGTGAAAAATGGCATTTTGTGTTTTTATTGCATGGCAATTTACCAGGACAAACTCACACCATTTGGTGCAAAATCCGAACCCGCCTTTATCACTTCTGGATTTAAAAATTGGAAAAAAGCATGCGAAAAATTTAAAGCACATGAAAATAGTCACACACATCGTCATGCTGTTTCTGTGACTGCACAAGAAAGTCATCCTATAAATGCCCAATTATCCAGTGCTTTGGCAACTCAGCAAGGTGACAATAGGCACTGTCTGGAGAAAATTGTGAGCTCCATAAAATATTTGGTACGGCAGGGACAAGCTTTGAGAGGGCATGACGATGATGACAGCAATTTGTATCAACTGTTAAAAAATCTGGCAGAAGATGATGCCCTTTTGGCTAAGTGGTTGCTGAGGTCTCAGAAAGAATACCTAAGTCCACAGATACAGAATGAAATCTTGTGTTCTATGAGCAATAGTATTGTCAGTGAAATAGCAGATACAATCAGAAACCTACCAATTTTTGAGTTTGCAATTATTATGGATGGAACACAGGACATTTCTGGGAAAGAACAAGAAAGCATTTGTCTGCGATACATTGACAGTGACATGAAGCCCCATGAAGAGTTTATTGGCTTGTACTCAGTTTCTGAAACAACAGGAAAAAGCCTTGCTGCTGTTGTTAAAGATGTGCTGCTCAGATTAAACTTACCAATGCATGGTTTACGAGGTCAAACTTATGATGGAGCAGCCAATATGTCTGGGAAGCATGCAGGTGCACAGGCACTGATAAAGCAAGAGCAGCCACTAGCACTTTTTGTTCATTGTGGAGCACACTGCACTAATTTAATTGCACAGAAAGCTTGCTTAGCCTCAGTTCTGATCAGAGACGCATTGGATTGGGTGAACCAGCTTGGAGTTCTTTTCTCTCAGTCAGGGAAGTTTAAGGCAATCCATGCAGCAACAGCACATACAGAGAATCCATCGTGCACTGCAATAAAACCCCTCTGCCCCACAAGATGGGCAGTACGGAGCAAAGCAATCAGAGATGTTTTGTCACAGTATGGGTCAGTGCTGGCTAGCTTGCAGGAGATGGCTTCTGGTGCCTCAAACACAGCATCCACTGCTAATGGACTGCTGGGGCAGTTTAGGAAAGGTAAAACAGTTTTGGGTCTCATCCTTGCCTCACCTGTGATTGATGAGCTTGAATGCCTGAGCATCTCTTTCCAGAAGAGAACTCAAACCATTGCTGGAATGAGGACTGCTGTGAAAGTTGTTCAGACTTCACTTAAGGCTAAAAGAAATCAAGAAAGTTTCAACACTCTGTTTGAAAAGGCGATGGCTGAGGTTCAGTCTTTGGGTGTTAAACCCATCACAGTTACACAGAGAAGGCCACCCCCAAAACGCTTCACTGAAGGAGCTAAGACACATCAACCTGAATGTGCCAATGACCACTACAGAGGTGAATTCTTTAAAGTATTGGATGTTGTAGATGCACAGCTCACTGGGCTATTTAACCAGGATGACTTGCTGACTTTGCAAAAGTTGGAAGAGACACTTCTCAGTGGAACGATTGATGCTGCAGTCATTGGGAAATACCCAGAGTTGAATAGAGAGTTACTTTCAGTGCAACTTCCTATGTTTAGACTGAACTACTCATTTAGCAACAGCGCAGAAGCTGCAGGGATCATTGGTGGACTGCCTGGAGAGGTCCGTAGACTTTTTGGGCAAGTGGAAACTCTGGTTAGGTTGCTTTTGGTGGTCTCCGTTTCATCCTCTGAGGCAGAGAGAAGTTTCAGTGCGCTTCGTAGACTCAAAACGTGGCTCCGGTCTACAATGACTCAAAACAGGCTTAATCATGTTGCTGTCTGTCATGTACATAAAGATAAACTTGATTTACTGGACAAGAAGTCAGTTTGCAAGCAATTTGTGGCTGCAAATGAAAGGCGGAAAAAACATTTTGGCTCTTTTGCCTAAGCCAGTGTTTGCCATCCTTTTATGTTTCCGGCACATTTTTGGCGAATTATAAATGCATGGCTGTAAAGTGCAATTGTTCAGAAGCACAGAGGTGTTGATCTCTACCTAGGGTTATGTGGCCTATAATCTCTGTGCTAACTGCTTTCCCAACAGTTAAAGCACACTGTAGTCAGTGAGTTAAAAAGCTTGTCTATTAAATGTGTATTTATTGTTGGTAAATATTTCTTCATTTTTGATTTGGTTTAATTAGTCATACAGTTCGACAAACTGAATAAGCATATTTTGATTGATTTTCTTTTCTTCTTTTACTTAATGTTAAAAGTGTGAATAATTTGTTCACTACATTGTCTGTGAGGGCTCTTTCATCTCAGAATTTTGTTTAATCAAAGAGATGGTTCTATGGTCAGTCAACCTATATAAATTCATTTTTGACCATTATTGCAAGTTTGACAAAATAAAACATATCAAACTTTGCACTTGTGTGGCCTACTGAATTGTTTTTAATCCAACTGAAATATTTGATTTTCTAGTGTGTATGCGGACACTAAATATGCCAAGGGCTGAAGCCCTTGAAAGACATCTCCCTTTGCTTAATAAAAGACTCCAGTCATTTTGTTTGGTGATATGCTCACATCTTATGAACAAATGCATTATGTAAATTTTAAATGCATTATTTTTGCAAGACACAATTTATAAAGGAATAAAGTAAAAGATTAAATAGCCTTTTTTTTAAGTAGCGTACTTAAGATATATTTCTGTTGAATATTTACGAATCTCAGATTTCCGACATGTGTCCCCCCCAATTGTAAACTTATTCCTACGCCCCTGTCAACAACTAATAGTTTCCCCCATTAAACCACTGCATGATTAACCGTAATAAACCCAGTTTGCGGCCACAACACAAGGGGAAATTACGACCGGGGCGGGGGGAGGTGGAGGAGGAATGCGTCGGCAGCGACTCCGGGGCAAGGCGGCGCTTCAGATGGCCGGAGGACGGATCTGTACAGCCGAGCCGCTTCACAGCTGGGCAGGAAGTCTGGCATAGGAGGCAAGCTAAGCTAACTGCTGATGCAACGTGACTGTTCCCTGTTTTTGTCTGGGGGAGACCCTGAAATGTATCTAAGAGATCATTTATACCGCTATGTGTGCATATTAGTGGAGCTTTACTGTGTAAAATGAACAATTTCAGAAAAATAATCCCTTTTGGCCTTCAACAGTGTGAGGCAAATGGTATTTAACCCCCCAACCCTTAAGTGGAGATGGTAAATACACGCAACAGGCATTAGCATACAAATGTGAAGTGGGAGGACGTTGGTGCATTATTATTTTACATAGAAAAATCTGAAAAGAGTGACGTGTACCGGATCGATCCAAAAACATCGGTAACACCAATACTAATTCTGTATCACTTTTGGTTCATACAAGCAGACTGGGATCAATACTTTCACGTTCCATCTGGAATTTTTATTTTATTTTTGTGTTTTCATTTTTCTACTCTACATAAAAACAAAAATGTTTTAGTTTTGCTCCCAAATTATATTTTGCACTTTGCTTCATTACTAAAAAAAAAAAAAAAAAAAGCACATAAATCCCGTTAAAATGTTATTAATGTATTTTGTCGACACTTTTAAAATTTGTCTAAATTCTGTCCTTTGTTTGAACAAAACAATTCAAAGGAAGACCACAAAAACACATAGAGGTCAGAAGTTTGATGATATGAAAATATCCATTATTTATATTAAGTTAAAAGTATCAGTATCGGCGATACTGGCCCTGTATTTATTTGGTATCGGATTGACACCAAAATATGCAGTATCGCACACCTCTGTCCAATATCTAGTGCAAATAAATGTCATGTACTCCATAAATCTGGACTTAATGGTAGAGTGGCAACATATTCTTGTGTGACCATGACCCAGTCAAAGTCTATCCATCAGTACCTGCATATCCTTGCAGGGTCACGAGGAGGCTGGTGCTTAAGGTGGTAAAATGTTGAAGAAAAAAAAAATCAACACTTTGTCACCTCGTCTCGCTCGGCTTCTAAGACTTATCCTCTATTTCTCGTTCGTCTTCCTTGTGGACACAAAATATTTACCTCAACATACACGCGAGAAATGGAGGAAAATGCTGAGGTGCTCATCTGTGTTTCCATGAGATCAGTCCGCTGCTTAATTAATCTGTCTAGTCTCCAGCCCACGGAAAGTCTCCGGGTTCCACAGTGTTTTTGCCGTGGAGGTGTGCTTTTCTTGCGCAACGTAGTTTTTCAGGAATTCTGGTAAAGCAGAAGTTAAACCAGAGGGGATCATGGCGGGAAACTGGAAGCTCTTCCATTAGCTCCCCCAGAAGGCAGAGCCCAGCCGAGCTGTTCATCGTCCTCATCTTTTGTTATGAACAGTTGGAGAAAGGTTTGATTTCACTATTGGTCACATAGAACGGTTGCTGATTTTTAGCCCGCTTTTGTTCGAGCAAGACGGCTCATATCTCCATTTTCATGTATTTCCAGTCAGAACCTTAGAAGCACACATAGTAATTTATTTTTTGTTAAGAGTTTGTATTATTCTTTTTCTAATATAGGATAATTATACAACAATTTCAGTGATTTCTTTTTTTTTATGAGAACTTTAGACACTCTTCTGTTTGAATATTTGAGTTCATTTCTAGGTCATTTTAATTGGCAATTTAATTTATTTCCTTTATGGTTGCGGTTAGCCTAGCCACTGCCGTCCCACACAATTCCATTTTAATTATGAACTAATCTCGCTCACCAGCTTTCGCCCATTTACTTCGATTTGTCCGGCTCAATATCTGCCGAGCCAATCAGCAAACAGAAGGACAAATGGTGAACGATGACGTCGAAGCCCTTCAGTCCGTGTTGGCCACGCCTCCAAATATTGAATTAACATGAACAGTCGCCTCGTTCGGCTCGGCACTTTTCTCTCCAGTGGAGGATGGTTGTTTACAGTGCAGGAAATTTCCGGTTATGCCTCATAGCGTCGAACTGGCTCATTACACACCTCACCGGCAAACGTTAGCCATCGGGTAACATTTAGAACAGAGTCCAAGTAGGAAACTATCGTTTCTCAATAGCCGAGGGTCCAGACCAGAATATGGGTTCAGTTAATTGGATTCCAAAAGCAGATATTTGTCTGTGTTTGGGATCATTGTCCCGTTGGAACGATCACTTGTGTCTATTTTTTTCTCCCAATAGCTTAGCTTAGAAGTGGGGAGATCTGGTGTTTTCATGATTAATTATGCCTAATTTCAATGGACATAAGTTGCCTGAAATGACGAGGTGTGTCAGAGTAACAAGAGCTCCCCGAGAACTAGAACTGCGACCTCCACTTGAGAGTTGGATCGGTTGTTTGCGTGTGCTCGACTTTGCTTTACTCCCTCAAACACACTCTTTGTCATCGCTAAACCTTTTTTTTTTCTCTCTCCGACCATAAAGCTTTTCTCCAGAACTCGCTTAGCGTTTCCACGTGGGCAGCTGAAAATTTCAGTGACACTTGAAGGCACTCGAAGGGAATGACAAAACACAATGTGTTGTGAATGTTAATAATGCCACTGGAGTAATCTGTTTGATCCTCTGATGTAAATTATGGCATGAACAATAAAAAAAAGGGAGCATAGAACAACATTCTCAGATGGAGAAACAATAAATAGTTAGTTTGGCAGTTCTCTCAGAAGCCCTCTGAGTTTGTTGGCGGCACATTTTCCGCAGGATTATTTCCAAAGGGACATTGGTCTGAAGGTGAATTTCGTAACACCGTCCAACAGGAGAAAGAGAACGGGGGCTGTGTGCGGAGTTCACCATCAAAGCAACCGTTGAAAATCTAGATCGCCTCCTCAGAGGTCTGCAGAAACAGTTTGACTATTGATTTCCTGTGATGGAAAGCAGGCACAGAGTCAAATAATACCTCATTTCTTTCAGATATTTATGCAAACAGTGGCTGCAACATATTCCATGCGCTCAGTGAAATAGCGCTCGTGGATGACAGTTATTTGCTCACCAGACTTGCTTTTACAGGCGCACATTGTTGCGTAACATGTCTACACCGGGGCTTATTTGACTTGTTGATGTGAAACATGAGAATTACAGGCCATATGAGGGCTTAGAGCTAGGACACCTCCTCTGGAAAGGTCAAAGGTCTCATTTTGATGATATGCCTCAGTACTTTGGCTGAAATTGTTTTGCTACTTGGAGCTTTCTGTGAGCTTTGGAACGTCTAAAGCTTCTGACCTGCGAGTGACGAAATGTGAAGAGGTCCGGCGGCTTGTGTAGACCGGAAGACGTCAGCGGATGTCAAACCTAAACGATGTGCATAATTTACGTCCTGTCTCACCAGGGAATGTGAATCAAAGTGTTTCAACTGAGAAACGACTCAGAAAACTCTGAAAACATGGCGCTAACTTGTCTGCCCATTACTAATATTTATGTCTCTTCTGGCATCTAAATAAAACTAATGTCTGCCTGTAAACTGTAATTCTAACAACTACCTCCTTGCAGACCGCAGCCTCTCCGCCATGTTGCTTGAAAGTACGGGCCCCCAGGACCCCTGACACACTGTCTGCATTGAAAGTCTTTTTTTTTTACCAATTGCAATAGCAGCTCTCGTTCCATCTGCGTGCGCGCTCAGACTGGATGTCGCGGTGCATCGCTAAAGATGAAACGCGTGTCTTCTCTGTTTTTCCTCTCTCTTGCAGATGACAGAGTAAGCAAGTTCGTATTACTACTGCCGTAAAGTCAGGCAAAGAGTCAACGACAAAGCTCCAAACACAAACCTTTTCAACCACACGTATGTCATCATCAACACGTTAACATTTGGCGTCTTTATTTGGTGGTCGGAAACATTTAAATGTGACGTGAAAGTAGAAAACAGAAGAAATGTGTTGGGGAGGAAATGCTTTTTCATAGCACTGTTCACAAGCAGGAAGGACACGAATATGATCAGACACCAATAAGCTACAGAGTAGTAATAATGAAAAAAAAAACAACAAAAGAAAACAAGAATTTCATTTCGTGATCTTAACTTGTGTTTTTACTTGCGGTGCACCAATTGCAGTTTCCTGGCGGACCCTAACCCTAGCCCGATTCTGATTTTGGCCGATATCGATTGCTATTTGTCTAAAAAGTTAAGAAATATATCAACGAAGTCGATAAGTCGGCAACAGTGGGGTGACTATTGTTAGCCACTGGTGCTTACTGTGTAGACTTCACCCGGTCTATCAGCACAACGTTTTTCACAACAGAGCAAAATGGGACAGTAGCTGATTTTCAAACCATTGCAGAAGTAGATAAGATCGGTGAATAAGATCGCTTTATTATGTGAGCATCAGCCAGTCGCAGTCACTCAAAATGAAGGAAAACGAGTCCGGTTTATAGGCCAGGAGCCTTACTTTTTACTGTATATACTGCTCAGCTGTCATATTGTAATCTCCTTCATTAGTCTCCACAAACTGTGTAATCCGACACCTGTCTCCCAGAACCATCTGCAATTTGAGCAGCAGTATCAGATCATTATTTGCTCCCAGCATGAATAACTAGTTCACTGCTTCCTTTTGACCACCTTACCTACTGACCACTGCAGACTGGGAGCATCTCACAAGAGCGGTGCAGTTTTAGAGATGCTCTGACCCAGTTGTCTGGTCATCACTGTCCAAATGCTCCTGACATTTCCAGTTTGAGGAGACGATGTTAACAGGCAACTCATTCATAAACTCCTCAGAGTTTATGAAAACAAACGTCTTGGATGTGGAATAACTACAATTGGCCATTGTGGATAGGAAAAAAGAGGAGTCCTTTTTTTGCTGAAGAACTCAGAAATGTTCAGGTTAATCTTGTTGGGAAGCTGGAGTTTTAGGTTCTGTGGGGCTGCTTTTCTTGTCTCTAGTTATCCACTAGATGGAGCCAGGAAGCTGTGTTGTCCAGAGGGCGGTCTCAGGTGTTCAGCCGTCACACCTGCAGCCTATCTGTCATCAGCCAGTGTTTAAGAGAAGCCTGTCACCAGTCCTTCGATGCCTGAGTGTTGCCGTTCATGGTACTCTGTGCCCCTCAGTGTGTGCTCTCGATGAGTTTTCTAAGTGTTTTACTCAAGCCTCCCTTGTGTTTTCCTTGTAGGTTCTCAGCGGCTGTTACCTTTGTGCCTTATGAGTTTTATCGTTTCACCTCCAAGATTCTTCATAAAGAAACCCCTGGTTCATAAATCCCTACGACTGGTTCTTCTGGCTGTTCAAGTCTGTGCTACAACCTGTCCACCCTCCAATGAAGTACAACTAACAAACCATCATCGCTGCCCATTCTCTCTGGATCTCCTGGCTTCAGTTCCAACTCCACCTGGACCTGGCACTCACCCTAGAAACCAAGTTCCAGCACCAGCAGAATACCTCCCCCTGGTGGATCAGTTCCATTTCACTAGTAAGGTCTCCTAATTATTCTCTCTTTCACCTTCAGTACTACTCACCTCTCATCTACTCCGTCCTCAGAATCCAGATCTCCAGCCGTCCCATACCCCGGGCAAAGAAGATGCATTTAAACTCTTTTTACAATAAACTTTATTTAACTGACATTCTCTGTATCCTGAAGTGTATTCTGCATGTGGGTCAAAAGATTAGCCTCAAATTATGACAAATCTCAGAAATTGTCTAGAAAAACACATGAAACTCGTAAAAGTGAGTTTCAGAAGTCAAATGTTTAAGTTTTAATTTAGTTTTGAAACTCAGAAATTTTCTAGATTTTTCTGGACAATTTTTGAGATTAATCTAAAAAAAATGTTTTGCTAGAAAATCTTCATCTGTGAAATTCATCTGAATTTCCCTTGGTTTTTTTAAAAAGAAAATTTCTGAACTCATGCTTTAAATTTCTGAGGTTTTTTTTCTAGAAAATGTTTGACTTTTCAAACTCAGAAATGTCCAAGATTTTTCTTGAAAATTTCTGAGATTGTCCTCAAATTTTGGATTTTTTTCCCTCACAAATCTTCAAATTTTGGTGCTCAGAAATTACCCTTATATTTCTAGAAAGTTTCTAAGATCATTCTCAATATTTCTGTGTATTTTATTGTTGTTGTTGTTTTGCGCAAATTTACTCCTTTTTTCATCGACAAATGGTCTTAATACGCCGTCCTAAATAACCAATAAGGTCGTTGGTGGCGGAGATAAACTGCAGAGTATATCATTACCGCCATCTAGTGTTCACCACATCATATTGCGTCCACTCCAGAGGCCTGTCCATGATGACAAGGGCAAATTCAACACTAATGGCATTTTGTGGCCTAGAAATGAATGAGTGACCCTAATGGCTTTGCTTTCTCTGCCCTCGGTGTATTTCAAGTCTGCTTTCAACATCACAGCCAGAGGGCCTTTAGGAGCAAATTAGACCTCTCCTTCAGATCAATGACAGATCTCATCTGTAGCCAAGAGAAGGCTGCCTCCAGCAGCGGGCGCAGATGCTGGCCTGTGAGAGGTTAAGACGGCATCCATTCCGCATGACCGCCTCCACCAGCAGGAGTCTCGGACACTAGTGGCAGTCTGGGCCCAGATGTCACACTCTTTCTATCTTGAATGTGTCGTGAATCCCGCCTGCACTTGCGAGGCCATGTTTCCCACCTCCTTCCCAATTCTTTCTTAATTTTTTTTTTTTGGCAATGTGCATGAAACAAAGCGATATGAAACGATATATACGAGTGAATGGTTTTTTTTTTTAACAACTGGTACTTTCTGCACCCACTGCGGGGATCTGAAGAGGCGCATCCTCCTGTGTGTGTGTTGCAGCGATGCGCAGCCGTGCCGCATGACTCACGACGGGGGCAGGAGCGGCGAAGGGGATGTAAACAGGAGGCCGGCTGCGCGAGGCCTAACCTGTACCCGCTCGACCAATGGGAAGCCGCGCTCCGCCGCATCGCCCGCCGATCCCTCTTCTCTCATTGGTCCTCCGTCGCGTCGGTTGCAGCTTCGCAGTCACACCGCAGAGAAGCGGGGAGAGAGGGACGAAGGAGGTAGACATAGAGAGAGAAAAATAATATGATTAATCTGTCAAAGGCGAATTTCTGCTCGCGCTGACGTTCGACCTCAGGCGCGCGGTTTACTTTGTGGACTGTGAGCCGACGGTGTAGTGGCAGTGGGAGCGCGTGGCGCTTGTGTAACCTCGCGGAGTGTCGACGCTCGTCTTCCGCCGCCTGGTCGTTTCAGCACCGGACAGCGACACACCGGCGAGCCGAGACGCGTAGAACCAGGAAGGGGGGAACCCTGAGGTTGAGCGAGCCTCCCCCTTCCGCCACCCCCACCAACGAACGACACAACAACACAGGTGAGCTTCACGCTAATAATGTCGCGCGTTCATCTGACGCTATCTTTTTAATTCATTAAATGTCGCGCGACCTGTGCGCGTGCAGAAGGGCAGGTGGCTCGGTGTTGCTTTATTTGATTTTTTATTCATTGTGAAGAAACTGAGCTCCGGTTGGTGAATGTCCTTGACAGCAAAAAGCTTTTCTGGACGTGTGTGTGTTTCTGTGTTGGAAAGCGAGAAAGAAAGGAAAGAGAGAGAGAGAAAAAAACAGGTTGTGCTCCTGCGCAGTTTGTCTCTCTGTCCTTTTTCTAACTGCCTTGTTTCTGTCTCCACAGCCCGTCCGACCCTCGATTGGCTCGAGGGTTGGGGGGGCGACAATGCGCGGCTAGATGACTCCGCCACAACAAGCGCCACGGTAGTCCTGGACTAATAATACAGCAGCGCCACGTCCCCTCTTCCCCCCCCATCACCTCCCTTCTGTCTCCATTCGCTGATTCCAAGTCCTCCTGACTAAAGGCACCATGGGAAATCGTGGCATGGAGGATCTGATCCCGCTGGTCAACCGGTTGCAGGATGCCTTCAGCTCCATCGGCCAGGCCTGCAACCTGGACCTGCCGCAGATCGCGGTGGTCGGCGGGCAGAGCGCAGGCAAGAGCTCCGTGCTGGAGAACTTCGTCGGCAGGTAAAAACTGACCACCGGAAATAGGATAATCCCCTTCTCCCGTTTAACCTTGAGGATGACGTAAGAAGCCACGCAGTGCGAGAGGCTGTCTGCAGACCATCATTATCTGCCACTCAGTAAAGTCCCGTCCTTCAGTTTTTCCAAACCAGCCGCACTGGGTCACACACAGCCACAACTTTATGTGGGTTACAGCAGCACCTTTGGGCATTCTGGCCCAATAAGCATCCAGAGCCTGGTGTTGCGTGGCACCAATTCCAGTTCAAACACTGGAAAAAAACCAACTTAAAAAAAGATTGAGTTTGTTAAACTTCATCAATGTTTGTTTAACATGTCAACTTAATAAGTTTAGTATTTGTACTTGGATAAACTTAAGTTGATTAAATAATAATAATAAAAAAAAAGTTGGATAACCTATTTTCTTTTTTCAGCAAATTACCTGTTAGGGATTGTAGTTCATTATGAAGCAAGTATTTCCGTAAATCAGTGTAGCAATTAGCTACATCATAAGTCACCAAGTCAAGTCACGTTTTTTTGTGCTTTACATAATAAAAAAAAACATCATACAGTCACTAATTGTGAAACAGACAATAAACATTTGTTTATTAAAATATTTGGGTATGTTTAAAGACATCAAGAAACGATCAGTAATATCATATTACTTTGGATTTGAGTTTTTTTTTTTTTTTTTTTTTTTAAAGAAATGGTACTATTACATTAGTTGCTAAAGAGCTCTGAATATTTGCTGATAGAGTTGCTTTTAAGAGGACAACACTACTCTTTTTGTTGTTTTACTTATTTGGTTTCATAGTCAGATTCAATGCAGACTCGGTACAGTAGAGAAAGACAAAATTATTGTCATTTATTTGTGGCATAGCTTCCACTTACACTGTCCATAAAATGCGACTTGTGACATTAAATTCTAACTTTTAACTAAGTTAGCAGTGCATGTCGGGTCACTATGCATGTGTACTGAACAAAAATAGCATTAGATATACCCGTGGGCATGCAGAACATTTATATTCAGAACAAAAATACAGCGTTCTGTAGCACAACTCTAAAAAGTGACACCAGAACTCCTAGCTATCGCAAAACGCTACCGTTTGGGAACATGAAGGTTCTTCATGGAGCCGCTTTGGAGAAAGAAAGTTTTACAGAGCCAAAACATAATGTCAACAAAGATGTCTTTCAATAGCAATGTGGTACATACCCTGTTCCCTTAAAACAACAGCAAGCTCAAGGTTAACATCATTGGTACTAGAGAATAATTGCTAAAGTCCAAATCCGGCTGCCTTAAACATTTAACCAGTCCAAAACACTGCACAGCAGTAAAGAACCTTCAGACCAGAGGGCATTTCCCAACAGCAATGCTTTTATGGTGCATTCAAGTACTGAATGTCCAAACTGGGATGTTTGTGTGCGTTATGTGTTTTACCATAATTCTAAATCTATGAATAGTTTAATAGATTTAGACCTATGGAACTAGATCTAAGTGTCATAGGTCTAAATATGAAACTTTTGAACAATTTGTTCAACTGAGCAATTGAACAAGTTGTTCAATTGTGTTTGAGCAACTAACACAATTGGCAATTCTTTAACACTCTGTTGGGGGTCTTCTGGTGGCCCTGAAAAGCAGCACAGTTCGCTTTACGTGTCTCTGAGCCTTGAGAGACACATAAAGATAATTACAAAATCAGCCTTTTATCACCTGAAGAACATTTCTTGGATTAAAGGACTAATGTTGCAGCTAGATCTAGAGAACTTGACTCTGACACCCATCTCTTTTCTGCACAGAGCCACAGTTTTATGCATACAAAGCCGGTTGCAGAAAACTGTGGCGTGTGTAACCTTTTTAAAACACCGCGCACTTGCAGCAGCTCCCATTCCGGATTGCACAAATGAATGTTCATGGTGTTGCTCTGGAATTTTGTGTTTAAACAAATAGGGGCTAATCAGGTGAACGCATGAAGTCACGCTTTTGCCCTTGACGCTTGTATTCATATACACAACTCAGTCTTTAATAATTTATAGGAGCATTGTTTTCTGTTAGCTCTCAACAAAAACCCAACTCAAACCCACAGTAATGTGGTTCGACATACCCAAATATTTCAGTGCACTGATTCAGCTGGGTGCATTGATTTAGTCCTCCTCCAGCCTTTCAATGAGCGCCGCGGTGCTGAGTAATGGTCCGTCTGTGCGTCTCACGGAGGCCTCATCGTTTCTTCCAGGTGCGTCCCGTACGCCGTCCCTCTCAGAGAATATTTGTTGATAAGGTTTCCTGCAGCAAGCCTTTAGCCTCAAAGGTATAGACTTTTAGGTTCAGATTATGTGCACGCGCATACACACACACACACACACACACACACGCACACACACACACACACACACACACACAAGCATATTCATCACCTGTGTGCATAGCCCTCCAGAAAACGTTGAAGTCATCGTTTTGCAAATGAGCGAGCGCCCCTGTCAGCTCTTCATCCGGACCTGCTTTTCATCGGGTCGGAATGTTCTGCCCCCTCGATCAGAGAGACACCAGCTGAAAGCTGCAGGCTCGGTTTTGAAATGGCTTCTGGTTTGAGCCGTTTTGAGCTCGCTAACAGGATGGGGTTTTTTTCCATTAAAGAAACGGCAAGGAAAAGTCTGCTGCATCTGGCGTGTTGTTAGAAAACAAGCTGCACAGTCCACAAACACTTAGCATGGGAATAAAATGAGTGGCTCGTCACTGTGAGTTCACGATAAATGTGGCTTTTAAAGGACTTTTCTGATTTGTGTTTCCTCTTTAGGGACTTTCTGCCCCGCGGTTCTGGTATCGTCACCCGCAGGCCTCTGGTTCTGCAGCTCATCAGTGCAACCGCTGGTGGGTTCCACACACATGTCACACACCCACGCCAAATAACAGACACATTTTGTCCACTCATTCACGCATCCACACACACACACACGCACACACACACACCTACACACACACACACACACAAAATCCTCCTTACTTTCTAAATGGTGCTGCTTTTTATTCCCTCCTCCGTCGGCATTTTGTTCCTCTCAGTGCAGCCATTACTAATCTTTGGTGCATGTTTTTCTGTTTTTTTCCCCCTTCCCCACAGAATGGGCTGAATTCCTCCACTGCAAGGGGAAAAAGTTCACTGACTTCGACGAGGTGCGCCAAGAGATTGAGGGCGAGACCGATCGGGTCACGGGGGCCAACAAAGGCATATCTCCTGTCCCCATCAACCTGCGGGTTTACTCCCCTCACGGTACGGATGAGATCGCTCCCCTTCTCTTCTTCTTAACGTCAACTTAGTGGCAGACCGCTGAAACTCTTCTGGATCTAAACAGGGTGTGACAGGATGGGATTCATAATGAATTGCCAGCGGATGATGTTTATTAAAGCTGTGTCACTGGAAACAAAGACGAGGGTGTTCTGTTTGATGGTGTAAATTACATTTATAATCTGTAGGAATAATAAAACAAATCACATAAGGAGGTAGAACTATTTCAGATTCCATATATTGGTAATGATGTTGTACTGTAGGGATTGGATCAGACCGAAGGTCTGTCCGGCTTTTTAAGTAATTACTATATTTCTGTTGAATACATCAGGCTTTTTATATATAATTAAAAGAGTCCATATTATTATTTTTATGATAGTACTGTGTGAATTTATTTATGATTATATAAAAAATTTCATCCATTCATTATCTTACATGCTTATCCCAGTGGGGTTGCAAAGGGTGCTGGTGCCTACCTCCAGCGGTCAACGGGTGAGGGGCGGGGTCACCCTGGACAGGTCACCAGACCATCACAGTATATAAAATTTTTTTTTACTTTTTTCTATCAGGTAGCAGCTAAATTGCTAATTAGAATACAGCACATAGCTGGTATGTAGCTATATATTTGGCATGCAGATTAGCAATAGGAATAATATGCCATTACTGAACACCAGATGGAGAGAAAGTGATTCCAAAAAAATGATAAATCAGCATTAGTGAGATAAATATTACACTTTGGCTGCATTACTAACAGATGGGATTTGGGAGAAATTTACAGGAACAGCATAAAAGGGGCCAAAGTGTTTTTCCTCCTGTGATATACTCTTCAAATGTTGTGTAAAATGTAATTTACACAGTATTGAAAATATTTTTTACAAAACATAAACTTTTATTTACCTTGATGTTTGTTATTATGAGATTTTCGTACCATCTAATCACTAATGTCTGTTTAAACTTGCTAGCCAAACTAGCATGCTAGCGTGTAAAGATAGTTTCAGGGGCGTAGGAATAAGTTTACAATTGGGGGGGACACATGTCGGAAATCTGAGATTCGTAAATATTCAACAGAAATATATCTTAAGTACGCTACTTAAAAAAAAGGCTATTTAATCTTTTACTTTATTCCTTTATAAATTGTGTCTTGCAAAAATAATGCATTTAAAATTTACATAATGCATTTGTTCATAAGATGTGAGCATATCACCAAACAAAATGACTGGAGTCTTTTATTAAGCAAAGGGAGATGTCTTTCAAGGGCTTCAGCCCTTGGCATATTTAGTGTCCGCATACACACTAGAAAATCAAATATTTCAGTTGGATTAAAAACAATTCAGTAGGCCACACAAGTGCAAAGTTTGATATGTTTTATTTTGTCAAACTTGCAATAATGGTCAAAAATGAATTTATATAGGTTGACTGACCATAGAACCATCTCTTTGATTAAACAAAATTCTGAGATGAAAGAGCCCTCACAGACAATGTAGTGAACAAATTATTCACACTTTTAACATTAAGTAAAAGAAGAAAAGAAAATCAATCAAAATATGCTTATTCAGTTTGTCGAACTGTATGACTAATTAAACCAAATCAAAAATGAAGAAATATTTACCAACAATAAATACACATTTAATAGACAAGCTTTTTAACTCACTGACTACAGTGTGCTTTAACTGTTGGGAAAGCAGTTAGCACAGAGATTATAGGCCACATAACCCTAGGTAGAGATCAACACCTCTGTGCTTCTGAACAATTGCACTTTACAGCCATGCATTTATAATTCGCCAAAAATGTGCCGGAAACATAAAAGGATGGCAAACACTGGCTTAGGCAAAAGAGCCAAAATGTTTTTTCCGCCTTTCATTTGCAGCCACAAATTGCTTGCAAACTGACTTCTTGTCCAGTAAATCAAGTTTATCTTTATGTACATGACAGACAGCAACATGATTAAGCCTGTTTTGAGTCATTGTAGACCGGAGCCACGTTTTGAGTCTACGAAGCGCACTGAAACTTCTCTCTGCCTCAGAGGATGAAACGGAGACCACCAAAAGCAACCTAACCAGAGTTTCCACTTGCCCAAAAAGTCTACGGACCTCTCCAGGCAGTCCACCAATGATCCCTGCAGCTTCTGCGCTGTTGCTAAATGAGTAGTTCAGTCTAAACATAGGAAGTTGCACTGAAAGTAACTCTCTATTCAACTCTGGGTATTTCCCAATGACTGCAGCATCAATCGTTCCACTGAGAAGTGTCTCTTCCAACTTTTGCAAAGTCAGCAAGTCATCCTGGTTAAATAGCCCAGTGAGCTGTGCATCTACAACATCCAATACTTTAAAGAATTCACCTCTGTAGTGGTCATTGGCACATTCAGGTTGATGTGTCTTAGCTCCTTCAGTGAAGCGTTTTGGGGGTGGCCTTCTCTGTGTAACTGTGATGGGTTTAACACCCAAAGACTGAACCTCAGCCATCGCCTTTTCAAACAGAGTGTTGAAACTTTCTTGATTTCTTTTAGCCTTAAGTGAAGTCTGAACAACTTTCACAGCAGTCCTCATTCCAGCAATGGTTTGAGTTCTCTTCTGGAAAGAGATGCTCAGGCATTCAAGCTCATCAATCACAGGTGAGGCAAGGATGAGACCCAAAACTGTTTTACCTTTCCTAAACTGCCCCAGCAGTCCATTAGCAGTGGATGCTGTGTTTGAGGCACCAGAAGCCATCTCCTGCAAGCTAGCCAGCACTGACCCATACTGTGACAAAACATCTCTGATTGCTTTGCTCCGTACTGCCCATCTTGTGGGGCAGAGGGGTTTTATTGCAGTGCACGATGGATTCTCTGTATGTGCTGTTGCTGCATGGATTGCCTTAAACTTCCCTGACTGAGAGAAAAGAACTCCAAGCTGGTTCACCCAATCCAATGCGTCTCTGATCAGAACTGAGGCTAAGCAAGCTTTCTGTGCAATTAAATTAGTGCAGTGTGCTCCACAATGAACAAAAAGTGCTAGTGGCTGCTCTTGCTTTATCAGTGCCTGTGCACCTGCATGCTTCCCAGACATATTGGCTGCTCCATCATAAGTTTGACCTCGTAAACCATGCATTGGTAAGTTTAATCTGAGCAGCACATCTTTAACAACAGCAGCAAGGCTTTTTCCTGTTGTTTCAGAAACTGAGTACAAGCCAATAAACTCTTCATGGGGCTTCATGTCACTGTCAATGTATCGCAGACAAATGCTTTCTTGTTCTTTCCCAGAAATGTCCTGTGTTCCATCCATAATAATTGCAAACTCAAAAATTGGTAGGTTTCTGATTGTATCTGCTATTTCACTGACAATACTATTGCTCATAGAACACAAGATTTCATTCTGTATCTGTGGACTTAGGTATTCTTTCTGAGACCTCAGCAACCACTTAGCCAAAAGGGCATCATCTTCTGCCAGATTTTTTAACAGTTGATACAAATTGCTGTCATCATCGTCATGCCCTCTCAAAGCTTGTCCCTGCCGTACCAAATATTTTATGGAGCTCACAATTTTCTCCAGACAGTGCCTATTGTCACCTTGCTGAGTTGCCAAAGCACTGGATAATTGGGCATTTATAGGATGACTTTCTTGTGCAGTCACAGAAACAGCATGACGATGTGTGTGACTATTTTCATGTGCTTTAAATTTTTCGCATGCTTTTTTCCAATTTTTAAATCCAGAAGTGATAAAGGCGGGTTCGGATTTTGCACCAAATGGTGTGAGTTTGTCCTGGTAAATTGCCATGCAATAAAAACACAAAATGCCATTTTTCACTGCATCATAATGTAGCCAGGGAAATTCCTTGTACCACTTTCCTTGGAAATGTAAAGTTCTGTTGGCTAGAGCTTGAGGGTCTATGAATTTTGGATGTGGCTGATTTGGCTCTGTTCTCTGTCCACTGACTTCAGAGTCTCTCAGCTGTGTGTCCCTAGTCTGAACTCCCTAGAAGTAAAAGTTACAATGTCACTCAATGCCCCTGAACTACACTTACTACAAGCAAAAGATTAAAATTTTCAACTTTTTTTGTGGACTCTCATGAAGTATCTACTCGTATGAGTTACTCTATCTTACCTGTTGCTCCACTCCTGTCTCTCCCTCACTCTGACTTCCTGCCTCTAGCCCGGTTGCACTATCCTCTCCTTTTCCTGTCTCCTTTGTGCTGTCCCTGCATTGTTGCTCCTAAACATATGAGATGGTTTCAGAAATGAGGTACAGCTCTTGAGCCTAACATGGCCAATTTTAAATCAAACAAAACATTTTATTTGTCACATTACAGACTTTACGCGCAGAGTTAATCGCAGAGGCAAATAAAATAAATCCATTAAAATCCTTTCAGAGTATTATCTTATGGACTCTGAACTAAAGTCTTTCTGACAGGGAGCTGACAGTGTGTTGAAGAATTATGGACAGGGCGCTTTGAAGCATCTGGTTCAAAAACGCATTCTAAACCTTTGGTAGAAATCCATCTATCCTTCCATTTTCTGTACACCCTTGTCCCTTAGTGGGGTCGGGAGGTTCTGGTGTGGGGTACACCCTAGACAGGTCGCCAGTCTGTCCAGACCTTTGGTAGAAATGGCGCCTTTAATTCCAGTTTGCAGTACAGAACAGAGAAAACTACAGAGTTGTCAATGTTGTGTTAATCTATTTATAGTCTAAAAAGAGGAGCCAGCAGTTTATTTGAGGAAATAAAGGTGCAGAAGTTAATTTGTTGGTTAGCCGCTGCTAAGAATTAAAATTAACTCTCCCTGTGGTTTTAACTAACGATCAGGAGCGCGGCAGGTATAATATCTGTCCATTTCGGCGAAGCAAAACCACACAAAAAATAAAAAATCCTCGTAAAACGCACGCCCAGACCGGGCTAATTTCAACACAAGGGCAACACAGGTGTTGCCCTTGTGTTGTGTGACTGTTACTCACACTGACGTTACTTCTTTTTAAAAAAGCTGAGTAAGTCCTGCTGCTGTTTCAGCCTTTTAGTTGGTGGTGGCATTGTACTGAAATGAGATATATATATATAAAAAAAAGACATTTTGGCTAGCGTAGCAAACGTCTAGAGAAAGTTAGCAGTTAAATATTGGATGAGTGATCATCCCAAGACTAAGATGACTAAACCAAAAAGATTCAGTTCCTATATATGAAAGTGAACTGACAACAAGACGTTATAAATAAGCAATATTCATAGCAGCATTCCCGACAGACCATTTTACCTCATTCGCAAGTTTCTGACTTCTGTGTCGCTGTTTCCCTCCCTTCTGAGTGCTCACTCAGCAGTTCAGAGAGGGGAGGGGGAGTACCGTGACGTAAGGCGATGCTGCGCCTTCAAAATAAAAGCACGCTAGTTAAAAAAATGTCAAAATCCAATATTTTGCGGTACAATTTTTTGGGGGGGACATATCCACCTGGCTTCAATATTGGGGGGGACATGTCCCCCCCGTCCCCCCCGCTTCCTACGCCGCTGGATAGTTTCATGTTAAAGAGAAGAGAGGCTGTTTAACTTTGAACACAGTATATGTATTATTACACTAGTTCTTTAAAATGCTATGATAAGAAAATCAGACCAACATGTATTTTTTACGGTGAAATACATGTGTTGTTTGTAAAGTTACACAGTAGAAAATTAACATCAATAATTTGGTTTATTTAGCTTGTCATATAAAAAAAGTGGGTGTTCATTATTCAAATTCATATTCTCACCATGTTTTTCCTACATTTGTAAATGTTACAGTTCCAAACTAAAAACAGATTTTCCATGTGTAATACCATTTAGTCTGAGTTATTCAGTGTTAATATATACACATACTGTATATGTAATGTTTTATTGTATTTTTTTTTTTTTGTCATTTCACGCTAGCTTGGTGGGGGTGGGGGTCCCCCTGGTGGTGCGGAGGCCCCAAACAGCCACTTATCTCGCATATTCCTTGGTCCGACTCTGGAGTACGTCTCATTTTTTGCATTCCTGTGACTCCGCAGTGCTGAATCTGACCCTCATCGACCTGCCGGGAATCACCAAGGTGCCAGTTGGAGACCAGCCTGCGGACATTGAGCAGCAGATCAGGGACATGATCATGCAGTTCATCAGCAGAGAGAGCTGCCTGATCCTGGCCGTCACCCCGGCAAACACCGACCTGGCCAACTCTGACGCCCTCAAACTGGCGAAGGACGTCGACCCTCAGGGTAAAGCGAGGAGGCTGCAGCGATAGACGTCAGACGTCGAAAGAAATCAAAGCTGAAAGACGTGACCTTGTGTTTGTTGGCTCGGATGAAAGCTCAACAGGGAATCTCTGTTAGCTGTGAGAGGCTGTCCGTTGACCTTTGTGCTTTGACCTCTCTAAATGTGGCGGCGTCACCTCCCTGCAGGGATCAGATTATTATTAGAAACAGGAGTGTTGAGAGACGAGAGACATAAAAGATTAAGACTTAAGTGTAGAACAAGAGAGCAGAATCAAAATAATAATAATAGAAAAAGAAAATGAATGAAAACAGGAACCAAAGGGGAATCAGGGTGAAAATATATATTTGATGCCCCCCAAATGAAAGAATATAGGGCTGGGAATATCCTTTAAAAGCCTCTAAGCTCCATTAAACGCAACCTGAGACTGTAGTAAACAGGCAGGAGGTCTTCTATTAGCCTAACAGTGAAATACTGCCAGATTTTTATTGGCTGCTCAGATCACCAGACATGGGCTTGTTGGCCAGATTGGTCCATGTTTAGCTTGCTGTTGCAGAAAAACAGACATCAGGTTCTATAAGCCAAAAGACAGCCGTTTAATTTTTTCTTCTTCTTTTTTTTTTTTTTTTAAATCAAAACAATCAATATTCATATTTATATTTTTTGCCCATTACTGTTTGCAGTCAAATGTAATAAATGACTCTGAAGATTAGTTTTCAGGTCTTGCACAACATTTTCCATTCTATTTAGGTCTGGACTTTGAAAGTTCTCGTTCCACTGGCAGATAATTTTTCTCATTTCTCTCATAACCAGACATTTCTTTCTATGTTAGAAGTGAAATAATCTGACAGAGAAACTATTACTTTTTCATCACTATTGAGGAATTATTGACTTAAGCACCTGTATCTTGCTAAGAAGCTACTTGTAAGCCAGTTTTATATTACTTCAAGCGTACTAAGATATTTGCACTAAAAACTAGACCAAAATTACTTGATAAGATTTTGTGTTTTTGCAGTGTATCTGAATCAAGGGACTGAACACCAATGCAAGCCACACATTTTTGTTGTGTGAAGCATTTATAAATCCATATATCCTTTTGTTTCCTTGACAAAATGATGCACTACTTTGTGCTAGACTATCACAATAAATACCAGTTCAACAAAATTGAGTCTATAGTTGGAGTTTGGTAAAATGTAGAAATGTTCAATATACTGTATGTATTATTCTTTATATTTTTCCTTGTTTCACTCCTTTTGCTTTATCAAGGCTTAAGGACCATTGGAGTGATCACCAAACTGGATCTGATGGATGAGGGAACAGATGCCCGAGACGTTCTGGAGAACAAACTGCTGCCGCTACGAAGAGGTGTGTATTTTTATTCAGAATAAGACATTTTCTACTACAGGTGCACTGATTTGATATTAATATCTGTATCGATTACGATATTGATAAAAGTTCTAGATCGGATATCGGTGGCAATGTTCCCAATCCATAAGCTCAGATTGATTCAGTCTAATTCTACGCTTTGTGCTCTGAGTGACATCATGCTTTATTATTTACTTTACGTTATATTTAGAAATCCAAATAGCATTTTTTGAACCATTTGAAAGAAGGTTTACTGATGTTTATTTTTTTGTCAGCGTCAGTTTTTTCTTATTTATTTTACATTGGTTGTTCTACTCCTGATTCCATTGACTGTACAAATTAATGTTTGTGTAACTTGTGAAGATATTGGTGCAGGGGGGGAACGTTATAACAATTCTAAGGGCCCCTGACCGACAGGGGGCCCTCCGCAATTTATTTATTTAATTTTTCTCATAGAAATAAAAAAAAATTGGGGCCCTGTCAATTACAAAATTAATCATATTGTGTTTTCTAAAATAGTTTTTAGCAGTAAAAATCAAATGTTCCCCCTCCCAGACCAAAAAACACACGTCCATATTTGCCCTGAACCCCCCTGGATCTGCATGAAATGGTTCGTTCCTGCTTGGAGCTTTACGGTGACGGTGTTCAGCAGCAGACAGTAGAAGACAAGAACGACTGGCTGTTACTATGCTGCCAAGAAAAATATTAAAGTCAGGTTTTCAAAAAAATAGAGAAATAGAGAGAGAAAAAGGCAAGAGTGTCAATTTTTAACCTAGTTTTTTTTTTGTCATGGGGCCCAAGATTCCTATCAATCAATCAATCAAATTTGATTTGTATAGCACATTTCAGCAGCAAGGCATTTCAAAGTGCTTTACATCATTACAAACACAGAAACACAAAGCAACATAGAATCAACAATCAAAACACGACATTAAGTCAGGTTCCATCAATAAATTTGTAATTGATTACGTTTCAAATACAATCCTAGACAGGTGGGTTTTTAGTCGAGTTTGCATCCATAAAGGTTTACCTGTTACAATCCTACTGTGTTATATGGAACAAAACACCTATTGCTGTTTTTATTCCCACTCACGCTCACAATCACAGTTTAAAACGATGTAAACAGCATTTTAATGGGCTTCTGGCACAAGGCTCTGTTCACCTCTTTCACGGAACTTTGAGCAGGGACTCCGTCGTCCCTCACGGATTTTTGTGCAATTCTATGGTACCTGTTAGTGTCTAGAATTTACAGGATCTGTGTTACACCTGTACTGGTGTATTTAAGTGTGTTCATTTATCAAATCAATTTGTAATTCAGTCCCTTTTGAAAAACAGAAACATTTCAATTCAGTTCAGACGATAGTAAACCTCAGATATAGGCATCGGAAGTGAAAAAATGGATTGGTGCATCCCTACTTTCTACTGTCATCGTTTGATTCATTTATCAGGTTGCATTCATTAGAATATTTCTCTCACATCTCTCTGTGTTATTCCAGGGTACATTGGCGTGGTGAACCGCAGTCAGAAGGACATTGATGGCAAGAAGGACATTAAGGCGGCTTTGGAGGCTGAGAGGAAGTTCTTCCTGTCCCATCCGAGTTACAGGCACATAGCCGACAAAATGGGCACCCCTCGCCTGCAGCAAGTGCTCAACCAGGTGATGATGGATTTACCCTCTCTGCTCTCCCACGATGCTCTTTACATAATTAATAAGAGGGTGGCCTACTTTTTATTTGTGTGTGTGTTCTTTTTGCTTCCATCACTCACCACCTTCCATCCTGCCCAGCTCTAAATAATTCATGATTTCACAGAATTCCAGATTTTCTCTGGATTGCTTTTGGAAGAAGATCAGAATCTTATTTCATTACAGTGAATTACGTGATACGATACAATTAAGATAAAAAAAAAAAAAAGATTCCAGGTAGTCAAAACGCACGTCATTTTATTCTGTATTTGATTTTAACTTGCGTCTTGTCGGATTTGTGTCTCCTTAGCAACTGACCAACCACATTCGGGACACCCTGCCAGCTTTCCGCAGCAAGCTGCAGACCCAGCTGTTGGCTCTAGACAAGGAGGCGGAAGAATACCGGGGATACCGGCCCGATGACCCGTCTCGCAAAACCAAGCAGCTGTTGCAGTCAGTACTGCTTCTTTTCCCACAGCCGAAGCAACATGAGACGTTGCTGACTAAAGACCATGTGAAAGGAATTTCTCTCCTCTTTTTGTTTTCTGTTATTTGTTAGTTCACCTTTTTTAAGTTGCCAGAAATCAGAGGCTTGCTGTAATTAGCTGATATGTGGTTGTTGTTATTGTTTTTTTGTTTGCACATTTGTTGTGTTTCAGGATGGTGCAACAGTTCTCTGTTGATTTTGAGAAGAGGATTGAAGGCTCGGGGGATCAGGTGGACACGGTGGAGCTGTCTGGTGGAGCGAAAATCAATCGCATCTTTCATGAGCGCTTCCCTTTTGAACTCGTCAAGGTGAACTACTGCATATTAAATCTGAAAAGTCGGGGAAAAAAATAGGATAAACACAGTTGTTTGCAACGCTGGTAAAGATGGGCAAAAAGCTTTAAAATACACTAAATGAAACTTTAATTGCATCAGTATGATATCACTGTTATAAAACAGGATCTGTATTGAAGAAATAAAATTGGACGATCCATATAAAATTTTTTATCACACGCAGTAGCTGAGTTTCATTTACAAATGTTTGCGAAACTTTGTCGATGTGCTGCTGATGTAGAAAACACACATTTTCGTGATTGCTGTTTCCATTGAATGAGAAACGCAATTAAAATCAGACGTGAATAAGTTTGTTCAGGCGACAACTCATTAAATAACACACCAGGAAGTGGTCGTCCTCCTGCCACATCCTGTGGTTTTCTTCATCGTTTTCGGCAGTAGAAACTTCTGGTTGTTGATCACTTGACTCGTGTGATACTAAAAAAGTGTTTTCGTCGCAGTTTTGCGAAAAATACAAATTTCGGTATAACTGGAAAAACCGCCTCATCCTACCACAAAGACTTTGTATCAAAAAACATGAGTTCTTTTTTCTTGATCTTTTTTTAATTTGGCGTCTTTCTGTTGAGCAAAAATTTATTTTCAGAATTCCAGTTTGCACAATTATATGGTCAGGGGAAACGCAGCCAGGGAGCAGAATGGGAAACGAGAGGGAGAAAATGGCAAAGCTCACCATTAGGGGGTTGCAACACAGACTGGCATCTTGGGGGTAAGCAAGTCTCCATGACAACCATGAGATCCTGTCTACATGACAAATAGTGATCCATCCATCCAGATCCTGAAAGTGTTGAGGGCAGCAATAAAATATTGACGTATTTTTTAAATTACTTCAAAGAAAACATGTTTAAAACATCTGAAATTATGTTACTGCAATAAAAGATGTATTTGTATTATAAGCCTTTTTACACATCTTTACCAGAGTTTAAAGAAATGTGGAGGATGGTGCATATAATCCCTCTATAGGCTGTAAAGATTCACTTTCTTTAAAAATAGACAAGTTAGAGTGATTTGCTGCAACCTTGGTTCCTAGGGCTAACTCTGTTTTCTTGTTTTTACAAAAAAATTATTTTTTTCTCTGAAAAAATGTTCTACAGTGTGAATGTTAAAAATTGCTCTCTATTCTGTAGCTAAGTATAAAATATTTAAGTGTGTAAAACCAACAAGTACTCTGTATTCAGTTATTGAGATAATCTCTTCATTAGCTGAACATGTAAACTATTTTAAAGGAAGTGTGTGGTTTTTTTTAAACTCTCTTGTTTTCTGCTTCAGATGGAATGTGATGACAAGGAGATGCGGCGTGAGATCAGCTACGCCATCAAGAACATTCATGGTATCAGGTAGGGGTTTCTCTATTTTATTTATTTCTTTTGTCCATAGGGAGCAACCTTCTGCTTGTTAGCAACACAAAATGATGAAAACCTTTGCTGTAAAAGTTCTTACCCACCCTGTGTGACGTAATTCATACGCTAATGCTAAACTGCACAACAACCAGTCAGATCATTTCTTTTCTTTCTCCAGAACTGGGCTTTTCACCCCTGATATGGCGTTTGAGGCTATAGTGAAGAAGCAGATTGTGAAGCTGAAGGAGCCATGCATCAAATGTGTGGACATGGTCATCCAAGAGCTGATCAACACCGTGCGCCAGTGCTCCAACAAGGTACCCCACCCCCGCAACTCATGACGATTATGTTGCTGCTATATGACATGCTAACTTTAGTTAATCGTAAAGCAGCGTCTGGAAATACCAGCTTCCATAATAACGTTTGACGTTTCCCATCTGTGGATGCGCTGATATGCTGCGTGTTTTGTTTCCAGCTGGAATGCTTCCCGACGCTCCGCGAGGAAACCGAGAGGATCGTCACCTCTCACATCCGGGACAGGGAGAGTCGCTCCAAGGACCAGGTAAAGACCGCTCTGTGTTCAGGCTATACTTATCACATTAGTTACTAATAACTATTACAAATGAAAAGGAAAATCAGATCTGTAGTTCTCCTTTTACTTCTTAAAAACAAAACTCACTCAAAGGTACAGCAAGAGGTTAATATCTGACCAATTAAATTTTAGGTAAAGTTATTTTAGGTTAGCTTAGCTTAGCACAAAATATCCCCTGTAGCAGAACGAAAGTCTCACAGAATAACCTTGAGTTATTTACGAGAAAATAAAAAAATTATTACAATATATTTTATTGCTATTTTTAAATGAAAAAATCGATCTAATGTATGGATTATTTCAGGTGTTTATTTGATTTTAAACACATTTCTGTCCTCTAAAAAGTTTTTTGATCAGTTAGAATTTTGGCACAGTATTAACTAAAAAAAATGTATTGTTTTAAAAGACTTAATGATTTTTATATAAACCTGTAGTGTCCAAAGTGTGACCCGGGGGCCATTTGTGGCCCTTGACCTCAGTCCAAGAACGATACAAATTTAGCCCTTCAGCTCAAGTGTTTGACGTAGATGGAGCCTTTCTATTTTTCAATAGCACAGAATTATCTCAAACAAAGTAAAATCTTCTCACAATAAGAAACATTGACTACAACATTAATTATTTGTCTTTACTTTTTAGATTATCAAGTTAGACTGTAACTTTTACTCAAAAGCAAACTTTGCTGCACCCAGATTTGCATTTAATTAATTGAATAAACGTGCAGCACGCATTTTTCAAGAAATTGTGACCTAAATCTTGATTTTAAAGCTGACTGAATTGTTTTCAGTCTTTTTTTCCAATTGATACCAAGAAAATTAGCAAAATTACTTAAAATAAGGCAACCTTGCAGAACCCTTTTATAATCACGGTGCTACTCTACACGCCTGTTCCATCTTCCTCCAGTCGTTTCTCATAATAAATATCTTGTGTCCTTTCAGGTTCTGCTGCTGATTGATCTGCAGCTCTCTTACATAAACACCAATCATGAGGATTTTATTGGATTTGCTAGGTAAACATGAAACCATCTCACCTCAATTCAACACACTAAATTTTTGTATTTTTAACAAAGTTTGCTGTCACTCTTCCCCACCTACTTTCTTCTTATTTATCTGATGCTCCATGTCTGCGTCCGTGTTGCTGTTGCCGTGGCGCAGCGCTCAGCAGAGGAGCAGTCAGACTAACAAGAGTCAGAGTTCAGCAGGAAATCAGGTGAGCGTATTCTCCGTTTCGTGTCAAAATACAAATGGTGGCACACGAGGTCGAAGCTGTTGTTCGCATCGACGCGAATCAGAGACGGCACAGAAGAATGGAAACCACCGAGCTGAAACACATTTACAAAACTCTCTTCTTCGTTTAGTTAATCTTTTGCATAGGATGAAATTTATGATTTATTCATTTCACTGCTAAAGTTTCTACAATAAAATATCATTTATATTTATAATTATTTATCTCCCATGCTTTTGTTTAACAGCCAAGAGCGGACGTTTGCCACATATTTTGTTTCCCCATGGTTTTCTCAAGAGAGATTAACTTGGTATCTTGATGTTAATTAATTATCTCGAGGAAATTGTTGGAAAATGAATATACTGTATTATCTCAAGAAAACCACCGGGGAAAAGTGGAAAACGTTCATTCTTGGCTTCCATACTTCAGTGTTTCAGGTAGTCACCAATTTTTAAACAGTAGCGATGCACCGAGAAATCAGCTTCTGATTTTAGTAATTTTATTTGGGCTTTAAAACAACAGTGAATTCCTGTTGAACTGTAGAGCTGTGTAATGCATACTGCTCTCTCTGCTGATGTAGCTAAACATTGGTCAAAGGCCTCTTACACCCCCAGTTATAACAAATGAAAGAATAAAACACTTTTTTCTCTCCCATATTTTGTGGGGCACAGTTAGTATATTTTGAAATGATTTTTTTTCTGAAAAAAAGGTCTGAAAACCTTGTTATGGGGTTATTTTCAGGTGTTGTGTGAAAGAGTAAAGAGGTGCTGCATTTTGTTTGAGTTAGTTTTTAATTATATATGTTGCACAACCTGGAGGATTTAACTGTATTTGTACATTTTCTATGATACAGAAGGACAGCGCCGTACATTTTGAAAAACAATAGTTTTATTCTAACATTTCATTGTTAAATCAGTGAAATTTATCCACAATATATATATACTGTATATAAATGTCAGTTCTTGAAAGAAATGAACTATAATCATACCCGGCAGATCAGAGTTTTAAAAAATACATCAAAGTGGATTCTGCGATCGGTGCATCTCTATTGAAAAATGCTTTTTTTTTTCTTTGTTTAGTATCACTTTTTCCCCCCACCATCATGCCTGGTGTTGTTGAGACGTTTCCCTTTGTTTGAACCCTCCCTGTGTCATAAAGGTGCCACCTTGCATTTCATCCCCACCCCTTAGTGAGAATCTCAGCTGCCCTCTCGAGGGTGTCTGTCGGTGAGTATCGCTCATCCGTAGGTCGTGTGTTGCAATGTCGTGTGTACCTGCTGCAGTTCTGCTTCTCGCCAGTGTGTGGTGCTCTCCAGCACCACTGCCATTTTCCTTCGTGACGCGCTATAGGGATGCTAACTGGTCGGTGTGGGGCTGAAACTTTTTCTTTACTAAAAAAAGTTGCTGCTCTAGTTTTTTCTTACTTTATTTCTCTCCTAACACCAGTTCCACCTCTATTTTCATCTCTTCTTGTTTATCTTCAGCTCTTGGAGCCATGAGAAAGAGATTTTATAAAGATGTGGGTAAACTCTTTAGTCAGTCTTAGGCGGTGCAGGTCTGACAGTAATCTGACCCAGTAATCCCTTGGCACCGGACCTGTATGGTTCTGTTTGTGTCGGGGTTAATACACTCAACACTGACGACACACACGCACGCTTTATCTCTGGTAGAAGATAAAGCCTCTAACCGGCATCTAGCTGTGAGTGCGGCTGCACCGAGTGAGTCACATTCACACACCTCAATTAACCTTCGCGCACGTTTCGTCTCGCCGCCTTTGCGCAAATTACATGATCAAAATGTAACCAGTTTGCTGTTTCCGACTAACATAAAGCTTCTACGGTGAGAATCTTTTTGCCGCTCACGCCTCGGCTGTACCCTCTCCCCTCAGGTCATCCGTAAAGGCTGGCTGACCATCAACAACATCAGCATCATTAAGGGAGGAGCCAAGGAGTACTGGTTTGTGCTCACTGCCGAGAGTCTCTCCTGGTTCAAGGACGATGAGGTGAGCGTGATTCAGCTGCCTTCAGTTTTATTACATAATAATATTAGTCTATTACATGTGGGTAACTGTGGAAAGGGGTAGGAGTGAGTCTGTTGAAAGGCATAAGCAGTTGGTGTCTTGCAGTAGATAACTCTCATTGGATCTTCATTTGTATATTGGTCAGTGACTTTAAGTGCCAAGAAAGGCGCCTTCAAATAAAATGTTTTATTTGTGTAGTGCTTTTCTAAAAATACCTCAGATCCTTACAGGAATTAAGCAAAATTGCAGAAAAGAACACTTAAGCACATTAAACAAAAATCTTTAAAGGAAAAAATATATATTATTCATTCAGTACAAAGCTAGATGAGTTCAGAGGATGAAGCTAATGTCTCTGAAAATGCTAAGTTATACTTAGATTTTTTTTCCTTACATGCACCAGTAACACTTTTATATCTATGTGTTTATAGACACACTTGTAGTTTTTCAGTATTTTTCTGTAAACTGCGGTAGCTATGCAATGACATCTTGTTGCCAAATTTACTGTTGTCTTTGTGCAATGACAGTAATGTGAGGCTTAGCCTAATGAACCAAAGACTTAAATCAGATTTTAAAAAATCCAATCTCAGTTTATGACTATCGCCATGTTTGCATTGGATGGTTATTTAGACAGTGCTGCAGTTGGTAGCACTGTTGCTTTACAGCAAGAACGTCATTGGTTTAAATCCCAGACTGGGGTCTTTCTTCATGGATTTCTCATGTTCTCCCTTTGTTCTCTCCGGGTAGCCTGGCTTCCTCCCAGGGTAACCTGGGAGTCCAGAAACATGACTCTTGGGTTAGTTGATTCCTTAGGTGTGTGAGTGTGTGTGCATGGTTGTCTGTCCTGCGTGTCCTGTAGGTCAGTGGTCCCCAACCTTTTTGTCACTGCAGACCGGTCAAGGCTTGGCAATTTTACTGCGGCCCATGGGGCAGCTCCAATCTAACATCGGACATATTCAACATGTTGAATTGTCTTGGCCCTTTTATCGCAGCCTGTGGGGTTTTTCCCTGACTGGGAGCAAGAACGCAGCCTGTTGAATGTGACAGGTATCCAATCAGAAATCCGTGACGTAAGAACAGAGGGAATCCCAAACAGCTGAGATGGCGCAACTGAGAGCCCGATTTAGTGCATAGTGCAGCAAATAGTGCGACTGCGCCTCCCTCAGTCTTTTATTTAACGTTTTTTTCTTTTTGTTACATCTTTTATCGCTTAAAATGAGTCCACAAACTATCACTACTGCATCTACATCGTCATCCGTGTTTGTTACTCTAAATTCACGTTTGGTATGTTGGCGGTTTTACTGGATTTTCTTCTGGAATCGGTTCTGTGGTGTGTTGCTCCTGCCGTGTGGCTGGACACACGAACCGACCGAACCTGTTGGACTTTTATCGGCTCTGTGGTCACAGAGGTTTGGAAAATCGGCCGACAATCTTTAAATCGTGTGAACCAGACCTAAAACTCACAAGCTCTACTCCTCTCATCTCGTTTCCACCACCGCCGTAACGCTCTCTGACTCTGGTTGCCATAGTAACGTTTACACACCCCTACAAAATAAGACACAGAACATTTTAACTCACGATAACGACAAATTAATGGGAGCCCTGAGCTTGTGGGAATCACCTACTGGGATGAATCCATTCTCCTGTCTCTTCTCTGGGCCTTTTTCCCTTCGCAAAGAAACTTTCCAAAAAATCTGATCTGTTTCTGGCTCATCTTGCTGCTTGTGGGCTCAATGTTGGCGCGCAAGACGTAACTGAGAGAATCCGGTTAAAGGATTTTCAAAATAAAAGTTCCTCCAGACTGAAATGATACATAAAACGGAAATATTTAATTATTTCTTGTCCCTGCCTATTGTCCAGAGATCACTGGAAACCCTGCAAGGATAAGCGGGGAAAGACAATGGATGGATATTTACACTGAAGCTGAAGATTATTTTCACAGGAAATGGAATTTGGAGGAGGTGCAAAACCAAAGATCTTCCTGTGTGAAGCACAAACTGAGAACAGAACATGGGAAATGTTTCCACTTTAGTTAACTACCTGATGTGAGAGTAAAAGCAGCGTTAAAAGAAAAAATATTGTAGTAATTTTGGTTTACCAAAAACAATTTTATAGATTTTTTTAATGCACTCAGTGCTTCTTTTATGCAGGAAGATGATTACTGGTGCACTGCTTCCGCCCTCATTTTCATAGACATTAATCGCCTGCTGTGTAACTAACCAATAAATGCAAACAGCTGATACAATTCACATAAACCGCTATGAGATTTGGAGATTAGAATAGTTTCAATATGTCAGAAGTCTTCTTAGCTTTTGTCTCAGACTAGCTATTAGCTATTAGCTTCAACTTGTCTGGATTTATGAAGACATGAAGTGTTCTACTGCAGGTAAGATTTTAACTAATCTTTTTATAAAACCTCACGTTAAAATTCCCAAACCTTCCCTTTAATGGCCCATTTCAACAGCATGAAGTCCACAAAGACTCCTCATTAGGGCTAGACAGTAAATCAGTAATAGTACATACAGCAATAGTTTCGCTTTAGCTTCTTGACCTCCCATGGCCAGCTAGGCAAAATGGGCGGCATCAACTCACTCACTCTTTGGTTATGTAGCAACAACCTGCTGAGTATTTTGCACAGCAGCAGTTTCAAGTTTTACCACCATGCTTTTCAAAATGAAAAACAACAACATGGCATAAAAACTGTGGGTAAAACTGGAGAAGTCACGCCACCAATTTGGCAGGATTTCAGATATTTAAAAGAAAAAATGAATCAATAATTCTTAATATTGACCGAATATGAAAAGCATATATCGTGATACGTTTTTCAGCCATATCGTCCATTCCTGCTCCTAATCAGACTTCCAGCTGAAAAGCACCGGAGTTAGGCACAGGAAGGACTCTTTAAAACCTATTGTGTTGTACTTTTAAGTTAAGGAAGTAATAATAAACAAAAACCTAGTCAAACCATCAAAATAGTGGGTAAATGACTACTTTAAAACAGTATTTTATTATTTTAAGAATGACTAACGACAGCAAATGTCTTTAGCAGCTATAGCCCACCACCATTTGCATCCACAGGCCAGCATCGACAGGATGCAGCATTTGGTCAGATGCCGGCCTCTGCTTGGCAGGCTGACGTCTCTCTGCCTGTCTGTGCCTGCTGTACAGGTTGGAGGACATTCTGCACAGCAAGTGTAGATAGGCAGACACACAGCAGCTCCTCCAGCCAGCCCATTCTGATGCTGCATTGTTGCCCAGGAGACCCGATTGAGTTGCTTGCCATCAAGAGTTTTCAGGAAAATGTCCTCTGGAATGAGTTCTTGAACAAAAAAAAGCTGTGTCTGTAGTTTTTGATTATCAAATAAAATGTTTTTTTTCCTCCAACACATCCTCACTCGTGCTTTCCATGCACCTTATATTCTGTGTTCCTTTGCTCCCCACCTCCTTCCGCTGAGACTTCAGCCATTGACTCCTTCTTCTTCTTCACTAAATTTGGAGCAGCCCCAATCCCAACCAAATGCTCGCTCTCCCAGCCACCCAAAAATACGCGACCGCCCGCTCAGAACCTCAGACGGCGCGGTGCGGTGCACACGGGGGCCGTGCAGATTGCCATCCGAGACGCTAACGCGGCATTGCCGGTAATTACAGACCCCGCTAGCTTCTCCTCGTGTATTTCTGTTTTACACCCTCTTGAACTTTTCTACGGTGGTGTGCACGTCTGCCTCCTCCCCTGTATTAATGCGGCTGGCAGTTCCTTTGGAACTTCTTGCATTCTTGGCAGGAACACTTTCAATCCAAACATCATCATCTGGCCTTTTCTTTGCAGAAGAGAAGACATATTAGATATCAGTGCCCTTCACTCCGCCGTCCTCCAGCTCTTTGCAGAGCAGAGGCGCTGCTTTGATTCTCTGAACTTTATCTGCTACTTGTGACTTTTTGCGGGAACAGTCCAAGTTCTCAGCTGAAAATCTGATTAGTTAGATTTACTGCTTTGTGTGTGTGTTTGTGGTTTTTGTAGTCTTTTTTTTCCAGCTTTTCCTGCATTTGCTACTACCTATCATACATCAGTGCCCTGTGCTTGCTTAGGCCACCCACAGAAATGCCTTCGCTTGGGGTGTCTCAATTTTCCCATCAAACCCCAATTGATTGATTGGTCCGTAGCCCTTTTGGATCAATGCTTTGCAGCCATACTTGCTCCTCATCCCCTCTCACTCCCCCCTTACTCCCCTCCCTTTCCAGAGTGACCGCATCTTCCTCAGCAGCCTGCATGCTCGCTCATTCATGCAGTGATTTATGTGAACTTGCTTTTCTTTTAATGCTCAACGAGCATTGATTTGAAACCAAGGTATGCCTTCAAGCGCACATAGCCAGATCTGAAGTTAGTGGTGAGGAAACTGGTGACCCAAGTTTATTCCACAAACCAGCAAGCGAGCGGGGAAAGCGAGCCAAGCGTTGAGAGCGCTCTTTTTGACAAAGTCTAGAAAAAAATGAGGTGGAGACCTCGGACGTATGGTGAAGAAGGACGAAACACACAGAGAGACAGACGGACAGAAGAGGGTCCGTGCCCAGTCTAACCAATGTGCAGACTACTGTACACCAGTATGACAATGAACAGGTAGTCTGAACACTGGGTGGACGGAGCCGGAGTGGAGAGCCAGGCCTTGTGCGCCGCCGGTCCCGACGCTGGTGGGACAGCTCTGCCGTCGGCGCCCCTTCCCCTCTCGCCGCTCCTGCAGCAAAAAAACTTCCCCCCAAATTTGAAATGCAGCGGTACGCCTCATCCATGTCGGTGGGGTGTGGGGGTTTTCTGGAAGTGCCCCCCACCGGCCCCCTCCCCCTCCTGTTTATTTGTTTAGGTCGGGCGTCCTGGACCGGTCCAGTTTTCAGGTCACGCCGGTCATGAAGAGTATCCAGCCTTGACGTGGCACATTCGCTCAGACGACTGGGACACACTGGTTGCGCGTTCTGGGAGGGGATATTACAAAAAAGAGGGAAAGAGAGACGCTCACGAGGGAGGGGTGGGGGGTAAGAGAGGGAGAGGAAGAAGGAGGGGTCCCGGTTGACCATATAAGGGCGGTGGTGACCCCTTGGGGAATCCAACCCGAGAGTCTCTGCAGAGGTAGAGCTCTTCCTCCGTGCCCACCACGTCTTACCTGTGTCAACCACAACTTTCCAAACCGAAGGGCTGTCTCTTCTGAATCTTCATCTGAATCGACTTTCTTCTTCTTCTTCCTCTTCTTCTTCTTCTCCTTTTTGGCTTCTCCTCCTCCTCCTTCACCCCGCCGTCTTTAACTTCTCCCTCCTTTCCCTGCATCTCTGTGTGCTAAGCACTACCAGATGTTGAGTTTTAACGCCAGGCTGTCATTTAATCTCTCTCGCTCTCCCTCTCCCTCCCTCGAACAAAAAAAAAAAAAAAGTCAGACAGGAAGTGGGCCCCTCTGGAATGGAAAGAGAAAATATAGAGAAAATATTGAGTGGCTGAGATAAAAGAAAACAGACAGGCCGAGTTAAGACGCATAGGCTGGGACTGAAGTGTAAAGTGAACGGTAAGGATCTCCGCTCTTTATCTGTTTGAGCCCGGGGTTCTCAGAGACGTCGGCCCCCCGAGTTTCAGTTTGAGTTTGAGCCGGGGCTTTTACCTATCAGCGACCTGCCCCTTCCACACACCAAGCCCCCCGCACCGCCCTTAACCTCGACCAGACTCTCCTTAGAGTTCTCTGCCAGCGCTTCTCTGCATGAAAACGCACCGTGAAGAACGACTGCATCCCGACCCAAACCCTAATGACTTCCACATGTGCTCATTCTCCCTTTTCTTCTCCCTTTCTCTGCTCCTGCCTTCACCTCCCACTCTCATTTCTCCCCCATTCCACCTCCCTTTAGCATCACCTCCTCTCTCTTTCTGCCTTCCCCACTTCTCTCTCTCTTGCGTTCACCTTTTTCTTACCCATTGCAGTTGGTTGGTTGCCTGACAGATGCTGAACATACCAAAAACATAATAACTCGTTTAGCTTTTCTTTTTTTGTGTGTACGCTCATCACTGTTTTCCTCTTTCCCCTCCACCAGGAGAAGGAGAAGAAGTACATGCTCCCCCTGGACAACCTGAAGGTCCGCGATGTGGAGAAAAGTTTCATGTCCAGCAAACACATATTCTCCATCTTCAACACAGAATCCAGGTCTGCTGCTCATGACTTTGGCTTGGAAATTATCTGTGCAGACGATATTAAATAAAAACTAGGACTAAAGAGGGGAAATGTGTTTTAGGTAGGAACGACCAGAGGTGCGCTGGGTACAAAAAAATTGTACTCAAGAAAGAGTAGCAGTACTTAAACATATTTTTACTCAAATATAAAGGAAATGTCAAAGAAATATCTGAAATAAGAGTGAAAAAGTATTTGGTAAAAAGGCAACTCTGGTACTGAGTAAGTCTTCAAAATATAAATCATTTAATATTTAAAGATTATATCATCAGAGGGACCAAAATATATAGTTATGCGGAAATCATTGGCATTTTAAAGGTCAAAATGAAAATAATTCTTATAAATAATGTAATTACAAAATAATGTAACAAAAGAAAAATGTTTCCAAATTAATTTCTTTCGATAAACAGCTTAGCAAACTTTGAACAAAAACTGAAGCTGCGTGCGTCTGTGTCTGGTGAATTTTTGGCATTCAGAAATTTTACTCAAGGAAGAGTTGCGATACTTCACAATGAAATCATTCAAGTAGAAATAAAGATACAGAGTGCTCCTAAAAGTGTTTTTTTTTTTTTTTTTTTCAAAAATGTTCAGTGAATTTAAGTGGTTATTACCCAACTCTGAAATTGACCCAATCAGGGTTTACCATTGCAGGTAAGATTTGATGAACTCTTTCACGGTCCATTGATTTGCCAGCTTCTTTTATCCACATTTTTTGATGATATCATAAATATTCAGTGTTAAATGGAGTTTCTGCAGGTCACCCTCAATATGCTGCTCCAACAGTTGTTAACTCAGCGGGTCACCTAAAATGCACATAGCTATATCATCCGTTTCTACCGATGTGCCAGACTGGACACGTACCGCCAGTACGGTACTAGCTAATTTATCGATGATGTTAGCTAACCGTAGCATATTTAATCTCCTGTTTTCATGCCAGGTAATTTTGCTCTTTAATTTGATGCAGTTCCAGTTAATAATTTAGAGAAAACAAACTTTAATAAAAATTGCTAGTTAGTGGTAAACCTAACACTTTGATTTGAATGTCTTAAAAGTTGTGGAGTAATGTTTCAGCTGCTTTCTGAGCAACTCGCCCAGAACAGGATCCTAGCAGGTCATGTTAAAAAGACACACAATCATTGCAATCCCTCTTTTACTTCCAGCATCATTACAAAGAGTTGCAACATTGAACCCTGAGAACAGAGCAACAAAATGACACAGATTTTGAAGATGGGAACATGAACACAGGCTGGGATTTAGAGAGAAAAAAAACTTGGGGGAGACATGCAAAACACAGCTGCGATTCTTACCAGGATGTGTGACTGACAGAGGCACGGACTGTCGATCAACAACAGGTAGTGGGAGTTGAGTTTCACTTGGCGCTTAAAAACGCTTTGACTTTAAAAACGCACCTGGGATTTGACCGGGACATCTCTAGTTTTAGCTTTTTCAACAAACCCGATTTGATTAAATGGGGAATTGTTAAACAGATAGAAAATTTTCATTAGGGAGTGGTAGTAATCAAGCAGATAAACAAGCAGATGGTTTTTAAAAAGTCTGAATTGGCGTAAAAAGGTTTTGTCTCATGCCTGAACTTTCACTAATTGTTACAACATGTCCCGTGAAAGTTTCCTGTTGGACATGCCTGGCTTGGCACCCAACAGGAAACTATTTCACATGGAAGAGGCAATCGTCTGACACACACTTGACGTTCTAAGCAAATGATTTTGTTTAGGAACGTCTACAAGGACAATCGCACTCTGGAGTTGGCCTGTGACTCCCAGGATGACGTGGACAGCTGGAAGTCGTCCCTCCTCCGTGCCGGGGTCTACCCTGACAAGACCACCACGGTGAGAGAATCCGCTCCAACACGGTTCAGTGAGAATTACTCAAAATCACAGCGGCTGCTTAATCGGATCCTAACATCATCACCGAGCTCATGCCTGGGTTTTTAGGCAACGTTACACACCAGGAAGTATACCAAATATTACTAATAAAATAAAATAAATATAATCGTTGGAATAAAGTAACGAGAATAAAGTTGTATAACAATAAAGTTGAAATAATGAGAATAAAGTCATATTGCAAGTTTATTCTTGAAATATTATGACTTTACTGTCACATTATTACAACTTTATTCTTGCACGACTTTAATCTGGTATTGCTGTGACTTTATTATCATAGTTTTATGACTTTGTTCTTGAAATATTATGACTTTATTTTCCTAATACTGTGACATTATTCTCATGTTATTTCCGTTTTATTCTCATACGACTATTCTCGTAATTGTATGACTTTACTCTCAAAATATTATGACTTTTTCTTGTAATTTAATTCTCATAATTTTATGGACTTTGTCCACGTAATAAGACATTATTCTCGTACAACGTTATGCTTGTAATATTATGACTTTATTCTCGTAATTTTATTTTTGAATTTTTTTTAGCATTGCCATCGTAATAAGTCATGTCGATCTATAGAAATACAATAAAGTGAAAAAAAAAATCTTTTATTTGGTATATTTAAAATTTCTGGAAAATTCAGATTACATGCATCTAAGTTTACAGTTGTAATTTGACAAAATACAAAAATGTTTTGGGGGTGCACATACTTTTGCACGGCACTGCACAGAGCAAGATTAACACCATGGGCTACGTATGTAAATGTTTTAGTCAGGATTCGCTTTTCAGCACGTAATCAGCTTTTTTGATTTATACAAACCAGACAGAAATAACATTTATAGATCGTTAGACAGAAATACTGAATGTTAATGGCTTGTGACATCTGATTTAAAAGACTGTACTTCAGTTCTGACAAATTTTCATTCTCCTCTGTAGAAGAAAAGTGACAAATGTACCCAGATAACTTAAATAAACATTCATAGATTCCTCATATGGTACAACCCAAGAAGCTGCAGTCTTGGCTGCAGGAGAAAATGTGTGCATTTCATGTCATGTAGCATAATGATGATTATGATTATCGTGTAGCTGATGATGTGAAATGGCCGATAATCTTTAACAAACTGTCTGAAAGTGCCTGTTGGACTGCTGGTTTTAAAATAAATAATGGTTAAATTATACAGTATTTATGTAGTACAGTTTAATTACTAGTGACTTAAACATCACAAAAACTAAACCGCATAAAAAAAGAACTGTAGGAGTTTTATTGCCTTACATTAACAGCAGGAATGTATAACACTTATTTTTTATGTGTGCTCCTGTGTGTGAGTGGCAAAAATGTCAGTACATTAGTCTTGTCAAAACATGTCAGCTTTTTCTTTTTTGTTTTTACTTTTAAGCCTTTGTGGAATCATTTTCCCTTGAAATAAAGGGGTGAACTTTTTCTCCCCCTGCAGGTTGAGAGCGAGACGACCACCACCACCGACAACTTCTCCATGGACCCTCAGCTGGAGCGCAAAGTGGAAACCATCCGCAACCTGGTGGATTCCTACATGGCTATTGTCAGCAAGTGCATCCGGGATCTCATCCCAAAGACCATCATGCATCTGATGATCAACAATGTAAGTAAAAAAAACTAAACATCTACGAACACAAATGTCTGGCAGAGCCGACGTCTAATGGTGAAATGCAAGAAAAATTACTTTACCATTCATTTTAGTAAGTCCAGAGGAAAATTGTTTCTGCTGTTTCTGCTGTTTTATTTCAAAGTTATAAACAACATTTTGAAACAATATATCAAAAGTTAGATTAGATACCGTGTCTTTTGCTCTTTTACAACCCATTATTTTTTGAAACATAAAGAGCAGACTATTTCAGGTGGCAGCAGAACAACTGACAAGACTTCCTTATTAATGTGTTTAAATAGAAGAGAATGTAGCCTAACCATTTCCGAGCTAATTCAAGCTAATTATCAACTTTCAGGTAGAATGTTTTCTTGAATTTGTGAGAATTGTCCAACATTTTTATTAGAAAATACTGTTTATATCCAGACATATACTGCTTACGGCAGTAGTACACATTGGCCTGAACTAACATGTGTTTGTGTAAGCTGCTTTCCTAAAAAAAATGAAAAAATTATCATTTGAAAAATAAAGAACAGATATTTTTAGGTTGCAGGAGTACAGCTGACTAGATTTTCTTACTTCACGTGTTGGTGAAGTAAAATGGCTGGGCTACAGAGCATGTAGCAGCGCAGCCTAACCGTTTTCATTTAAGCTGATTAGCAACTAAGATGCTGTTTTCTTAAATTTATGAGAACTGTCAAACATTTTTTTAGAAAATACTGTTCATATCCAGATAAATGCTTCCCACAGCATTGAGCTTGTTCATACAAAAGAATAGCATGGTTCATTTTAATTTAAGCATTTTGGCTTACGTGGCAAGCTTAAGGTAAATAGTGTTTCCATTTTGCTTTCTGATTTGTTGCTACTTCATCTTGAAACCGTTTTCAGCTCAGCTCTATTTTAATTCTTTGCAGACAAAACTCACAAAATAACGTCGTGCTCCTACTTCAGAAACCTAGCAGTTTGTCTTTACAGTTGTAAAACTTAATGACTAGTGCTCAGGCTGCGCCAAGCTGCAGTTGTGGCTGACATAATTACAGACTGTACCAACAAAAAGTATTGGAAATTGAGTTTTGTCAGAAACTCTCAGTACAGATAATTTAGAAATGCCCTTATAAAGCTTATACAAGGTAAAGTTTAAGACAGGAACACTGGTAGTTAACTTACAGTTTTACCACTCTAATTCTTTCTGCTTTACTGTTTGGTCTTGTCAAAAGGTGAAGGACTTCATCAATGCGGAGCTGCTGGCGTGCCTGTACTCTGCAGGTGACCAGAATGCCCTGATGGATGAGTCCCAGGAGCAGGCCCAGAGGAGGGACGAGGTGCTGAGGACCCACCAGGCCCTGAAGGAGGCCCTGGCCATCATAGGTGACATCTCTACATCCACCATCACAACCCCCATGCCTCCGCCTGTTGACAACTCCTGGGTGGGAGGATCCACCGGCGGTCGCAGGTAAGATGGAAATGAACTTAAATGGGGAAAGGAAAAGTCAAGCCAGGAAGCCTTGACATTTGCTGTTTTTTTCTTTTGATCACATCCGTTCTGCTGTCCAGGTCTCCTCCTCCGAGTCCCACGGCCCCCAGAAGGATGTCTTCGGGCCAGCGGCCGGCGCCCAGAGGGGCCCCACTGCCACCAAACCGTCCAGGACCTTTGGGACCCTTCAACAACAGCGCTGATAGCCCCCAGGCACCCAGCCGCCCCAACAGGGCCCCCCCTAGCATCCCCAGGTAAACGCAGTCATCACCTTTAATGCTTTGTGTTATTTAATTCAAAAGGTTTTATTCTGTTTCTAAAGAATTACCAAGTTACTGAAGGTAAAATGTATTTATTTATGTAATTAAAGCCTAATGAGGAAAGTGCATTGCCGAATATACAAACATGCAATTTAAAAAAATTACTGAGCTAAAGTAGATGTATCTTGCAAATTTACAAGCAATAGCCAAATTAGCTAACCACAAGCTTTGGAAACAAGCTGAGCACATAAACAGTTTATTCACATTACATTGGGTTTCATGTGAAAAGGAGGTGTTTTAAAGGATTAGTTTAGAGTGTTTTAGGTAAGATTTTGCTTAAGGGTGACCAACAAGTAATATCTAACCTGCAGTAGAATAGATAACAATCTTGGTGTCTTCATTTCTTCAACAAATCATGATTTATCCCTTTACACGTTGACTGCAATCAGGGGTGGCTTTACAAGGATGTGAGCCCTGGGCTGGAGACAGTTTTGGTGCCTTATCCACTAAGGAAAAAGTATTTTTCTAATGCCAATTACAGTACATTAAAATATAGTCTTACAGATGAGCAGCCATGAACTGATGCATGGTAGGTTTAATACGTCCCCTGGCCAACAAGCTCCACGTTATTTCCAAATTCCAAATTCAAATATTTGACTATTATGACGTTGAAGTCGATTTGACTTCAACGTCATAATAGTCAAATATTTGAATATTGTTTAAATTAATAGAAATACCAAAAATAGAAATACAACACACCTAATATGAAGTACAACGTTGCAAAACCTCCATTCCTTCAAAGGAGAATAGAAAAGAAAAGAAAAATCTTTGGTGCCCCCAAAACATTGGGGCCCTGGGCTACCGCCTCAGTAAGCCTTTTTTGAAGTGTGGCCCTGGCTGCTCATACAGTGACATTATTTAAATAAGCCTTTAAATTTTTATAGTGCATACTCTTTCTGTTCAAAGTTAACACATCCTAAGATTCACGTAGGCATGAATCTCACTAAGCATGTGTCACTCTGCCTGAATCACTCTTCCTCAGTGTGAGGCTAATCAATCCTACAGTCATCAGCACATTAATGTGCGCAGACATAATGTATTAGTTACTGTTTCACAACTACAGGATGGGTTGTCCTACATAATGAGTTACTATGCATCAATGAGGAGGACTTATGGAGGTGAAACACATTTTCTATACCAATAGTTTTCCAAAGACGCCCACCGACCTTTAAACGACAGGAGAGCTTTATATGCGCAGGCAGAGGCAGCCACTTCACAGTCTTATAATTTATTCTTGCACATGCTGCTCATTGTAATCTTCACAGCGACTTCTCAGCAACGTTTCTCATTCTCCACCTACGCTCTTTGCTGTAGAGGCAAGCTGGAGTGCCCAGCAGTTTCTATGGTAACGAGGAAGCTTTGCATTCACACATCTTCTAATCTTTTTATGTCATTCTTTCGGACTAATAGTATTTGAGCAGCTGGGGATGGATTAAGAGACTCTGAAGAGTGAAAATCAGTTAACCAATACATATAGGGGATACCCTGTGAGCTTTCATGGTGACTGTAAATTGCTAACAGGCTAGCTTCAGTATAAACGTTGTCATCTGTTCAGAGGTGAAGGCAGGTTAAGCTTTTAAAGTGAATCTCATTTCTACACCTGTGAAGTTAAAACGAGCTCTATACTTTCCATCTGCTGGATTTATTGTTTTCCTCTTTTCTTTCTACCACAAACTGGATGATAAAAGTCTTCGCTTAGCAGGTCCACTACCCTGAAACCCCCGCCCTCCCATTGGTCTCAACTAGACCTTTTTTGAAGGACAATTTTCTTTACAATGAATTCATAATTCATTTTATTTCATTGTGTCTGTTGCTTTGTTTATTTACTTCGGATATTTAAAATGTCTTTCAGTTCTAGTGTTAAATGTTCGTTAGAATTACTTGAATTTACTTGAAAACAGTCTCAAGACGACAATATTGTCATTTATCGTGATAACTTCTTGGGGCAATTTATCGCCCAGCAAAATTTGTTATCGTGACAGGCCTGCTCATTTTTGTATATGACGCCCAAATTTCACTGACGTTAATTGTGGTTTGGCAGCAACACTTGTTAGATACAATGTAATACCTGCCTCATTGTGGAGAGAAAAATACCATGTACATCTACTTTCTTATCAAATAAATGACAATCTGTTCCTCTTCCTCTGTTCTTTGATGCGTCACCGCTCTCCAGCCGGCGACCACCGCCGTCTCCTACAAGACAAGCCCCGCCATAATCACCCCACCGGCGTGATTTCCCCTCGTCCGCGCCAATTCTGTCTCCCACCCCTCTCTCTTAGCCATGGCTCTGCTGTCCTCGTCTGTCCTTAGCGAAGACGCCCGCCGAAATCTTTGACCCCTTCAACCTCAGTTTCCCGCCAGGTGAAGACGTCCATGTATTTATGTACAGTACAGTACTCGTCTTGTGGTGTATGTGTATGTGCGCTTGTTGCTCGCCTGTGATCCAGGTTCGCTTAGCAGGTCCACTACCCTGAAACCCCCGCCCTCCCCTTTCCTCTCCTACCTACAACCCCTACGGTTCAACCAGCACCCCCAGTCGCTGCTTCTACATAAAAAAAAACAACAAATAAAAAATAGGCTCAGCAATCATACTGCCCTACTCATTCCAAAACGCAGCATGCCACATAAGCTGCTTTTATTGCATGGGAGTGTATGCGTGCGTGGGCGTGTGTGTGTGTGTGTTTTCGGGAGAGGGATTAATTTGCCTATATGTAGGCTGAGTTTGATTTAGTATTGTATTAATTTATTGTATAATGCCCCGCCCCCTCTCCCCCACCGAGTGTTGATGTTCTCTTAGGAACAGAAGTTGTATCTTAGTATAAGTGCGTATAAGCTTGATTTTTTTTGTTTGTTTCTTTCTGTGTGAATAATACATTGTACATGTGTGTGTGCGTGTGTGAGGACACGTGTGCATGTGCCGTCTCTGCACGTTTGTTGGCGTTTCAGTTCTGTTTGTTTTCACTGTCAAAGCTGTTAATGATGAATCATATATATATATATATAAAAAAAAACAACCCTGCGGGGGGAACATTCAGTGTTTGACTTTTGTGAGTTGTTCCTGTGTTGTAGTAGCAGCCATACATGCATAGCAGTGCTGAGGAGCACCTTTGATATTCTCTATATGGACACACAGAACTCGACAACACGTTTAACCTCGTCATAGGTGTCCACCTGTGCTGTATCCATGGTCAGATTGTGACCCCCGAACCGAAGGGCCTCAAGCTCCCATTCAGATGCTGACTGGAAGTGAAGCTTTGGTTAAAACTAACAATTAAACAAAAACAAAAATACAACGGCAGAACAACTTATTCGACACGAGACGCTCCATTCAGCTACACTCTTAAAATTGCTGGGTTCAGATTGACCCAATTTAGGTTGTTAACCGAGTCCTGCATCAACGAGTTGATTCAACGCCACAACGGTTGGTTATGGGTTTGTACCGGCATATGTTAAAAGTAGTGCTGTCAATCGATTTAAAAAATGGAATTAAATTAATTGTACTCTAGCGCTTTGGTTAATCACGTGTGAAATGTAAAAATGCACGTCATCATAAAAATGTTAAAGAAAATCTATTATTGTCTGAAACCAAAACGTTTCAGTTTTCCAGGTTTTTTGTTCAGGATTTTGTTTCAAACTTGATTTAAAACGTTAGCTGTGAACTAGTTGTGCTTTGGTGGAAGGATAACAGATCATTGCAATAAGTACATACTACCTTAGTTTAATAGAAAACTCCATTGCGCTGTTTTCACCTTTTAACTCGCAGTTGCGACTCTTTGCTGACCGCAGTCCAAGACCATGCTGCTGTCAACTAGGTAAGTCTCCACAGAAGAGAGGCATTTAGGTCTAAATAGGTAATGTGATTAATCTGCATTGTGAAATACTAGTAATTTCTGTAAATTAATAAAGATAAAGAATAAATTGCTCCAACACCTGGATTACTAAACAAGTAGTATTTTTATTAAAATTAATAAAAAATATATATATATTTTTTTCATTTTTACTTTAAATTCTGACTGATTATAAATTCTGAAGTGAATTATTATTTAATAAAACTATCTACTGTATGGTTAAATGTTATTGACAAGCACTTTAACTTGAGCAAAACTCATCCCCAGCATAAAAAACTTCAGGTCTTTATGATGAAAATCATTTTTGGTCTCATTAGTACATCTGTGGTTTATTTCCTTATTAAATAAATACAACTTAAAATAATAAAATTGAAATATAATTGCAAGAATAGGTGAAGTAGAAATAAATGCAGCTTTTTAGCCTGTCTATATTGGCTTTATTGTTAAAAATAGCTAACAGTAAATGGTGCTAACTGCTTAGCAGCTAAAAAGTTAAGCGAGCTTGTTTTTTAACTCAACAGAGTGACAATATTATAATGCAGCATAACATTACCATTTATTTTATCGTTAAATATGGTCAGACTGCTGTTAAGTTCAAAATGGCTCTGTGAAGAGTGATGAGGCTCCTGCTAGCTTAACCCAACAAACTTGGTCTCGATGCTAGGCCCAGTGTTTGGTTAAAACTACCCAATTTCTATGTCTTAACAGCACAAACACAACATTTCTGCTTAAGAAATTACCCGGCTGTTTTCAGAGTGGATCTATAGAGGAGGATTAGTCTATTCCGAATGTCATTGGGTTCCCTCCGGTTAGCCTTTTCCTCAGGTCTGACCCAAACATTTATGCCCATCACGAACTTCCACTCCAGTTTTAGCCCACTCGTCGTTTCCGCTCAAAAGCCAGGCGCCGCTCCGTCAGCATTTGTATCAGAGCTTAAGGTCGTATCGTCAGTGTTCAAGTGCTTCTCTGTCACTTTGTTATTGTGTATGTAAGCCTAAGCTGTATTCTGATGTATATAGGTAATGATAAGGACATAGTGTACCAGTGGACTCTACAGACCTCGTCAAGAATCCTAGCGCTTTAATCGTTCTCTTTGTCTGTATTCACTATATTCTCTCCTCTCTCTAATTTAGACTGCCTTAATGACAGTCTAAATAAAGGATTATAATTCTTTATTGCCAAAGTTAAACACAGAAGGAGAATTTTGAAGTGACAAAAATAGAAAAGAAACGAAGCTAAAGGTTCCAGTTGATGTGAAATTGGCTAAAATTGTTTAGCAGAGAAAGTATTGTTCAATTTGGAAATGCACAAGTTGTTAATTTTCTGTGTCTGTATCGCTCCTCAATAAACTTCTTCCTCATAATGTCATTCCTTGTCAACAGAGTGATTCTTGTTTAAGAATGTGGATTTGAAGCCTATGTGATGGAACAACACAAATTAATACACATTACCTATGTAGAAAACGGTGGCTGGTTTTTTGAGTTGCGTTTGAGTAACAAGGCATTAAAGCTTTACATGTGTGAGCCAGAGTTTGACTGATGATTCCCCTTAGGCGTAATATGTGTTTTAGTCGGTGTGGTGACCTTTTTTGGACAAAATGAGGTGCGTGATGCAACAGTTATGCAGTAAATGCAGGTTAGTAAATCATCTCAATGGATCGCGTCAACCAGGCTATAAAGTTTTAACAGTATGACACACACAGCTTTCCATTGGGTTTTACCGTGACCAAATTTCCCAGAAATCCTTGCTGTGTTTTCATTTAGAGCACAAATGTTTTGCTGCAGGGATACAGAATTCAAGTGGACAAGTTTGAAGGAGGAAGTAGATTAAAACACAAGCATGAAAAACAAAATGGAAATGACTGTACCCAGAAGGACTCTGTAACCTCCCTCGGGCATTTGGGGATATCTGTGGAGTTTTATTTTAGGTGGGGGTTTTTTGACTTTTATGAAATCACAAATTATAAAATGGTAGCAAAACAATTGTTCTTTAGATAACAAACTACATATAATGTAAGATTGACTGATTTTTTTTTTTGCCTCTGTAAAGGCTGATTAGTATGTTACAACCAGAGCCAGCTTGTCTTCCAGGTTATTTACAAACGAGATGAAACTTTGAAAATGTCTCAAAGGTGAGTAAGCAGCACCCTCTAGTGGCCGTGAAAAATAATGTCGGAAAAGTGTTGTGAGGAAAAACTAACACTACAAAATAAGTTTTATTTGACCGGCTTGGCTACCAATTAGGTAGCTTTACATACCTAATTGAAACAGCTTTACATAATGTCGGGTTACTTTTGGTTTCTGATAAGCCTAAACGTTCCCCGTAACGGCAAGTCTCGCGATACTTTATCTTAAAAAGCCCTTCATTGCAACTCGTCCTAACTTTGTTTTTCCAAAGTTACAGTATTTTCATTCACTTGTCGAAACGACCTACTTGAACACGTCACTTGATGGCCATGTTTTTAACGATGATGCGTTCACCTATACTTGTGCATCAGCATTTGAAGAACTCTGAAATTATTATTATTTTTCTTTTTCATCCTCCTAGTTCTGATTCAGGTTTTCATAAATAACATCACTGACTATTTTTAAGTCATATTTGCTTAAGTAATAAACGTTAAATAAAAGTAATAAACGTTAAATAAAAGTAATAAACGTTCAATAAACGTTTATTACTTTATTTAAGTAATAAATATGATATATCTAGTTATCTCTGTTATATAGATATATTTTGGCATTAGTGGCCCTTATTAAGAGCTACCAGACAGGAAATGGGCTTGGGGAAGATAGACATGCAACAAAGGTCTCAATCGAACTCGCGTGGAAACACATAGCCTATGTTCACGGGGCGCCCGCTCTGCTGCTACACCACGCAACTCCCCCTACTGGTCACTTTTATGAAATGCTACAACAGAAAACTGTTGCCCCCGGTAATTTGCTGTCAGAAAATTCCAGCGCGCTCCTACTTTTCGAATGTTTGGCTACAAAAAAAACCAACCAACCAAACAAAACAAAACAAAAAATATTAGAATTATTAAGATTCCTTTAACTTTTTTTCTTGTTTTTATTTATAATAGATCATTTTTATATGTAATCAACTGACTTATTGTAACATAGAGAATCTGATGTACCAATCAGTTCACTGAGAGAGCGCTAGCAAAAACATTAGGGAGTGGGATTGGGCTCGACACAAAACAACCACAACAAATATGATGGACAGACTTAATTCTTACAACTGTATTAGCGGCTTGAGGACCAGACGTAACAATGAGTGAAGGTGCCTCCGCACATCCGGCCAGCGAGCGTGTAGAAAACGAGCGCTCCCGGCGTTTGAACTGCGCAACGGGCGTCTCTGCGTTTTCATTGGTCTGTTGGACGTGGAGTCGCACTGGCTGTCAGGAGGAGGTTGTTGTGTTTGGGGAAACTGCGGCTAGCATCACAGTTAACCAGCGCGACTGTTACATGTCAGGCACGTAAACCGCGCATATCGGGTGGTTGTATATTTTACACCGCTGAAGAAGCCACAGACTACAAGGATAAACGTTTCTTTGTGCGCGGCGACGATGTCTGTCCCGGCAGGACAGGGATGAAGATGACACAACTGTTGTGGCGAAGTGTGTCAGTGTGGCTATGTATAGCTGTACTCTTTTGGTGAGTTTTTTAATTAGTTTTTTTTTAACCACCTGTCATATATATTTTTTTAAAAAAATGTTTTTGCTGTTATGTGACCGTATAGAAGAAGACTTACAAACTAACTGACTGCTAACATGCCGTGCTCAAACCGTAACACACTCGTATAGCAGCAGCTAGCTAGCTAGCTAGCCCTGACGTTATGTTGTGATGTGGCACCTGGCTGACTTCTGACCTGTTGGGATGAGGTAGCTGTAGCCGCTGACTGAGGTTGAATCAGCAATACTCTATCAACAAGTAGCCATAGGAATATGTTGTACAGTCGCTAACTTTTTGGTACGTTTTATAAATTAGTCCAATTTAAAATCTATTTGAGGACTGCAAGAGTAGCTTTCTTAACAAACCCTACAGCCTTCAATGCCTGAGTAATGACAGGTTCCTAATAATGACTGTCCCAGACCTCAGATCAGCCTATAAGAGGCAGGTTTGGTTCACCAGCTGACCGGTTAGTGGCTGTTTTCTTTTTTCCCCTCGTGTCAAAAAAGATTAAAAAGCCTGAGATTGTTGGGAATATGAACCTCTGACAGAACTCATTACGCCAACAGAGACAGCATCTGTGGGATAAGAACATGTCCCACCCATGATATTAAAGGTTAGTTACAGCATATCAACCACTGACTGCTGTTAATCATAAAGCGGGAAGGGTGACGCAATATTTTACTAGTATAAGCATTTCTGTAGAAATCTTAGTGGACATGACTGTATTGGATATTTTTAGACCAATTTGGTTTCTCGGTTTAAAGAAATAGCAGTTCTAGGTTATGTTGTCTGTAAATACCTGGTGCTCCCTTAGTCACCATATTATGTATTAATAAGCGAATGTGACTTATTTACTTATTATTTGTTGGCGTTAACAATAGCTAAGTTATGAATTTGCACCAAACGCTGGCTTATACGTTTTTTTTTTGTTTTTTCTTAACATTTATTGTTTTATTTGTTGCTCTGTTTTGAAACTAGCAGCAGCAGTAGTTTTCCACTTTTCGCTGTTGTGTTGGAGTAGACCACTTCATGAATATTGCATGTCCCAATGTACGTAATAGTGTTATTAATATTATTATTTTTATTGCTCCAATAGAAGTAAGAATACATAATGACTGTACGCTTCCACAGTGCGACCTAGTAGAACATATTATTTGACTGTAAACAAAGAATTAGAATATTAAAGTTTATTTGTCTTTGAGGGCAAACTTGTATGACTATGTCATTATCAATATATTACCTTAAAATGATATCAAAATGACAATAGTATTGTTTATTAGGAGAATTATTAGGTCATGCAAAGATTAGCTTCAGTCGTGGACAAACTTATTTCAAAGTTTGTTGATATTTTAGACGTCTCATCAGTCTCTAGGGTCCATTAAAGTTTTGTCTCCTGTCAAAACTCCTAAAACTAAAAGTCTTATCTCCATTCTTAATAAGAGATAATGACTCACTAGTGCAAGGCGATGACACTAACAGCTGGACCACCCCAGAAGCCCATATAAGAATACAGATAATAGTAAAAAGATTCATTTGGACAGTTTGTTAGTGAAGACTTTCTGTTTCCTGAGGTGTGTCTTTTAACTGTTGTCATTTCACAGATGATATCAGTTTAGCTTTCCGTGCCGAATACCTGAGCTTTTATACAGTTTTATCAGTGCATTATGATGTTACCATTCAAGGTGACTCAGCATCGTTATTATTGCACTGATTCTCTTCTACTGCAGCAGGAGTGTTAGTTGCTATGTGGGATCCACGGAGCCACAGCCAGAGGCTCAGAATCAGGCGTCCTCCCAGGACTTCCAGGCGACGGAGGACTCAGGGGATCCGGACCCAAATGAGAAGGTAACGCTCTATAATAGTGTGATGAGGAAATAATCTAAAGCATTATTAATGTTCTGGCGAAACTAGGGCTGCAGTTAAGGATTATTTAAGTAACTGATTATTCTGACGATTAATCGTTAAAACTGAATAATTTTTTTTAAATGCCTCATTTTACAGATTTTTTTTTTTTTTTCCTTTTACCATTTAAGACTTTTTAAAAAAACGTTGGACATACACTAAAAGGTGCAAATGAATAAATAATCCAATTCCTTTTTTAAATATAAGAAAATAAACATTTTCTTTTCCTTTAGTAAATCTGAACCAGGTAAAGCTAAAGCTGTTCTTCTTGAATATGTTTGGCTAAAATCTATTTACAGACAAAATTCTCTTTTCTTTTTGTATATTAAATGCAAAATGTTTACAATTGTTTTTTTTTTTTGTTTTTTTTTTTTACAGCTTTGGCTTAGTTACTGCTCTGAATATGTTGGAGGTTTTTTCAGAAAGTTGCCTTTTTTGAGTCCGATTAATCGACTACTAAATTAGTTGACGATTATTTTTGATACTCGATTAATCGTGATTAATTGTTTCAGCCCGAGCAGAAACACTTGAAACAGTGAATATTTTTTTTGTTGATTTGATAATATTTCGTGTGTTTGACACATTGTTAAAGTCATTGATCTTGTCTCAGACTCTTCTGTTTAAACACCATCGCTTTGTTTTTTTGTCAAATGCTTCTATCTGTATGTATTTGAAAGTGAATGTGTTTTTCTTTCGTTCTGTTGTTTTAGAATGAAGACATCTGGAGTCTACCTGAAAATGGGAAGCTGTCTGGAGATCATCAGCATAACGGAGAACAGCTGACACGAGAAGTGGAACATGCTGAGGTAGGGGAAACGGACAAAAAAATGATAAAAATACTCCACACACTAAGTTGTTGAGGATATCTGAAGTATTTGATTTTTTTTAACGGGAATATTTAAGCGTATAAGAAAACAATGTGTGATAATGGTGTAACTTACTACTGAACTCTATTCGTGAACATTTGGTTCATTTATTTACTACATCTGTTTTTCCTGTTTAATTATTCTTAATTCCTTTATCTGATTTGTTTATATCACAATAACACAATCTATAATTTGTACCATGAAGTCACCATACAGTTACCAGTTACCTAAAAAATAAGTAATAATTGTTTTATTTTATATAATAATCTTTTTTTTTAAAAAAACAGCTGTTTTTTCAGCTAAGGTTCATTGTACAAGTTGTTGGAACAAATTTCAGATTTTTAATTGTAAAAACTATGTATATTTTTTCCCCCTGCTTTACAGATATGAACTACCTTGTGTTGCTTTCACATCAAATCCCCTCTAAACACATTCAGGTGGTTGTAGCCTGACAAAATGTTCAAGGTGTAGGAATAGTTTTACAAAGTGATGTAGATGCAACGATGGTGTATAGGGGTCATTGTAGATAGAAAAGAAAAGGAGTAAGTTTTCACCCAAAAAATCTCCGAAATTTCTCGAAAAAAAACAAAAAAGAAAACAAGGAAATTTCCAAGTCTGTGAAGTCAAAACGTTGAAATTTGGAGATTAATCTCAGAAAACTTCTAGAAAAACGTGAAAATGTCTGTGTTTCAAAAGTAACAAAAAAATTTGACTTTTGAAACTCAGAAATTTCTGAGTTGTTTTTCTAGCAACTTTCCATCTTTTTTTTTGCCTAGAAAATTTCTGAGATTAATCTTAAAATATCAGAAGTTTTTGACAAAAATGTACCCTGTATTTTTTCTACAATGGCCCTAACATGCCATATTAAGACTCAGACTTAAATACAGGGGGGGAAAAGCAGAAAGCAAAGTAAATCCTCACTGCTTCCAAACACCAAGATGGCGCCTGTAAGCAAACCTGTCTTTGTGTTTATTGAACGCTCTCGGAATATTCAGCGCTCTCTCATAAATCAGCCTCTCAGCTGCGGTTAATGGATCCAGGATCACACCCGAGTGTCTCCGTCTTTCCTTTAGGCCGTTGGATCAGATGAGCCGACTGTAGAAGCAGAGCCGGACGAAGACGAGCAGAACTCTGAACGTCAGCAAGAAGAAACATCTGGATCTGAAGAGCCGGACTCTGAACCTCCACTGCTTCCTACAAACTCCATGTCTGTTATTTCTGCTCCATACAAAGATGACCCCAACGTAAACAGCGTCCACATGGTCGCCACAAACAGGCAGGCCGCCGCCATCGCTGCACTCCACTCAAATATTTACCTTTGTTTGCGTTTGATGTTTCCTGCTGAAAATATAAAAATGTTTTCTTTAATTGCTTTAAGTGATGGATCTGAAGCAGCTGCACCTGAGATCACTGATTTCGACCTGCTTCCAGTTGACTGTGAAGAAGAAGAAGAAGACAATCCCTATGATGACAGGTTGGTTCAGTTATATAGAGCCAAAAAATGCTCATTAAAAGTTGAGATTAGGGATGCAAGTTGATTAATGAGTTAATCTAAAGTTGGTTGATAAAATCAATCAACTAATGAGTAGTTGAGAGGCCGTTTTCTCTCTTGTATCGTCGTCTTTCTGTAATATGAACAGCTAAATTTTTCATGATATTCTGACTAAAAAAAAATAAACACATTGTTATAGCTTAACAATTTTTTGGGTCAGCTGCATTAAATGCTGACCAAATAAACAGAAAAAGCCAAAAGAAGGTTATTTGTAAATCAATTGGAACTCCTTTTACTCCAGTAAACCATCACTCGGATGCTTGCATCCCCAGCTGTGACAAACCATGAGGGAGTACTGTTATTATTTGTCTTTTAAGGAGTGATAAACGCTGGTTTTGGTTCCCTCAGCAGCCCTCCAATAGTGCTGGAGAACACCTCCAATGCGCACACCACAGGGACTAACGCCGAAGTGGCCCCCCCTCCGAGTCCTCCCAGCAGTAAGCATCTGGAAGCCAACGCGTCGCACATGCTGAAAGAGCAGGTGAGGCGATCAGACGAGCTGTGGTTTTTTTTTTTTCTTCCCCTCCCCCCTGTCAGAGGAGGTGTCCCAGCTCTCATTCCCTCATTATCTGTGACAGGACTTGAGCTCCCCTGTCAGCGCCGACGCAGACTCCACTGCGAGCAGCAAAGACCCCGAGGACATCCCCACTTTTGACGAGTGGAAGCGGAAGATGATGGAAGTGGAGAAAGAGAAGAGTACGATCAACACTTTTAAGTGGTTCGCTTCAAATTGGGAGATTATTCAGATTAAATCTGCTTTTTTTCCTCCTTCTTATTTTTCTCCCTTCAATAGCTCTGTCCACTCACACCTCTAACAATGGAGGGTCTCATACGGTAAAAAAAGTCCAGAAGAACTTCCATAACTACGCCTCGGTAGAGTGCGGGGCCAAGTTACTTGGTGCTAACCCAGAGGCGAAGGTACTTTGTAAATTATTTCTTGCTTTCCACACAGATGTCAACACATTCCACTTTCTTTCACTTTAAAGAAGGTAAATCAATCTGATGTCTGCTAACGTTTTCCACAGAGCACTTCGGCCATTTTGAAGGAGAACATGGACTTGTACATGTTAAACCCCTGCAGCACTAAAATCTGGTTTGTTGCTCTGCCTTCAGTTACTACGTGTATTTTCATTCTCCACCTGAATATTATTCTAAATGTGTTTTATTATCATTATCTCTGTTGCTCAGGTTCATTATTGAGCTCTGTGAGCCCATCCAGTTGAAGCAGTTGGACATTGCTAATTTTGAGCTTTTCTCCTCCACCCCTAAAGACTTTCTCGTCTCTATCAGCGATCGGTAATATGATAATAATAATAATAATATCCTTAGATTTTCATGTTTTCTTGCTTTCCAACCCCAATGTTGAGCCAAATCAAATTCTTGGTCTTTAAAAACTTAATTTTTGGAATATCTCTATTTTTTTTTTTCTTCACCATTGCACTACTTGGATTTTCATAGTTCAGAGTGATGTCACGTCGACCAAGGCGGCCATGTTTTTTTTTTGTCTTTACGGCTTCCATTTATTTGGACTGTGAATTCAAGTCAATAGAATAGACCAGGCTAAGATTGTTAAAGGAATTAAGTCATAATGTTACAACAATACAGTCCCAGTATTAGGAGTGTGAAGTATTAATTTTATGAGAACTCAAAAAAATAACAAAATTGAAATGAGGAATGTTGAGCATCTTGCAAAGTTATACTTTGGTTTAGGTGAAGCAAATATTAAATAATGTTTTACCACATCAGCATCAAGTTATTATCAGTAGCAGGACTTTGAAACGATCGTGCAAACACTTGTGTATTACGAGGAAAGAACCACGCGGACAGAGGTGGTCATGTCTTTTTTTTTTTTTTTTTACACTAAAACAACTTTATTCTCATAATTGTAAGACATTTTTTTTAACTAAAGAGCAGAGAATTTTTTATTACAATCTGAAAAGTGTGATGTGCATTTGTAGTAACTGGTCTTTACTCTAATTCTCTTTAAATTAAAACTTTTGCATTCTGTATTCAATGTCAGTAAAGCTAGAAATCAGACAGGAACTTTATTACTACCTCGTTTTTCATTATTGTTAAAAACCAAGTAAACGTCCATGGGCACGTTTGGACATCATCAGATTTTAAATCCTTACGTATTGTCAGTCATGGTAACACCAGATTGTGGCTGTTGGCCTTCAGACGTGTGCGTCGTTGGAGTAACTTGTGTCGTATGAATGAACGTTTGCAGGTACCCGACAAATAAGTGGTCAAAGCTGGGAACCTTTCACGCCAGGGACGAACGCACCGTTCAGAGCTTCCCATTGGACGAGCATCTTTATGCTAAATACGTGAAGGTGAGCAGAACCGCCGTCAAAGTTCATTGTGTTTTTGTTGATGGAAAGCACAGTAAAAAAAACAACTAATTCTTTATTGTTTGTACAAATTTATGTTAATCTCTTTACATGGCCACTTTTGAATTTTCTATAATATATATATATATATATATATGTATATATATATATATATATATATATATATTTGTCTCTATGTGTTGCTTGTATTGCATATTTTTCTAAAAGCATGTTTTGTGGCTTGGTCTCTTGCGGTGAGATGGTGGCACCGCTTCACCTGCTGTTATTCATTAGAGCTGAGCTCTTTATGTCATCCTGTTTGTAAGCATGCCTATATATCCTAAATCTTTTTCTCTTTGTTTTCTCCCTTCTCTTTTCTCTCGCCTCAGATGTTCACCAAGTACATAAAGGTTAGCCTGTTCTTCTTGTAGCGCACGCTGTTCGCATCATCGACAGGATGATTGTCTGACTTCCGTCCTAGTAAACGAATCATTTACTAGAAGGAAATCTCAACGAGTATTTCATCTTTCATGTCTTCTGAATTATTCACGCCAGCCAGTTTGTTCACTGAAATTTCTTTGATTTCTCAGCCAAGTTAAATCAGCTGCTGACATTTCTGATTTGTTCTGAGCGTCTTTACCACATAATCTGGCGTTTTGGGGTTTTTTCAGGTGGAGCTGGTCTCTCACTTCGGTTCGGAACATTTCTGTCCCCTGAGTCTCATAAGGTACGTTAGCTTTCAGATTAGTGTTAGCAGGACGAATAAGAAAGAAAAAAACAAACATTGGAAGTAGGGTTGAAATGAATAATCGTGATGAATTGATTATTCAAATAATCGTCAGCTAATTTAGCAATAGATTAATCGTTGACCAGAGTATACAGACTCGAAAAAGGAATTCAGATGTATTTTTAGCCACACAGAATAAAATAAAAACATTGGAAGTAGGGCTGAAACGATTACTGGTGATAAATTGATCACTACATTAGCTGATCACTATTTGCATAATCGTTAACCGTATGCATGAGTACACAGACTCAAAAAAAGACAATTTGCTGAAAGAGCAACACATTCACAGCTGCAACATGCTCAGAGTAGTAATTAAGCCAAAACTACACAAAGAAATATTAACAATTTGAATTAAAGATTTAAAAAAAAAACTGTAAATATGTCCTACAATTTCCTGTTAAGCATCACCTTCATACCAATTACTAATCACTTAATCCAAAAAACAATCAACAGATCAGCCCTGTACTGTATTGATAAGTCGAGCAGGAAGGACTGAACCTTTCACATGTTGATGCTAGAAATATTTTATTAGCTGCAGATGCATCCTTTGCTACAAATGATCAAGCGATCACTCAAGGGATGCCACGTTAAGGCATTTTAGGCATTAAAATGTTTATTGTTCTATTTAAAAAGGAATTGAATTATTTATTAGCGTCTTTTAATGTATTTGTAATATTACATGAAAAGGGGTCAAATGACAAATCTGCAGAATTCTCCATTTTTTTGACAGATTAATCATTAATCAGCAGAATAATAGATTACTAATATAGTCAGTCGTCGTAGCCCTAATTGAATGCTTTAAAAAAAACTCAAACAAGACAATTATAAAAACACGCATGTATTAGAAGTTGTACAGATGAATTTTCTTCTCTGTTTGATATTGTACACATTTACAAATCCCTCTAGTTAGGATTAACTTGTTTCTAACTAATAGACCTGCTAATTTCATACCAAATAACCTGAACTCAATTCACAGATAGTATTTTTAATCTCCTGTATCACACCTTTGGTTACCGGAACCAAAGGTTAACTTTAGTAAAAGCACTTTCCTTAATTACCTGCTTACTGGAGGACGCTTCCTTTCTTGCATTAGAAATGTTTCAATTTGTTTGTTTGGGTTTTTTTAAACTTTTTTTTTTTTTGTCAGGGTGTTCGGAACAAGCATGGTGGAAGAGTACGAGATCGCTGATCCTCCAGAGAGACCAGAAGATCAGGACGATGATCTAGGTGGGCTCATACTGTCCACACAATATATTAGGAACTTTTTTTTTTTGTCTTAAATTAAAATAAAAAACAATTCTATGCATACTCAAACATTTACTGTATAGTAGAGATGCACAGATCTAAAATTAATATCAGTATCCATAAAGGCAGATCTATTCATCTATTAATTCTATGCTTCGTAATCTGAGCGACGTCATGCTTTATTTTACATTTCATTTAGGATTCCTAATTGCACTTTCTGAGCAATTATATAAGAAGGTTTGTTGCAGTTTGTTTTTTATCCGTTTGACCAAAGTAGTCAACCTATTGTTTCAGTCGTTTTCAGTTTTTTCTACTTTACATCGGCTGTTTTACTCCTAATTGCACTGATTCCACAAATTAAAGTTCTGTTGTTTTTCATGTTAGACCACCTAATGCTGCACTGGTGCATCAAATAAATTTGCAATTTATTACACTTATGTCTGCGGGGGAAAAACAGAAACGTTTTAAGTCAGTTCAGCGATGTTTTTCTGTATCGGATCGGTATCGGCCGATACTTGTATCGGGAGTGAAGAAAAGTGGATCAGTGCATCCCTAACATACAGTCAATGAGATCATCTCATCTTCCTCTGTTACTAAAACTACTAGTAAATGATTCGCCATGACTGGACAGAGAACTGATTACTGTATGTTATGGGAAGAAAGCAAATAAAAAAAAATTATAATAAAAAAACTGCATAATTAAAAAAAAGTCACTTGTTTAATTATGAGTATTTTTGGTTTAGTAAAATGTTTTAATAAATGAATTATTCATTTATTTATTTTAAATCTCATTGAGCTTTCAATCCTCATTTCAGATTATCCTCCTGGGAGTGTACCTGGAGAAGACAAGTCCAATAATCTGATTGGATCAGCGAAAGGTCTTGAATCAACTCAATAGTTGTATTAATGACTTGCGTCTTGGTAATAAGAGCTCACAGCTCCGTGCTGCAGCGTCTCGTAACCGTAGTGTTTGGGCTTTTCGTTTCCTCAGATGCCATTTTCAACATGGTGAAGGACATTGCTGTTGTCCTTGGAGGTAATCAGGAGACGACAGGTATAAACACGATCTCTACTGACTTCATCCGTTCTGCTTTCCTCTAACTAAAACGAATATCTGTGATGTTCAGCACACTATGAAGCTTCTTCCTGTATGTCAGTAAGTGACGTCATGGTGACAGCTAGTTATTATTTAACGCCTCTCTTGTTTTTCCCAAGGCAACCTTTCATCTCAAGATGTGAACATAAGTGAACAATCCCAACAAGCTGAAACCGCCACGGAAACTGCGACCACTGACCTTGAGTCTGTGTAAGAACCTGCCACAGTCCTAGAATACGGAGCAACATCATAGTAGAATGGCCCAGTCAAAGTCTAGACTTCTGGTGTTTTCACACCTGATAGTCCAGTAGGCTGGAGTATTGGGAACCAAAATCAAATGATCAGTGGTTCCTGGTGCAGCGACGCCACAAGTGAGGGAGGAGAAACAGGATTTTCAAAAGATTTGATTGGTTTGACACGGTGCGGGGTGAAAGTGAACCGCAGCAGCTGAAAATGTAGCAAATGTTGCAACTCCGCAATAGCACCAAGTGTAGTGGTTTATCAGGTAATCTGATTGACTCAGAAGTTTAATAACATGCAATATAATGTGGTAGTCTATGACATGGCTCCCAATAGAAAATGCTGAAGAATGCAATTAATAAAAATGTTTAAGGTGGATAAAAACTTTTATTATCGCTTGCATTTATATTACAAAAACAGTTCCGTGGTATACTCTATTGATATTTCATAGATGATTGTGAAGTATTTTTATCATTGAAGTCCTCTACCCTGTGCCCTCATGTTGCTGTGTCTAATACAGACCTGGTTTTCCTCTTCATGTTGTGTTTCCAGTCCAAACGCTGCAGACATGCAGGGTTTAATCGACCCATTTGCTCCAGACGCATCAATTACTGAAAACTGTGAAGAAAAGCTCCCCCTAGTGGAGGAAAAAATCATCATTCCATTGGGAAAAGAAGAGGAAGAATCGATCACCTCCACAATCATTCTCCTTGACAAGGAGGAGGAGCTGGAAGACGACAAGAAGGACAATCAGAAACGGGATGAAGAAAACCTAGAATACTGCGCTGCGCGTTCTTCCTCTTGTTCCTGCACGACTTCTTTCCAGGAGTTCCTCCAGCAGCAGTGTTCAGCTTCCCTGTCCAAAAAGAGGACTTGCCAAACAGTGGACATAGTTGAAAAAATTCCCTCTGTCGTGACACCCTCGGTCCCGCCCTCCTCCTCTGCCCAACCCGAGCCTCAACCTCATCCCGGCGAGGCGGGTCAGTCCGATGAGACAGAGGCAGCCTCTGAGCTGCAGCCAGATCGAGACGCGACGGACGCAGAGGCGGCACCGCCTTCAGAGAACCCAGAGGGATCTGTGTCCGAGCACAACGATCTGGAGCCCAGTCAGATCCCGATCCTCCCCGCACCCAGCGCCACCGAGTCTTCGTCTGCCAAAGCCACGCCTGTCGTAGAAACGCCAGACGTCTCCTCTGAGGAACCAAAGCACGAGTCGGGGCCTGAAAAGAGCCAGGATGTGTCGACAGAGGACAAACTCGTCGAGCCTTCGCTCTCTCTCAGTGGCAGCTCTGCGGAGGTGAAACCCAGCATCTCAGCAGATGACGATCCAACCGAGGAAAAACCCAATGTCGACCCCGCACAGGAGGAAACCAGTGCCTCCAATGAAACTCAGGATAACCTCAGTCAGACTCCAGTTTCCTCATCCGCTTCTTCAAAGAACCAGGTTGAGCCGCCGGAGAGTTTCCCTACCTCGTCTGAGGTTCCTCCTATGGCAATAGACATGACCACAGAACCCGAACCCGCCCCCAGTCCCGTCACTGACGCCAAAACGGACGATCCGGCGGAAGAATTCCCAGTTCCATCGGGCGGCCAAGACCAGCTGTTTCGTCCTTCTGTTCCGACCAGCACTTCTCCTACCTCACCGTCTCTTTTAGACATTTACGCAGAGCCCTTTAACGGTACGGAGCAAAACGGAAACCAGGTGCACGGTTCCAGCCAGAAGGAGTCGGTCTTCATGAGACTTAACAACCGAATCAAGGCGCTAGAGGTGAACATGTCCCTTAGCGGGCGCTACCTGGAGCAGCTTAGCCAGAGGTGATTCTACAAGAGGCTGTTCTGCAATTCTCAACTCTACAGCTTCAGAGGGATTTTAAAGCTTCATTTTTTTGTATTTTTTTAATTCAAGGTACCGGAAGCAGATGGAGGAGATGCAAAGAGCTTTCAACAAAACCATCGTTAAGCTCCAAAACACATCCAGAATAGCAGAGGAGCAGGTAAGCAATGGCTAGCAAAGACCAGCTGGCCTGACAGAGACAAAGTGAGATGGTTTTAGACCTGATCGCAGAACTTCTTCTGAAAGGTTCTTTCTGTAGGTCTGTTTGCAGCGGGTTAGGGTTAGGGTTGTCATAGGGTTAGGGGTTAGCGGCACTTCTTTTTACCGAGTCTTAAAAGCACAAAGACATCATTTCTGGCGTCCTCTCTGCCTTTTTTAGAGATTGATTTGAAATGTGCATATTGCTGGTTATGATTCCAAGGTGTTTGTTCATTGTGTTCTTGTTTCTTTTTTTTTTTTTTTATTAATGGTCTTGTTATAGGACCTGCGTCAGACTGAATCCATTCAGTTGCTGCAGGGCCAGCTGGAGAATGTGACTCAGCTGGTTCTCAACCTGTCTGTCCGAGTCAGCCAGCTGCAGAATGAGGTAGACGCAGCGCCGCCGGCACTAAGCCTTCATCTGCTTTATCACAGCTTTATTAACCTGATACAACTGAGGACAGTTAGTCTGTTTAATTTACCAGGTTGGGATGTAGAAAGACAGATTTTTCAGACATTGTGTACCAGACAAGTTCACTGACATCTAACGCATTTTCTCCGTGTTCGTAAAGTGCGTGGAATATTATTGCTTCCTTTTTGCTTTTCGTCTGTGTCTCCCAGGTGACCGACAGGCAGAACTACCTGCTGCTCTCTCTCGTGTTGTGTGTGTGTCTCGGCATTTTGCTGTGCGTCAACCACTTCCGCATCGCCGTTCCTCCCACCGCGGATCCAGAACCACCCAGCACCAAACGTCCCACCTACTGCAGTCCCGAAAGGTACAACGAAAGGAGTACAACGTCGATTATGAGCCTAATGTGCGATTCTCATTCGAAAGGCATCAATAAGCGATTTAAATAGGCCGAGGATGCTTGTGCTCATTTCATTTTGAGCTGCCGTGGATTTTTATTACACTTAAAAAGTGTAGCGTTGCGAGGTTGAATGCAAAACTGATTTTAAGGTGACGAGCTTACTGCATGCTTCTATCTCAACCATGACATCTCTGTCTGCACAACAGGCAATATCCTCCCTGCGATGAGACAGGATTGAAAAGGAGGGCATCTTATCCACTCGTAAACTCTGAGACCTTTCAGTTGGCCGACGCTGAAGGTGAGATTATCAGGGTGATCCTAAAAACCTAAAAAGGTTTAAATTCATGTATCTAAAACTAAGGCCTTATAATGTCTTAAATTCATAAGTAATTTGGCTTAAAATATGTTAATCACATATTCTGCCAATTGTCTTGGTAGGACTATTTAATCTCATGTGTTCTATATGTAATTTCTTTTCTCACAGGGCTTTTGAGGCAACTACTAGCATACCCTCGCTAGCTAGTTAGCTAGCTTTTTAGTTCTGCAATGGATAAGTGCAAATGTAATGCCAGTTGGCTGGATGACATTCATACATCTTTTTGGAGAAAAAGGTTTTAAATTCAGTTTGTGGTTTTTAAAAGAGGTCTTCAAAAGTCTTAATTTCCTTTTAAAAATGTAAGTTGGCCTTAAATACATTAATCACTGGTCTGAAATTTTGTCTTGGCAGAAGTATTTAATCTCGTACGTTCTACATGTAACTTTTTTTCTCACAGGGCTTTTGAGATAAGTCATTGCTAGCATGCCATTGCTAGCGAGCTAGCTTCTTAGTGTCCATGATGGATAAATGCAAATTTATTGCCAGTTGGCTGGATGAAGTTCATACCTTTTTTGAGGAGATAAAGGTCTTAAATTCCATTTGCGTTTTTAAAAAAGATCTTACGTCTTAAATTTGAGTCTGTGAAACTTTTATTATATCACATTACCACATTACCATATCACCAGGAGAATGTAGTAACTGCAAGATTATAAAAAGAGCTTTCTTATTTTGTTTAAAGGAATGCTGCACGCCGAGGAAAACAGTCTTTGTCCAGCGAACAGAAAGGTGTGTGAAAATCGATTCCGTTGCTACATAAAAATTGAATTGAAGAGCAAACACTAATCTTGTTCTTCTCTCCTCGCCACACACAGAGGCGGCGGCGTAAGCTGAAACCTCCAGACCGGGTGGAGACGCTGAAACCCTGTTTCCAGTCCGCTCCCGAGCTGTGCAACGGAGCCGTCGGACGTAGCCGCAGAGACGTCACCGCGCACGCCGCGCCGCTCATAAAACATTTGCTCCAGCCCGTGTTCAGGGACTCGCCGTCGGAGGGAAGCTCCGAAGGGTCCTCTCAGTCCGACGACCCGTCTTTCTGCGGCATCAGGTCGGCCTGCTCCAGGATCTGCGACGGGCTCCCTCCGGTGAAAACACAAGCAGAAAAACGGGCGCTAAGACGCAGGCGTCTGAAGCCCGCCTGCGCCGTGGTGGACTTGCTTCACGCTCCTCGGAGGGACGATAACGAGCCGGCGCCCGTCACTTTACAGGACATCATTGTCAACAAAAAGACGGAGCACAACTCCGGTCCGTTGGTTGCAATCCCAGGTCCTGTGTGACTCTGCAAGAGTCCTGAACTTGAATGCTAAGCTGGTTGTTAGATTCCAGTAGCTAATGGCAGCTCCAACCTCCATCAGACAATCTGTTCATCCTTTTCAGTAAAAAAAAAAAATAATAATGTTGTGTTCATATCCTCTGTTCAGTTTTTGTCAAAGTTTCTATTTGGTACAGTTGAACTACTCCTTCCAGCTCTCCAGCTAAAGCATTTTTGTTTTATGAAAATCAGACTACTACTCACCTGAATTAATATAGGATACTAGAGGTTCTCCTTCTTTACAGTAGCTTTAGTAGAAAACAAAATCCCTGAAGCACTTTAAACATGATCAACCAACCCTTTGTTCTCAGTAGTTCCTGTCCAGCTCCTCTCACCTGAGGGGTTCCTCAAAGCTCCATCCTCGGCCCACTACTCTTCAATCTGTACTGTATGTCTTTTCTTTGACTATGTTTAGAAAACATTTATTACTGTCCCCTTTTTTTCCCTCTAAAATCCCACTATGAATGTCAACACTTTAAAATGCAAGTTAATTTTTAACACCAAATTTGGTCCAACTATCCCCTATAGTTATCCTTTTCTTTTCGTCTTAAATTTCATTCCAGGCAGCATTAAAAATGTCTCAGTCTTAAATTTGACTTGTTAGGCCCTGCAGATACTTTGTAGATATGTAGAGCTACAAATATGAAGCCACAAATTAAACCACTGCCTTTTTTTGGCGACTAAGTATGGTCTTTCTAAGGAAGGGTTAAAGAAATACAAGTATATTTCTTCACAGAAAATCACTAAATAAATCAAAACGTTTGAAACTTGATTCTTGTTTTCAAGCATCCTTGCAGCAGTTCCTTGTCATCCCGAGTAGAAGTGAAAATTAACCTTTGACCTGAACTGTACACACAACCCCATCAGCAGCTTTTTGTGTTCCATCTCACAGTGTGAAGTATTTCTTCAGAGAATCTCTCTTTCTCTCTCTCTTCAAGTGGAGAATGCGCCCCGGTTAGGAGGCGTGTTCAGGGCAATGTGCTGAAATGTCGACCGGAGTGGAAAATGTTTGCTTTCGGGAAGCGCTGCAGGTAATGTAGCTTGTAAAATGTTGTTCTGCTGTCTGCAAATGACTCGACTGGAGACGAGTGTGAAGGAAATAAAACATTTTTAAAATTCTCTTCACGCTGCTTAGAAACGCACTCTGGTGTAAAATATCTGCATTTCTAACTTTGGACGTCAGATTTTTATGTTGTAAATGAAACGTAGGGAAGTTTTGGTTTTGAATATAGAAAAGCAAAAGTTGCTGCTTTTTTGTTTTCCAGCATTTAATTATAGGAATCAGAAAGTCAGGCTTTTTTTTTTTTTTTTTTCTCTCCCGGATCTCTTTACTTGCATGGTTAGATTTTATTTCTGGAGTGTCTGAAAAGTGGAGGAGACTTTTTATTTTTTTTTTTTAGCATAGGATTCATAGAGAAATTTCACTTTTTACTGTTTTCTGCGTTGTTCGTCAGACGTTCTGAATGACATTTGTACGACAACCACTACTTCTTCTGTTCCAGGTAACGCTGCATATAAAAGTGACTGAAATAAATGGATGGACTAGACTGTTGTTCATTCAGATAAGCTGGGCGTTTGTCCTTTCCGTAGGCGTTCTATTTCGCCTAATAAAAATACTAAAACTGTACATGATGCACTTTTTTGGGGTTCTGATCTGTAAAAGACAGACACTGATATCCCAAAGATTATCTCTTCTAAGGATTCATATTTTAAATACCCGTAACATTTATAAACCCAATGGGTTTACAACCAACCTCTTGGCGTCATAATTAACATAAAACCATGTTACATTTGTTTGGTTACATGGAGCATTTCAGTCTGACTTGTACATTATGGATACAAATCACTTAACAGGCCAGTATTTTGTAAAATTGTCTCCATTTTTAGCTTTAAATCATGTTATAATTTTATCAAAACATACCTGTAGTGTCGCTTTGATCCTTTCATGCATGTTTGAGAAATCCTCTAGTCTCCCGTGGCAACCATTCAGCTGTGGAAAATGCCTGGATGGACCTAGCCCCGCCTTCAAGGCCCAGCAAACTCCTCAGAGCTGCAGTTTCCAACCACACCGCCCCCACTCAGCTCCTTCAGACTAGCCAGCAGCAATTAGCAAACACCTGGCGGAAGAGCTCATCTACTATGCCAACTACTGCTCAATGAAATGCTGGTTAAAAAACAAAGCTCTTTTAAAGGGTTAATAGAGGAGCCATGTTGCGTTGACTTCCTGAAGGTGGAGATTCAGAAAGAGCAGGAGTTTTTAAAGAGACAGGCCCATTTTCAAGGAGTTACATCACAAAGTCCAATTTCTTTTAAGTCATATTAGGTACATACGGGCTTTTTATAACAACTGTTAGGTAACAGTTATTTGATAGTGCTATAAAATGGCAAGATGTGCCTGGAGAGCACATGATACTGCCCCTTTAAATTCACCTTTAATTACAGTAGCAGGATCTCACTCCTTCATTGCGACAGTAAACATAGATTTGACTAAATCTGCTGGAACTATGACCGGAGGTTTTGTGGTTTTTCAGCAAATTGTCATTAAACAGCCCGATGACTGATCTGTCATGCTGTGTGTCTGTTCATCTTTCAAAGACTGGGAGTCAGAGGTCATGGCATCATTAACTTTTTTAAAATCCTCTCAGGAGTCTCTTCATTTACCCTCTAAAGTTAACGACAAAACTGTTCACTGCCATTTAAACGCTTTCTAAACGTAACAAATGGGTATTTTTATGGATGCTTTGCTGCACAGTTCGGTTGTAAACGGAACTTTCTCTGTTCGCTCCAACCTTTCACAATGATCAAAGGGTTAACAGCAGTGATACTCAGACCTTCTTTCTTTTCAGCTTGAGATGATCCCAGCACAGTGAAATGAAGCATTTTAAGATTTTTGTTGCACATCTTTTCTACAGAAACCTTGTTTCTGTGTGTAATTCTCCACTCTGTCCAGCAGGGGTCAGTACAAACTACCGAAACTTGCTTGGTTTTTTTTGTCTTGCTGTACTGCTGCCACCATCATCTCTCCATGTGATGAGTCATGACTCCTGCTCAAACGCAGCACATTATCATTTGCTTTTTCACCGGGTTTTCAGTCCAGAAACGTACTTATTGAAAACTGAGTGAAAATGGAGGACATTTCGGGTCATGATGTCCCAACAATATTCATTCGAGCATATAGATTCTGCTGCTTTTTCTGTATGTTATTGCATTCTTTTCCAGGTTGGAATACTGGATTACTGTCACAGCCTCACAGCGTACAGAGCGCATGTGGATGTGAGAAATTAGGTTAAAACCTCTTTATTCATCTGACCTGGTTGGGTAGCAGGAGTCTTTCAGAGTTAAGCTTCGATGATGCTCTCTTTTTTCTCTCTCCCTCCGACCCCCCCACCTCTTTCTCCTTCATTTTGTTAACAGTACTCCTACTTTTTCTCTTCGCCCTGCCTCGTTCAGAAGATTATCTGCTCAAATGCGGCCGCCGCAATCCTCTTTCCCTCCCCTCCACTCTGTTTTCGTCCCAGGTCTGGGTGGAAAATTCTTACTGTGGTGCTGCTGCTGTCAACAGGAAGAGAGGCGTCTTTAGCGTACAGGTGTCCGTTCCGGTCGAACAGGTGTTCCTGCTGCTGAGAGCGATGACGCGGGCCGCTGAATGGTGTGACGTAATGTCGTCAAAAGGGTCAAAAAAGAAGAAAAAAAAAAGATGAAAGGACAGCAGCATCAGCTGGCGGTTTCAAGTTCTTAAGGTGAATTTTTAGTGTTCAGTATTTTTTGTTTTGTGCCATCCATCCCAACGAGGCAAAACTCTTAGTGGTTTCATACAAAATTGGCCACACCTGCACTTCATTAGACCACACCAGAAAACAGGCCAAACCAAAGGATAAAATCTAAACAAAGAAGCAGCAACAAGATTATTGATCTAATTCACAAACTCATCTGCAGAACTAAATGGTCTGCGAAATAAAACATTTGATACAGGGAAACCCAAAAGGTTACTTTAAAGAAAACAAACAATACTTTAAAAAAAAGAGAAAACCTCCATTTGGTTGAACCCACTGATGTAATCAGTGACGTCATCCACCTATTTAAACAGGAAGTGCTGGGCCGGCCAATCTCATACACCTGCTGGGGCCAAACAACGGCGAGTGCAAAAAAAACAAGCAAATACGTTACCAGAAATTTACTTTGGAACAAATGAAACATCCGTATCTATCTAATGGTGTCGAATGTTTAGCTTTAAATATGACATAGAAATGTCGGCTGCAACATAAATGGCAACATGAAGGCCATTGATGGGGATAAGACGGAGTAAAATTTCCCCCCAAAACACTGAGATTAATCTCAGAAATATTCTAGAAAAACTTGAAAGTTTCAAAAGTATATATATATATATATATATATATATATATATATATATATATATATATATATATTGAGTCATAGTCAAGAAAGCCTATGACTCAATGCCGCATACTTGGATCATTGAATGCTTAGAGATGTATAACATCAACAGGACTCTGAGAGCCTTCATTGCAAACTCGATGAAGCTGTGGAAAACCACCCTTGAAGCCAACTGCAAACCACTTGCACAAGTGTCCATCAAATGTGGCATATACCAAGGAGATGCTCTGTCCCCGCTACTGTTCTGCATAGGCCTGAACCCCCTCAGCCAAATTATCAACAAGACTGGCTACGGATACCGACTCAAAAATGGGGCCAACATCAGCCACCTTCTCTATATGGATGACATCAAGCTGTATGCCAAGAGTGAGCGAGACATCGACTCACTGATCCACACCACCAGGATCTACAGCACGGACATTGGGATGTCATTCGGACTAGAGAAGTGTGGTCGGCTGATCACAAAGAGGGGGAAGGTCATCCGCACAGAAGGGGTCTCACTCCCAGAAGGAACAATAGCAGACATAGAGGACAGTTACAAGTACCTAGGTATACCACAAGCAAATGGCAACCTCGATGAGGTCACAAGGAAAGGAGCCACAGCTAAATACCTCCAACGAATAAGGCAAGTCCTGAGAAGCCAGCTCAATGGCAAGAACAAAATCCGCGCAATAAACAGCTATGCCCTGCCAGTAATCAGATACCCTGCTGGAATAATTAGCTGGCCAAAGGAGGAGATAAAAGCCACTGATATTAAGACTAGAAAACTACTAACAATGCATGGAGGATTCCATCCCAAATCCAGCACCCTGAGACTGTACACGAGCCGCAAGGAAGGAGGCAGAGGACTAGTGAGTGTGAGAACCACAGTCCAGGACGAAACAACTAAGATCCATAAATACATCAGGGACAAAGCCTCAACAGACAATGTGCTCAGTGAATATCTCAGACAACAGGGAACGGAGGTTGAGGTGCCAGAGATACCATCATGGGAGGACAAGCCCCTACATGGGATGTACCACCAGCAAATAACCCAAGTGGCTGATATCAGTAAATCCTACCAATGGCTGGAAAAAGCTGGACTCAAGGACAGCACAGAGGCCCTCATCCTGGCCGCCCAGGAACAGGCCCTAAACACCAGAGCAATAGAGGCCCAGATATACCACACCAGACAAGACCCAAGGTGTAGGTTGTGCAAGGAGGCCCCTGAGACAGTCCAGCACATAACAGCAGGGTGCAAGATACTGGCAGGGAAAGCGTACATGGAACGACATAACCAAGTTGCAGGCATAGTGTACAGAAACATCTGTGCAGAATATGGACTGGAAACCCCGAGATCAAAGTGGGAAACACCCCCAAAGGTGGCGGAGAACGCCAGAGCTAAGATCCTGTGGGACTTCCAGATCCAGACAGACAAAATGGTAATGGCGAACCAACCAGACATTGTCGTAGTGGATAAACAACAGAGGAAAGCCGTTGTGATAGATGTAGCAATACCAAGCGACTGCAACATCAGGAAAAAGGAGCACGAGAAACTAGAGAAATACCAGGGCCTCAGGGAGGAACTGGAGAGGGCCTGGAAGGTGAAGACCACAGTGGTGCCTGTGGTCATCGGGGCCCTCGGGGCAGTCACCCCCAAACTGGACCAATGGCTACAACAGATCCCAGGAACAACATCAGACATCTCAGTCCAGAAATGTGCAGTCCTTGGCACAGCCAAGATACTGCGCAGAACCCTCAAGCTCCCAGGCCTCTGGTAGAGGACCCGAGCTCAGAGGATAAGAACCACCCGCGGTGGGTGAGAAGGGAATTTTTTTTTTTTTTTTTTTTTTTATATATATATATATACACTGCTCAAAAAAATAAAGGGAACACTTAAACAACACAATACAACTCCAAGTAAATCAAACTTCTGTGAAATCAAACTGTCCACTTAGGAAGCAACACTGATTGACAATCAATTTCACCTGCTGTTGTGCAAATGGAACTTTGTACAGAACAAAGTATTCAATGAGAATATTTCTTTCATTCAGATCTAGGATGTGTTATTTGAGTGTTCCCTTTATTTTTTTGAGCAGTGTGTATATATATATATATATATATATATATATATATATTTATATATATATATATATATATATATATATATATATATTTTTTTTTTTTTTTACTTTTGAAATTCAGAAATGTTCAAGTTTTTTCGGAATTGTTGTGATTAATGTCAAAATTTCTGAGTTTTTTTCGAAAAGAAATGTGAATTTTCAGGTTTTCTACAGAAAGTTTGAGATTATTCTCAAAATGAGTTTTTTGGCAGAAATTTACACTTTCGTTCATATATATCTATATCTATCTATAGATATATATATATATTCTCTCTCTCTCTCTCTCTCTCTCTCTATATATATATATATATATATATATATATATAGTCCTGTTATCTCTGTTGCTCTCCTGTCTTCTGAGCACATCAAATAAATAACAGCAGATTTATAAAGCCTGGAAATAAGAAATGGATCTTTCTTTTTTTCATCGAGTTGAAATAATAAACACATCCTTACTTTAACTTGCATCATCCTGTGTGAATATACATCTGACTGAGCACTCTTGCTTCATGCGAATGCCGAAAATGCACATGCGAAAACACAGTCACCTTCTTAGATGAGATTTATTTATAATCCACTCTACATTCAGGCGTCCAGTCCAAAAATGGAGGTGAACCACTAGGCCTGGACAGCGAATTTCTTTTAAGATATTCCTTTTCCATATCAGTACATTTGAGCATTTATCTTTTCAGCTGTATTTTTCCCCCAACATTCTCCATAACATAGTAATAAAGCTTACATCAGTGGTCCCCAAACTACGGCCCGCGGGCTAGATGCGGCCCGCCTCCACATTTGGTCCGGCCCCCTGAACAATACCAGAGTATTTTCATATATGTGCATTTTTATTTGATAAGTTGGACTGTTGCAATAAAATGTTCCTTAGTAATGAACTTTATTTATTATTAACAATTAGTTAGTAACTATTTTATACATGCATATAATTGACCCTAACCCTTTTTTTTATGTGGAGAACCCAGTGTTATTTGGTTATTATTTATTTCATAAATAGTGTTATTTCCTGACTTTTGTTCTCTGAAGAATCCAGAAAAGGTTATTTGATTGTGCTTTCTGAAAAACAATACATTTTTATGTTTAGCACTCTTACAATCGTCACACTTTTTCTGTTACAAACTGACCCCGGCCCCCCATCAGAGAAGGGACAAGTTATGTGGCCCTCACAGGAGAAAGTTTGGGGACCCCTGGCTTACATTAATATACGAACCTGCATGTTTATATGTCACATTATTAACAGCTTTAAAATGAATTAATCTTTTATTGCAAGTGGTAGCAAAAGGAAAATGCTATTAAACAAAAATAACCAGTAGCACGGTTATATTGGTATTTCAGCCATCAACCATTTGAATCATTTCTCTTTACATTTTGCGAAGAAGGAAGTTGCGCTCAAGTCTTGTTCAGAGGTTTTCCTGTCGTTTCCTTCAGTGGTTCTTGGTGCAGCGCCCCCACAGGCGAGGGAGGGAACATGTTTTTCAAGGGTTTGGCTTGTTTGACACAACACAGTGAGAAAGCGAGCAATGTAAATGTTGCCGTTTTGGTCCCCAATCGAACCGGGTCTACTGGACTACCAGGTTTTAATGTGGCCACATTCAAAACCCCCATTTCCTCCCATTTATTTTTATGCTTAGTTTAAGTACATAAGCTGCTGCCATGTTATTGGCAGAGTTGTTGTTTTTGCTGACTTGATATTGAATCAGTGCGTCCAATAAAGTAATCTGTGAGTTAATAACTTTAGTGTTTTTTTATTCTTCTCCTGACTGATATTTTTGCAAACATTCTGCAAATTTAGACTTAATTGTCGAATGATAAAACATAAGTAAATAACAAAACAAAACTTTTCTAATACATCTGCATCACAAGAAGCTAATGTGCTAACAGAAGTATTTGTACTTTTTCATTCTCTATTCCAGAGTTTCTCCAAACCAGATGTTTTCCTGCTTTGACACGGCCGACTCAGATGATTGCAGTTCAGCAAAAGTCTAATTAGTCGCCCATTAATTAAAATCGGGTGTGCTGCTGCAGGGACCAGCCTAAAAGCATGCTGGGTAAGGTGCGTTTTTAGGGCCAGAAGTTACGGAGCTGCTGCTCCATGCACATTCGACTCGTCTTTCTGTTAGGTTTTATGATTCTCGTTTTAAGATTCAGTGACATCCAGTTAATTTTTAGTGTCTTGATATTTAAAGTTTCATTACCCGAAAGAAGAGGCGCTCGCTTTCGACCAGGACCTGCAGGTGGTTTTATTTGGCAGAGGCCCATCGAGCGACGTCCGCGCCTCGGATTAGCATGACCGCACCTGAATCCAGATCGGGTTCGGATAAGGATACAGGCGTGTTAATGCGAGGCGCAAATGGAGCAGAAAGCAGCAGGACTGGAGACGGATGGATCTGCCAGACCTCTCGCAGCGCTGCTCCCACTGTAATCAAATCCCAGCCAAGTGCAATAGCAGGGGGGGAAAATAAATAAGTAAAAAATGGAAAATGAAAAGGACCCACCCGACAAATTTCAAATATCAAACCGAGCTGCTCGCTACGTGACATTTACAGGATGTTTCATGTAGCTCGCGCAGGCATTAAAGCTACAGTACGGAATGTTTCTGATTTTAATGTGACTAAGCAGGTCACAGTCGGGACGAATGTGCGGCTGACTTTTCCTTTAAGCCCTAATTTATGTTTCCCTTTTAAAGAGTGAAACCTTTAAACATTCACGGGCTGCTGTGCAGGTTTCTCAGCTCCAAACTCAGTAGAGCTTTTGGTCTATTTTTGACAAATTTCTTGTGGATACGCTGCTGAAAACAGACATGTGACATGACGACAATGTTTAATATAAAATATAATCGTTCGTTATTAAATCATGCTACACTTTTTACTGATTTACATCGGTTAGGATCACTGACGAAGCCAGTCAACATAAGATGATGTCTGTAAATGTCTGCTTTCAACTGCATATTGAAAGATAGAATTACTGATTTCAGGAAGGAAAGAGATGAATGACAGATGGTAGGAAGGCAAGATGGAAGATAAACAGAGGGAATAAAATAAATAAAATGGTTGAAGGAAGGCAGTAAAGATGGAGTAATGGGTGGAATGGAATATTTCCATAGGTCACGGTTAGTCGGTGTGCTATATTATGGTTTTCCGTATACAGGAGAGAGTTTCTGTTGCCAGTTGGACCATCACTGGGTAGGTGGGGTTAAACCAAAAACCCTAACTCAAGACGATCTTGTTCTTGTCTCTTGATTGTCGCAAGCAGTGACGTTTTTCTGTCCTCCAATCGATGGACTGTGTTGGGTGGCCCCTGTAACTCCACCCTAACCGTACCTCAGTATTGTCTGATGGCCCTACAACTAAAGGAGGCCCAGGGATGGAGCGGTACGGGTCGATTGTATGGACCGGTATTACAATGGAGATATACTCAGTAGTACTGAACCAAACCAACCCATGACATATCAGCCAGATGAAACAATGTTTCAAGAACAAAGTTCTTCTGGTCGGTACATCCTAGAACTGATGTGCAGAATCCTTCCTTCTGTACCTCTGATATATGATCTTAGGAAAACACACAACAGAAACCCATCTGTTGCCCATCTGCTCAGATGATACACAAACAAGAACTCCCCAAGTAGGGCTTCAAGAACAGAAAGATCTCCTTTGGTTCTTACAGCACCAGAAGAGACAGAACAACTTTTTCTGTTCTTGTGGAGTGAGTGTATGCACAGGAAACACGCCAATCAAATTCCACTCTCTACCAAGAGAGGGGAACCTTGTTTCTGCATCCTGGTTCCCCCTAAACTCTGGTTTCTCAGTGCTCTCTCCAACCTTTTCCACAACCTTTCCTCCCATACTACTCCTTCTCCTCCATCTCACCGTCTCTCCCTCTGTGTGCGTGTGTGTGTGTGTGGACGAGGCAGGTAGGGGAGTGTCTGTGTTAGTGAGGACTAGAGGAACGCATCAGATGCGATTGGAGGAGTATAATCCTTTGAGTCCTTTGCTTTCTTAGATTTTTTTTTTTTTTCCTCATTTGAGAGTGGAGTAGAGAGGAAGGGAGGACGGGGGGATGGAGGGGATTCTTTGATGCTCTGCGGATACCATTTGAGACCGAAGCATTAAATCCGGATTTACAGTTTCTGTCACAGATTCTCCCCCTTCTCTCCCCTGACTGTTTGTTCCATCCTCATTTCCCTTCTTTCTCATCAAAATCCACTAAAGCGATGGTGGATTTTGATTTCCAGTCTTGGGAACAACCAGGGCTTTCCATGTAGTCGCGAAAAGGGGAAAAAAAAGAGCTAAATTTACTTCAGGACGCGACGCAACGGCGTTGAGCAAAAGGCCGATAAGACGTCGTCAGCGCCTTGAAATCAATGCAGCCATGCCTCACCCTCAGCGAGCGCGCCGTCACCGAGGTTCCAGTCTAATGTGCTTCCCATTAAGCCTGCTATACATGGCAGAATTGGCCATTGAAGACGCCACAGTAGACTTGCCACATTTGATAAGTCTTTGGATGGAGATGGATATATATGAATAACACTCCTCCAGGGAAGCTTCTGTTTAATGTTTTATGGGCTTATTTCCTCTGTTCCTCTCTGTCATCTGAGATTTGCCGCTGCCTGATGCAGCTCACAGAAACATGAAGGGCTCCATGCGATCGCGGATCGTCTGACACAGAAACCCGCGCGAGTGCGTGCGTTGGGGCCGGGGAAAGTATGGCGCATATACTTTGATGTACATGTGAAGAACTCTGGGTTTTTTTTTCTTCTTTTTTTTTCTGCGGCGAGATTGCAAACGTGAACTCTCAGTCAACATTCACCGGGTCGCGGCGCGTTTCTCACGCCGAACTCACACGGCCTGAGCCACAGCTGAGACGCACTCTCACACAGATGAGATATGACATGTTGAGCAAATAGTGCAGTGGATGCACACCGCTCAGCCCGGAGTGAAGAACGATCATGCGTGACGTGCCGCCTCACAGGAGCGTGTAGCCTAACCTTTCCTCTGCTGCTGATGAATGAGTCACAACCCACATGCCAACGGTGACCTTACGCCATGTTTGAGCCTCTGACGGGGTTACTGCCCGTCTACGGACAGTAGAAGGTATTTGGGATTTTTTATTCTTACTCTAAGCCTTTTTTGTTGGAGACATTTCCAACAAATTGTTATATTTTTCGTACAAAAAAACCACATAGATCTTGTATATTTAGCCAGCAAGTAGCATGCAGAAGGATATTCACCAATAGTCTATCTTAATGTGTTATGAGCCAAAATATTCAGCACTTCCTGCATCTCTTGATGACAAGGTAGCAAGAGGCCCATCCATCCATCCATCCATCCATCCATCCATCCATCCATCCATCCATCCATCCATCCATCCATCATCTGTATTCAATCCATCGTGTCATTCATCTATCATTTGTTGATCTATCGTCATCCATCCATTGTGTTGCCCATCTATCCGTCCGTCCATCCGTCCACTATACTTGTTTATCCATGGGTGGGTTTCTGGGGAGTTGGTGTCTCCAGTTATTTTGTGATTGGGTGAGAGGCGAGTACACCCAGTACAGTCACTAGGTTGCTTTCTCGCTCTATCTCGCAAAAATCTATACTTTATGAAGATCACTAATCATTCCTCGGGTGCAATACAGTATAAGCTGGCAAGAACTCGCCCAGAGTGCCTTCGTTCTCTCCTGATAGTGGGAGTTTTTTAAGTAATGCAGCTGCATGATGAATGTAGGATCCAAGTTTTCTGTTTATTGTCTTTACCTCATTTGTAAACCGTCTAATGTTCTTAAAACATAAAATGGACAGGAGCAACATCAATAGTAAAAAAAAACAAACTAAACGGCGTCCTTCAGTTGGAGCTCCTTTATTTACATTCACATGAACATCATTTCCTGTCTGAAACTACGGAAACCTGAAAGGTTGGCAAAGACACACAAGTATGGTATAAAATATTAGACTTTCCTGTCACTTAGTAACACGCAATCTTTATATATTGAACTAAGTCACAAACAAAAACGCAGCAGTTTTTACTTTCTGGTGTTTGCTAAGCGGGAACAAGACGGCATGAAATGAGGAGCATGATGAATCGCTTGATGGTTTAACAAATGAAACTGAAAAGTTTCTTCTATTAAATCTTCTAACTACTTTTTCATTGACTCATTGACCCAAGAACAAATCAACAACAAAAAAAACTGCATACAAGTAATGTTCACAGTTGGCATAAGCCAAACAGTCTCTGTGAGGTTTCATATCATATTCTGAACGTATACTGCGTGTTACTGCGCCGTTGTCAGACCAGAACACGACTATTTCCATTGATCACAGTTGAAAGTACCCTTATAAAGCCAGAAGAGTGTCATAGCATTAGGAAATATCAAAAAGCGATGAAATTTTATTACATCTGCTGAATTTCTGCGGAGTTTGTCATGCACCAGTAGTGTAGGGAATGGTCTCGCGTGCCTCTGTAATGTGTTAATCTGCATTCAAATTAATGACTCTGCTGTGTGTCTCTCTCCAGTTGTGGCTGTGATTCATGACAAACCAAACGTCCCGTAAAAAAACAGCTGAGGGAAAATCAACAGCAAACAGCGCTGCCGTTTGGTGTGAAGAGAGAGAAAGTGCTTGCGCTGAGGAAATTTGTTTCGACCATAAAACGCAGTTTGTTTGCAATCGGTTTGATGATTTAAGGTACACAAGCTGCGGACAGGATTAGAAGTTGGGGGCTGGGGGGTGGAATTGTAAATTCAAAGCAAAGTTATAGTCACTGTGGAGCATAAGAAGTGTAGTCTTCTTCTTTTTACTAGACCTTACCTTCTTTTTAGTTTTTTGTAGTGGTAGATGCAATTTCATGATACGCCCCTTTTTTCTCCCCCAACGACCCAAACACTCCATCAACCATTAGGACCGTTCTATTTATGACGGCTGTCGGGGGTCCAGCAAATGAAGATGGGATGATTATGATGATGGTGCTGGCTGTCGTAGCTTTCCCCAGGCTTTCACATCAGGTTCGCCATCTCAGGCTCATGACCTCTGTCACCTCCCCGCAGGGGGCCAGTCTCTTGCCAGGTGAGAAAAACACAACAGAGAGTAGTTTGGCTGTACGTTCGCTCCCCGCAGCAAGGTTACGTTCGGCTAATACGGCTGCCCTACTTCCCTACGTATGTACATGCCAGGGCTGAACAGTGACCATCTGCGGGTAAAAACAGGAGAATTTGTTGAAATGATTTCACCTTTGTTGTTCAGGAAATACTTTTGGTATAATTTGTGGTTACAGTGCTCTATGTGCTATTTTGATCAGAAATACAAAATGGATAAATAAAACTTCAAAACTAGTGAATTTACAGAAGGATACAGAGTGGTAACCATCATTAAACAGCATCATGCGAGCGATGAAGCATTTTGTTGGTTTAATCTGGGTTGTTTTGCATGTGGGTGTCTTATTCTTTTCAACCAAGAACATAGCTGTAGTGTTTTCTCACATCTTCTAAGAATATAATACATTTCGATATTTAAAATAGCCACACAATGTCTTTTCTAAACCTTTATAGTGGTGAAAAGGAGCCAGTGCTCCGTGGCTGGCTGAGAGGTTGCTATGTCTTCAGTTGGCCACCAGGTGTCTCTATTCTTAACATCGAAGCTATGAATCTTTTCAGGCACAAGTAGAGGGGAAAGCCTCAGACAGTCACGTCGAGACAGTTTTTGGTAAGATTTTTCAGTTTTTCTAGATTTTTATCAGTAAAGAAAACGTGCTAATTATCAAATAATCTCGTGGACTGAGTTGTTAGCAGTTGGAAGCTAGCTAACACGTTGTTTTTATACAAGACGTTCTTCTTTTTTAAATTTTTTTTTACGTTCGTTTAAAAAAGAACGTAAGTTTATGTCTGATAAGAAGCTTTCTGAGGAAAAAAAAATAGCAACCCATATCAAAGCCAGTTCTTACAACAACTACTGGCAGTAATAGTGAGTGGCAGGTTGACTAACTGTTGATGAGAAATAATCACCACTGAAGTCGCAAAGCAGAAGAACCATTAGTGGACGAATATAAGGGGGCATATTTGGAAAGCAAGCACTGGATACCTACAATTATTGCCCCCCAAACTTGTCCAAGCTAAGACCCAATAAAACCCAAAAGTATTCATAACACTGGCAGATTTAGAATGGTTTTCTTTCTAACAGTTAATTTACATACAAAAAACGAAAAGGGCCTTTCTTAATAAATAGGATCATGTAGAAGAGAGGATTTCCCTTTAAAAACATATTATACTTGAACTAAGTTGGCATGTCAAAATTATTTGTAATGTTCTTAATAATTAATAGGAAAACCTCACAGCCAACTAACACTTGCCATAAATGCTGAAAAAAAAGCTTTTTGTATTTTGTTTTGCTAACAGCTTTTATGTGTATTTATGCTATATACATATAGCATATAAAAATGCTACATATAGCATTTTTATATGCTATATGTAGCATATAACAAAATGTAGCATTTTGTTATATGCTACATTTTACTGGTATTTTTTGACAATTCAAATTTGGTGACAATGTTGAAAGTCCCTCAACATATACTGTAGATTCAAATAATAACTTTGTCTGGGTCACTCCAAAAAAAAAAAAATTACTTCCTGTCCGAAGAAGTTACATCAGTCAAAGACAAAAAGATTATGTCATATTTAAATCTGCCGTGGTTCTGAATAATTTAGGACTTTGTGGACTCACGGTGTACTCCACATAACCTCACTTAAAAAGTGAAAAAAAACAAAAAACTTTCATTTTAAAAGATATTACCAAATATTTCTAAGTCAAGCTCGAAGGAAACTGGCGCCCTCCCTAATTGCTTCCATGCCGTGCTTCATTTCACTTTCCTCTGGAGTCACCTTGGAATATTGATGCTTCTCTTCCCTTTCTGGCAGCTCATCTCATATCAGCTACTCCAAATTTTCCCTACAATGCTATTACAGCTTTAGCCCTTTTTTTTTTTTTCTCCTCATGACTGCAGTGCTCATTATCACAAGTGACAAGTGAAATGTTTTTTTCACAACAGAGCAGACTTCTTAAAGGACTCCTGACCCATCGAGACACTTCATTTGATTTGTATCTAAAGTTAACAGATGTCTGTGAGACGCCGGCTCTCTTATCCATACTTACTTTAGGCTTTCAAGAGGAGGAAGATGTCAGTTGAGTTCTCAGTCGGTCGTCTTATGCTGGCTCATGTTAATGGAACGTGGGCTCATGCATAGTGTAATGGAGGATGATCATTTGGCTTTAGGGGGCGTCAAGATGGCGTTTGAGGAGAATACGTCCCTCCAGGGTTTCCCTAATGTGCAAATGCCGCGCCATGTTTTGCTCTCTTATGCAATTACACAGCAGCTCTCGACTTAAATGTGTGCGATAAGAAAGGCAGAGATGTTCCGTCGTGGCGTTCTGCTCGCTCGCTGCGATTGGTTTAACTCCACGTTCATGCCACCCATCACGGAGGACTTGTTCCGGTCTCATGCACCGTTGCTCAGCAGATCTAAAGCACCATGACGTTTGGAAGAGAGAATTAAAATCTATCTCAGAAAAAAAAAAAAAAACCTTGAATTTTCTTGTGTCAGATACAGATGACATTTCCGTCAGACCCCAGATGTCTGTTCTGATGATCCTGATACGGAAAAGGGAAAAAAAATTTTTATTTCAACTCGACGAAACGTTGACGACTCCCTTCTTTGTTCCGACGTATAAATGATCAACATAGCCGACCCAAGAACATATAAAATAGACTTTTGGCCCCAATTCACTTGGTTTATCATATACAGAGCAGTAAATGACTTTGGGAGTGTAAGTAGTTTATGTGACTTACTCATTTGGTCCAAAATGGAGCATTTCAATACAAACCCAGTAGGAGTCAGGAAGGGAAGTGACTCCTACCGTAATATTGAAGGTCAAGTTAATTTTATTTTCTATACAGTGTCGCATCACAATAAAAGGTTGCCTTTCCTAATAAACTGGTTTATACTTTTATTGAACAAACTAAATTTATATGCTACATATAATCCTTATAACATCTCATTTGTCTCTTCATGGTTTCTTCTGTTCTGTTAGATTATCTCTCATATTAAACTGTAACATTATGGTGGCAGTTTTTACTAACATAAAAAAACCCACATTTTTAAAAATAAAAGTTACATACTGCTCTTTTAAGTCTTTTAATAAGACTCCACAGAAAGAGTAGGTTGGATTTTTTTCTGCTACATGGAGCAAAGCGCTTATGGCAAGCGATATTGATATTTAATAGCCAGAGGAATATTTAAAACAAATATTCTCCAATAAAATTTTCCAGTTAAGAAGACAAATATTTGAAACAATCTAATATTTAAGGCGAATTCAAATGTATCTTGCTAACTGTAATAGTAGTACAACTGAACCACTGAATAGTTTTCTAGAGAAATATCTCATCTGTAAACTGTACTACTCCTTACGTTTATCCCTGTGCATCAAAATGAACATAAGGTTCATTTTGGGCTCTGTGAGCTGCCTGCAGATGCAGCTTCCGTCGTGTGTGTTTGTCTGTGTATATTTGCTGTAACCGATTAAGGATCCGTGCTTGAAGAACCCATGGATCATCAGTTGGGCTTTCCACAATGGCTGGATGTGGTTCTGTCGTTCTTCTGCTACTTTTTATACTCTTGGTTGCGGAGAACCTCGCCGAGCGGAGTAGCGGCATTGTTTGCTCGCGTGAACGGCTGATTGCGCTGTGTGGGCCTCTGCTGCTGCCCGGAGACGGGCCTGTGGTCCCGGAGGAGTTACGGAGGAGACGACGGGGCTGCGGGTCTGGAGTTAAATGGAGGTAGAAGAAGAGACGGCGCAGGCCAGCGTTACCGGCGATTATTGTGGGGAACGTGAGGTCTTTGGGAAATAGGACAGACGAACTCACGGCGCTGGTTAGGACCCAGAAGGATTACAGGGAGTGCAGTATCTTCTGCTTCACGGAAACCTGGCTGCACTCGCTTATTCCAGAATACAGCGTGGAGGTTCCTGGATTTTCCTTGGTGTGGGGGACAGGGACTTTTCCAAGAGTCGGAAGAAGAGGGGCGGCGGGATTGCACTTCATGTGAGTGAGAGGTGATGTAATCCCGGTCATGTTAATGTGAAGGAACAGATTTGTAGCCCGGTCATTGAACTTCTGGCTGTGGGAATGCGGCGGCTGTGTTATTTACCAAGGGAGTTTACGTCCGCCATTTTGATCGCTGTTTACATTCCCCGATCAGCTGATGCAGCGGTGGCCTGTGACGTCATCAGCTCTGCCACAGCCAAACTCCAGACTCAACACCCGGACGTTGTTATTGTGTCTTGTCTCTTGTCTTGTCTTGTCTCTATGCTGTAACTGCGAAGTAATTTCCCTGCTGGGATGAATAAAGTACTTCTATTCTATTCTATTCTATTCTATTCTATTCTATTCTATTCTATTCTATTCTATAAGACCCAATAAATGTCATAGACGTTATTAAAACTGGAATGTTAATCAATGTAATACTTTTTGTGTTTCTGTTTTACATAAGTTGTACTTCTTGGAAGCAGACCAGGCCATCAGGAACAAGATGAATCCTTAAAGCCACAATCAATCACCCCAAATTCCCTCCACACAAAGCTCTGATAGAAGTTTACTATTGCAGTTGTGTCACATAGTGTGAAAAACACAAGCGGAAGAAATGAACAGCCTGGCATTAAATTATGTCGACATCACGTTCAAACTGCAGATATCCTACACTGTGTAGGTACGACCAGTGTATTTGTTAGAAAATCTTTAATGGATTTCATAAATTCCAGTTTCGACAACACATTCACCTCTGAGCAGAGCTCTCCCTTTCCTATGAACAAAGGCCATTTCCAGAGCTGAAGATTCATAACAATAATGGCTTCATCAATCAGTCGGAGTGTCAGCATTCAGTCATTAGGACCTTGGTCACTTTCTGCGTTAATGTTCCTAATGCCTCATTCAGACATGTCTGTGAAAGTGACTGACTGAGTGCAATATTTGCCCTTCGCGTGAGAATGGACAATAAATCGAGCGTGGTCTATTATTTGGAAGTAGAGCTTATCCCGGCCGTCACTGGGTGAAAAGTAGGGTACGCCGTGGACAGACCGCCACCTCGTCACGGGCGAGGGACATTATAAATGCTTAATACAGAAGAAATGGCAATAAACAATAGCTGGACAATCCGGACAAAAAGAATATTCACTATTCCCAAGTGTGCAAAAATGCACATTAAAGGGCGTCTTTGTTTTCCAGCAACATTGTATCAATTTATAGCACAATCAAGTAACTATGTTGCCTTCAGTTGTAATAAAAATGCTGTATATATCAAACATGACTTAAAAGAAATTTGACTTAGCAACTTAACGTCTTGAAATTGGATCTCTGCCTTTTTAAGAAGGACCTGCTCTTTCTGAAACTCTGCGTTCGGGCAGTCGTCACATCAACATTCTCTATTAAGATTTTAGAAACGTTCGACGGGTCACTGGACTGAGTAAATAGTTCCTATAACAAGCTGGTGTTGCCTAATTGACGCTGGCTAGTCTGAAGGAGCCGAGGTGAGGAGGGCAGCTCTGTGAGCCAGAAGCTCGGCTTGAAAGCCACAGCTCTGAGTATGAGCTGCGTTGCAAGCGGCATCGAGTCCAACAAAGTGTAACCCAGAATGGTTGCCACGGGAGATTCAAGGGTTTCTCAAAACATGCAAGAAAGAATCAAAGCAACTCTCCAGGAATGACTTTGATGAAGGAATAACATTACGACATGATATAAAGCTAAAAACAATTGATCTTAAATTATGCATAATGTATTGTTTTAAATTAAATTAAAGTGGCCTTGATTTGATACTGAATTGACAGGTAATCGACTTGTAAGAGAGAGAAATGCATACTGGTGGTGTACAACATAGAGTTCAAGCCAGAAATACAGAATAAATACCTTGTAAACGACTCATAACCTTGTTATTCCAATTGTCTACAATTAAATCAGATGAAACCTTTGCTGTTTTAGGCCAGTTAAGATTACCAAAATTATTTCTATTTGTCTAATTCCAGCATAACAAATTATTTTATGGTTGTTTTTTTTTTTTTTTACCGTCTTCAAATTCAGCAATCTAAATACATTATATTCAGTATTTTGGTCCCATTGCCTGGCGTCAAACTTTTTTGGGGGGAGGAGTGGGAATCTTATCTCAAATTCTCCATGGGACTAAGATTAGGACTCTGTGGTCCCTTCAAAACATTGACTTTGTTGTCCTTAAGATACTTTGTATCTTTATCCCTTTTTTTTGCCCAAAATGCAACTTTTCATATAATCGTTCTGTTTTGTGAAGTCCATTCCTTCCTCCAGCGAAAACAAGAACCCATAGCATGACGGCGCCACCCCCGTACTTCACTGTTGGCATTGGAATGAGGCTCTCAGGCCTGCAAGCTTCCCCCTTTTATCCTTTAAATGTGTTTTGTTGCATATCCCAAACACTTCAGTTATATTTTCATCCGACCACAGGACATGTCTCTACAATTTGAAGTCTGTGACTCTAAGCAGCCTGGGAAAACCTTTTCTGGATACACATTTTATTTCCTACCCCAACCATGAAATATTAGATATAATATTCTCCATACTGGTAGTGTTAATAGAGGAAAGCTTCCTCACACTAACAGACCGCAGGCTTGTATGCTGACATACCCCATATGCAAGTTAAATCCTTCAGAGTTACGCTGCACTATAGGGCTATCCACTTGAGAGCCTTGACATCGTTAATCCATTAAACTTTAAATTCAAGAGGATTTTTTTTTTAGTCCCCCCTGCTCCCAGATTAGCAGTTCAGTGCGTTTCTGTGTCAGCTCACTGAGTTGAAATTAATTTCTCCACTAATTTAGTAATTGCATGCCAAAGCTTTTTATCTGCGTGCAGAATAAACCGCATCAAACCCGCTGCTGCTGCAGGCAGGTTAGGTGTTTGTGGGGGAAAAAAATCCCCCCCAAAAAACTAGCTTAGTTATCCGAGTCTCCTCTTAAATACTCCACGAGCCCGCTCATTAAATCTCACGCACGCGCTGAAAATTGAGTGGAAAAATGAGCTGCTTGCCTGTTCAGCACGTGAAACTTCGACTGCAGCACGACGGGACCCGTCACCGAGACAAAGCCGTCATCAGACAGCAGACACTGAAACATGATAATTCGTAGGAGCTTTTAACCACTTTCTGTAAATGTCTGCTCTCACTGAGGGCTGCTGGTAAGTGCTTGATTCACTGTATCGGCCATTGTGAGTAAGCTGCTTTGACACACTTGAAGTAGACGCTACTTTATTCATATGCCAGCCCGAGGTTGTGCGCGCGCGCGCGCTACGTGGGTGGCATTGGACGTAACGATAGAAGGGGACGATGTGGGCACGTGTGTCACCATGAGTGGCTCTCGATCCCCCTCGGAGTGAATACCACCCCCGCTTTATTCTCAGACCGACATACACTGATTACTGTTTTTGCGCTGCCGTTGCGGGACGTGTGGACGCTGTCCCCGCCGATAACCAACAGGCGACTTGACATCTCCGCCTCTGATAGTGACTCAAGGTCACGGGGGGGTTGTGGAGCCCGACGTTAGGGGCGCCTCGCGCGAATGCGCGGTGTCTCGTCATGACATGAATGCAGCGAGTCCCTCAGCGCGCCGAGAAACATGACAGCTCTGGAAATGCGCATCGGCTCTGTTGTGACTAAAATTACAGTAATTTGCCGCTTTGTGGGGATTTGTAATAGCGGCGGGACTCGCCACTGCTCCCGTGACGCTGGTTGTGCCTGCGTGGGTTGGTGTAGGCTGGCAGAGACTTTTTTTTTAGGCAGTAGTGGCCTTTATTTGATAGTATTTCAACAGGAAGAAGGAAAGACATGGGGATACGGTGCTGGGGACGGGAGTCGAACTCGGGACAATCGCGTATGGGGTGCTTTTTGTAAAGTTAGAGTAAAAAAAATAAAAGCAATCATTTAGTTTATTTAGCCTGTCATAAAGAAAAAAGTGTGGGCATTAAATTCTAAGTCATATTTTCACCATGTTATTCATATTATAAATGTCAGAGTTCCAAGCTAAATATTTAATTCACTAACTAAATATTTCATTTACAATAAAACGAAATATGTAGTTATGAACTAAATACTTGGTTTCCTTGCTAAATATTTAGCTAGCAGCCTAAATATTTGGTTTAGGCAGTGCAGTGCTACGCCTCACCTCTGGTGGCGCTGTGTCACACATAGAGAATGAAGCAGGCAATTGGCGCCGACATGTCCTACACATACTGACATTCCACGTTCTGTCTAATATATTTAATGAATGCGTGTGACCTATTTATTTCTCTGATTGGCCATAAATGTGCAGGGTGAAGAAAGTACTGTGCCTCACTGATAGAGGGCAGTGATGAGCCCATAGACACAACATGTAACAGATGCTCTTCTTCTACATATCAAAGACTGAAAACAATCTGAAAAATAGAAAAAAATAAATTTGGAACACAACAATTTGAGGTCATTCCCCAGATTTTCAGAAATGAAAGGGAAAAAAAGACAGAAACAAAGACTTTTTTTTTTACAACAGAGTGACAGATATTTATGGAGAAGGATATAACTTTATATAATAAAAGTAAGATTGTATATGATTTGTAATTTAAATCTGAACAGAGGGAGGTCAGTCAAAATAAACATTTAAATTTTAAGAAATCAAATGTGACCTTATATTAAATGTTCTATTGTTTTCACTACCATATAAATCAATCAACTTTATTTAAACCATTAGGTGGATCTGGTTACAATGAGGTGAGACAGCTTTCTGGCCAGACAGGGAACCTGCATCGACACAATAAATACAAATAACAGGATTCAAAATGGCCAGGTGCTCAATACTTTAAAATATTAAAAATTACATAAACAGCAAAATAATAATAGTACATCATCCTCACTAGGACAAGATTAAAAAATCTGATAAAATATTAATACTATGGAAAATCAAATTTTGCAAGCTTATGGCACCAGTCACAAAACTGGTTTTATACAACTTAGTTTTACATTTTGAATTGTCTGGATTTGATTAAAGCATAATTAAAAACTTTAATCATTTAAGGTCAGAACTAAAACACAAGCTTCTATACCGTATTTTGGATTTGTACATCTTGACTCTAGAGCAGTCGATGCCTCACCAGTCATGAACCTCGCCGCACGTCACTGTTCTCAAGGTGCAACTTGCACGCGCGGCGCACTGTTTTCGCAGATTCTTGCCGGAGGTGTGAGAGTCGCGATAATGGCACGTCTTGCACACCCAGTCATCTCGTCCTGACAGTCGGGGCGCTCGCCACCTCCGCTCCCACACACGGGCATCCACCCACCCGCAGTCACCGGCGTGTGATTGTTGTCACCAAGGTAAGATGAGTGGAAAGGGAAGTGCTGACGGCTTATGATGAGGAAACCATGCTGTCTTCTCGCGCACGACACAAACCTCTGTGGCAACTCAGACGTTCTGGGAGTGGATCTTGCAGGAACATTTACGACAGTAAGGTCCTCTTGGAGAACATCCTCACTTTACGGTGTGTTGATAATGGATGATCTCCAGGTGTTGGAGTGGCTTTCCAAGCTGCCGGTTGGTTGGAACTGTGTTTCCTCTGCCATCATCCCTAATCCGGTGACTGCAGCTGTACACACAATGGGTAATCCCATCATGACTCAATTGTGCGTCGAAATAAAGACGCATGTTGGATGTGAAGGGGAGAGTTATTTGTCAGAGCTCAAAAAGGGGCGGCATGGTCTGTTGTGCATTCACTGGGGAACAGGGAACGGTATTAAATGTTCACCTGCCAGCGCAGCTCTGCTTGGAGGAGGTCCAAAAAAGCTGCTGCTGCTGCTGCTGCTTCCACCGCATCATGAAATCAAGTTAGACCTGGACAAAACAGTTGCAGTTTTTAAAGACTTGGCAAGTACTGAATGATGCTTTTGGTGTTCTTTTCCATTTTACAATCACAAAGAGGAAGGAGAAAATGATCTTCAAATGAAAAGTGTGGCCTACACTTCTTTACAGACCCTCTGCGTCAGCGTTTTGCAGAGTCACCTCTGGCTACAAGTCTGCTGGTGTGCGTCTCCATCAGCACTGCACTTTCAGAGCGGATGGACTATGAGCAGAAATGTTTAAATCTTTCACACTGCTTTCTTGTTAAGAAAACTGTGGAGATGTCCAAGTCTAGTTCATCTTGGAAAAATCTCCAGATGCTTGAAGATGCTCCATTAATCCGTTCAAATGATAGGAATGTGGAGCCAACATACCGCTCAGGAAGGAGACGGGTTCTGTGACGATGAGCAGGGTCCGCAGCAAATTTGCTAAGTCTCCACCGGTCCGCGGTACTAAAAAGGTTGTGGACCACTGCTGTAGAGAATTAGTGAGGCAGCCTACAAACCTGACTCTGTTCCCTCGGTTCTTTCAGGAGGAACGGACCAGAACTCCAACAAACTATCTTGGGAAGATTGTGGAAGGTTTGACCCAAGTCATACAGTTCAAAGGCAACACTACCAAATACTGACGAATGCATGTAAACTTGATTTTGAAGACATTAATAAATAAATCTCTGAGGCTGACATATTCTTCCTCTCATTATTGTGGTATTCAGCAAGTAGAAATCATTTTAGTCGTTCTGACTTAAAACAAGAGAACTTTGGCCTGATTTAACTTCAGATGGCGAAAGAAATGTCTTTATTCAGTGTATGTATACTTCTAGTTTCAATTGTGTTTTTTGTATCAAAGTTTTCATATGTTTTTTGTGTCAGTCTAATGTAGTTTGTGGTTGTAACGTGACATAATGTGAATCTTCCCCGGCTTGTGAGGCTTTTGGCAAAGCACTGAACACAGCAAACATGGATTTCCAGAGGGGGGAAGAGCGTTTTACTCCTGTTTAGGCCTTGTGAAAAACACACAATTCAAACTACAGACACAAGCGAGTTACGGAGTATTACTGCCAGGAGGTTAGGAGTGCAAACTGGAACCAGTAGTTGCAGAGCCGTAGTTGACATTTTCACAGTGGGATTTCTTGTCACGCAGAGCGTGGAGGCCCGGCAGAACCACGGGCTGGCCGCGTGGATGCCGGTTGATGGAGCGCAGAACAAGTGACCATGCTTTAGTGTGTCAGTCCGCTGCTGTCGCCGTTCCTGTCCCTGCTTCATTTACTCTGGTGCGCTGGGTCAGATAATGAACAGCGTGGCCCAGGAGGGACAATTAGCTTCTTAATATGAGTGATCTGATAGATGTCTGCTGCGGTGAGGGGAGAACAGGCCGCAGCCTACGAGACGGATAACTCATGTGCCGAAGGAGGAAGCCCTTTACACATGTGGGACTCGCCGTCTGAACACTTTTGCGCAGTTCGTTCCCACATGTTCCGGCAATCGCCTCAAGCAGCCAAATTCGCTGCCATCGTCCGGAACCCCCTACTTAGGCAAAGAGACGGGGCAAAAGGCTGGGAATTTTTAATCAAAAAGAGAATAATACATTTGTGCTGTGTGAAAATGTGCCTCTCAAACAAAATGCCCCCCAACCTTCTTTGATATGGAAAACACTACCTAGCACACTCCCTTCTCCTTCATGACTGAAATTATTCTTCCTGCCTGAACACTCGGGTAGCTTGAGGGCAATATGACCCTCATTACACAAAGGGAGAGAAGCCTTAGTGTTTGTTTCTCTTTCTTTTTCTTCCCTGTTTACTTCTCCTGATTTTCTACGCTGCACAGGCGGCGTGGAGTGCAGCGCTAACATGGCGCTAAATGGGTTTTTCAGGGTCTGCGGGTGGTTTATAAAAGTAACATCTGAGTGTAATTAATTACTGCATAGTTCCATGCTGTATTGTGCTTCAGCGCCTACAGTGAAACAAACTGAGTGAGACTCGCTCTCCTGGAGGTTAACAGTGTTTCCCAGAATGTCTGAAATTAGTTTTTAAAAAGTAATTTAAAGATTAGGTTACCAGGTCTTAGCTTATATTTGTGAATTTGCTCAATTGTGCTATAATTAGAGATATGTAAATGTGCTTTATGTATGCAGGTTGTTCTCACACCTCTGATGTCTTTCTGATCAGTTGATGAGTCAAAGTGTTTTAAAGCTCCACCAGGTTGTACTAACAACAACACTCTTCAGTGTAGAAGTTTCTTTGAAGAAGACTCAGAGTTCGCTATTTTTTTTTAGCATCACTAAGGTGATGCTAAAAGTCAGAGGAAGCACAAAATCTGTAAAAAGATTTAAGAGTAAATGATTCTTCTATTTTGTGTGTCTTAAAGAGAGAAGACTTTTAGCAGATAACAAGAAGGTTGAAGGTTTAATGATTCTCAGGTTTCAACTCTTGTCATAGAAACAAACACTGAATATAAACGATAAGAACGAATTACTAAAGCATTTTAGCCTGATGTGTGTATGGCCACATTTACCTTTGCACTTTAATAACACATAATTTTTGCAATCTTTAACTACAATTAATTTATCACTGCTTATATTGTTTTTACAATTTAGATTTACTGATCTAAATTGTTTTGCGCTTCTTTGCAGCTGCCAATACACTACATTTAGTGTAATGTCCTTATGAAATGAGTTTTCAATTATTTTGTCATTTATTTAGATTCGCCTACATCAGGGCCGGATTTAGAATGACGTGGGCACCTGGGCTGGAGCCACTTTTGGTGCCCTATCTGCCAAAAATTTATTTTACTCATGCAAATTACAGTACCTTGTTATGTATACCAACACATAAAGGATATATTATAATGTCCTAATCTTCTAATTCTATGGCTTTATTTACTTTTATTGCTTATATTCTTAAGTCAAACAATACTACAACACCTCACTTGATTTGGGTTTATGAGTTTGTCTGCAAAATATTAATTTGTAAAAATATTTTAAAAAAATAAATCTTTTGGGCTCCTGGACTACTGCCCTATATAAACAATGATCCAGAGCTACATCAGTGACATAATTTTTCGAGTTAGTTTGCGGACACATTGTTGCATTTTAAGTAGGTATCTGTTAACATTAGCTACATGCTGTAGGACCGTTTTGCAAGGTCCTACGGCACTTTTTCTGCATCTGTTCTTGCTGGAAAAACCTGATCCTACTTTTTTTTTTCTTTTAATTACACAACAGCCAATAAGAATAACTTTAAAAACTGAGTGTTAGTTTGTGAACTATTTCTGATGTTTTCCACACCTGAGAGGATAAAGTCTGTGTTTAGGGGGCTTAAAGAGGCCAGCCTGGGTTTTATCAGGACTACTTCCTGTTCTTTTTACTTCCACCAAGTGTTTCATTTTCTGCTCTTAAAGTCAAGCTTTCTGTAGTTGTAGATCCTTGTCATTTATGGTTACTTTCAGGTTTCCTGGGTTGAAATAAAAGGGAAATCTGGGGGGGGGAAAATATAAAGCAGAGGGAATATATTCTTATATACACATTTTATTTTCTATCGTTCTTTCTAATCATTCCCAGATCCAGTGGCTTTAAGGTGTTCGTAGAGCAGACGGACGCGATGTGTTGTAGTCTGTGTGAGGTTTTCAGGCTGTGACACAACGAAGTTAGGGGAGCACATATGGCAAACTGTCGACCTGTTTAGTTGGCCCGTTAATTGGCCCCAACTATAAACAAAAACAGAAAAATAATAAATAAACCAAACAATAAAATCAAGAGGCAGGAAACAAGAGGAACTTTATCATGTTTGTATAAATATGACTCAAAATTTAATCTAAAAAATAATTACAGAAATAATACAAAACTGGAACAGTTCACTGTTCTAGCTTTCAACACACAATATTTTGTTCTGCGTCGTGGCTCTTCCTGGAACGGAAAACAATTTGGAATCAGGTACAAAAATTGAATTTAGTGGTCAGTCCTTTACAGGCTGTTTACATTAGACTTTGAGCTGCTAATACTGATATTAGCCTAGCTTTGTTTTTCTTTATACGCTGTTCTATAGAAAAATACAAAAGCAGAAGAACTGAAAATACGTTTTCTTTTCATGCTGCTGTCAGCGGCCATTAATTGTCTACATTAGGAGCACCACAATGTCACACCATGTGTGAGAGAGAGCAGTCACCCAACACAATAACTTTTACTAACATGTCAAAACAAATAAGAGTTTTTCTCAAATATGTGATCATTAACTCTGTGTGTGTGGCATTGATTAAGTCTGTATGTGTGTGTTTGCTTACATAGTGCAACTAGAAAGCAACTTGTAGAGTTATATTTAATCTTTTATTATTTTACATTCCTTTTTATAACCTGTCAGATCCAAATTAGCTTATGCTACAATTTGGTACAGTTCATCAAATGGTGACATTTATGCTTAAGCTGTACATTATCCCTTTTTATATAAAGTTTCTTTTTAAATGTACAGCGTTCATATCTTAGACATATTAGCCATTAGCATGATTAGCACAGCTGGGTTCACTCACTCTGACTCACAGTCTGGATCAACCACAGATGCCTCATCATGTTGTAGATAATTTATCTTGTTTTGAATAACTGTTTCCAGTACAGTCCTAGGTATGTGTAGAATATGCATCGATCAGCATTAGTGTTTGCTCCCATGCAGATTTCTTTTGTTTTTACTTTGTTGTCACATTTAAGTGTTTCCGATGCTCGAACTAAGAACTAACTTTGGTATGAGACATTAACATGTACCTGATGCCAAATGATAATTTTATTTATTTAGAGAGGAAAAATAAGGTATCCAAGCCAACCTAGTTAAATGTAAAAAAAAAACAAAAAAAAAACTTCATTAGAAGTCATGAAGTAACCTTGATTGACCAAATTATTTGGAAAGCTGAGTTCAGTTTATATCCAAAATTTACTGCTACACTTGTATCAATAATTCAGAACTTTTCTGAAAACAGGAAGTAAGCTAGCCTGCGCAATTCCACTCGATTCTCATCTCCCTTCAGTGCTTCACCTGGGATTTCTCCCATTGAGCGAAATTTCTCCAGTACAAATTTCAAGGACATTAGGCTTACAGAACAGGACCGTGATCAAAACCAGTCTGGAAAGAATACCTCATATGAACCCAATAAAAACAATGGTTTTAAAGAGACAAAGTCAGACAGAGTCTGGATTTTAATCAAAATAAAATGTTGTGATATGACCTGAAACATGGCATTCATGTTCAAAAACTTTAGGTTAAGGAATTGACCCCGGTTCTCTGAAACAAAAGTGAGGGATCTCACTATGGGACAGGCGCTGGAGGTACCGAAACGAATGTTGAAAAAGAACCTTCCAATGTGACTTAACTGAAGAAATACTGCCAAAAAAAGAGAGTCAAGATTTAATGTAATGATAGTCGTTGCCAACAAGGCTGTCATAACCAGCTGTAAGACCAGCTGCTTCTTCACAGAAGGTTTGTTTTGGTTAGCTCTTCTCCGTAGAATGAATGAAATTATGTTTGATCTGAACAAGCAAAAACAGAAAAAAAACAAAATCCACTTTTTCAAGGCAGCGTATGCTCCTCCCTTGGCTGCCTTCAGCCTGGAAGCTGTTTGAGGTGAATTCGCGACAAGAGTCTACATGGGGTCGGGGTCTGAAATCATTCGCTTTTAACAATAGACTCATTAGATAAAAAGGGACTGGAGCGGATGTTTGTTTTTGAAGTGCAAATGACAAAATTTAATTCATTCCTAAATCGGGGGAGGAGGGGAAAATATGGATCCAATTAATTCCAATAAAGTCATTTTTATGAGCTTTACAAAGTCGAAAATTTGTCAGTCGAATTAAATGGTTTCATTTTACATCTGTGACTTGTGTGAAAACAACTGACTGAAGATCCTCCAAGAGCGACGATTTCTTTCTTTCTCTCTCTTTTCTTTTTTCGCCTGGAGTTTTAATGCGATGTGAGGGTAGCGGCGGGAAGAAACATGAAAGAACAAGATTTCCTGTCATTTAGTGCCTGCTTATATAAGAGCATAATATTTTGTGGGAATTGGAGCTCCCTTCCCCCCTCCCCGTCTGTTTTACATAAACTCATCAACGCTCAGCTGAAGTTTAGTGTTAATTGTTGCTCCTCCTGTTATGGAAGACACACACCGTCTTTCAAAGGACATAGGACATACATACAGACATACACTGTAGGATTATTAGTCCCATTTATCAGTATTTCATTCATGTAAAAGCCAAGTTGTGCACATGGTATTCAATTCAACTCAGTTTATTTATGTAGCGTCGATTCCCAACAAATGTCGTTTCAAGGCACTTTATTATGTTAAAAAGAAATCATTTCAATTCAATCATGCATACATTCTAATTGGTCAATTAATTATTCAAGGTATTCATCTAAGGAAATCCAGCAGAATAAAAAAACAGTTTTTCTTTTTAGCCGTACATTTCAAAATCCTTAGTTTTTAACTGGACGGCGTTTTTAGCTGTTTGCAAGTAGCAAGTTAACGAACAGAATGGATTCAATTTCACTGACGGTTCAAAGGTCACAAGTGGGTAAACTATTTGAAGGTGAGAGTGAAAGTTGCTGTGTAGGATCTGCATCACAAACTCTGTTGGATTTGTCTTGTTTTCTGGTTTACCTGATCCGTCAGGGTGGCTCTTGTTTTCTTGCTGATGAAAGACTAAATCATGTAAAGGGTTACTGTGGATCATTGAGCATTCCTCCTTTAGTCTTATTTTGGTTAATTTCCTCTTTAGTAGAGTACTCATCTTTACCCTCAAAGGCCTCTTTCTTGTTCTTAAAATCAGAGCGCTTTGTTCGAAAGGTCTTCCTGGTCACGTCAAGAGTTATTCAAGATGGGGCGTGCACCATTGTGAGATTATGACGGCACAACCACAGAGCATCCTGGGTGTTGATCAACGACGTTATGGTATCACACACCTGGGCATGGATTGGTCAGCAGAGCATTTAAAGAAACGGCCATGCAGACCAAACCTAATCACACCAAACCAGTCCGTCAGAGGTCCAACTCATTTACATTTACGTTCTTGGCAGCTGCTTTGAACAATGACCTCATCATGCGACTGCAGTGAACAATTTGCAAATTCCATGCCAATAAAAGCCTGCTGTGATCAGGCTGTTTCATCATACTGTGGAATCAGACTCCTAGCTGTGCATAGTTGACTGGAGGAAGTAGTAAGGTATTAAAGACTACAGGTTAAAACTGAACATGTGCCTGTCTTACTACCAGAAAATTGTATTTAGTGACTAGGAGGAAGAAGTGTGATCAGTTCACAGTAATCAGTTAAAGAAACATTATGGTCTACAGTACTTCTTGCCCACATGTGAGTGCTTTGAGAGTTTTTTTTTGCTTAGCAAAATAGTACATTGTATGGTTTGCATCAGTTCACATGGAAACTCCTTTCATTCAACCGCTCATGGTGCTATTGTGATGAAAATACTGATGGTGCTAAGTCCTTCATAACAAGACTAATAACTGAAGACTAAAGCCTTCATAACAAGACTTTGTAACAAGACTCCACTAATGGTGGAGGTGGTGAAACCACCAATATTAGTTGGGAGACTCAATTGATTTCAAGAAAACAAGCTTGTGAATTTCTGAACCCTATTGGAATACTAGGATGAAAAAAACTAGAAATGCACTATAATGGCCTTGACGTAGAAATTGAGCTTTGATTATGGATGTTTCAGGAGACCAAGAGATAATTTTAATCCAGTGTGAAGAGAACGTCACTCTTTTCTCTTCTTGCACTTTTCTTGTCCTCTTTCATCAGTTTTAAGCATTTCACTTCTCTGTCTCTAACGCTGTTTCCATTACAAGTAAGCACAATTCTTTGTCTATATCCTGCTAATGCCAAAAAAATAATAATTCTCAATTGCGGTGAATGAAATAAGTAAGAAATGAAATTAAAATCAAACGTGAATATGCATATCCCATTGCATGGGAGCTCTAAAACTGCATCTACAAAGTGGCAGGTACATTTTTCCACACTCAACAAACAATGTCCATAGAGACCACGGGTTGTGATTGAGTAAACGTCCAGACTCTGCTGATCGATTAGGCGTATGGATTTACTTCTGCACAGTTCCAACAGAAAGCGGCGCTGAACTTCATTCGGGGCTCGTCGGGCAAACAACTGTGTTTAGGGACTAAACGGAGCGCTCACACTCACCTGTAAAGACAGCTTCTTAACCACGGGGTCCGTCTGTAGTTGAGGCTACATTGCAGCACACGTGCAATTAGCATGGGACAGATGGTCCGAGTTCATATCAAATCAACGTGGAAGGTGAAGTGAGGAGAAGAGAAGTCCATTTCCCCACGGGGCCCTCCTGGCTCCCGGGTTACTGATGCACGGTTCAGGTTGACATGTTTGATCAGGTGACTCCGCCCACTTTGTATCCACTTTGCAATTGAAATTCATGCCAGAGACTGTTAAAAAAAAAAAAAAAGCACCTAACTGGATTTTGTAACGCATGTGGATTTGCATGACAAAAAATCTATGATTTTAGATTACACTCGTATATTATGCATGTGACATGCCATTAGTGAGAGACATATTGGGGAAAGGCCAGGAGGGGGTTTAATGAATTTTTCAGATGGTGATGATAGAGGGAGGATTTGCATTGGCGGTAGGTGACATTGTGTTTGTTCTGGAAAATTGGTGCAGATTAAGGTTGGTGGTCATGGTGTGCCTGAACCAACTAATACTGTTAGAAAGAACGGGGAAAACATCAAGCTGTGTTGTGTGCATTGCATTAGTTGTATTTGGATAAATGAATTAATCTCTGCGGTAATCCCGACCTTGCTGCATTTATTTCCGTGACAGTGATAAATGAAGTCCCAGTTACAACTCCCACAACCCATTAAACACAGGTATAACAAAGCGTGTCTCACAAGGCAGTTCGTATAGTGTTTGAACATCACTTTAGACCAAGAAGTACTTCATGGCATTATTTGAAACTCACTGCAAGTGTTGGCAGACCAACAGTTCAAAACGTTTCTTACTAGCTCTAACTAGCTTTTATTGAATAATGGAACTCAAATTGCATTCCGATTTTCTAAAATTATTTTTGGCACGGTTTCATGGGATCAGATGACACTTCAGTCAACAGTGAAATCATGGAAAATCCCTCAATGCAAACATCTGCTGCTCCTCCATCTGACCAGTCTGCCTGCACACTTCTAACGGCTGATTCTCTAATTCAGCTGACAGGACACCGAACCTTATTTTCTACTGACAATACTCTGCTGATTTTTTGTTTGTCTGCACTTTCGGGAAAGATATTGTCATTAACTTTCCAAGCACAAGTATGAGATGCTGCCTGGGAAGCAATTCTGACTTCTGCCATTTCAGAATCATCTTTGTTGACGGATGTGGCGTCTGTGGCACAATACTCGAGCTCGTTCTACTCAGAGGTCCTTCTGATCCAAACGCCTTCTGAAAAGTTTTCCTGAGGTAAACAACAACCTTTAAAAGATTGAGTTTTATGTTAACTTTGTACTGTTTGATATACTTTTTCTTGCTGCTCAAAGGCAAGGACTTATAGGGTCAGGAAAAGAAATGAAAAGCAGGGCTTGTCCTGTCAGACCATCAGCTTCCAAAATCGCACACAAACACCAGCGTAATCACGTCAGATTGTGCACTTGGTGAAAAACTTGTGATGTCCAACTGACCCCATCCCTTAAGACGCAACTCCGTCACAGAAAAAGTCACAAATAGCCGATTCCATGAAAACTGAACCGCGAGTAGTCGTGTGTTCGCTATATTACTATATATGGCAACTATTTGGCCTGATCAATGTGAAATGTGTTCCATAGTTTCTGACATCATGGACCCATATCTAAGCTATGAAACACGAGAGTGCAGATTTATGAATGTTGATTAGTATCAAGGTACTTGTACCGATCATTAGCAGCAAAAGCAAAACCTTACTTTCAAATTCCGGTCAGTGGAGGATTTCTTGATAATGACGATAGCGCAACCTGACTGACTAATGAGACGGGTCTTCAGCATAGTGTGTTTCAATACAGAATAAAAATGGTAAGCCACACTTGGAGATGAATTACAAAGGAAAATAGGTCATGAACAGGTTTTTTTTCCCCCTTTTTTTGCCACAGTCTGTTATTATTCTACCTCAGGCTGTAGTTAAAGCTCAAAACAGCCTTCACCACGAAGAACACAATATTTATATCTCATCCTCTGCCTTTCCAGCGTCAAAGCTGAGCAGCCCTGATTACGGCTGAAGAGTTGCGATAATGACCTTGCTTTGGGCACTCGACTACATATTAATTAGATGTTGCTGTGTTTATGAGTCAGCTGTAGCCCTTATGCAACATTAGCAAGCAGAACGGCTTAAAAAATTCACCCAAATCCTCTTTCTGTGAAGGTCCTTGTTTCTGTTTTTTTTTGGCATGATGAGGACTATTTATCAGTAACTATAATTCCATTCCACATATTCATCAATAACGTAAAAGCAATAAAGTGTCAAAGACGAGAAGTAGCGGCGGTGTCGTGTAGCTCCATCACAGTGGATTTAAAAAATAAATAAATCAAAATTGTTCTTTTCAGGCTCCGCAGCCACCGAGGAGGCTGTTTTCAGGGGTTAGAAAAGTGAATTAGCATAAGATCGCATTATGAGCACCCTTGCTAATTAACAGCTTTTATTTCCCCAACCGGAGCCTGCAGTCTCTGCCTCTCCCGCTCCATCATCCCCGGTCTGATTTGTATTCAGGTGGCTTCCTCCGCTGCCTGTGTGTGACTCCGCGGAGCAGGTGTCCGTGTCCGCGGCCGCGCCACAGACAACGATAGCCCACTGACACGCTGGCTCGCGCAGGCTCCGAGATGGCCAGATCCCGTGTTTTCCATTGACCACGGTGGCATGTTTATGGCCGCTCTGCCGCCACGGAAGGTCATTGAAATGCAGGGAACATGACCTTGGAGCCCTCTTAGATGTTGCGCTGCATTGAGACACGGAGTCAATATTTGGAACGCTGGAACGCAGAAATGTTTTTGTGGTAAATTTGAACTAAATTTAGCCACCAAGTTAAGAGGAGAAGACATTTACCAAAGCTTGGAGGGGGGAAATAAAGAAGTACACCTGACGGTGATGGCAGAATTGCAGCCCCTCGGCTGTTGATTGTTTCAATTTAGTTCAATTAAATTTGAAAATACTTTATTTTCTAACTGTTCTAACTTATCAATTCAATTTCTTTGAAGAGTTATTCTTCAAAGAATAACTTTTTGAGCTTTTAAATTTTACCCAATCGCTAACATTTAGCCATGACGTATATATTATAAGTCAGTTGGACGCTATGAAGCTTACCGGAAAATTTCTGCACTGTAAACAACCGTCCTCCACCGCGGAGAGAGACGTGTGAAGCCGAACGAGGCTTAATTTTAATTCAATATTTGGAAACGTGCCCAGTGTGGACTGAACAGCTTCGTTCACTTTCTCTGCTGCCATTACTAAAACTATTACTGCCGTTACTGGCAGATTACAACTCTAAAACAGCACAGAAAATCAACATCATCATTCACAACTTCTCCTTAGTTACTAACCCACTCTATGAACTACTTAATGTACTGTTAAAAAAACAAAAACAAGCTTGTAGGTTCGGTTGATTCAGTTTGTTTCTGAATCAACCGAGTTAAAGAGTCAAACCTCGGTGCAGAATCAGGAGTGATGAGTTCAAGGTCTCTATTAACGTCCTAATGCTGGCTGAGGATAAAACGTGCGAGTCGTCTTTTAGCTGGTGCTGCGCTAACGGACAGATGAAACCACTCCAAGCTGTCCACTATTCCCCCAACGATATTGTCCAGCCTTACCCTGATACAACCACACTGAATATCTTCTGTAATCTTTAGTATGGTCTGAGGCGGAGAAATAAGCTGCAGGTTGCTGCTCTGCCTGAAGGCGAACGGAGGGAAACGAAAAACGGATGTGGCCTTGAGTTACATCCTATAACCTTCATGTAAACGTTAGCACTGTGTGAAGGTCAGCATGGCGTTTAAAGGCAAAGTATGTGACAGGTTTCCTCGAAAACTTTATTAGACATTAAACAATTTCTGTTATGGTCGCATATAATTTCCATATTGTATTCTTTTTTATTTAAAAACTAACTTTCTGACTTTGGCACAAACTTTGATCCTGTCAGCAAAGTTTCTTTAACGAATGAGGCTGCAAGGTTTTTTTTTCACTCCCCACTGAGCTGCAGAGTTTATGTTAGAATGTGCATCTGGGTGGATAATTGAAAAATGACTAAATATAAATTAGGGATGCCACAGGAATGGTAATTTGATGTCAGGGGAGAAGGTGAAGCCAAACTTGCCTGTGTAGATTTATTGTATAGTTTGGACCAGTCAAAGTCGTCTTACACTTGTAATTTCCTTCAAACGCAGTACTGGAAGTATTCGCTACATGCTGGATTTCTTTGTTTTTGCTTGCTTTGTCACACCTCACCGTTTCTGTTCATTATACAAATCTTCATATCAGGCTTAAATAGCCTGAGTTAATGCAAAAAAACAAACAAACAAAAAACTTTTAAGAATTTTATTTATCACCGGATAACAGGAGCTGCTTTAAAACTAACAGTTTCGGATTACATTTTCTAGACTTGGACTATCCCACCCTCAAAATAAAATAACCGCGTTGCGTAAGAGCTTATCTAATACTTTCATAAGGCAGACAGAATTCTAAAAACCTCTGAAGCTCCGACAGGCAGCATTTTTTAGATTTACTTTGGTTTAACTCTCGACATGCGTTGTGGAAAAACTGTTGCCTTTCAGGGTTAATCCACAGAGACTCGTCTTCTAACGCTGCAGATCCCCTCGGCCCTAATGCAACACACCGAGAAGGATTTCCAGCTTGTGCTCATCCGAGGGCATACCTCTGGAGCGCTTCTGTTGCGAACAGGAGGAGAACGGATAGATTCTCAGGAAGGTGGTTTGAAGTGCAAGGAACTGAGAAACATGAGCAATCATATGCAACTTTCTCTTAAAACGCCACGTAACGCGTCTTTTCTGTTTCAGTGTGTGCGTTTAGTCTTGGCTTGGTTAGATTTGGGCTGCTCTGTTTATTTTTATGAGGTTCAGACAGGTAAAAAAGGAAGAAACAACACTTTTCTTGCAGTTGTTTTTGTTATTTTCATGTGCGTTTTGTTCGCTCTTAAGGGTCAAGTTGGATATTGATGCAAACCCCTGCGAAGATAATGTGAATGCTTCAGACAAAGTGATTTTTAGAAAATAGCACAAGCGCAAATGGGTTTGCATTTTTTCCTGCCGGCTAAAACTTTGCTGCCTTCTTAGGAACTGATTTAATGAATGGGATTAAAACCTACTTAAACTTTTACCTTTAAGCTAACCATTAAACAGGCAGTATGTATTTTATAACACAGCCAACTACAGTATCTGCTACCTTGAGTTGCTGTGTGACTTGAAAGAAATTTGACTTAGCAATTTAACGCCTTGAAATTGAGCCTCTGTCTCTTTAAGAAACTCCTGTTCTTTCTGAAGCTCCACTTCCAGGAAGTCATCAAACCGCTCCTCTATTAACCCTTTAACTGTTGAGCTCCTATAATGAGCTCAGCAGATGTGTAGTTCTGCTAATTGCGGCTGGCTAGTCTGAAGGAGCTGATATGTGGAAGCGCAGGGTCGGGGAAGCTCGGAAGTTTGGAAACTGCAGCTAAGAGGAGGAGCTTTATCCTCGAAGGCGGAGCTTGGACCACCCGGGCATTTTGCACAGTTGAATGGTTGCCATGGGAGATTTCTCAAACTTTTATGAAAGAATCAAAGCAACTCTCCGGGTGTGTTTTTGATGAGGGAATAACATTATAGCATAATGTAAAGCTCAGTCGATTTATGATGCCAAGAATATCTGGTGTCAAGACTTTTCCAACAGGCCATTGTTAAGTCTGTTGCCACTAAGAAAGTAGCAACAGACTTCTCAGTTGAGGCTGTCATCTATGGAAAGCTGTTTGCAATATAATTTTTTGAGGCCGGACTCTAATAAATGTAATTAACAACGAATCGCCAGCTGACATTTAATAAGTGCCAACTGGCCTTATAGTGACCCTGATCAACAGATGATGCACTAATTCAGCTGATCCAGCCACTCAGGCGGAATAATACCAGCAATCGCAAATGCTATGTTGCATAGCAACATAGGTGTGAATTATCAGCATTGATAATATAACATTGTGTTCCACAGACAAACCGTTTGAGCTTAAATTGGTAAACTCAGACGCTGTGAGTCAGGCCTGGAGCCAGCTTTGGTGCCTATTCACAAAGGGAAAATTCCTTAATTAATGCAAATTCCGATAAATTAATAGGTGGTCCTATAAATTAGCAGGTACAGACACATGCATTGTAATAATAACTCTGTCGTTCCCAAAGGAATTGACTATATCTTTAACGTGTTTAAATTAAATTAAATTGCTTCCATTCATAAAAATCCTAAAATAATAAAACGCCCATGATTTGGGCAGATGAGTTTTATATAAAGTGCAATGTTTACAAAACACCATTGTATTGTTTATTTAGTTTTTGTTTGGTCTGGGTTTTGATAAAAAAAATTCGACCAGCATTCATATTGTGTTTCATTTGATCATACAGTTGTGCAATTTGACATTTTGAAAATAAATTCACTTAATGGAAACATTCGAATTTAATAAAAAAAATCTTGTTTTTTATGATTAAAAGTTTTGGCGCTACGATGAGGTGATTTTTTTATTACTTTTTTTTTTGTTTGCAAAACTGTAATGGAAACACTTTTATTGCATCAAACGAGACACGTGATCATCAACTGGATGTTGCCACTGGCACAAACCACAAAGAAGACGACGACGACAGGAAGTGGTTGGTGGACGATGGCGCCGCATGTTTTTTTTAATGACTTATCGCTTGAACAAACTTATCCGCGTAATTTTGAGTTTCTGATTTAATGGAAAACTGCAATTGCGAAATTGTAGTTTTCTTTTGACTTCAGCGGAATATTGACAAAGTGTTGGAAACGCAGCTAATGTCACCTAAATTCCTTTGATCCAATCAAAATGGGAATAAAAACCTTCTTATGATCAGTTGTGCTCCCTCGTGTTTGGATGTAGGGCATCTTCTTGGAGACATGACATGCTCTGCGAGTAGAAAACAAATGTTTTCAAATGAAACCAAAGCTCTGACTGGAGACTAGTGATTAGCAATTACGATACATTAACCCATTAACATTTTTAAACTGTTTCCCTCATCACTTTTATTGTTATTCCCGTAATTACCCACCACCCATCCCCTAATGGACACAGCAGAAGTGATTTCCTTCTAGCGGTCACGTTAGGCGACTCACCGCGGCCTTGGATGGTTCACGGCGGCCGTGAAACCAGGAAGGATATTTATGTTGACAGGACTCCTTCTCCCACCGAGCCCGGGGGGAAGATCACACAGGCCGTCACTCAGATTGATCTCTCCCCTGACGGCGCGACTTAAAAGGAAAGGAGGAGAAGGTAATGAAGAGGGGGAGCGAGGACGGAGGAGGAAGATGATGATCTCTCGCTGCTGCATCATCGGTATTCGATTAATCGCTCTGACGTTCACACATATACACAAACAATGCGTCAGGAGCGGGACCCAGGGGAGGTCCTTTGTGTCTCCTGATGAAAATCGCTGCGATATATTTAACATATGCTGACGCTGGAAGCTACGTGAAACGGCGAAGCGATTAGCTAGTCACGTCGCCTTCCGAATGGGACGCTGCATATTTTTTGCCGCTACGTTATTGAACCATGACCTAGAATGAATTTCCACGACATTCATGCTTCCATATTACTTAAAAAGTCTTATATTCGCATGTCTAAAATTAAGGTCTTAAGACGTCTTAAATTAATTCAATAAAATGTCAGTTGGCCTTAAATACATTAATCACAAGCCTTACATTTTGTCATGGCATCATATATGTTTTTTTCTTCTATCTTCTTTCCATCTTTATTGAATTTGGCTTTGTGTTAAAAGGTACAAAAATTTTTGCCTAAAACTAACAACTTAAATTCTCTTAAATCTGTTTCAAAAAATGTCAGGTGGCCTCAAATCCATTAATCACAGGTCTTACATTTTGTCATGGCAGGACTTTATTATAGTTTTCTCACAGGACTTTTTTATGTCAGTTTAACGTTTTAGTCTCATGCAGGCATCTTTGTTGAGTTCTATGACTCGAGATTGTTGAGGCTACCTAGCTAGCTACGCTAATGTAACCTTGCTAGCAAGGTAGCTAGCTTTTTTGTCTCTATCGGCACAAAGGCAAGTTTGCAATTTTTGTGATGCCCGTTATGCAAGTTCCCCCATCTGCTCCTTATGTTTACAATTTCTTATGTCTTAAATTTCGTTGGAGATGGCATTATGGTCTTAAAAGTATTAAACTTGATTTGCTGAAACCTGGAGACACGCTGTATTAGAGATGACATGTTTTAATGGCATGTCCTGTGCAACACATTTTTCATTTATCCCCCCACCCCCTTCACCCATTGCATAGCCAATGCCTTTCCATAATAATGAGGAAGTGTAATCTAATTTCTTCTTTTATTTGCTGGACAGATTGTTGAAATAGACTAATAACTATCCTCTCTTCCTCCGTGCCTGGTTTGGCCCCCACTCGCTCCTTGAAGAACGCGCCCGAAAGCGTGGAAATGAGAGCAAGTGAACAACTGAATGTTTCATGAATGTTTTTCGTGATGAGAAAAATGCAAATGAGGATGAGTGAGTGAATGAATGTTTAATGAATGCTTGTTTAATGAAAAGGACTTATTAACTAGGCCGCTGACTTAGCACCGCGGGCCGGAGTCGTGCATGAAAAGATGGCATTATATTTTTGGCAGAAAGGGTCTCGAAACGTTTACATTTGAGATGAAAAGGTGGTGCTAATCACTTGGACCTGATTGACATTACAAACACGCCGAATTAGCATTTAACTGTCACATTCCCCAGGCCGCCCCCTTGTTTTTTGGATTGTAGCGCACCAACTGATCAAGTAAAATGGAGTCGACGGCGTCAGCCAAGACACGCTTTTTTGGCTCCCGTGGCTGAGCTGGGGGGGGATAGAGGCCCGCACAAAAGGGAGAAGCGGCAAATCATTCGCCTCATTAGCTGTTCTTATCATATTTTCCCACATCACACGCAGAGAGGTAGGGAAAACAATTATATAATTTCACCCCAGTGTCCTCAAAAAGATGCTGGCGAGAGTGAGATGACGTGTGTGTGTGTGTGTGTGTGTGTGTGTGTGTGTGTGTGTGTGTGTGTGTGTGTGTGTGTGTGTGCACAAAGTGCTCCTTTCTCCATAGTCTGCAGAAGTTTGCCGTAGCCTTTATACGCAACGTCTAACATTAATGAGCACGGAGGAATGAGCTGAACATGGCAAAACCAATAGAACATAAATAAAACAACATGAAAATGATAAAAGATCACACAAAATGCAAAACGTAAAATACGACGAGGGTTCCCTCTAAGGGTTGCGGCACACAAGCCCCTCGAGTTTGAGATACCTGGGATACATCAAAACATTCTCTTATGATTTGATCGGAAGCAAAGATTCTACTATACATGGTAAAAATACAAAATTATGTTTCTTTCTACAGGGGTTCCTATACAGCCCGACGTACTTGTGGAGTTCCCCAAGGATGTATCCTGGGCCCTCTGCTGTTCTCACTTCACATGTTGTGTTTGGGGTCCACCCTTCATACACAAACAAAATCTATCACATTTATGTAAATATATAAAGCAAAAAAACAAGACAAACTACAAATAACTCTGTCATGATGAAACGTAACCCATTGTGTGATTAATGTATTGTTAGTTGAGCCCATCACCCATGGTAGACAGAGAAGCTAGCTATTAGGGGGTATATTAGCAGCTAGCTCACCTCAGCTGCCTCGACTCACAAAACATCTGCGTAATACTCACTTTTTATTTACATATTTTAACACTTTTTGATTTTTGTGTGAACCCAAATACCTCGATGCTGCTGCTGCACCTCAATTTGCCCACTGTGAGATAATACAGGACATTTCTCTTTTATTTATCTATAAAAACATTAAAACCGCTTAGTGGTGTTTCATCACATTCAATTTCTAATAACATAAATTCAAGTGTGCGGCTTCAACATGACAAAATGGGTAAAAGTTCAAATAACATACTACTTTTGATTCGCTGCGTTTTTGCCGCTGCGGCCGCTGTTTTGGCCTGTTAGCTTGTTGGGAGTTCGTCAGGACATCCCATCCTTCAGCAACAGGAAGTAGAAGCGGCCCGTTATCTACAGGCAGGGTGGCGCTCATTTATAATCCCTGAATGATTTTAAACCTTTTAGCTCTAAACGGAACCATATTACTCCAATAACCGACATTATCCCTCAGATTAGCTCAGCAGAGAGAGCGCACCAAACGGCAGGGGCCGCTTCGTCTCTTCTTTGACCTTCCTAAACTACACCAGCAGTCCTTTACATATTCTCTCTCTCTCCCTCCATCCGCTGCTCTCTCTCCTCCGTGTCCCGGCTCTGTCCTCTCCGTCTCTCCCCCGTTGCTACAGCTGCATTAGGGGAAATTGGGTCTTCACAAAAACATTGTCAAACTGCCTGGAAAGCTGAGAGGAGGAAAGCCGGGCCAATGCAACCAAATAGCCCTCATCTGAATTGCTAATACGGCTCTGCAAAATGACAAAATATACATATATATATATATATATATATATATATATATATATATATATATATATATATATACTTTATTCCATTTTATATTAAAAATGTTGACAGAGCTGAGAGCAGAGAAAGGGAAGTGCGTGTCCCTAATAAAGATACAGCTTTAACTCCTGGGTGAGCGACTTCCCAGGGAGATCAAAGCGTTTCAGAATAGCGCAGACCTAAAGCTTCTCCGGGGGAAACCTTTCTACACCCATACACACCTCCGTTCCTCTCAGCATTCCACCACCTCTGTCTCTCCTCGGTCGCTAGCCTCCACAATCCTCTTTTTTTTGGTCACAGCTTGAGCTCTTGGATGGGAACCGCCACTTCCTCAAAGAGCATGCAAATGTGTGAATGCGTGTGCAACGGAGAGCGAGGTGGAAAGGAGAGGGAGGACGAGGCCCAGCTTTGTTCGGGATGTCTAAATTGGGCCTCCTTTGTGTAAATCCACAGATCTCTTTCGAATGACAACACACTTTCTGTCCCACTTTATCGGCTGTCCTCGCGCCGCGATAAGGTCCACATCGGTTCTCCGTGTCCGTATCCGTGCGCGTGTGTTTACTCTTTGCATGTCTGGTAATTCTGGATGCGGGGCGTGCAATCTGCACAGCAGAATGTACGCTTATGTGGAAAAGGGAACCGGCGACTGGAGGACATGCTGTAATAAACCTGCTGAGAACAACACAAACTCCTCCACAGCTAGCCATTAACGCAGCCGTTCAGAGTGCTGTTAAGTACGCAGTAAAACAGTCTGAGTCTTCGTAACTGAAATAATGGATGCAGGTAATGACACTTTGCCCACCTGACCCTGTCTTTAATGTATCAGAATGTCTTTGACTGCAGCAGAACCGCCCTTACAATCACTTACCGCAGGAAAAACAGACATCTCAAGAGAAATACTTCAATACTCCTTGGTAATATAGAATGCCCTGCGCTGTAGTCCACTTCCTGCTTTTGGAGCGGTCTGCGGTACGATTGGCGTTCATATACGCACTCAAGCCGCACTGGAGTTCACTTCAACCGAACTGAGACCTAGGTTCGGTTGAACATAGTTCGTGAACCAGAGCAAATTCAGTCCTGTAGCAGTACTGTCCTGCACATATTGGATGTCTCGCTTCTCCAACACACCTGAATCAAATGAATGACTTGCTACCAGGCCTCCGCAGAGCTGAATGGCTTTCCGAAGGGGCAATTTAGACGTATGTGTCATGTGCCCAATTCCATTTCCAGAGAGGCAAAAATCACACAATTTGACTTGATTCTGAGTAAAGACAGAAGTAAGTCTTTGTGCTCCAAGTTTCTGCTCATTGTGCGAATTAAGTGTGATACGGTCTTCTCTGTCAGTCTCCAAATTCACCAGAAAGAGTTGCTGGATTTGCTGCTGGTCATTATTTATTTATTTATTTTGGTGAAAAGGGGTCACTTGATGGGTCAGAAAAATTGCTAAAAGTGGCAGTAAAATGGTTAAGCTGGTGATGCTGTGAACTGAACCATAACTTTAGAGCCTCTGTTTGCCAAAACTACCAGTTTCTGTCCCAACGCCGCAAAAACTAAACATCTTACCAAATTCTTTTGGTTTAGTTTCTAGAGCAAATATGTTCGTACACTTGAAATAAGACAAAACTAACATAAAATAAAGTTTCTAGCAAGATGTAGGAGCTTTATTTAAGCCAATATTTCTTTAATATTAATAGAAAAACCCCCGAATAGTTCCGCTGGAAGATTATTTCACTAAGAACATGGAGAAAAAAACTCTTAAAAGTGAAATTATGTGCCAATGGAGCCAGTTGTTCATCAATATTAAGGAATTATTTACATAAAAGCAAATTCCTATATCTTCCTGAAAAGTTACTTGTAAGTTAGTCTTGTCTCATTTCAGGTGTACTGAAATATTTGTGATAGAAACTAAACCAAAAGTACTTGGCAGGATTTTGGTAGGGGAGCTGCTTTTGGAGAAATCCTGTCTGACCTCGATGTTTACTGTCAAACTGTCTGGTGTCAACTCTTGCTGTCTGAACTGATTTAAACACAACATTGATTGGAGCTGAAGAAGAATTAACAGTTTTTCTCTAAACTTTATATTTCTGTGAAACCCCACAGTGGAAATCTACACTTCCTAACCAGAGCTGTGTTTTTGATTGAAACTAAATCTGGATAGTAGTTTTTATGTCAAAGGTATTTCAAACACATGGTCTGCTTCATTATGTTCCCATTTTCCCACACATGTATTCCAATATCAAACAAATCGGCTGCAGCAGAATTACAACAACTCCAACGGTGGAAAACGGCGTACTTAAAACCCATCTACATCTCTTCCTTTAAACGCAAATTCCCTGTAATTTCGCCATGCCTGGTATCCCCCTGCTCCTCTTTTGTAGCCTGCATATTACAACCAAAATAAACACGTCTGCTGTGGGATCAAACAGAATATCGCGCTCCACTACGGCAGCACTGGAGACACTGATCTTTGCTCCATGAATAAATCACACCGCTCGCATGTAATTCTGCAGAAGCGCCAAATTCTTTTGGATAGCTGCCTTTGAGAAGATGAGAGAGGATTTTATATTTAAGGAGACAAAAAAAAGGGCCAAATATAAGACAAAGATCTGGACCTGACCATTTAACTTAAAAAAGATCATTCAGATCTTTCAAAACTCGCTGTAAAGTTGGATACGTGTGGATTAACCGTCACGATTCATCCTGGAGTTCCTTTTGATTTTTGATTCGACAGTGTAACGGTGCTTCTTTGCAGCATGCTTTTGGCTTATTTAAGTCACATAGAGATGCACCGATCTTAATTTCCAGGCCGATCCGCTGATACCGATTTTTAATTCCAACTTCTTTCAAAATAAAACTCATGACACTTAAACAAAAAATGCTGTGAAGGTGAGTGTCTGATGAATTTTTGATTAAAACAAGCTTGTTCTTCATTCAGTGAAGCTAATCAGTGGGTAGAGTATTTAGAATTTTTACTCAACATTAGAGATGCCTCATAGTATAACTACTCGAGTAAAAGTCAAAAGTACAGTATAGTATTACTCCTACAAGTACAATTTTGCCGAAAGGTTACTCAAGTAAACATAACTGAGTAAATGTAGCTAGTTACTACCCAACTGTGCTACTAAACAACCCCCTTAATCACAGTTGGAAAATTAATTTGAGGAATTTACATGGTTGTTTTATTGAAGCCATATAAGTTAATCAACATTTATATGGTCGTTACATTGACTAAAATATAATTACACATCCTAGAGGAAGCAGGTTCTCCACTAATGGCGGTGTTGGTGTTTTCTGTTCACAATAGCAAAACAATGAAAGCTAGCTTGATTAGCTAACTGGGTGAAAACCTTCCAGCGCAGCCACTACAAGATGTTAGAGTACAGTATGTCTGTTTATGTGGTTAAAACGTGAACACTGTTGTTTCTAGCAGTAATAGAGTGAATCAGAACATAAAACAGCCATTATCTAGACCAAAGCGTTTTATTCTAGCTAATCTGAATTAGCTGACCTGTACTTGCTAACGCGCAGCTCCTGCATACGGCGTAGGGTGTAATGTAGGTCAGATGTGTGAGCCTTGGTCCCGGTCCACAGCGATGACCCAGCAGTAAGCGCTCTGCCCTGCCCTTTGCTGTCGGGTCACGTCACCTGGCACCGGGGTGAGGTCACGCCATCTGACTGTGTCGCACAGCAGCCGGGGCAGCGAGAAGGCATCCAGCTGTCCCATCATCGCTGGGATCATCCTGTCACAGCTGCTTTTCAAAGTGGAAATAGCAGGAAAAATACAGAATGAAATACTGTAAAGAGCCATTTCCATTTGTTACCCGGCTTGTTTTCACTCGACAGCATGAACTTGTGATTTTTGTTGTTGTTTTGGTCTCATTTAATTTCATTTACCTAAAATCTGTTAAATTACGCCTGAAAATGATGCCAGAAAATGGCAGATGTTTTTAATGAAATAAACATATAAAACCTGTTGTGATAGGGTGACAAGTCACCAGCTAAAATGTGAATTTAACACCAATTTGGTACAGAAGCGCAATCCACAAAATATTGTCTGAGAATCTCCCTCTAGTTAACAAATGTCAGAAAATCAACAAACGTGTTTATTGGTGTTCCTCAAAAAATATCTGCATGCTTGTCTTTCTGTAGCGCTATAACTTAAATATACATGCGAGAGATGTGAAAGACTTAATGAGAACCGTTCCAAAGCCGATGGTGATGTTCCTGGGATTGGTCGTCACACAGGAAGTGAGGTCAGAGAGTTTCAAGGTGTTGCGTTGATTTGATTTGAAAAAAAAAAAGAGCCAAAACATGGGAGATCTGTAAGGAGGCAAATCCATTTCCACATGCACTTTAGTGGTCTAGACACAACCTGAAGAGTAACTCTACTAGAACACTAGAGATGCCGCCAGGTGGTTGGAAAGTGCAGTGGCATCATTCCTCTGATGTGTGTATCACTCTGAAAACAAAAAGTTCAGAAAAAGGGGAAATGAAATGAAATAAAATAAAAATGCGGACAGTAGGATTTGGTCAAAACCTTTAAAGGAAGGCTTCAAGATTCAGCTGGTGGTGTGATTTGATGTATATATTTCCCCAGTAAATAAGAGTGTAATGCAGAGAAAATATGACAAAACCCCCAAATCTGTGCAATAATAATTTGCAATATAATAAAATTGAACTTATGTCAAAATACAGAAGGTCAAGTAAGTTGGAATTCCAACATGGCGACGCCCATAGACGTTGTTTGGAGTACGTCTTTCAAACATCCTTCCAAACTTTACTTTCCATAACAAGCACGACTTTTGATTTGCTCCGTTTAGAGTTGCAGTCGCTCCAGGTAACACTGATCGCAGACGCACTCTTACATGGGTGTCTTGTAAAATACATGTTTCTACATCACCTTGCTGCTGTTGATGCCAGGAGCGGCCATATTGAAATGCAAATTCAGCCTTACAAGTCGTAACTACAGGGCGTCAAGTTTTCCAGTGGACTTGGGATGGCGTTCCAGTTGATTTTTTCCCCAATTGGGTAGTCTGAATTTATGACTTCCTAGCAGGGGCGCTGCCAGGAATCTTGGGGCCCCTGACAAAAAATTAATTAAATGCTAGTGAAATGGAGGCAAATAATAGTCTGTAGCTAAGCTAGCTATGCTAAATGGTTGATAATCGCACACAGTCTACCCACCTCTCAGAGAAAAATTGGATTATAAATTGACACTCTTGCCTTTTTCTTTTTTTTTTGAAAACCTGACTTTATTCTTTTTCCTGGCAGCATAGTAACAGCCAGTCGTTCTTGTTTTCTACCGTCTGCTGCTGAACACCGTCACCGTAAAGCTCCAAGCAGGAACGAACCATTTCATGCAGATCCAGGGGGGTTCAGGGCAAATATGGATGTGTGTTTTTTGGTCTGGAAGGGGGAACATTTAATTTTTACTGCTAAAAACGACCTTCAAAAATACAATATGATTAATTTTGTAATTGACAGGGCCCCAATTTTTTATTATTTCTATGAACAAAAAATAAATTGTGGAGGGCCCCTGTCGGTTAGGGGCCCTTAGAATTGTCATAACTTTTCCCCACTAGACGGCGCCTCTGTTTCCTACAACTGGAAGGCAGCATTACTCCTCTGAAGACACAGGTTACCCCATGACGGACATTTCCTGCTGAACATTTTCTCCCATTCAGTTAAATTTATGGGCACGTTTTTCTCATCACCCACATGTTGAACGAAGCACATCGGATGATGACCAAATATTACTCCCAAGCATTTTTAGCATTGCTTACTATTCAATCATAGAATCCTTTTTGGTATAAACCAAAAATGGCGACAGACATATGGAGCAATGAACGTCAACGTTGTGCAAAAGCTCTCTGAATGCCAGTGTTCAGAATGTGGAAAGGTCTTTAAGAGGTTTTGTGTGTCCTTTTCAACACGCATGTGATTTCTCCTGACAATAATTAAATTAGCAGGCGGTACATTAAGCAGATTATGTTTAGTTTATGATTAGCACCCTTCTTTTTTTTTGTAAGGAAAATGCCTCGTCTTCCCCAGCGGTGCTCTTCCTTCCTCCTGTACCTGCCCGCCTGCCGGTCCCCGCGTCACCTCAGCGTGTTTGTCGACTTAATGCTGTAGCGGGTCTCTAATCTGTCATTAAGACCGGGGCAGAGAGAGGCTTACTGGTGTTTCTCTTATAAATCCACTTCCAGAAACGCCGCATTGCTTCTCCGTGGATTAGCCCGCAGCGCTAGCGTTGACGTGGGGAAGAAGAGAGAGGCAACGAAGGTCAACCAGAAATGATGCGACGGAGGCGAAGGGAGGGAAGTTCAGCTCAGGTGGCCAAATTCTGGCGCGACACGGGTTGGCGCCAGAAGTTTAATGCGGGAGATGAAGGAGGAAAAGGGTTTAAGAGCGTGAGGCAGAACAGAGACGTGGGTCTGTGTGCGTACACTGCTTGTCAAATGAAAGGTTGTGGGTTGTAACATTTAATATCTGTGTTTCCACACTGCTTTCACTTAGCAGCAAATATCAGTGCCCGGCAAATCCCTGCACTGTGACCCCTTAAAAGTGGTCAAACACACAATTCTCCTCCATGTTCTGCCTCTTCCCACCTCTTTCTTCCCTTAGCTGTCCCTGTGTTTGCCCGTTCTTTACAGGTTCACTACCCAGAAGTTTTGACTGAACTACGGAGCACGAAGAGTTCCAAATTACGATCAAAAAATTTAGGACATAATTATTTAAATGAAAAATAAGTACAGAAATAATATTTTGGGAGTTTAAACGAATAAAATAAATCTATTAAATGTAAAAATAGCTGCAACTGCGTGCATTTTAGTGATGCACAAATCAAACTTCTTTATGTGACTAGCGACCAAGAGAAGCGTACTACAAACGCATGTTTTTCAAGAGCGGTATTTGTTGTGCTATGGCTAAAAAACAGTAATAGTTCTCACAAAAAATGGTCATAAAACTTTAAGTCCATGTACTTTGAACGTTAGATTTCATCCACTTGTTAATTTCAACAGAATGAATTAAAAAATGCATTAAAGCTGGCAAACTACATGTAAAGCGAGGATGAGTGATTTTTATACTATCGCACTCACTCACAACACCCTAATGAAACTCTCTGGAGCCCAGAGAGAGTGTCTGGTTCTTCTAATGCATCTCCTTTAATTCTAATCAGACTTGCATGGCCCTCCCAGTGTCACTTTGATGCGGCGCAGCCATAACTAACACCTTTCCGAGGGCGGTCCAGCCGTGGTGGGAATGCCACAGAGCCGGAGCCAGAGCGGGGGTCTGAGACGAAGCGGGCCTAACAGACAGATGGCCCAGGTCCTGTGTGCCAGGAAGATGCTCACTCTCCTCTGGCCTCATAACTCATCCTGCTCTTGGCTCAACCCATCTGTGAGTTGGCCTTGAGGGAAATGAAAGTGACCCTCCACCCCCTGCAGGCTCAACTGTGTCCATTTTCCTCTGCCTTATCCGAGCGTAGATTCAGTCAAAGGTTGATCAAATCACAATTTGCAAAACAAAAAAAAAAAACCACATTTTTCCAAGGAGCTTCTCCTCTAAACGTAAGTGAAAGGTCCTTTTTTTCCCCTTCATGTCTGACAAACACTCATTGCTTTTCGTGGGCAGTTGCCATAGCTACGGTAAAGGAAGCGACCACCTGTGGGCTCACTTCTGATGTAGAGAGAAAAAGAGAGAGGTGAAGGTGTGGGGGGGGGAGCAACAAAATCACCAGACTGCAAACTGATTGACCGAGAGTACCCTGGAATCAATCCAACATTTCTTGTCTCTGTGATGTTACAAGACATTCATGTCAGTGGATGAAAAGATCTGCGCTCAGCAGACGGCAAAAGTTCCAGGATCAGTCAGAAAGAGAAGGAGAGAGATGGAGAGATAGACAGAGATGGCGCAGGCAGCAGATTTTATCCCGGGTCAAAGCGGCCCGAACCCCCAAAACGGATTCTCTCCCCCCTGCTGGACATCAATCTTTAGAGCTGCTGTCTTGGCAAAGAACAGATTTGATTTCTCCACTGAGCAGCACTCAACCCTTGACCTCGCTACCCTTAAGGCCCCGGCAGTCCAAAGTAGTTGCTATGGTTACCGTAAATGGAGGGGCAGCGATGGTCTCAGCCCCGCAAGACGCTGCGAATGTTACAGGCGTGGATGTAAATTTCTGCAAGCCTCCTGGAAGCCGTGATTGAACGCACCCCGTCAATAAATTACCTATTTATTCCTGGCCTTGAACAAGGTGACTGCCCATGAGACGTGTGAGCGTACTGAGGTTTAAAAAAACAAACAAACAAACATGCGTGAGACGGCTCCCACACGTGTGTTTGTGTACATCGTGTATCCTGGCGTGTAGTTACATACCAACTTGGTGCCACTTGGGTTCCTCATGCCAGACAGACAGACAGACAGACAGACAGACAGACAGCACCACGGTCTGGTGAGGCAGAGCGGCTCCCGTTGGCCGAGGTAGAGAGCACATCTGCATTCAATGACCCCACAGATGAGTGAGGATCCAGTAAGGAGCTGCTTTGCTGTCGCTCTGGTTTTGAACGTGCTTTGTGTAAGTGTGTGTGGTTTAGTATGTTTGACCTTGTAAGGCCCATTTTACCACCACATGGGGAGGATCCACTGCTACTCGTGGTGTCTAAAACCCCATGCAAAGAAGTTCTGTTGATTACATCAATCTGTCCAGAGACTGCAGGTGGAAATTAGTATTTTTTTGTTTGTTATAACCTTATACCATGCTTTATAAAAGGTTAATGAAATGTTGTACGTGTTCCCTGTGTGAATAATTACAGTTTCTGGGTTAAGGGTTTAGGTTAGGCTTGAGGTATGAACTGAATTTAGGTTAAGTTTTGAGTTGGGCATAGCCTGGCCATCGACTTCCTGTCCAATTATGCTTGATTCTAATCTCTCCAAATTTCAGTCCGGGCTTTCTCCCATTGACTTGGATTCCTCTGGTAGATTTTCTAACAGACCAGTAAGCGAACTTAAGAAGTTGTGAATGATTATGTCGATTTTCTGCGCCGTTTTAGTCTGCCTGTAGTTTTAGCAATGGCAGCTGAGAAAGTGAACGAAGCCGTTCAGTCCTCGTTGGCCACGCCTCCAAATATTGAATTAACGTTAACAGCCACCTTGTTTGCCACGGTACTTCTGTTTCCGGACAGTTTTTTACAGCTCGTAAACCGGCGCATTACATACGTCACGGACAAATGTTATTGATCGAGTAAAATTTAAGACTTCAACAGAGTCTACGCCTCCAGGAAACAATTGTTTCTAAATAGCTGAGAGTCCTGTAAAGCAGTGGTCCCCGACCTTTTTAGTGCCGCGGACCGGTCGAGACTTCGGAAATTTGCGGGACCGGGTGGGGGGTCGGCGCGTCGATGCTGTTGCTGCTGTTTCCAACTCATTCTGCTGCTTGTGGGCTCAATGTTGGCGCACAAGAGGTAACCGACAGAATCCGGTTAAAGGATTTTCAAAATAAAAGATCCTCCAGACTCAACACATAAAACGGAAATATTTAATTATTTCTTGCGCGGCCCTGTACCAATTGGTCCACGGACCGGTACCGGTCCGTGGCCCCGCGGTTGGGGACCACTGCTGTAAAGAGTAGAACAAGGAGCTGTTTCTTTTCTTTCTTTTTTTTACCATACCAGAGTTAGGGATTTACTAGTTAGGTTTAGGGTTAAGGTCATGAATAAATTAATGGACGTCAATGGAAAGTGCTTGTGAAGACAGAAGGACATACGAGTGTGTGTGTTTATGTTTAGTATCAGAGTGTTAATGAAAAATTAAAATGTATTCCATTGTGGTACACTTTGGATTAGTTTCCTAAAGCAGGAGTTTTCTTCTCCAGGTCATGGCCCCAAATGCCATACTGTCATCCATAATGCATAGAAACAATAAAATGGTAAAACTAATGTTCAGTTGTTTATGCTAATGGGTAACAAAATGGACATATGTATATACAGTATATATATAGCTCTGTCTGCTTGTGTGTAGTCAAGTCTGTATAATCCCTGGAAGGTGGCCAAAGCATGGTCAGTGGCAACATAAAAAAAAAATCCCTTCTGCAAACAACAGCCATGACTTCATAAAATCGAAATTAGACAAACACCAGTGTGAATAAACACACCTTGACGGCGACTGAACCCCAAGCCAAACAGCTAAACGGACGAAGGCCGCGGTGATGAGCTTTGAAAAGGCATCAGTTCAATCCCTTCCCTGCTGGATCTCTCTGCTGACTGAGAAGAAGCAAACAAGTCGCCGCCGCTGGAGATGCAGGTGCATTAGACAGCAGAGCAAAATTCTGCAGATTTATCACTGCAAAGGCGCGTGCACATGCAAAGGCAATAAATTGCGTGAATAAACATGCCCAAACTGCGATACGATTCCTTTCACTGCTCATTAAATCAGAGTGGTTTTCTGAAGGATTTACCATCACGCCTTCTCGGCGGAGTTTGGCCAGGCTCTAAAAAAAGTTTTGTCTTATTTTCCCATGAAAGAGACGGTTTAAAGTTGGTGCCATTCAGGGGGGAAGAGTAAATTTGATCTATGGAGGAATTCAGGTTTTTTTTTTTTGTGCACATGCTGTCATTAATGTACATTAATGTGCTCAGTGTGAATTAGTTGTGAATATATATATTTTTGCACTCAAATATGACAGCATATCAGGGCTATTGTACATAGAAATAAAAGGTAAAATTTCTCAAATTTTGAAATTGTAATCTCATAAATTCTCTTAAGAAATTTGAACATTTCTAAATTTCAAAAGTCAAAAATGTTTGATTTGGAAATTTCAACTTTTGAAACTCAGGGATTTACAAGTTTTTTTCTAGGAAATTTTAGTTTTGTTTTATTTTACTTTTGAAACTCAAATACTTCCAAAATTTTATGTCAAAGATGTCTAACATTCTCAAAATTAGTTTTTTTTTCTCTAGCAAATTATTGTCTTTTCAAATTCAGACATTTACTCAATTTTTCTTGGAATTGTGTGAGTTTGTTTATTTGTTTTTTTTCTTTCTATTTTAACTGAAATTTGCTTTCTTTTTCCTATTCCTAGTACGCCCTGGTACGTAACAGCACGTAGTACACCATAGTATTTATTTTTTCCACTTAGTATCATGATACTAAGTGGAAAAATCTTGGCAAAAAAATTTGGCAAACTTTTAGCTTTTCCAATTCAGAAATTTACTCTTTATTTCTCGGAATTGTGTGAATCAAAAAAAAACAAAAAACAATTTTAAGCAGAAATTTGTTCTGTTTCTTTTTCTATCCCTAATTCGCCATAGTACGTAACACTTACTTGTATTACGTATTACGTGTTTTTTCATTTAGTATCGCGATATTAAACAGTATCATGATAAAAAAAAAATTTGCAAATTTTTGTCTTTTCAAATTCAGAAATTTACTTTTTTTTTTCTCGGAATCGAAATCATTTTCATTTTTTTAAGCATAAATTGCGTTTTTTTTTTTTTTGTCCCTATCCCTAATACGCCGTAGTAGTAACAGCGTTGCTCTTGCACCATAGTATCTATCTAGGACAGTAACATGTATTGTTTATACAGTCTATTTACATTAGAAAGCCCCGTAACAATGTGCGGCTTCTCCGCGTAGAGATCCGATAGCCAGGGGTTTTACCGCTGAAGCTCGTCGTCACGTATTGTCTGCCTCACCAAGGGAATGCAGAATTAACAGATTAGCCGGTTGACGGTGGTAGCAGGGGAGGGGAGGCATCTGCTGCTGTTTGATTCGGAGCAGGAAGGACAGTGGCGATTGTTCAAGCAAGCTTGCATGAATTCATATGTCCATTTGAGCATAATGACTCGAATCGTATGCACACAGCAGCTGATGAATGGAGGTGGGCCTTGATAATGTCCTTTCTGTCTTCTTTTTTTCCCAGCTTAGTCTTAGTCTGCTCCTGCCGAGATTGAAGCGCGTGCGTGGACAGCGACGCGGACACTAACACCGAGAAGGAAAGTAGACAAACATATTCCTCTTCACCTTGGATTCGCAGGCTGAGTCACTGCAGATGGAGGGCATTTTTCATGCGGTACTCCAACCCCCCACACACACACACATTTCTCTTCGCTGCGATATATATATATATATATATATATATATATATATATATATATATATATATATATATATATATATATATATATATATATATACTGTATATATATATATATATAATGACACTCCTCCACAAGGTTGCCGTGAGTCCTGAGGAGGCCCCTGACAGTGATTAATATAACAGGCCTCCGTTACCGCCTTGACTTTTGAGTTTTTGCTCCGCCACTGTGGCTCGTCTGCCTCGTTCTTCGTGGGGCCGGTTACCGTGGCAGCCTCGCGTCATGCTGCGCTGCTCACGAGGGATAGCGGTTTACAGCAAATCCCAACTTCTAGGTACATGGCTTACCATTACTGTCCTAGAGCTCTCAAATAATCGTCCCGTTTCTTTTGGTTGTCCTTATTGCTTCGATGCGCCGATATATTGATACTTGTGGCCAACTTCCAATCTTTTAACTTTCACAAACCTTTGACCTACTATTTTGACATAGCTATCCTTTCAGCGCTGTAATTCACTTTTATTTATTGGTGATTTAGCATAATTAAGTTAAAAAAAAAAAGTCAATGTCTGTATTGCATGTTTGCTCAAAGTGGGGTCCTTGAATCATTCCCAGCCATAATTTATGTTGTAGCAGCCTGAATGAACAGCTAACGCATCTCCATTGAAAACAGTTTCCATTTGTAAATTTTGTTTGTTTTTTGCTTGATTGTGGTTTTAAACATCTCACCGATACGGAAAATAGCTTACTTTGGGTCTTCTCTCCTCAGTAACCACTTTCACACTAAAGAGCAACCTGGTCAAGGTCATGGATGGTACATTCACTGGAAGGTAAAAGCTCAGGGTTTTTTTTCCGCAGCTGGTTGGCTTAGGCCTGGTCAGGCTGAACATTTCTGTATCAGAATAATCAGGGTTTTTTGGTTATGTATTGTTTGTTATATCAGACAATATTTCTCGCATAGCAAGACATACAAAGAGCACAAAAAAAGCTGTGACCTGGAAGTTAGCCGTATAGCTTAGGACAAGGGCTGTGCAAATGATGTAATTTCTAATCAGAGTTTGGCTCTTAAAGCTACACTATAAAAAAAAGTAAGAAAGAAAAAAGTTTTTAACATAATTGTTAAAACTGTCACTTTGTCATGACAGGTTAGCACAAAATAGATAATCTGGGAAAAAAAATTCACTCATTGCTCCCACCTTTTTTTTTTTTTTTTTTAAGTGAGTTGTTTTTTTTTTTGACATTGCCGTGTTTCCATTTCCAAATTTATTTTAATGCTTTCAATTTTCGCTACTTTACGGTAAATACAAATGCAGGTACAGAAGAGCCAAATGGCCCATCTACTCCACCGGCTCATAAAGCATTTAACACGTCAAAGATTTTTATTTCACTGAGCTAAAACAACAACATTCGAATCAACAGAACTTCTCAGTGCCACAGCTGGACCGTAAACATGACCGCAAGCAATCATTTATCAAACACCGCTATTTCGCCCGAGGAAGGTTTCGGGTGTAAATATTTAGCAGAAGGAATGCTTTTCAAGGTTTTGAGTTGCTCTCTCAAGCTTTGTATTGCAGTAACAGCCCCCCCCCTCCCACAGTAGTACAAATCAAAACTGGGTCAGAGCTTCAAAATATCACAAGAGGAGAGCCTTATTATCATTTCTGTGTATTGTCGAGCTTTATATTCTGCCAGATAGGAACTCTCTAAACAATAGGTTGGCATATTTAGGATGAAGACGAGCACACAGTGGGAGTAGAGACGGAGAGAGAGAGAGAGAGAGAGAGAATGTTCCGACTCCAGATGTCGGAGAAGGAGCCTCTGTTCGACGTGTGCGTTTGTCCAAATCGACTCCTGCCTCTTAAATAACACATAGAGAACATCTTGCCGAACTGACTCCTGCATTACGATCAAAGTCTTCAAATGTAGGTCCCTGCGCCACTTTAAACTCCCAACATCGCCCCCGGTGGATACCCCAGGGCTGCTCGGCACATGTGGAAATAAGGCTGGAAAATCTGGCTGTGTGTCTCGATTTGCATTTTGTGTGGGGGTGTGTGTGTGTGTGTGTATGCATGCCGTGTTAGGCACATGTGAGTGGTTAAATATATGTGTCAGATGAACGCAGGTAGGTGGGCAGCAGCTGCTCATATCAGACTGCGTGCGCGGGCGTCTGATGATGTGTAGGTGTTCCTGTTAGCACTTATAATTGAAGGTCTGAGGCATGTAGATGCTCTTTATGTAAAAAAAAACAAAAAAAAAACTCCCCCATATCGTCTTGACTGAGGTTATTTCCTTAAAGGTATTTTCATCATTTGGGCACAGTACTGCAGTCTAACACCCACTTAAACTCCAAAATGATGTAGGATTGGGTCAAAAAAAAAAATGTTAGAGCAATTTTTGGTGATCCCTTCATTTTATACCAGGAAGATGTGAAGAAATCATTTTAAAATATCCCATTTATAGTCTTCCTTTTATAGCAACTTGTTACAATAATGCTATTACAGTGTGTTGTGAGGAGGAGGGGGGGGGGGGGGTTACAGTTGAATTCGGAGTTAAGGGTGCATTCACACCAGCCTTACTGTATTTATTCCAATTTAATTGAACTTTCGTTTGTTTGTCTAGAAAGACCAGTTGGTTTGGGCAATCAAACTCTGATGCGGAGCAAAAAGCTGAACTCTGGTCGGCCTACAAACCCAAGTTTTTGTTCGATTAAAGTGAACTCTGGTGAGATTTGAATGCGTATGCGGGTGCCCACCTGACAGGTGATCGCTCCACAAGCAGGAAGCGGACTATAGCGCGGGGCATTCTGGGTAAATACAACCCAAACAAACACCTGAATGTAGCTCTAGTGTGAGAAATTTTGCCAAAGACAAGAGAAATATTACAACTGCTAAAATCTGACACCACTTCATTTTTGTTAACATTTTGTGAAGAAAGACGTTGAGCTTGTGTCTTCTTCAAATGCTTTTGTGTCGTTTCCTTCAGCGGTGCTTGGTGCAGCGCCACCACAGGCCAGGAGTTGAATAGGTTATTCAAAGGGTTTGAATTATTTGACACAGTGAAGTGTGATAGTGAACCGCACCAGCTGAAAATGTAGCAAATGTTGCAATTTTGGACTATGGACTATCAGGTGTGAAAATAACCAAATTGCCCCAAAGGGAATGCTTATGCTACTTCTGTTATTTTAAAAATCTTGAAACATTTCCTAAACTGCTCAAGAAGTTAGACAAAATGTAGTTCCTTTTAATTATTAAATGAATTAATAAATGAATTATTAAATGATTTAAACGAATTATACTGTCATTTAATTCCATTTTCAATGACAGCTTTCTATCCTAATGACTTGTTGGAGGTAATTTGTCAGACATACATGAAGAAATGGTGGTCAAAACCACTGATGGCACCAATCTTAGCGAGTTAGATTGGATTCTTTTTTGAAGCAAAAGTCTGAAGCCATCATAGTGACCTCTTTACCTTTTCTAGAAAGATGTTATACCTCCTTGATCTTGTTAGAAAATGAATTAGTGTTAGTTGAAGCTAACGGCTAACCGTTAGCTAGTACGGTTTGTGAGTCCACTGTCGTCATTTCCAAGCCTTTAAAAGACCTGGAAAACTAGGAACTTACCATGTTCGATGCTTCTGCACAACTTGCAGTGTGATGGAAAATCTGCGGCTTTACTCTTGTTCTTGGCAGAGCTAGAGTGGACTTACGAGACACAGCTGATCTGGGGGAACTGATGTAGCAGATAGACTCCAAGCAAAACAGCACCGAATGCCGCAGCAGTCTCATATGAAATTGCTCTTTTGAAATTTTTTTTTTTTTTTTTTTTTACGAGTTCACTAAAGTCGGTCAAAACAGAAGGGGTTTAGCTGTTAGCTTCCGCCTCTCACACCACTGTGAAATGCCATTCTTCACTTTGCCTCAACCGTTCTTTAAAAAAGAAGTGTACCACCTGGCTGTATCTTTTTAACGTCTTGTTAGTTGGTTTTTTTTTCCTCTGAAGAGTTTTTGTGGTGCTAGTGGCTCGTATTTTTTCGACAGTAGGCAGACAGGAAGGAGGGTGAGGAGAGGGGGAAGACATGCGGCAAAGGTCGTCGGGACCGGGAGTCAAACCCGCGATGTCCGCGACAAGGACCAAGGCCTCCAAACGTGGGGCGCGCTAACCCCCTGCGCCACCACAGCACGCCCCACGTCTTGTTAGGTTTGGTGCTCCGTAAAACTAAGGTCTTAACAAAGTTGACCTGCTTTCCAAAATGTTGTGACGCGCACAGCAGAGGTTGTATTTTCCAGGCCGAAAAGGTTCGATTTGAAGCTGCGTTTCCCTCTCGTCCTTGTTAGCTGCCCGCGGTTTGTTCTTTTTCAAAAGCAGCTGCTTTAAAAAGCATCAGGGAAGCCCTCTTCTCTATCTCTATCTTTCTCTCTTTTTCCCCCCCTTTTGGCTCAATTTGGACTCATTTGACACTTGTGATGGCGTCTTGGGATTTTAGGGGCTCGCGCAATACGCACCCACACTGACTCGCTGGAAAAGAACAGATTCGCACGTGCAGAGAGAGGCGCTTAGCGTGAACCTCACACCCGAGCACAAGCGCAGCCTCTCTACGCAGTGCAGTAAATACAGAGATTGTGTTTTGGCTCCATTTTCTCCAAGGTGGAGGACGACAAGTCTTTTTATTTTTCTTCTCTCACATGGTTGAAATGAAATCCAATTATATCTGTGACTGCGCTTCTTTTGCTTTGAAGGAGTCGGCTCGCATGAGTCACCACTCTGGGACCCTCAGCGTTCTCAGAAAACCAGTGGCGCGCAGAGACGGCGCAAACGTGCAACGAAGACAGTCGTGGGTTCGCTCGTGTTTGCGGCCGCTGCTTTTAGGCGTTCGGCGGAGCTCCAGTGAAACTTTGTCACTCTCCTTAGTGCGTCCCATGGTGAGACAATGGCTGTCTATTTGCATGTTAATGAAATGATGGAATTTGGAATTAATCGCTCCCTAAATTTATGGGGTAATTATATGGCGTTTGTCCTTGACTTGGCAGTCTCACCCACCCATGCATAAATTCATCACAGTCTTGAGGAGGCAGACAAAGTTACGCTGACACCTGCAAACTTTGTTTCCTCTGCATACCCCTCAATTACCCTCTTTTTGTGCTTTTTCCTGACGTGGTAAATGACACCCTGTCGCGCAGTCTCTGTCATCAGGCCCGTTTGACAAGTTGATCACGGAGATGTGTGGGTGAAAAATGTGCCTGTGTGTGTGTGTGTGTGTGTGTGTGTGTGTATGTGTGTGTGTGTGTGATGGGATTTTTAAATAGCCACCTAGCTGTGAAGTATAAAGCTTCCTTTAACAAACGGGATACAGACGAGTTTGTGTTTGAACCGTGTCCAAGCTGTTGCACTGCTGGGAAAAAGTTCGTTTGCACTCTTACAGAGTTTGTGTTCAGATCTACAAATTTGAATAATTCCAATTTTACAAACTACTATTTCAAATGATTATTTTTATTTAAATAAAGAGAAAATCTACACCAATATGGCCCCATCTGTAAAACTGATTGCTAAAAACTGCCATCAAGTGTTTTTTAAAGAGGGCAATGAATCTTTCAAAACTTTCTGGAGAAATGAGTAAAAGTTTTTTTTTAATTCAGCCACATTGAATTGTTTTGGAGTGTGAACTTGTTCTAATTTATGCCACACAGTGCAGACTTTGACTAGGGCAGTCAGAAATGGACTTGCTGGTGTTTTCTGGATCATTGTCCTGTCTGTCAAAGTATTAATGCAAATTTACTCGTCATTCACAAATTTTGCGCAGGTGTAAATCTGACCAATCACCTCAGTGTTTTCTGTATCTCCTTTCTGACCAATCACTGCAGCTCATCTCAGTTTTGACTCGTCCCCTTACTCCTGTTCTAATTCAACTTCCTGTTTCACGTCATCTCTTGAAACTCAAACCTTGTTAGATAAAACTGGTAACATTTGCCTTTTTTTTTTTTGTTTTTTGCAAAAACTATGTCCGATGTTCTCTATAATTTGTTATGCTGTGTATACAGTTCATGTTAACTTGAATGACCAATATGGAATTCTTCCTTTGCACTTTGACGGCTCTTCAAGACATGATTTTATTTCTATTAAAATCAGGGTGAATTAGCACCTTCTTGCTAATTCAAGAAGGTACTTCACAATTTTATTTTCACTTTAAATATTAACCAAGTTAAAATCCTTCCCTTTTGGGGGGAAGGTTATCTGCACCAATTTCAACCGTTTTGTAACACTATGTTTTGGCAACCCTAACCCTAACCCTATCCTAACATGGATGGACAACAGCATTTAAAGGCACCAGGAGGTGTATAACGTGAAACTCAACTTATTTTAAGCAACCCTAAAAAACTGACCAAACAAGAATAACCTGCTGTTAAAAATCTCTGTACCTTCTTCTTCTGTATCCAAACAGTGTTCAGACGCGATGTATGGGCTTTACGTTAAAAGCTTTTAATTAAGAAAGCAGGCTCAGCAGATGGGCATAAAACACCCTTTAGCCCCTCCCAAAATCCAAACTGGCACCTTCCGTTGCCCATCTGCTATGTTTCCTGTTCTTGTTATTTCTCATCAGCAGCTAATAAACCGTCCCACCTTGAGTCTGAGCACTGACCAAGTGTTATCTTCATCCAACCTGCTGTGTTGGGCCCTTTCAGGGACGGGTTTTGATCTGAAAAGATATCAATCTATGCTTGTTGCGATTATGGAGATTTTAGAGTTCTGAGATTGGTTAGAAAACGAGAGGACATTTTTATGGAATATGGAAAAATAACAACGGGAACACGAAATGATAAGGTGCTGAATTTTCTAAGAATTTTCTGTGACAACACACAGAGATTTGCTGTGGTTTTCAGATGAGCTTCAACTAGCCTGACGGTGTGACACGATGCTGACACACATTTCAAAACGCTGGTGAGCATCGGCACAGCAGCGAATGATGAAGTGTAGCAAACTCTTCACACATTCAGTCCTGGTGCGAAGAGTTTACACGTCAGGCATGTGATGGAGCAGCTGCCATTTTAAAGCACACGCAACAATTTAGTGTTCCATTCGTATGAAAATGACTATCACGGATGATCTCGCCGCTCTAATTGCATTCAAGAAGCGTCAGCTGTTCTCTGGAAATACCAAATCCATTATGTACTTTTGCACTGAGCCACTTTCGTCTTATTTATCAAAGACTACGAAGGCAAGTTCTTGGCTTCTGCGTTAGACGTCTGCACGTTCAAAATGGGACAATTTCTCTTCTGACTTCTAACGTGCTGATTAGGATGTAACACAGAAAAACAGAATGGATAAAGGCAGGATGAAAAAAAAGCCTCCTAGATCTGGAACAACAACGTGGCAGACTGCAGTTCGTATGCAAGAAACTATCCACATGTTCGGTCAGCAGGAGGGATTGCTGCAAACTGAGTCATTTGATGCATTTGGCTGGGTCTCCTTAGACACAAAGCTCTTTTTTTTTTTACCAAGCCTGTACTTACATAGTGCTTTATCTAGTCCAGGTGTCTGAAAAGCATTTTACACCACAGCCATTCATGCATACTTCATCTGGAAGTGCCAAAATGAATTCTTATTGACATTGATGTGACAAAAATTGCGTAATTTTGTTTGCAGGATAGAGGCTGAGTTGATGAGCTACTACCAAATAAAAAAACTTAAAAAAAAAAAAAAAAAAAACTTTTTTGCAATGTCAGCAAAAAAGTGGACCCCTTGACGTTTCATTTAGAAAAAACATGTAGTTCCTTATGGGCTTGACACATGGTACTGACGAACAGGCAAACAACCTTCCAAAGGCGAAAGTTTTCTGCCACTCAGTGTGAAAATAACACGGGATGCAGTAGCAACGACAGCGACAAAAGTTTAACAATTTTCAACTTTCTTTCTGTCCTGCGTGTGCACGTCGCTGTGCACGAGCTCAAAATTTCACATGTATGAATTTCACTTGGGTGGAGGAGGGACATTGTCGCCTCATCGCACAAGTTCTATAAGAAATAAATGGTGATGGAGTGACATAATCTATTGTTTTCAACACTTTCTACTGGAGACAGCTGGGGTTTTGTCTAGGTCTTGACATCAGACCGTAGCCTCTCACACGCTGGTGTCCTCCAGAACACTCTCGTCTCCTGGAGACACTGGGCCCATCTATATCCAACATCAAGGCCAGTTGTAGCATCCTTCTCAGAGTCCATTGAGGGTACTGGAACTTGGGGTATTGTTCTGAACGCTCCCAGCTCACAGGAACTGTTCTGGCTTTTCTGTCCTACATCCAGTCCTGTCATGGCACAATGTGAGGGCTTACTGGATATAGATTACCATGACCAACAGTTGGATGTTGCCAACTCAATGGGGCCTTGGATACAGTCTTGTTTCTTGAGTGGCTGTGTGCTAATGTCATGTCCGGAAAGCAAAGCAGCTGTCTTACTCTGATTGGCTTCACCCGTTGCGTTGCCACAGTGCCTTTCACCCCACCCTGCTGTCTGCGTACCTTCTGATTACTCTTGCTGCAGGAAATTAACAGACCTGGAGAGAGATAAACTTTTCTGCAGCTGGAGCAGTCTGGGGTCACAGGTCACATGTCACGTATCGATGTCGGGCTTTGCCACACGGCCCTAACTGAATGCTAATCACTCACACGCTGTTTGGACAATGCGATTAGACTTGATTAAAACAGTCCATTAGCATAGATGTCAGTGTGAGCTGTGCATAATACAGAGAAAGGAGCCCCTTTTCCACAAGACCACGCTCTGGCTGTGGGTGTGCTCTTGTTCGATGGAAGGAGAATTAGTGATCCAATTATTTGCAAACCATGCTGCCTGTTGAGGATCAAGAACCCTTGACAAATCAGCATTAGTTTGTGAGCTAAAAGCATCTACCTTCATTTTGGGGAACCCGTCGCCTTCACAGAGCTGTTTCTTCGTCATTGTCACCAGGAGTCGGTTATTGATCTTGTCTCATTCCAAGAGTTTACGGGTTGGACCCCAGTTAAGCGATTCCCCTCTGGGAAATGACTAATCGTTTTCTGGATTTTGGGGATGAGAAATTTGACTTTTCTAATCTGCGGATTGAATAGAGATTAACCGCCATGTGGGGAGATGGCTTCCCTTTTTTGTCTTTTGTGCGTGTGTTTGGATGGGGATCTGCCTGCCTTATCTTATCGCTCCGCCTCATTTCTCCAGGGGGCAGCTCCCCGCTGTTATCAACACTGCTCCATCTACATGGAAATCAAAGCTTTTGCAGAAGCGGAATATGATTAGGGAGAGAGCGGGGAGCAGAAAAGGTTAACCTTTCACCTTGTGATCTTGTTACTCATACAACACAGTGAACTTAGTACACCTGATATAGAGCAGCAAAAAACTGTGTTGCTGAGAAGACTGCAGACGGTTGAAAGGACAAGGTGGCACGACGGAGACTTGCTCATGTGCAACTCATGACGTATCTCTTCTGCAAGGCTTCTTTTTGTCTCTGGGCCTTGAAAACGAGGATTAACTCTCGCTTCACAGGACCCAGCTGCCTGATTTCGCTGCCTGACACTGACCTCCTTTGTTTTTCTAATGACCAACATGTAGATGCAGGCGTGCATCTGCGCGCGAATGTGTGTGTTTACGGGAACACCGGGGAGGTCACAAAAAAGAGGAAGGGAGGGAGGGGATTAGAACCCACACAGCAGCATCAATCCCTGGTGAACAAAAGTACACGGCTCTGTACGGTGGGTGTGTGAGTGTGTGTGTGTAACTATACATGCCCCTGCCACTGCTGGTGACACCCAGACAAAAAGAGGAAGACTGAGTCCATCTGTGAAAGCAGCAGGATTAAGCTGCGCTCAAGCCAAGAGTTGCACGTCAATCAGCCCGCTAAGTGTTGTTGGTGTGCTACAGCCCCACTTATGCACCCAAACACACACACACCCCTACACACACACACACACTCGGCTCCCATTGGGCGGTCAGAACCCCAACACTGTTGTTTTTATTTGTAATCCGCTGAGTGACCGCTGCAATACGACGCCCACACAGCTTAGCAGGCAAACAAATGGACAAATAAATTGTTAAAAAAGGAAGGAGGAAAACTTTAGGGCCCAGACTTGCATGAGTAGCAATATTTTTTTCACTGCAATTTTAAGTGTGAGAATTTAAAGCTACTCCCAAGTAAAATTCAAAATGTAGAATGTCATAGGGTTGTCTTTCCTACAATAAAGTAACGTCTTTGAAATTGTATCTTTTTCAAAGCTTACGTCACTGCATACAAAATACCCAAAGGATATTCATTATTTTGTCTCAATTTCTGCAGAAAGATTTAGAAATATTCACTCAGCGTCAGCCACAAAACTAGCAAAGGGACTAGTGCAAGCCTTCGGCAGATTAACAGAAGACATGTGGATTGGAGAACCAAACACCCATAACCCCCTCGGGAACATGGCAATGACAAAGACGTGTAGTTTCAAGGACGATCTGGTCCTTGTACACTCCAAGCAAGGGCTGGGTCCACATTCTTGGCATAGAAGTTGAGGATGTGCTCTGTCTGTGCTGAACTTTGCCAGGGTTGCCCTTTGTCTTCAGTTCTCTTTGTGGAGTTTGTGGAGAGTGCTCCGTCTGGTTTGAGAAACTAACGCCTCATTAGGAATGGACCGGTGGGTTTCAGAACTCTTATCGCAAAGTGGCCCATCCAACCAACCTGTACCACACTATTCCTAGCGCCCCTTCAGCTCTAAGTCCATAAGACATGGTTAATACAGAACTACTGGTGTCAAACAACACAGTCCTATGATTTGGGGAAAGAAAAATGTCACTGTTTGCAACAGGCACAAGACAAACAATTGTGTTAGGCATTTCAGTTTAACGCGGCCTGAGTGAGAATTAAACTGCCAGTGGGAAATACTCTCCTGAATACTCTAGACCAGGGGTGGGCAATCCTGGTCCTCGAGGGCCGGTGTCCTGCAACTCTTAGATGTCTCCCTGGTCCAACACACCTGAATCCAACAGCTGAATCACCTCCTAAGTGCAGTCAAGTTCTCCAGAGTCCTGTTAACGACCTCATTATTTGACTCAGGTGTGTTGAAGTAGAGATGCATCTAAAAGTTGCAGGACAGCGGCCCTCGAGGACCAGGAGTGCCCACCCCTGCTCTAGACTACCAAGCAGTGTACCATCCACATCGAGCCATGCCATACCGCTCAGTGGAAACAAAGCATAAGGATAGCTAACCTCTGGTATTCCAGATGATGTTGCTTTGTTGGTGTCTTCAATTCATGACCTTCATGGTGGATTTCAGTTTGCCACAGAGTGTGAAGTGGCATGGATGGGAGTAAGTTTCTCTAAGTCTAAAGCCATGGTTCTTAACTGGACAAAGGTGGATTGCTTCCTCAGGGGTGGAGGGCAAATTCTACCGGTGGAATCTATCGTGGTAAAGGAAAAACTAAGGCAAAAAGCAAACTTTTAATTTCATACTGCCCCTGCTACGTGCTCATGAGCAATGGTTCGTGATTGAAAAGACAATATTAAAGGTACAGGCAGGTGAAATGACTTTCCTTTGTTGGTGATTGGACTCGGCTTTAGAGAGAACATTAGCTTCATCATATGGGGAACCTTGAAGTAGGGCTGCTACTCCACCACGCTGAAAGAAGCCAGCTGAGGAAATTCAAGCATCTCATCATGATGGGCAGGTCTCACTGGGAAAAATCCTGGAGGCAGATTAAAACCTTCAGTATAGCCTGAGCTTTTTATGATGTGTGTCCCTATTTGCACCATTTTGGTTCAAAATATTTACTGAGTAGGTATTTAGGGTTGAAATCTGGACTTTTTAAAAAGTTCAGATTTGGGGAGTTCATAGCCAATAGTTGACCTGTTGACAGATTCTTACGTTGACTATGGATTTCTGAAGCGCCTCCAGACCGGGCCATCTCACTGTATCCGATTAATGCTCAAACTCCAGTCTTCCAGGGTCGTGTCTCACAACTTTTGACATGTCCCAAGTCCAACACTCCCAAATCAAAGAACTGAATTGCCTTCTCATGTACCCAGGATCCACAGAGTCCTGCTAGTGACCTAATTATGTGCTTCAGGTGTGTTGACAGACACACATCCAAAAGTTGCAGGAACCCTGACTTTAAAGTTTTGAAAGTGTTGCAACACTTATTTCAATTTCAAATGGATGAACAATGCTCTTTTGTCTTAAAACAATGCTCTTTTGTTTTAAGTTTAAAGTAATGCTACTTTAAACTTTATTCCATAGTCTGTATGATGTTTGTTCACTAATGTTCTCTCAACAATGGATGGATGAACAGGTGAGCTGCATTTATAAATCAGGCAACATCTGCAGGGTAGTAATTGCAACGGATTTATCTAGGACCGTTAGACGAAAAGAGGCAAAATACCAATGAGAAAATATCAACACTTTCCAGATTTCTATTTGTATAGAGACGTTGAAAACCACACATCCAATTCTCTCCACTTTTCGCAACGGTGGCCTACTTTTCTTCAGCCTATAAAATCAAAGTCAAACATGCCGAGGTGTGTGTGTTTGGAGCGCAGCCGTAACGTTGGGACCGCATTGCTTGCATTAAAGACCTAAAAGTCTGCGTAAAGGTACGAATCGCTGCATGGGATATCTGTACAGGAATGCTCCCAGCTGTGAGCTGTGTGCTCCCAGGGCGTCAGTCCCTCCTCATCCCAGCACAGCAGTATTCCGTCTCTTCTAGAAGCTCACCGTCTTGCTGTCAGGACCCCCTGCTGCTCCCCCATAATGCACCGGCAGCTCCGTCCGGCACCCCGCGGAGGCCAGTCTGCAGCCAGCGGTGTGCGCTTGTCTCAGACAGTTCTATGCTAGTGTCAAAGGGCCCGACCTGGATGTGGAAGACCCCCATTCATTGAGCGGACCATCAAGGCAGGTGATCATTAAGGTGCCCCCATACCCCCACCATGTGTGCAGTGTCGCAGTGATTGAACCTGGCATGCTCCCCTCTGCACCTTTAACCCTGGTAAAGGGAGGAATGGAATTGAAATCAATACAGCGTATGATGAGGTGACTGGACTGGGACAGGGGTGAGTGGGGGGGGAGGAGATGTGGTGGTGGGGGTCTCCTACGTGATGGATGGCTGGTTAAAGGAGGGATGATCAATGACCCTGATGGATTGCTTTTTGGGAGGGTCTTCAGAAATGAGATGGATCTCTGCTCCTTAAAAACAGATTGTCCTCTGGAGGACAGCGTCTCTGAAGTTTGCAGAACAGCCTGTGAAACTGGAATATTATTCACTTTACTTCTTTGTTGTGCTGATAAGTGGCAACTGGTCCCTCCTCCTCTCCAGAATCCTTTTATTTTTCTGAAATCTTTAATCCCCTACGCCCCCATCCCCCATCCAACGAATGCCCCCCCCCCCCCAACCCTCCTCATCCCTTTCTCTCTCTATATATTATTCTCTGTGCATTTTAATTTTTTCCCGTCACCGGGGGCCCAGTTCTCCCCGCCTACTCTCCTCTTTTTTTTTTCCTTTCTTTTTTTTGTAGCCTGAAAGTGGAAAAGCGGAGCCAAGAAATAGTTAATCTCTCGGGCTGCCGCTATGATTGGCCGCTGTATGCTGCGCTTCTGCCTCCTTGAATGAGAAACAGGGGTAACCAGGCAACTTCAGAGCTGGAGAGGAGAAGAAGAAGAAGACGCAGAAGAAGAAGGCAAAGGGGTGGAAAAGGAGGACAAGACAGAGGATTTCAGAGAGATGGGGAGAAATTCTGAGCATGCATAGAGGGAAAGTCATTGTGATTTCACCTTGTGCGTCCTGTAAAACGGAACTAAAACATGGATTTTCTTAGACTCGATCTCTCCTCCTCTTCCCACCCCCCAACTCTCTGTCTCTCTCTTCCTCTCTCTTCCTCCTTCACCGTGGGGGGAGAAAATAGAGCGCACAAATGAAGTGTGTGCGTGTGGTGGTGGGACACACAGATGTGGATTAAAACGCATACATGGGACTCTTCAGAGAGGAGCAGCCGCTGAGAGCGAGAGAGAGGGGGGGGGCAAAAAAAAGGTAAGTGGTGCCTTCGTTTGTGACTTTCTCCGTCGCCGGCGAGTCTTTGAGAAACTGTGGAGAGCTGGGTGAGGATGCTGAGCCGACACGTCGGGATTGTATGCGCTGCTGGATGCCGCTGATCGGGGCTCCTGCTGCTGTTGCTGCTGCTGGTGGTGGTGGTGGTGCGGGGGGAGAGACGGGCTGCGGACCGGTCCGCTCTGGCCGACTGAGACGCATGCGGAGGAGAAATGAGACATTTATGCGCTCGGAAATGCAGGCGGAAGCCCGATGCGTGATTGCGCTGGGGCTGGATGTGGAGTCCTGTGTAGTACTGTCAAACAAGCTGCTGTCCCGTATTGGACTGCGCAAACATCAGAGGCTGACATTTTTTTTTTTGCCCTGTTCGTATGATTGACGTACATGAGCCGAACAGCGCGCGCGGCCCTGTTGCTTCATTGCTCCAGGCGACAAGATTTCTTCTAATCATACAAGTATTAGAAAAAAAAAAAAGGTTAGCCCCTTCCATCTCCTCCACACACACACCTACACACCCCTCTGCTCCACAAATATTCAAATGAGGAGATATTCTGCTGCAACAGCAGGAAGTCATCTTCAAAGGCACTGCATGTTCACGCGCTCTGACGCTATAGGTGAACGGCTGAACGATGACGCAGAACCTCGGGAGAATCATTGATTTCAGTGCAGAAGAGGGCTGGGGATGGTGGTGGTGGGGGGAAGACGCTGTGAGGACCTGTGGACGGGGAGCGCGTCTGTTCACCGACGCAGAAATTGCGCATCTGTTAAAGCCGGTGGGGCACGAGTCTCTCTCCGACTCCCGCGAGCGCCTCTGAAAAGTTTCGGGTGGAGGTAAAGATTCATCCTGTTCAGCTGACAGCCCACCAAGGAGGCCCCAGGGGCGGGCAGGGGCCACCCCATTAAATTTATTGTCCCCTTCAGGCAGACAGTTTTATATGCTCAATATTTTTGTGTGTGAATTAAATAGAGAGAGAATGGGCAAGAGTTGATGGGCTAAAACTGCTCATTTATTTATTTATTATTCTAATTAGCAGTTTTGTATTTAAATTAATCAATATATCTGATACAGTACGCAAAGTATTTTAATCTATACATATTTTCATTTGACAACTAGATCAATGATATGTTGTATTAGACATACCTAATTGTGCCTTTGGGAATCAGGATGCTGTGTGTTAGCTACAGCTAGCTTGTTGTAGCCAAGCTAGCTAGATTAGAAGGATGTGGGCGACAGGGCTAATGCTAATGCTAGTTTTCATTCCCTACCCACGAAAATTGTCTTAGCTTATGCAAATTGCAGTAGATTGGTAGAAACACCTGCACACCAATGGATAGAAATGTATAAATGGTTTCATGAATGCTAGCTTGATAAAAACCAGCCTCTTGTTCAGCGCTATTTACTCCGTACAGAGCAGCTGGGCCTCTGGGCTATGGAGAAACAAATCTGATCTGATTTTACCCAATCGCTAATGTTGGTCCGTGACATACCGGAAATTGAATGCGCTGTTAGCTTGCTGAACTGATGCAAACTGTGTTTGCATTGTCATAATAATTGTCATATTAATTGTACAATAATTTTGGATATTTAATATTTTCCAATATTTTTGCAACACAATATGGACATTGTCACCTTCTTAAAATAATGGCCTAAGTCAAAAAAAATTATTGCTCACTTTTTATTGGCAAAATATTAGGGCAGCACTGATTGGCGTTTTTCTGACCGATCACCGACCTTTTAAAAAAGCCTGACCTGCCGATTTCGATTTTGACCGATATCATTTTTTTATTATTTTTTTTTGTCTGAAATGTTCCTCAATAAAGTGAGAAAGTTGCTGAATTGGCAGCAGTGGGGTCATATTCTGTAAACATGCAGGAATAACTTGGTGGGCCGGTCTGTCAGTCAAACCTCTCTGAAGGGAGAGCAGAAAAGGACAGTGGTTGATTTTTTTAACTTTTGCTGAGGTAGATAAAATCGGTGGATGACATCAGCTTCACCTGTAAAAATCGGCCAATCCCCGATCTCTCAAAATTAAGGAAACTATCGGTGCATCCCTACAAAATATATTTTTGGCTAAATATAACTTAGGCCATTATTTTAGTAAGGTTATCATATACACTTGTCATTTCTGAGAGTTTCTTTCTTTGTAGACGCACTTCCCCCATAATACATTTTATTATTATTATTTTTATCAGTCTATCAGTAAACTTTGGAATCTCATGGGATCTCCACCCTCTCAAGATTAAACATGCACCAATCAGTGGGCAGGAGATCAGAATTGGCCAGTCTTTCCTTGATCAGCTCTGATTGCGGATTAGCAGGTCAAATCTAAAAAAAAAATCCTAAAACTAAGAATTCCCACTATTTTGGCCTAGAAACTCGTCAACCAACAGCATGTACTTTAATAAACTTTGTTTACTACAAATATGATAAAAGTTAGGGACAGATGGTTTGATGCAAGGAAGTTGATGACCATACTTCTCTTTTATGTAAAAAAAGAAAAAACCAGGAACTGACATTAGGTACAAAAAACGTTTTCAAAATGACTCTACTTACAGATTGAATGTTTTAGCATTTATCTTCTCTGTTTCTTCTTGTTTGGAACTTTGTCTGGAAATCCCAACCAGCACGCGATCAAAAGCCAACATTACCAGTGCAACTGCAAAGTTCATTACCGAGCCATATGTCTCCCACGATGCCCCGTGTTTTATGCTCGAGTGCCTGTGTAGCAGCAGGCCCACATAAGATAGCCTGGGCCGCTTCAGTATAGTAACAGTATAGTGAAAGTGTTGAGCGCAGTAACAGCTTGCAGCCTTGGAGCCAGGATGTGGCCCAATAATGCTGCTGTGTAATGTATGCAGGATTCGTTGAAATGAAGTCATGCTGAAACAATGTCGTAGATTAGTTGGAAGGGAGCAAAGGTTGGCATGCCAAAGTTCGCGGCCGCTTTAGCCGGTCAGCCGAACTCCCCCCTCGCCCTCCTTATAATCTCCTTACTTAGGGTGTTTTGCCATGGATCATAATCTCCGCTCGCCGTCTCAGTTCTAAGATGTATGGATACACACACTCGCACTGCAATCTACACACACCGCGCAATTTTCAGTTGTCATCCCAAGACAGTTCTTCACAGGCCAGTGTGAGAGGCAGGGCTTAAGATGGAGCTCAACAAAACACTAGAGAGCATTAACTTCTCCAGTAAGAGCTTTTTTGTTGGGCCTCCCTCTGGAATCAAGACACTTAATTTAGCTCATGGCAGCAAATGCATCTCAGGGGAAATATATCTTATCCAATTAGGATTGTCTTTTTTTTCCTCCCCGTTTTGCAGTTGCTGTGAATTACTAAAAGTGGCTTTTCCCTTTTTTTGTTGTTGTATCTGAGCATATTCTGGAACGATATTTTCAATTCAACATGACATTGTCTCTTGACTTTGAAATAGCTGGAGGCCTGGTCTTCTATCACCGTATACTCTTTTTTCTTTCTCTCTCTCACATCAGACAAGTTTATATCTGCACGAACTCCCTCAAGTTTACTCAACTACTGAATGGATTTTCTTTCCGGGATGACATGGAATGACTAAACTCATGGAAAGTGGCAGGGAGTTCCTGGTGATGGAAAACCAAAAGAAGAATAAAGGCAATTTTGGTAATTACAAATGTACGGAAAATTTGTTGATTTTCTGCTAATGTTGAAAAAAACCAAACAATTTTGTGGTCGCGGTGTTTCCATTAAATCAGAAGCGCAATTAAAATCACACGATTACATTTCTTCACGTGATAAGTCATTAAAAAACTTGCCGCACCATCACCTTCCTACCACTTCCTGTCCTCTTCTTCGTCTTTTCCGGCAGTAGTAACAGCCGGTTGTTGGTCATGTGACTCGTGTGATTGAAGCGCGTACCTTGCAAAATTATATCGTCAGTGGAAATTTGCTTCCATGTTGCTTAAAGTTAAGAGGCTTTTTTACAGCATCTGAAAGCATAGCATAATCTGACCTTTGGGTAAATTTAAGGGAAGTCACATCCTGGGAAGACTGACAACTGCCTTAAATGTTCCCACAGGCGAATAATTTTTGTCACAGCTGAATGATTGGCTGTTGATTGTTTGGAAGTGACCTTATGACCTTTTGCCAATTTATTTTCAGCAGAAAGCCTTCCTGCTCTAAGGTCATTGGTGTTTTCTCCACCTTGTTACGGTGTTTAACAGGCACCTGTACTCTGTGGAGCCACAAACTATCTCAACAGCTGGTTGTTATGGGGGTTGTCACGCCTGCTGATGATCACATTATCCTGAGCTTTGGTAATCACCACCTGGCTCCTGCAGTGGGAAAGTTGTACTCCGTTTACAATTTTTGGCATGTGTCTCTTGAAATTAGGTTCAATTTTGAAAATGAGCTTTTTGCTTTGGAAAAGACTAGAAAATATTCATCCAACTCTCTTGTATACATGCTTAGATTCAAATGGTTAGCTTATTTTTGCCAGGACTGTACAAGCAGTTTTAATGGACGGGCAACATCATTTGTCATCCATCGTCTGAAGGGTCATGGTGGGTCTCCAGCGGTCATTGGGCAAGAGACGGGGTACAACCTGGACAGGTCACCAGTACATACATAATGAGTTCTTGGTTATTATTTGGCAGTAGTTAGGTAATATGTGGCTGTTGGTGGATGAAGGTCAGAGGCTATGATGAGGAATTGCTCAGGTAGAGGTGCATAAAGGGGGTGAATGACCTTTATGGGGTCATGACGACTAAACGAGATGGGCACTACAAGATGAGATGTTGGAATTATATAAGGGGCATTCAATTTTCACTTTGATGTAGTAAAATAAATAACATCATAAAGTCTTAAAGTAACATCTAAAGGAACAAGTTGAACCTCTAATTGGCTAAACATGTCTACTAAAAGTAGGGGACTTTTAATTTGAAGTCTGTTAAAGGTACACCTACCAAACTGATTAGCTTCTTTGCCTGTTCTCATTGTTTTGCATTTAAGACCAGAACAACAGGTACACCATGTCCACAGACGTCTAGATTGAGATGTGTGCTGGATTAGTTTCTCATGAACAAACTTTCTAAAAACTTAGACCAAGGTTGAATCGGCAGCCGTTTGCAGAGAGCTCATCGATGTGGTCGTCTTTTTTCCCCACAATGCTTCTGTTTTAAACCCTGTTTATGTTTGAAAGTAACCTGTGATCGGCCTTGCGCTTATTAAAGCAGCGACCTGATTGAAAATGAACTTTTTCCACTCAAGATGCCGTGTTCAGTGCTGATTGGAGTCAGAGCTATAAATACCTGCAGCCACTTGCCAAACACCAGAAGTTAGCAGGAGTGGATGTTTTCTTACCTTAGTGGCAACTATTTAAGCATGAAATTTATGCCTCATTTCATGCCTAAATAAAAAGATCTAATGGATTTTCTGAAGATTCTTATACATTTTAATGAGTAGATAATAAATCCCCAACTTAAATGTCAAACTTAATATTGGACTTCCTAATTTTAGCCCATTCAAACAACAGAAACTTAAATGCTCATATCTACTGGATACAGCGCTATGTAGGGGAAATTAGCCCAATGGCGTCTGCTACAAGTAAAAAATTATCACGATTAAGGCTGCCAGCTCTAGCATTCGCGTTAATTGCTTTCCATCAGTCTGTTCTGCATCTAGCAGACAAAAAAGCAACATTGTCTTGTGAAAGTGTGGACATTTAGCATTCAAATAATGCTACATTACAAAAATAAGAACATTTTTGTTTAGCCTTTTTCTTAAATAGCTAAAGTTAGCTAAAAAAAACATACACATACTCCTACTATGCTAGCTGTTAGCCACCCAATATTGAGAATTTCTCTGTGTTTCTTGCAAAATGAAATTTTTACTAATAAAGAGAAGAAAATATGATATCAGGTTCACAAAAAGAACGTTGTTAAAGAACACATAAGAATCAAATTTATATATAAACTGTAGGTAAATGAGGCAAGAATCATCCAGTCAAGATATGAGTGACATATTTGTAGCTGTTTCTCAAACTAATGTGGTTTTAAATATGAAAATGCTCTTTAAACCTTCGGTTTTCTTTTAAATATAAATGTTTAATAAATCCATAATCCCAGACCTATAAACAGTAAACACTAAAATAGCCTTTGAGTTATTTTAACTCAAGTGCTTGTTTAGTGCTGTGACAAATTTTGCAATGTCAGTGACTATCAAATAACCGGTACTGGCATATTATTCACATCTTGTCATTTTTACCCTTTCTTCTGTGTTACCTAAACATCTGCCAGATAAATGATTTCGTAAACTAGCTTTGCCAACTGTTAAATTTCAAAATGAAGAGTCTCAAACATACATACAGCATGTCAACCTTAAAACACTCACATTTGTATTCATAGAATTTTAGCTTAGACCAACACAGGTAACAGAGCACCTCGTGTTCCCTTTTTAAACTGCGTGCGACTCAAACTAACAAGCAGGAACGCAAGGTATCAAACTTAATATTGGAACATGGCTAAATAAACATTTTGTTTTCCAAAACAAAAACACCCCATTAGAAACATAATTTCAGAATAAAATTGGAGAAAGGTTGACTATTTACTTCCCCCCACAGAATACAGGATATTACCCTGTCTGTCTTCCCTCTGTTCATAATGAGGCTGAAAATTGCAACTCCATTTGTGTTTTGTGTCGTATTAAATACGAATTTACACAATGCCTCGCCGGTATCCAATCACGCAACTAATATGAGGTTTGCAGTCCTTCACCTGTATCGCAGTTATTCTGCACTACCCATTGAAATAACAATAACGGAGTTGATATCGCCCGAATAATCAAATAAATTTACCAGTAATTGCTTATAATCAGTGTCTTTTTTTCCCTTTTGTCACATTTTAGTTGGATGTAATCAGGTCAACATAGAAATATCTTTAAAGTATGCAAAAGGCTCGGTGAGCTCGACTGTTTTTGCACCTCTGCGTTACTTATTTCAGTGACCCTGTCGAGTCGATGAACGCGCCTCGACCCCGACACCATACGTTGTGTTATTGGAGTCAAATGGGGCAATGAATTGCCAGCCCATTGCACAATTGCCTCCACTGCGCAGTGAGCCCTGTGCAGTGGTGTGTAACATCTGGAGAGGGAGCGAAGTGTTTGGCGTGAAGCCGGGGGTGTCCGCCCCGTCCTCGTCCTAGTCAACCACTGCCCCTCGCCCCTATCTCCTATTGCCTCACTTCCAGCGAAGCGGGCATCTTCAATGCATCAATGACACCAGCCGTCACAAGGGGCATGTAGCACGCCAAACCAATGATTCATTAGGACTCAATTAGCTGGCAGGCACGGGGCGACCCGCCATATGCCTGAAGATTCGACAACAGTCTGCGTCCCCCCTCACCTCCCCTCCATGTTCAGCTGCGCCCTCAACCGTCTTTGGCGCCACCGTCGACCCAAGACGGTCGGAGTCGTCTACGCGAACGTCTCTTGAAACAGTTCGGCGGTTGAGATTTCAGTGCTTTCCCGTCCCCGGCCGTGCGGTTTCTGAGCTGGAAATAAGTCACAATGACCTTCAGCTCAACTCGTGGTGCGCCAGTTGGCACCGAATGAAATACTCATTCATCTAGTGAAGTAGGAGACTGTGGAGCTGCAGATACTGTAAATCTTAAGAAGTAAAGAAAGGCTCCGCTCTGTATTGACTTTGCTTCCTTTGCCAAGAGGCGCCTTGGGCTGCCGACAAGATCTATCCGCCCTCAAATCTAATTTCTCTTCTTATCTGTGCCAAGGTAAAGGACCCTCAGCCCCCACCCCCCAAACATACACACACACACACGCATCCTGATGCGAGCGCCCACCACCCAAAAAAAAAGGCACCCACGTGCCTATATTAATGAAATTAGACCAGATTGGAAAGCTGCCCTTAGGCTGACTGACACAATGAGCTCCAGCCCAGATATGTGATAGAATATGAGACGATGTGGCATGTGCACACACGCAGTCATATTATTTCTGTCGACGGGTTTGAGCTCTCATGTCACAGGGTTACGTTAATGATTGACGCTTTCAAGGAAAACGTCGCGTGTATTTACAGACAGCGTTTTACATTACCGGTCTTGAAAGGTAAAAGCGGCGGGCTGACCACCTCGCCTCACCCACCCAGTCTGAAGAGTTTAACCTCTGAGCTCATTACGAAATGAAATCACAGCCATAAATATCACACAATACATAGGCAATGAGGTTTTATGGATTTAAAAATGTATGATTAATTAAACTAAACTAAAGTTGAGCTCTACATGAGAGAGTAAATCAGAACCATTGGAATGTAATATGAAAACCCTTTATACAGTATTTCCAGATAATAGGCATTGAAAGGGGCATGTCTTGCATGTTTCGGGGGGTTTATTAAGGGATAAAACACATCACTCCTTGTAGATTAACAGAGATACTTGAACTTGATCTCGATCATGGCTGATTCAAACGGCTGGAATCGAAGTCTTTGACTGAACTCCACTTGTGATGCTTGTTTCTTCAGCTGTTTGTGATTTTACATCTCATCCGTTCCCAGCAAGCTGTAGCGCTGCCGACCTGCTTCCATGCACACAGCTTGTAAAACTGCAAGATAGTGGGACAATTCAGAGTTTCCCTTATCAATCTGAACATTTTTCACCTTTTATAATGATTAGGACAGTGGAAAGAGAGACTGTATTGGCTGCTGGAGGTTCCTAGGTTTTCCATTCTGGAAAATACGTATTATCCCATCGTTAATTGTGCTGTGTTTAAAATAAAGTGCTACGTTTAGGAAGCAGGAGAACAACTTTTTATCAACACATTTAACTTCGTATGTCATGTGCCAAAATATCAACAAGTCATACAAAAACCGTGGCAGGCTAACATGCTAGCATTAGTGCAGAACCTTCCCCAAACTCTAGTCTGTACATACTTCGAGAGTAATAATAGCTTTGTGAATGCACATCTATGAGTTTCTAATTCTTTGCATTGCAGCTCGGCCACAGATAATTGTTACCAGGGTTTCCCATAGAAAACTAGCTAAGCCCGGTGGTCGGGGCGTCAAGGCGGTCCTCCGGTGGTCCACCGTGTTTTTGTATTAAAAGATGTTGAGTACACAGGAAATGTAAAAATATTACTGGGTAATATTTTATCTGGTCTTTGTCCCGCCCCCGCAGCCATTGAACCAATCAACAGCTAACTCCAAACCAGCCCGGTCTGGCCGGCCCGATTGGAACCACAGCTCTTGGGGTTCCAGGGAGCCGGGTGGTACCGGGCTGGAAGTGCTATTGCAAAAACGATCAGCCCTGTATTTAAGCCAGAACGACCCGGGTCAGCCCGGGTCTGGCTGTACTGTGCAAAAGGGGCTTTAGATTGTTTTGTTACCATAGCAACAATCTGATGCTGTGAGTTTAATCTTTGAGTTTGAGCTCTGTTTGCCCACAAATACAAACTAGTAAACTGCAATTATAACTTATCGCTTTTGAGGTTGGCCAATAAACTACTCCCCCTCTTCCAGATTTCACTAAATCTGACACAGAAGCTGTTAGAGGTGCTGATGTTTTTAGCAGCACGACCGGCCCCTATGTCAGATTCTGAATATTATACAGCCTTGGACCGGCCCTGCAATCGTTAAACCCGCTGCACTGCGCAGAGACGCTCAACAAACGGGAGATTTAATTTAATGCTGCTAAAGTGGCTTTAGTAGCGCTTCAATTTCGTGTCTGTTGAGTTTTTAAAAAGGAGACACAGAAAACTATTTCGGTTGGTCCAGCTTCTCAGATCTCCGCGCACATTACCTCTGTCTGACTAAGTGGACGAGGCATTTGATATGGTTTGATGCATCATAACCGGAAAAATAATACTAAAGGGTGGGCTAGTATATATATATATATATAAAAATAAATGTATACTGTGAGACGAGGGTTAAATCTGCATGATGAGGTCAGTGCTGGTTCGTTAACCACTAACGCTCCGGCCAACCGGGACCACGGACATAAACTTTATCAGCGTAGACAGAGCAACACGCTGGGCAGCTTGTTGAGATGTAAAAGCCGCACAAAATTCTTTGTCCACAAATATAAATCATTCTCACCGCTTGCTCAACGCACCTCTGAAAGCCCCTACAAGTTATTCCTGAGGTTTACATAAAGCTGCACAGCCAGAGCTAACGCGGTGGGGTTTAAACTCCTACCGTGATCACAAACTCCAGAAAGAAACACAATTCCTCACAGGGGATTGATGTAAATATCCATACAGGTCAGCCTGTGTCAAGTTTGAGTGAAAGGAGGCACGAGCGATCAACAAAGAGGCTAACTTAATCCAACTGCTGCAGCGAATGAAGCAACGTGCAGAGGCGCCAGCGGTGTGATTGGTCCGGCTTTAAATGAATAAACTATAAGCCTGTCTTCTATAAACATATCTTTTAGCTTTTAGGAATAAATCTGCTCCGCCAGTGCAGATTGGCTCAGAGCAACAGAGTCACTTGCAATACGGCTTTAAAAAACAAAAAAAAACAAAAGCGATTTATTTATTTATTTCCCTATAAACATAAACAAGAAAGGCTTAGCCTGGCGGTGGGGCTAGTAAAGCATGGCGGGCCGCCAGTCCTGTAATATACTGGGGGAAACCGTGTGTTACTGATTATTTTTTCTACTTCTACCATTAGGTAAGAAATGAAAATCAGAATAGGCACCATTTTTTTTAGAACCTGACCCTGAAACATTAAAAATTGTTTAATTTATTTGATAAAAAGGAAATGATTAACTCTTTTGTTTGATTTTGAGAGAAAAATTAAACTACCTATCATTGGGCTATGGCCAACCAAAAAAATAAATAAATAAATAAATAAATAAATTTACTACTCAGCCCAGCTTGATTTTAAGTTAGAGTTGGAGGCACAGTTTCCTCCAAACTGAATTGGAAATTTGTGCTTTCCTTCAAAAATCTGGATGAGTTTGCTTTTTATAAGTTGTTTCTAAACTTGCATCTAAAAGAGTGACAGGTTTGTGTTTGTACTTTATTAAGCTCAATTTGACTTTAGACACTCATATAAGTGCACGGAAAAGCATATTTGCTGTCAATCAGTATTATGTTTTGCTAAAATAACTCGCATAAACTAACTTGACGGCTGCTAATTTGCCTTCCGCCGTTTTCGTCTTCCTACGCGGCATTGAGCCTCCTTCCTTCTAGAACTTTCGGAGCGACGCGGATTTGTTCGAGGCCGCGGCTTTCAAAGCGACGACTCCCTGCGTGCCGCGAAACATCTTTTCACGTCTTCACAAATTAAAGCAGAACCTCTCCGAGCGCCAGCAGCCGGCGAGCCCCGTCACGAGAAAAGCAAATCAACTTCAGCCGAGAGTCGCTCTGCCCCAGTTGTAGACGTGTGCGCCGACCCGACTGCGCTCCTCCGGCGTTTTCACCGCGTTACCCAGAAACGCTCCGCTCGCGTGACCCAATTTGCGGCCTCTCCTCCTCATTCATCTGCCGCCACAGACGCGCGGCAGGAGACTCCGCGAGCGGCGGAGCATTCATCACCTCTGAGCGGCGTGGTCCTCCGCTTGCATCCTGGTCCGCGAGCCGAACCTCCGCGGACGGGAAGGGCGGCGGCTCGGGGTGAGAGAGGCAGGGATGCGTTCGAGGACCCCCGTTTGTGGTTGTGTTTTATGAAATATGTAATCAAATAGGAGCTTGGCAGCATTTTTCTTCCGCTGACAGTCAATTTAAATATTGTATCTGCCACGTCTGCCTGCTGCAGTGCTTCTTCGGTACCCTGGAGGTAATTGAGGCGTTCAGTTCGGCTTGTGGAGCTTTTTGCCATCCTTGTGGGGTTTGAATTCCACCAAAACAATTGTGTGTTTTTTCCTTCCCCTTTTTTTAAAAGAAGCAATTTGTTTCCACTCGCTTTTATGCATTTTTATAATCAAGATAATTAAATTATAACAAATATCCATTGGTAAAAGGATTATTCATAACAAAAGTAATAACTTTATGTATAAAGTGCTTTCAAAGACATACAAGACAAAATAAGATGGTACAGATCAGAAACGGATAAAACGGCAAGAAGGCAATAAAGCAAAAAAAAAAAGTGGAGTTTAAAAGGAATGAACTTTAAACTTGGCTTTTAAAACATCCTCAGAACTGCTCTTCCTGATGTCCTGGTACATTTATTTACTGATCCGTTTGCAGAAATGGCACCAGAATGTTTGCTTTGAAGCAGCGCATCAAGTTGAGACACGTCACATGCGCAGATCATAAATCGAATGGAAGGAAAAGTAATCCCTGGGCAAAGGGTGGATTATCTTGCTCCGATACCCCGGGGGCAAAGAATTATCCCTCTCGCTCTGCCAAAGGATGGGGCCCCGGGGTCTTATTTCACAAGCCAGCTTTGTTCATCAATACCATGCAGTTCCAAAGGGAGCCCATCTTAAGATTTAATCAAGAAGGAAATGATTTGGTTTGGATTTATGTTTTGAATTTACCTCATTTAAAAAAAGAAAAGAAAAAACTAGCTAAACTAGCTTTTGATTATTATTATTTTTTAAATTAAACAAGATGTGATTCATTCCATCAGGATCGCATGTGATTGTAAACACAAAATATGTAAAGTGTATTCTGCAAAAAAACAAAACAGCTTCACGTTGACCCAGGGCACACCGGGGTCCGGTATGAAGAAGATCAAAGATGGCAAAACCCGGTGACGACAGGTCATAGGTCAGGCAAAGCGGGTGAAGTGTCTTGACCAAAGACACAACAAAGGAGACAGACAGAGCGGGATTCAAACCAGCAACCCAGCGAGTAGGGGATGAATTCTCACCACCATCCAGCTCATCTAGTCAAGCTAGGAGACGATAAATCAAAGCACCAGCCAACATGGTAACTTTGGAGGAGCTGCAGAGATCCTACTTTGGTGGCAGTGGTGGTAGGAGTGTGTGTTGTAACTGGTGGGTTGCTGGTTCGAACCCCACTCTGTCCATCTGTCGTTTTGTCTTTGGACAAGACAATTCACTGCCTTGACTAGTAGTGGCACTCATGACTCACCTTTGTCAGATTGCCCCAGGGCAGCTGTGGCTGCAGTCCAGTAGCTTGGCACCATCGGTGTGTGAAGGGGTGTGTGTGAATGGGTGAATGGCTGAATGCAGTGTGAAGCGCGTTGGGGTCTTCTAAACTAGATAAAAGGCTGGACGAGTACAAGAGATTTACCATTTAGGTAGGCGAATCAGTCAGCAGGACAACTGTTAGTCATACATCCCATCGTCACGTAAGACTAAGAAGAATTAAAGCTACTGGTGAAACAAAGCCATAAAAACTTCTATACGCAGTTTTGCAACACAGCAAACGTGAAACAAAAAGCTCTGGAGTCTAAAATGTAACTTTTTGGTGGGGGTTTACATAAAGTCTCAATAACATACCCTGAAGTTTGCGGTTGCTCCCAATGTCGCGTAGCAGGCCTAGAGCTGTGCTCCGGTTCGGGCCTTTGCTCGCTTCCTAATTACCCCGGTTTGCGTCTTCGCCGCGCGGCACCAGCAGGGAAGAGCGCCGCCGTAGTTTTGATGCCGAGCTGCGTCGAACAAAAGCATCTGGCACAGCGGCGGCAAGCGGTCAGCATGACGTCTTCTGACGAGACCCTTCAGATCACTTTTCATCAGAGCGTCGCAGTCGGAGGCTACCCCCGACGCTTTGCTTTCATCAGCCGTCAAGTGTCACATTCAGAGGCCCTCACTCCGCGGGGGGGGGGGGGGGGGCAGGGGAACCTTCATCCAGCCTCCGCTCCGGGTTTATACAAAAACAAGTGAAAACAGAGGGAGCGGCGAGAGCTGCGCCAGACCCTGACCTTGCGACGCCGTTGTAATGAGAAGGAGGCGAGTGTATCACTTATCATTAGCGGCATGATTAGGTGCCAATGGGCTGTGCCTGCCGCGGTTTGAACCCTCCGCTCGGCGACAATCCCAAGAGTGCGATAACATATGAGATGACAACAGTTTCACACCCAGATTCACACCTCCCGCGGTTCCATACGTCGCGGCAGCCTAATCACTCATGTGAGATTAATGAGAGAAGTTGAGGTGTGGTGGGACGCTCACTAATTACAAGCTCACACACTGGATTGTCACCAGGGGAGCAGACGGTTAGCGTGTGCTTTGTGTTTGTGTGTTCCTCTAAGCGTGTTTTAAAGTCGGTTTTTGTTTCACGAAAACAAAAACAAAACAAAAAAAAACCCTGACGGTTTCCAGCGGAAGAAAATGAGCAACATCAAAGCTTCTCTCAGGAGAAAATGTACGAAGAAAAAAATAAAGGCACTTTGTGGGAATAACGGGGCGGCAAAAACAAAATCAAATCAACTCAAAATGCCGCTGAACGGAAAGGTAACGAAAGCGCCGGTATAAATTATTTCATTTCTTCCTGTGCGCAGAGCCACCCGCGAAAAGAACAAAACAATGGAGTCGTGAAAACGCACAAGCAGCTCCGCAGCAATGTGTGTTCGACAAGTTTTTCTTTGAGCGATGTTGCTCGCTTTTTTTTTTGTCAGGCGTTCTGGTTGGACACCGTAAATAAATGAGGACTTCTATCGCTGCAACAACCCCCCCCAAAGAAAACAAGGAAGATTTTCCAAATCCAAATCCTAGCAACTTATTCTTTTAGTAGAAAAATATAAAGTTGTGTTACTGCCTTCAGACCCACATTACGGAAAAACTGTTTATTCATCAAGTTTCCATTTATTTGATTTGGAGCCAGACATTCAGCTTTCAGTCACCAAATAAATCCAGCAGCCCAGTTTTACTAGTATCAGGTTGTAATAAATGTAAATAAATGCGCAAAACTTCATATTTTGCTTTCGACCCAATACCAAGTAAATACCCGGCCTGTATCGCTGACACCGATGGTTTTTTATTTAAGTTTGAGACATATTCAAACTTCTGACCTAGGGTTAGGGTTAGAGTAATGGATGGACTTTAGCCTCTCGCAATCAGACAGCGGGAAAGAGAAGGAGGTAGCCGTCACAGAAACCGATTTGAGTAAACGGCTCGCGTTGACGTCCCTCTGGATGTTCATGCTACAGGCCAAAAGTTTTCTAAGTTTGATTAAATTCATACAAAAAAGATTCATTGGTCTACTTAGAAAAATGATTATTCGGTTAATGAGTCACTTATCAAAGCACTTCTTTAAAAAAATGTAACCGGTACATGAAGTTTTCTTGCTTTGAGGTTTGCTTTCTCCAAAGTGACCTGTGGTAGCACGACATATGCAGTAATTAATCGGCATTTGTTTGTTTGTCTTTTTCTCAGTTTGTCCACTTTTGCATTGAAATTTTGCAGTTTTTAAATAGGCATGCGGCAATATGAAAATTTTGACCGATATCGATATTTGATATTAATATTGCTGCATTGGCCAAGTTCATCTAAAGCAAAAATGATCACTGATGCTTTAGAGGCTTCTGTAGCTTATACCAAATCTTTTGAGTTTCTCCTCCATCCCCACATACTAGGCAGCTGATAAAACAGAAACCCAGCAACAGAAACATGTCTCATTTTAGACATTTTTTTTTTTTTTTTGTGCCAAACGAAGAAGCTTCAAAACCCAGAGCACAGCACTCTATTGTAAACCGCTCATTAAGTGAAACTGTCCTTCAGCTTCGCGCGTTTGATGCGTCGCAGTGTGACGGAAAAGGTAGATAAACAAAAAGTTTCCGTGGTGGTGCTTCCCCTCTGCTTCGTTGCTGCAGCTTCGCAGACTTTTTGTGCTCACCAGTTTTGATCATGCTGACTTTTATCTCGACAACACGAAGTCTCTGTAGTCACGTTCCCTGTCTACAGCGTTCCCGAGTCAAATTTGTGAGTTTTTTTTTTCCATTTTTTGGGTGGCACAAAGAGTAGAAACAACATTACAAACAGCTGTTTGCTGTCGAGTTCAATGAAGGAAGCTGCTTGTGTGTCTATTTTGTCCATGACTCGCGTGCGATTAAAGAGGACACCTTTTGGCTATTTATTTAGTTACGAGAGAACAGAGAGAGAAGGGGGAAAAAAGCCCTAATTGTCTCATTAATTACTCTTTGCATGAAATAATGACTGAGCCCTTGTGATTGCAGTTCTTTGTTGCTCAATAACGAAGGCAGAGGTGGGATGGCAGCAAAAGAAAACATGCTTCAACCTTTTTTTTATTCACAGCATTATGCTAGAAGAGAGGGAGAAAAAAAAGGAAAAATAGGACAAATAAGAACAAAAGGCAGGAGGAGTGAGAGAAAAAAATGGTAAAAAGAAAAGGGGGGAAAAAAATGCAGCATTAGGACCGATTTGTTTAGAGCGAATCAAAAAAAGAGCAGCAGAGACGGAGAAAGATTTGGCCGTGAAGTGTTTGCCAGGCCTGCTGGAGCCCACCCAGTTCCCTCTCTCCCACCATCCCAGCGCGGTGAATAGGCTGTTTGACACACTGTTCAGACACCGAGACGCGGCACAACAACAAACCAAATCAGCAGCAAATTAAAGACTCCTCGGGGGGGGGGAGCAGCAGAGTATCGCCAGAGGTGTTCTGGAAAGCCAGGCCACGCCAATTAAGTGCTGTAAGACGGTTCCAGGAGCCGGTTCTCCGGACCTCCACCACACGACGAATAGAACGACAGATTGTACAGGGTGTCTTTAAAAAGTCTTAAATTCTGGTAAAATTCTTCTAAAATTAAGGGTTTAAAATGTCAAATTTGTTAAAAAAAAACATTTGTCATGGCTGGACTGTTTCATCTTACAGGGTCAAGCTCGATTTTTATCTGTTATTATCGCAAGACTTTTCTGTCACGTGTGCAGATGTCTTTTGTGATTTAGGTCAGTTGAGGCTAAATTTGACTACTAATATACCTTTACTGGCTAGAGTAGCAAGAGTACTGTATATTGCTACCCTAGCTATGAATATAGCCAACTGGGTTAGCAATAACTAGCAAGGGTATATTAACAGCTAGTTAATCAGTTATTCAGCTAGTGAGTCCGTGTCAAATGTAAAAAAGCTAGCTAGCTAAAAAGTTAGTTTTTTTTGTGATTTTTTAAAAAAAATATTTATTTAGCTAGCTAGTTTTTTTATATTTGTCATGGGATAAAAAAATTTTTTTATTTATTGCCATTGGCTCACTTCTGTACGATGAAACGTGCATTTTGTGCACAAAAGGCTTACTTGTCTACTTGTGGGACTATTCTGTCACGCAGAAGTCTGAGTCATGTGCATATGTCATCTGTGATTTGAGTCCCTTGAGGCTACAAGTAACTAGCTGCTGATAAACTACAATCTACTGTAGAGTAGCAAGAGTAGACTGCTTACCCTAGCTAGCAATATATCTAGCTAGGGTAGCAGTAGTTAGAAAGCTAGCAAGGGTATATTAGCAACTAGTTAGTTGGTGTCAGATGTAAACAGCTAGAGATCTTGTCACGCCGCTGTGCGCTCCTACCATAGGGAGCTGGTGACACTAGATTAGCCTGAATACGTCTGTTATAGTCTGTCCAATACAAACTTCCAACACAAGCTGCATTATTTGTGTCTCGAGGCCTCTAAAGGGAACGTAGCTCTTCATATCTGTCATATAGCCGAGGGAAAAAAAAAACTTATTTATCCCCGGTTTTTGCTTCAGCATGAATAGGTGCTGATTATCCTGCAGCTGATCTGGGTAAGCGCTGCTGCAGCAGCACTTCAGAGGGCAGTGAGGGGCTGCCATGTTAAAGACGATCCTAACCGGGTGCACAGCTCCCAGGCCTGTGCTGACATAAATCAGCGCAGCAAAGCAACTGTGTAGCGTTGCTTATTTAGTTGCCCAGCTGCACTCAGTGAACCTGAAACAACGAGGGGCGCTGTTTTCGACTCAAATGAGTGCTTCCAGTGCATACAGTTAAGTTTTACTGTATGTTTTTTTTGTTTTGTTTTCCTTTTTCTTCACCTTTCATGATTGTATACTTGACTGTTCCACCGTCAAAGGTCCTCCATCTTGTCGGAATGAGGCGGACCCAAACGGGGCGCGCATGAACGACCTCAGCAGTTCTCACAGGAGTACCAGGAGAAAGAGAGGTTGCTACTCGTCTACAACATTTCAGCGTCGGCATTGACCCTGAAATCAAATGTTTGATATAAAACTTTGAAAGAATTTCACTGCTTTCTGGTCTGTACTGGAGAGGCGAGATATACCCGTTAAACTTGTTCCGCTTTTTGTTAGGATGCAGCCACAAACTTTACACAAAACAGCACATAATCGTGACGTGGAAGAAAAAAAATACTTGATTTTCAAACTGTTTTACATGTAACGGCTTAAAAGTGTGGCATGTAGCTGTCCAACCCGACTGAGATTAAGGTACAGAGAACATCTGTCAACGTCATTTTAAGCCATATATGTCTACATATATCCCATATGATTCAGGCCTGGACTTTGACTGGACCGTCCTAGCACATAAATACGGTTGCATCTAAACCAATCTTTTATATGTTGTTGGTATGTTTGAGGAGGTTGTCCTGCTGGATTGTGAACAGTCGCCGGAGTTTTAAGTCTCCAACAGCTTCTCTGTGCCAGCTGGTGTAAAACATCCCCACAGTATTATGCTACTTTATCGTGTTTTACAACGGTAAAACATGGTAGCGACAGCGTCCCCGATTTACAAGCAACGCTTGCAAGTGGAGCAACAGAAATTAAAGGAAGAAAGGTGGCGAGAAGGGGAAAGAAGAAGATGGGAGTAGACGAGAGAAGCATAGAGGGAGCACAAGCCCAGTCTGCCTCTAAACCTGCAGAAAGAGGAAAAAAAACAAAACCAAGAAACCACAGCAGCAAACGACAATTAAAGCTGTATGTAGACCCAATCACACCCCAACGTATAATTTGTATAAAAGGGTCTGAATCTAAACATCTGATGTTCTTCTTGCCATTTCTTCCATATTTGCTGACATATTTGAGAGCATACCTGTATCAATATATTCTATTATAAACCTTTTACAACAGCTTCGTCCAGTTTGGGTGGACGACCATGTCTTGGCTTCTCGACTTCTAGGAGAACTGGTTGCACTCGATTTTATTTAAGGGTATCAGTAAAATGAGAGCTGAATTCCGAAAGCAGTGTAGATTCTCGTTCTAACAGAATGATGTATTAGCACAAAGAGCTTCATGCCAGTCAACCACTCTCTACTGTAGTCAGGAATAATTAGCCCAACGAAGGCACATTAACCTTATCATGGATTTAATGGCAATTAGACGCGTGTAAGGCCGCTTACAAGTGACTTGAACTTATCCTTGATTGTGAGGCTGATAAAAGCTGATGCAGAGTAGAATATAAGGGTCCAAATTAATTATTCCACAACAGCGCAGATGAAAGGCTGCTTCTATTGACGGACGCAGCTGATTGCCACCGCGGGTGACTCTAGGGAACACGGCCGGCTATAGCTCGGAGATGGGCCAGGTTGTGACAGAACTGTCCCAGTCCATGAGCTGGGAGGCATTTTGTAACGAAGATGACCAGCGCGAGGTGCCAGAGCCGGTCTGTCGGTCGAGCAAAATGCTCCAGCAGCTTCCCGGGGGCCACGCCAGCCTTGGAGCGGAAGGCAGGAAAGATCCTTGGGAGAGAGCGGGCTTCCTTTATTCTCTAACAGGAGAGCGCGCGCGCGCGCGTGTGTGCGTGCGTGATCCGCAGGCCTGAAGCGTCCACGGTGAACGGAGGTTTAATTGGCCATATCCAGTGATAGATGGCTGTTCAACCTTTTGTTGCTCATCAGTGGCAGGATGCACCGAGGCTTGCTTGTTTCACAATATGAGGCTGATTGTGGGGTCTATTAAAAATCAGCCTCTGGAGGAGATGTCACTGTGCCGCGACGCCACAGCTTGAAAGGAGAAACTCCGGAATGATCTGATTTGAAGAAAGAAAAGAATTTAAGAAAAGAATCAACTCGCGCTCAGTTGATTGCCCATTATATCACGAAGGCAGTAAAAAAATGATTGAAAAACTGATCACACTTAATGAGTTATCTCTATCCACAGAGACATCCGGAGGGAGATAATTGACATTAATTATCCGCTTTTGTTTCTCGGCAACGTAAATCAAAGTGGGGGGGGATCTCAGTTTTTATTTAATCGCAAACAAAAATCATCGTGTCAAGCAAATTCCTGATTGAATGGCGTGTACGTTAATGACATAATCGCTCCCTCACCGAACAATCCGGGCTGGTGAAAAAAGTTCCCTCTCTTTGTGCTCAAGAGTGATTGATGCGCTCAACGGCTGGGAAGACGCACGTCAGGTTAAAGATACAAAATGCCTGTTTTTGTTCGGTAAACTGTGTGCAGGGGGAAGGAACTCTAAGTGAATCAGAAAGCAAACAACTCCGAGTATCGTCTCAGACTCTCTGGCAGACGGAGATGAAAACAGAAACGGGCCCTGACGGCAGGAAGCGGAGGATATCCAGGCGAAGCGAAACCGGCTTTGCTCGAGGAGGGCTCCCTTTGCACTTCACAGAGGAGGTGCCAAAGTGAGAGAGAATAAATAAATAAATAAATGGCCACTTTTGCAGCAGGGTTGGGGGGTGGGGGTGTTCTTTTGACATCCCCTAACAGTTGAGAGTAAGCTGGAAAAATGAGTGATGCTCGTTAACTCTGACCCAAATCCTGCTCGACAGTGGGAGCTGTTAAAACACGGAGCAGACTGGGGAGTCTGGGTGACCTAGATAGCATTGGCTCTGAAAAGCAGCCATACATCACATTAAGTCGCTCTTCGCTCTAATACAATGAGGCATATCTCTCTCATTGGTAATGAAAATTACATTCTGATAAGGTTCTTTGTGACACGGAGAATACCTCTCCGTCCGCCGACACGCCAATACCTCGTATGCCGGGACGGACTCTCGGCGTAGACTGCTCCTTCGCCGCTGGACCTGGGTGACATTATCAGACTTATGAGCGGACGCGGACTGTGACACTATAGTCGGACGAATCCGAACTGTGACTCGTGGTGATGAGTCATCCTCGGTTACCAGCTGTTGACGGAGGAAATGGAACATGTCTGAGCAAAACAGTTCACTTCTTTTCTTCGTTGTTCAGCCGGTCGCTTTGTGGGTCGCCTCAACGGGTTTCATCTCGCGTCCCTCTTTGTCTCACTGGCTCATCTTCTTTTTCACATCATCCTAGAGCTCTCTTCATTTTGTCCAATATGTTCACTATCCTTCCTCTTCACATGCACAAATCATGTCAACCTCGTTCCAAAACTTTATCTACAATCCTTGTTGACCTGAGTAGGCCATTACAAATGTGCCCAAACCTTTGTTGGCATTTTAAATGAAGGGTTGTGGTTGTGGCACCGTCATCATTTGTAAATATGATGCTGGATTTAGATTTAGAATTAGAATTGTGGCCCGAAAGCTCATGTTCAGTTCAGAGTTCATCAGATAACAGCATGGTTGTTGGAGATTTTAGCTAGGCCAGGATGATGTTTTTCTATATATAATTTTGCTCGACTTCATTGTTCAGACATAAAAGCAATACAGGAAATTGTTGTTGCATGTAAAACACATCCAGTTCTCATTGAAAATTTCTTTCACTTCCCTCACTGTCCTTTTTATATCACTTCTGATTTAAAAAAGGAGAAAATATTTGGACGATCCAGTGCAAATATCTTAGTACACTTGAAATAACACAAAACTAACTCATGGGTAACTTTTCAGCAAGATATAGCAGCTTGTTTTAAGTCAATAATTCCTTTACATTGATGAAGAAGTACTAGTTCCATTGACAGATTGACATGGGAAAAATCATTTTCCCATGCTATAAGTGAAATAAGCTGCTAATGGAAATAGTACTTTGTTTTGTCTTATTTCAGCTATACTAATATATTTGCACTAGAAACTAGACCAAAACTACTTGGTGTTTTTGCAGTAATTACTTGTTTTTGACTTGAATTTTACTTTCAGATTAGTTTGACATTAGAAGTGTTGACTTTTATAATCTTTTGTCCATGATTGAATGAAAGGTCTCCTGATACACCGCTCGTTGGTGCTTTCAGTTTCCCCAGTAGCTATCCTTCCTGTCGTGGCCGTTTACAAAAGTCTTTCTGGGGGGAAACTGACAAGGGTCCCCCTTGGAAACAAACTTCGAACAATGTCACACAATGTCAGACATGACAGTGTACTCCCTGCTACTCCCAGTGCCCAGTTTCTTTTCTGTCCTCTCTTTCCCCGACAATGGCACCTCAACTCGCCAACCGAAGCCGCGGCAGCCGCCGTGCCAGCTTGGCACGGCTTGGCCCGTGTCAGCGGCGGATGATTCAAGGGCATTAAAAAACAATGCGGGGGTTTCCAGTTCACGGTGCCAGGAGTGGCGCCGCCACCGTTTGCTTTGAAACAGCCTCTCCCCTCCTCTCCTGCTGTTGGACCCATTAGCAGTCCATCCTCCGAAAATTTGCTTTGCGTGCAACAGCAGCGCCGGTCATGGTTTGCTGTTCTGTATTTACTCATGAGCAGTACATAAAGTGAGACTGTTAAATATTTCACCAGAGGTCTTCTTCATGGGTGGCCGCTACAGCAGGGAGCATTAGCTGCACGCTCATTAAGGATTGATGATCAAGAAGAGATAATAACATCTTTGTTGATTTGTTAAATTGCTGCCCGCCATTTTATACGCGAGTACTGTAATGAGTGAACAAGGGAGCACGTGTCATTTTAATTTTTAACCACCTGTAGCTTAACATTTGTTATCTCTGTCTCCTTGCCTTGCAGTGCTGAGAGCTACAGACTGTGATGGGCTGCTAACCCACATCTGAAGTGCTCCAACAAAGAATAATATCCACTTCTGACCTATTCTGAAGAACAATATTTGATTCAGTCAGTGTTGCAAGTCTCCCCCAGGGGGATTGCTCCTGAGCAATAGGTGAACCTTCGTAAAGAGCAACAGTGGAAACCATGTGATACTTGACCTTCACTGTGAGAACTCGGGTGCACTCCGGAGGATGTCAAATCTGATCTGAAGCCGCCCCTCCAGAGGATCGTTCGGCTCATAATTCAATCGGCTCTTCGATGTTTTGCCCGGCGTTGCTCAAACGCCGCGGACCAGCAGTGACGGGGCGCATCTATTGACGCCGGATCTTTATTTGTTGAGGAGTATCAGACACGTCGCCATGGATTTGACTGAGATTATCCGTACCAAAGAGCCGCTGTGAGAGACACGGAGAGCCGACGGAGGGCGAATCGAACACTGGGAGATCGAGGGGGGTCAGCGAGTGTGCTGCTAAACCCATGGTGGATCTGCTGTGAGCAGGACAAGGGACTCAGCGGTGGAGGATGTCAGCAGAGGCCGAGGTCCAGTCGGGTGTCAAAACCAGCCAGCGAAAGGAGTCCAGGAGGATCAGAGGTACGTTCAGTTCTAACAGAGCAATTTTTAAGTTTCGTTGACAGGCTGGTGTCTGTTTAGTGAAGTGTTTCTCAATTCCGGTCCTCAGGCCCCCTCTGCCCTGCATGTTTTAGGTGGTCCCCTTCTGTCACACACCTGGATTGAATCTGTGGCTGATTAACAGGCTTCTGCAGTACTTGATGACTGCAGAAGGGATCATGCAATCATTTGGATCAGCTGTTCTGAAATAGAGCCACATCTAAAACATGCAGAGCAGGGGGGCCTGAGGACCGGAATTGAGAAGCGCTGGTTTAGTAGTACATGATGAAGCATAAGATGGATAAACGGACTGAGGCATTATTAGAGGCCCTGATTGGGTGAGGCATTAAGAAAAGGTCTTGGCTACGTTTTGTCCTCCTACGCACGATTATGACTAGAGATGAACCAAGAAATTGACTTATGACTGGAAACAAGTGACTTTTTTTCAATGACTTTTCCTGACCTGTCACTGAAACCCAAGATTGTGATGTTTTTCCAATCAGTAGCTGTAGCTACATTTCCATTACAAACGTTTTAGATTTCACCAATGTCAGAAAAACATGAATTCACAATTGCTTCGTTTGCATTAAATAAGAAACAAAATTAAAAACGCATGTTCAAGTAATTTAAAAACTTGACGCGCCATCATCCTCCATCATCCACCGTCATCCATCTACCACTTCCTGTTGTCTTCTTTGTGGTTTGCACCAGTGGCAACAGCCAGTTGTTGAGCACATGACTGGGGTGATGTGAAAAAAGTGTTTCCGTTGCAGTTTTACGAAATAGACCGTCTATGTTGTGAAAATGTGGTTAAAAACTGCTAATTAAAAACAGACATCCAGGGCCTGAAGAGGTATGTAGTTTTTATCTTTTTCCTCCACTTGTCTCATCTCCTCAATTAACAATGTCTGGACTGTGAATGCATGAAAAATATTCAGCTTATGGGAGCTCTTTTCAGACGGGTGTAAAACGATTAGGAATAGAAACAGGTCGGTAATCAACTGGCTGGTTTTGCTAGTCTGGCAGACAGTGAAGAAAACCCTGCACCTTGTTACGGATGGAGCTAAATAACATCAGACAAGGAGGAAAAGAAACCGCCAATCAGTCAGGTCCACTGAGAGCCTTCGTGTCTCATCTCAGGGATCCAGATGTAGTAACAGCCATCCCCATGTAGCCCCAGGGTTCGGTGGCACAGTGATTCAGGTGTCACAGACAGGGTAATTCACACCATGTCACCGCGGCGAACAGCATAAGTGATCTGATTGGAAGAGGCATCCTCTGCGCGCTGAAAGCTTGAACCGGGATTGGATTGGCTTTGAGCAGGAAGACGCAGAGCGCTACAGAGGGCGGGATTGTCTTTGAGGTCGACTGAACCAGCAGGAGCTCCAGCGTTTGCCTTCCACTTTTTCATCCTGCAGTCTTTTCCCCTCGTCTCTCCATCTACCATCAAAGCCGCTGCAGCTAGTTCAGTGGGTTTCGGCTATTGTGAGCTTGCAGTAACAAGGTCGCGGGGGCCAGGTCCTCGGTGGCTGTTTCACGAGTTCTGTCGGATCGCTCTGATAAATGGCTCGGCTGGAGGAGGGCCCATCGATTTGAGTTAAGTGGAGAGGTGGGGAGGGGTGACGAGGGCGAGGGGGAGCGGCCGCCAGACGGCTCAGGAGAAGGGACTATCTGCACAAAGTATCAGCCTCTGCCTTTAACATGTTAATCACATGGTCCAGGAACCATCACAAGCACTGAAGAGGTGATTTAGATCTATATGGAGTAGAATTGGGTCCGCATGCAGAATATATGTATGCAGATGGATATGTGGGTTCGGCCGCGTGGTGATTCTAGATGTCTTATTTGTGAAGGACACTACTTCTTATTTGTGAAGGACACTACTTCACACCACTCTACGGAACGTAGAGTGGTGTGAAAAAGTGTTTGCCCCTTATAGATTTGACTTTTTGTCACTTTTCTACGGCCAGGATTTTAACATGTCCGTTTTGGTTACTTGCGCAGATTTTAACGCATTATAATTTGAACAATTGATTTACTTTTATTTATTTATTTTTTTACATCCAGTGATTCCAGCCGGACCCTTCATATACTCTCGTTTCTGTAAATCTGACGCACGAGCGACGGCCGACAGAGCCATTTCTCTTGGTCAGCAAAAGACAACCTGACGGGACGCTGGAAAAAAAAACAATTGTTGTTTTCAAGCTGTGCTAAAAGGAGTTGGCACAACAAGTTCAAGCCCAAAAAAAGCATTTCGATGCCAAACTTGTTGCGGATGTCCCCGACGCCAACGTCAGCGTCCTAACTTGACATATCTAAAGGATTTTTTTAAAGAGGTTCCATGAATAATCACTTGAAATCTGTGTAGAATGGCACTTTGCATCAATCTGACGGTTGAATAACCTAAGTAATGGATTAAAAACAAAAAATATATTTGCTGTTGAACTCCTATATTTATTAGATAATTTAGCAGTAAAATGGGTTTTTGAATTGAAAATTTTTCTTATTACATTGATATGTAGTTTTTGATTAAAATGTGGTTAATTACAGACCCTGCAATTAACTCTATTAAAAAATTCTAATCGAGTCCCTCTACTACATTTTCCAGATCGTCAAACGTATGTTGAAAACAAGTGGCGGGAAATCTATCTGTTTAGAAATACACCACCCTTCTTGTTTAGTCATGAATAAACCGTAATTAATCAGTTTCATTTATAACACCCAGGCCTGATTACTGCCATATGTGCAGAATCAGGGAAACACTTACACAGAAGCGGGCTGCTGCTTTTCCTGGTTCGGACCGCTCGCTGCGCTCGGCAGAGCCGTGGATTTTGTGCTCTACCAGAAAAGCCAGATCAAAAACGTCTGGATATCAGTTTTTGACCTTGACCTTGAGTGCAAATGAGGTTTTGCAGCGGCGCAAAGGACTCCAGCAACCCCACCTCTGATTGACTCGGAGATGCTGGGATTGGATCCGACGGCGATGCTGCGGTGTGACCTTAAATGGGCTGTTCACGCTTTAAAATCCTCCAATGTGGCTGAATTAAAACACATCTGTGAAAACAAGTGGACAAAATCCGTGGCTAGTTAATCTCAAAAGGGTTGGTGGCAGCTGTCAAGGATGAAACAATCAGTTATTGCGCTTAGGGGGCAATTGCTTGTTCAGATACGATCAGATTGGTTTGGATAGCTTTTCCCCTTGCCATGATATACTAAGTTTTGTTTCTGCTCTTGTCTAAATGTATCGAGGACGAAGCCAAAACCAACCTGAGGTAAATGTGCATCTTAATGCTTTCTGACTTCCCCGTTCTCGTGACAACTCTCAAGGCTAGTCTCTTCAAATAAAGGCAGCAATCTAAAAAATCTAAAAATAGTGAAAGTATACTCCCAAAACTTCAACAGGTTGAACTGCCGGGAGAAGAATATTGCTAAATGGTTGAGAGTTGTTGGAAAGCCATAGAAAGGTAGTAATGTCTTTAAAAACTCATGTGCCAGTTTGCTGTGCGACTTTGTTTGAGAGTGTGAGACATGTTTTCTTTCTGTGCATGCATGCTGAGTCACTAGGATGCAGGTTTTTGTTTTTTTGTTCATGTAAAACATAGGAGTTGAAGAAGCTTCAGTGTTGTTGGGTCCCATTGCTCTTCTGTGCAAAAGACAGAAGGTAAAGATTGTGACATTTAGACTCGTCTATTGTCTAAATGTGTCAAAGCCAAGGAAAAGTGTTATCTTTTTTGCTATTAACAGCAGTAAGCCTGTCACAACAACAGATTCTGCTGGATGATAAATCGTCCTGAGGAATTATCGCGATAAATGTGGATGTTTTGAGACCATTTCAAAGAAATATGTTTGCCATGTTGTGAAGAAATTCGGACGCAAATGCAGCAGGCAAAAGACTTAAAATTCTGTAAACTTACAAAAATGCGAACAATTTCACAATGAAGATATGTAAAAAATAAAATAACTATTTTAACAAATTCAGTTGTTTGCACAATAATTGGTGCCCTTTGTGAATGTCTTGTAGAGCTCCTCTTGCCTTTAAAGGCAGCATTTTTCTACTGTTTCATGTCAACAGGTTGGAACATTTGGAGAGTTTGACCCTTGACCTCTTTGTATCTTCTCTCTGGATTGGAGACTTGATTACTCTTTTGATCCACGGTCTTCAGCTCAAGCCGCAATGTTTCTACACTGTCTCGGTCTGGAGGCTGCGATGGCCATAGAAGAGTGATAATTATGGTAACCCATACTTGTGTTGATTTGGCCAAAGGTTTTAAATCATTCTACATCAATGTATTACTTGAAAATGGTCTCAAAACATCAATATTATCGTTCATCGCGATAATTACTGGGACGATTTATCGTCCAGCAAAAAATAGGTGTTGTGACAGGCCTACCGCTGATGCCATAGACTTTAACAAGAGTCACAGGGTGTTGAAATGTGAAACAGTCCCAAAGCATCACAGATCCTCCGCCATGCTTGGGCATGAGGAGGTTTCCACATAATCATCTTTTGCTTCACAACAGACACATCTGAAGGGTTAGCTGCTTAAAACATCAATACTAATCATATCAGATTGAATCATCCCAGGAAGGTTTAGCAAAGTTTACTGTGACGTAGCGTTCTATTGCCTTTAAATGGTTGCTATGGTGACCCCAAGGTTTGTCTTTTTTTCTGCAACAGTGAACTTTATTTTTTAAACTCCTTATCGTATGTGATATGGATTATGGACAAGAGGCAAACAGGCAAAAGTCTTGGACTTTGAGTTTATGTCACATTTTTAGCCAACCTGGTGAAACAGGAAGTTGTAGGATTCCACAACTTCCTGTTTCCTAACCCTAACCCCATTAATTAAAATGTGAAATTTAACTAAAAAAAAAAACCAAACTTTTTGTCACATTTGTTTTAAAGGTACTTCTAAGTGTTGCAATAATTTTGAGAACGGGATTTATTGTTTAGAACAAAACAATGTGCTCTGTTTTTAGTGTATGTTGCTATTGCAGCAAAACTGATGACTATTAACGCATCTTCACCAGGGACAGTAACAAATCTGCGGATTGATACTTAAACATCGCCACCAGACCTTTATGCTTTACGCTCAAATCCAGGTATGAATACTTTCAATATGGCAGTCAGTAGTTCAGATTTTATTTCAACATCGGAACGAACACAGATATTAATATCGAATTGGTGCATCTCTACTGAAAACATCAGTGACGGACATAATGTAGAGATTAGGGGAAGGAAAAATACCCCAGCTGTGGGGTGTAAATGTTATTCAGTTTCCATCCAACACAAATTATAACTGTGGCATCCCACCAAGAAAAGAAAATCCTGGCTTAGCCGTCCCTGACAAAGCGTATTTAAAGAGGCTAGAACAGAGTAGCATACTCCTCAGCTATGAGTAATTGCCCAGTCCTGATAGCTGATGGATTTAACGTTAGCTTTGTTGTTCATGGCGTTTCCAGCTAATGGCTAAATATAGATTCCAGTCGGATCCTCTAATGCATCATGTGCTGCTTTCCCCCCTCCGCCTCCCTCTCTTTACTTCTCATGCAGTTCTAATGGGCCTGAGATGAGCGCGGCACATTAACGCGATGCTGGACGCGCTCACTCGCATCGGGGACGCACGGCGGCAACGTCTGCTCTGTAAAAGCTAAAGTGCCGGTCGGTCCGCACGTCCATAGGACTTCCTTTCATGTGTGACTTTACTATCGCCATAGCAACTGTTGCTCTCCGACTGTAATCTGTGCACAAGAAACGTTTAAAAAAAAAGAGAAAAAAAGGGCAAACCAGAGGAAGACGGAGATAACGAGCTGACCAGACACTGAGGCAGCATGTCAGATGAAAGCCTGTTTTTTCTTTTTTTTTACATTGCCTGTTGAAGTTGGGTCTGTCCGCCTTCCTCGTGTTCTGCTGCTCTGCTTTTAAAGCGAGCATTCACAACTTATAAAGTGGGATTCTTTTAAAAGGTTGTTAGCGGGTCATGGGTTATATGCGGTAGATAAGCCGTTGTCAACATGACAGAGTTGGTTTGTCCTCTCTGAAGCAATAGCCATTTGCTTCAGACTCTTATTTACTGTTGTTCAGACATGAACCGCTTCCAACCTTTCAACAGCACCGCGTTTGAAAAATTGTGAACCATCCCTTCATGGCACAGAGGTACAATATGATGAAAATCTAGACGGACCCTCAGGGACGATGGTAATTTTCGAGCCGATTTGCTGTGTAAGGACAGGCTTGTGCCATCCACGCCGCTTCAGAGCACACTTTGATCACGCCCCGTCGACTTCTCTGGGACTTTGTACGTAGAGCCACGTGCATTTCTGATTGCTGAGACCACAAAGACAGGAGAGGGCAGATTAATTCACTAGTCATTTGTCATGCAGTAAAAACCTCGTTCGTACCTGCTCTGCTCTCCTCTGTCAGTCCAATGACAACCGAATGTGTCAGTGTAATGTCTAAATTACCACCCCGGTGCTTATGCTCAAAGATTTAGGATGGCAATCTGTCCAAGTCGGGATTAGCAACTTTAGATGTGTTGCTTTTGAAAAGTGCAAACTTTGGCAGAAGGAGGTGCACGGGGCATGTTGTTTTTCGGACAACTGACTATTAAAGGACGCTGCAGCTTCTCGTCTTCTGGCGTCCTTCATATTCAATGGAGTTTGATACGTTAGCACTGTAGCCTCCCCCATGGCTTTCTGTTACAGTAGCATGTGAAGATGTGAAACAAGAAAAAACAAAAGCCTTGTCAGCTCCTGCATCCATAATTTGGTCACCAGATAAGCCAGGTGGTGATGGATTGTTTTTGTGGCTGGTGAAATATTTTCCTCCATGAGCTCCACAGCAACAGAATCAAACAAAACAGAGAACTAAACTGGAATAACTAACTAAATAAAATGAGACAGTGACATCAAAGCAGCAGAACATTGGTAATTCCACGTTCTCGATCCCAGTACATGCGCTCTATTCACAGGAAGAGTGCCTTGAAGCAAACACATACTTTACAAATGCGTCCGAACCTGATGTTCTATAACAGCTTCTTTGTTTCCTCATGTTCAGACCTCAGTAAAATGTATTTTTCAGTATGACGGGATGACAGCAGGGAAATTGAAAAGTGAAACAAAAGCTTTACAATATGGCTGGATCCCACTGAGTTTAGTGCCTTTCCACGAAAACTTTGCATATCCTCTTCAAGAATGAAAATGTTTTTTTTCTTTACCTTTAAACTGTCACTGTCCCTTTAGCATTCAAATATGCATTGATATTTACATTAATTTTAACCTTGTGACCTTTTTGAACTGAAACACCTGGAGCAAAGTGAAACGCCTGACCTGTTCCAAACGTCACAGAGGCTGATGTGAACGCTTTAATCGATTTTTGAGCAGCTTTACTTTTCTATCAGAGCTGGCCTGAACGTAGGCAAGATGTTCCTTCCTGTAGGCGTTTGAAGTGGAAAGGTCACGGCTATAACAGACATGGAGCACCAGTTTCCCCACACATGAACAAAACACCCATTACCAACTGTTTCCTTCACTATCTGCCATTTATTCAGGTAAAATAACAGCCTTGCGGCGCTATTATCCAAAGCCCGCTCTCGACCAACACCCGTCAGCACAGAGCATGATACTCAGCTGCAGAAAACACCATAAAAAATAACCTCATGCCCCCAAACACCAGTTATTCAGGACAAGACTCTTACTCACTGAACCACACAGATACAAAGAGCTCCGTCAACCTGGACAGTTAATGTTGCTGAATCCTTTGTGTTGCTGCAAATCCGTTGATCAATGCCTGGGTTGCCTTTACAACGGCTCAACCTGGGTTAAGCTGAAACGCTGGACAAGAAAACAGGGAAAGAAACTATAAAAACACTCCAGGAAACCACTCAGTCTCACCAGCAGGAGTTTATTAAGAAGTTCACAAGACCAAACTTTTTTTTTTGATAGACTCCAAAGAGAATTTACTTGCCGTTCTCACCTTTACAAACCCAGAACTTCTTCAACCATCGCTGGGAACACAAGAACCTCGATACTGTGCTTCATTTTTAACATCAGCGAGGTTGAATGAGGGAACATCAGCTGCTGTTAGTGTCAGCAAATGCGTTTGCGTGTGTTTGCTGAGGCCTACGAGTTACGCCGCGCACACGGAGGAGGCAGATGGTGGGGACAGATTTTCCATTCTCGGATATTCGTTTTCTTTACCGCGTCTTATAGGCATCTGCTCCGATAGGGTTTACCTTGTGTTGCTTTTCCCTTTTCTTTTCTTTTTTCTTTCATGAAATATGAAATCCTGTGTGCTGAGATATGGGAAATAATTGTGACCGTCGCAGCTTTCATGTTGATGAATTAAAATAGGATGGTGTGCGGCGTGTCCTGCCAGATGGGAGGGGAGAAGGGGGGCAGTGTGGACACCATGAGACGCTCTCAGAAAGGTTCCGAGGTTAACCTGCCTCGATGCTTGCATCCCCAACAAAAACTTCCCTGTTGCCAAGTCCTTATATCTGGGGGGGCACTTCTGACTCTCCATCTGTTACCATCTGTGCCTTCGCTGTCCCTGTTCTACTGTGGCAAGGAAAACCATTCAGAGACGGGCTCCGAAACGGCACGGAGCACGGCGAACAGTAAACGTTCCCTCTGTGGCCCTGGAGCACAGCTTCAGTGTCGGGTAGGGGATTACAATGTTTGAAACCCTTTGACATCCTGTAGTCTGAGCTGCATTTTTGAAAACGTTACTTCATTCTGTTCCAGTTTCTGTCATCATCTTAAGACATGAGGGCAAGAGGAACTTCTGCTAAGATAGAGTTGGAATTGGGTGTCTTTCCACCTGACAACTACAAACGTCAACGTCTTCCATTGGGATTTGTTTGTTGGAAACCAACAAAATGTAGCGCATATGTACCGAATGGATCATGATGTGTCATCGTTCACATTTTTTTCATGAATACCAATCTAAACTAGTTCGTACTTAGCCGTCGGCGTTTTGATACCGACGGATGAAATCTTCAGGAGCCTTCAGGACTCACCTATTCAGAATATCGTCCTCCTGTGTGTAACTGAAATACATTTTAAATCCAACTATTTTTAAGATATCGGAGGCTTGTTAGAGAACATTAGTGAAACAAAAAGCATCACATGGTAACTCTACAGACTTCAGGTGAGAGAGTTGAATGTCAGAACTAACCATCCGTCCATTGTCTATACTAGTGGTTCCCAAAGTGTGGGGCGCACCCTCTACCGTGCCATTGCAGGGTGGCGCGGGAAGCGGTATGGATGAATGGGGGGAAAAAAAAGGTTACACAAAAGTGTTTCCCTGTAAAGATGGTTTGTAGTGTGTTTTGTTGCAACCTGAACTGTGAAATTAACTTCAGTGGAGTTTGAAAACAAAATATGTGTGTAGGCTTATGTCTGGTTGAATGATGCGTGTGCCCTGTTGATTCTTTTTTTTTCTTTTTTGGGGGGGTTTAAATGGGGGGCCCAGGAAATCTTTGGGAACCATTGCTCTATACAGCCTATCCTCATAGGATTGCTGGTTGGCTGGTGCCTTTTGTCCAACAGTCACTGGCCAAAAAGCAGGACATATTCAACTTGGACAGATTAGCTGATCTAACAGTCATAGTTTTTAACTGAGGAAGCCGGAGAGAACCCACACATCCACAGGGAGAACATGCAAACTCCATATAGGCTGGGATTTGAACCTAGGACCTCGCTGCAAGACAACATTACCACCAACTGTTCTGCAACAGGAAACCCTCAATAATTAATGTCTATGACTACATGACACATCTGAGCTAACTAACTAAATGTTGCTGCACATCTGTCATCTTACTTCAAACCTGATTTTCTTTTTCTAGTGAGCCCCCCAAAAAAAATTTACTTAACTAATTTTTACTCCTCTTAAAGGTGAAAAATATTTTTTTTTCCTAACTCATGTTTTTTTTATATTTTATAATGTCAATTGCAATGAATGCTACGACCTAATGACCGTACAATGCCATGAAAACATAAGAACAAAGTCTATACATTTCACATATTGATTTTATGTAAAGACTAATTACGTGTGACCTCAACCTTTGAATCTGGGGGTCTGAGTCTTTGTTAATCAGAAATAGTACATAGAACACAACGTAGAGAACGTAGAATACAAAATATACCTTTGCCTTCAATATTGTATTACTGAACCAAATGCATTCTCATGACAATATAAAATAGATGTGAAATCACAAATTAGCCATAAAATACTATGAATAATTATTTCTTGTTCTCCTCTGAAAAGAGCCGGACCCCAGTCATACAGCCAGAGCTTTAATTAAACCTTATTCATGTGTTAGAATGGCCCAGTCAAAGTTCAGGTCTTGGGACTGAATTGAAAAATCTGAAGTATGACTTAAAAATTTGCTGTTCACAGATGTTTTCCTTCCAGTTTCACCGAGCTTATAATGTATTGTAAAAAGATGTCGGTGCCTAGAAACCCCAAACTGGGAGAGACGTTCCTCAACATAGAAATACAAGTAAAGTGATCAAAAAAAAAATTCACTTCACACTTTAAGGTTTAAACCTCCTGTTATGTTCCGGGTCAAATTGACCCGTTTTAAAGTTTAAACATTTTTTTTACAAATAGTTGGAAGTATTTTCTTTGCATGAAACTTTTTCTACTTGTCTTAATAGGTGCACTCTACATATAAATTGAAAATTTATTCATTTTACACATTTGCACCAACCCCTAGGTCTACTTTTTACATAGATACTGTTCGGGTCAATTGGACCCGGCAGTCAGGTTAAAGTGCAAAAAAAGATTAAAAAATTTCCATTTCTATATGTTTCCTTGCAGCTATGAACCATATTTCGCCACACACACACAAACACTCCACCACACACACACATGGGCATGTGCACACCCACAAGCCCATTTTCTCACTATTCTCTTTACTTTACTAGGAAACTGCGAGAAAGCAGGTGTTCACACAACGTTTGACGGGAATCGTTTCTGTTCCCGTGGACAAACTCCACTCACACTGAGTGACACTCGGCAGAAGTGGAGGAAAACATAAATACTCTCTGCATGACTCATTTATCTTGATTTTAATCAGCGGGTCAATATGACCCTGAACAGTATGTGTGTCTCAAATTCAATTATAAAAATCACCATTGAAAAAAACAAAGAAGTGTAGTATAAAATAATTTACCAAAGATCAATTTCAAGGAAATTATTGTTTTTTTGTGTCTAGGTTTTTTTCAGGAATTTACATTTTTTATGTCCAAATGAGTAAATGAGTAGGTTGTCGATATTAATCCTTAATTTCTGAGAAATAAAAAAACATCATTGCACAAATATTGATTGAAATGATTAATATTGGAGTTAATAATCAGATACAAAAAAGGTTTTGGAAGAATTTTTTGGTTTCTGACACTAGTGCATGATTAAACACTCCCCAGGTCAAATTGACCCACAAACATTTTTGCTGTACCCTAGAAACGACCATAACAGGAGGGTTAAATGTAAAAAATCCTCTGTTCTGGTGTAATCACATAGAATTCCAATAAAGCGTGCTGATGTTTCGGTTTGCATTGTGAATAAGTGTAAAAAAAAAAAAGAAAAAAGCAACACCGAAAAGCTGGTGTATGAATACTTTTGCCCTGTGCTTGCACATTAGAACAGCAGGCCTCTGACCGCCGGTGTGTGGCGTCGTGCGCGTCGCACGCAGCAGGCAACTCTTTGTCAGGCAAATCTCCAGTCTATTTCTTCACAAACAAAATCATTGTGAGGGCCGTTCAGCTCTGGCCTTCCAGAAAGCCGGAAGAATATATGTGTGTCACCTCCCTTCACGAGCGCTAACACAAACACACACCTTCCCTTCCTCACCTCTTCGATCTGACAGAGTGCAGCAACATGAAACAGCATGCCCCTCAGCTCTTTGGTTTTCAAAATACAGCACGCTCGCTCTTCTCCATCTGAACCCGGAGCACGTAGCACACGAGTTACGCCATGTGCCGACTCGAGACGCTAGTTCCCTCTGCTTTTTTTTTATTTTTTATTTTTTTAATGATCATCCATCTGTGCGTAAACCTCAAAATTTCTCCTGAAGTATTATTTGGCGGGTGGAGGGTGGGATGAGTGAAAGGCACGCTCGCATGTAAAGAAACAAAATGGCACGGAGAGTCTGGTTAGAGCTCATCTTGAGAGAGCATCGCTGAATTGGGCCGATTGTGTTTAAAATGCAAGTGGAGCAGCATGCATTTTGCATTACATTAGAGAGCGAGTGAGTCAGGAAGATCAGGCGAGAGAGAGCGCACAACGCCGTGTGAATAGATTGTAGATACAGCAAGAGGGTTGGTTTGAACAACAACGATCATTGCAGCGGAAACATTTCCCGTGCGCCTCCTGCTCTGCTTCTTATTCAGTCCGTCGATGGATCCTGAACGTCCGCATCCGACTGTGGGCTGCTAAATGCACTGCGGAGTCTCCACGTACCGCGGGTCTCAAAAGTCCACCCTGTTAAAATTCCAGGTTTGGAGATCTTGATAAATAATTTCCAAACCTCTCCCATGACTGATGCAACACATGTCCAGTACAGTTCAACTGGGGGGAAAAAATCTGCAAAGGGGAGAAAGTCAAAGAATAATAAAAAAGCTGCTGTAGCGTCGCTGCAAGTGTGGACACCCTGTAACTAATACCTTCTTGAAAGGCCTTTAGATTGAACTTCAGCATTCGGGCTTATTCAGTTTACACCTGTCACCATTTCTGGTGAATCTGTTGAATCAGAGATAAACTTTGGCCATTCTAGTCAGTATTTGCTTGACATTTGCATCCTCTACTACCTAATGCCATAGTTTCCAGATAGGTTACAAAAGAAAATGATAATGTAACCATTAAAAGGTATCAGTCAGGAGATGTGAACAAAATATTCCTCCGGGTATCCCCTCAAAAAGCTGCTAGGCCCGGTGCTAGGGATGCTAAGCCAGTCCTCTGCGGGGGCCCTCTGTGTTTTGTTAAAAAAAAGAAAATGGTAAAAGTTACCAAAATTTGGAGGTGTATGAACAGGGATCCGAATTTGGAAATAATAGCGTGTGAGGTCAACGGGTAGGAAGGACAACGCAAGTGGTGTGCACCACCTTGCGCCCAGTCCATCACGTCAACTATAGACCTAGCTTAACCCGTCAATGCTGTCACAGCTACTGGAGTATAAAAAAATAGTTTTTTTATATTGGTGTATTTAAAATAAACTATGCTTAGCCTGGTGGGGGGGCATGTAAAGCCTGGAGGCCCGCCAGGCTTATAATCAATGATGGCATAGTTACTTTGAAAAGTAACTTTAATCAGATTAGTGATTACTCCTTGAAAAAGTAACTTAGATTACCGACTATTTGATTTGGGAAGTAACTAAGTTACATTAAAACTAGCTTTCTTAGTTACTATCAGCAGCTGCTAACAACAACAACGCTCTGACGTTGATCTTTGCCAAAACTTAATTGTAAGTTATTTTATAAAGGCAACATCTACAATGTGCCTCCACTTATAAGATTGAACAGAAGAGGAGATTTTTTTTAATGGTTACAACAGCACAAAAAAAAACTTTAGTAATTTGTGCGTGTTTTTGTGTGCTCTACTATTGTCTGGAAAACTGAGAAGGATTTTTAAGCCCCGTTAGCTCGACATCATTCACAGCAAGTATATTACCTGTCAAGTTTTATCAAGTCTGGTTTCCCACTTGAAAGGGATGGTCTGTACTGTGAATCTTAACTGGATTTCACTCCAAGAGCCTTCACTTTAGCTGATCCGTCTTTATTTTTATATGATGGTCATCATAGTTTTTAGCCTTCCAGCCACAGGGGTGAAAAACCTCAAAAGAAACAGAAACACATCTATTACATTTTGAAATAAACAATATAAATACATTGTGAAATAATCAGATTTCCACCCCTTTAAACCAATTATTCCAAAAGTATAATAGCAAATATTTTATAGTAAAATTCAACACCAATAAATTAGCATATTTATCAACATTTCTTAAATATATTTAGTCAAAATTCTATTCAACATTTATTCATTTTTTCACTTTCTACCATAAACAATAAACACCAAGTGATTTTTTTATTTATTTATTTGATTTGAATATTAAAACTGTTCAGTACAACAATCAATCAGAGTCCATGTGCTGCTCCAATGAGACTCAGGAAATAAGGAGCCGCATTGTGAGGCTTACCGGCCGTCCTTCACATTTCGTAGAAAACTTTTGCACAGTTCTGAATTCATGTGCTACCAGCACTGTTTGCTGTTTGCTTCCCATGCGGTGGCACTTCTTCAGACAGGAGTGACGGGTCAGTCACACCTGCGCTCTCTGATTGCTAGGAGTTTGAGTCCACCTGGTTCTCATCGCTAACCAGAAGAGAAACTGCAGAAAGGTGCAACAGAGGGGAGTGGCTACCCGGCGGTTCGCCAGAACATTAACAAAGACACAGCGGGACGGATCATCCGGGGAATGATGGACAGACAGGGAGAGTCTGACTAAAACTAACTGGGTGCCAAACAAATTCTGGGATTTATTATGTGTCTCTGCTCGTTTCCAAGCCCAAATGAGCAACTTCACGTTCAGAAACGAGCCCAAAACAGCGCAACCAGCGACTCGTTAAATTTGGAAGCGACTTTAGAAAATAAAACAAGCCCAAAGCCGCTTGTGATAGTCGGACTTGGCGGAAGAAACTCAAAATAGTTCCTGTTTTTCCACCTCCCTCCATTGTTTACGTTTCTGTCGCTGCTGATACTGTCGCGTAGAAACGGCGGTCTCTCCCAAAGACTCATAGAGGAAATACAATTAAATTACGAAAGAAAATAGTAACGCAAAGTGATTTCGATAAGTAACTGTATTCTGACTACTGGATTTGAAGTAGCAACGCGTTAGATTACTCGTTACTGAAAAAAGGGGTCCGACATCAGTAACGCGTTACTTTGTAACTTTGTACTGACATCACTGCTTATAATGCACTGATTCCTGTACCAAATAAGCAAAAGATGGATTCTACTTTCCAAAATGGATGAAACCACCGTATGGAAATCTTCCAAGACTCTTGACAGTAACAGTGAAGGGAGCTGCGGCAATTTGGAGTAAGTACTAATTGTGTTCCAGATGTGACCACTACTCTTTGTATTCCCAGCACGTCTACACTAGAAGTCCAAGGTAGACGCATCTTCTCCCAAAGAAAACATACAGGCCTTCCTTACCAAGACCTTATTAGAGACTGTGTTACTGTTTCAAAATAGCCAAGTCAGAACCTTTGGGTCAGAATTCAGGAAGATCATTTTGGCACAGAAACAGCCCTGAACTGAGAACTTCCCCCCAGACAAAACAGAGGAGTTTTTTTTTATGAGATGGAAGAAAGGATGAACAGCAGCAGTCAGCATTGATCCGCTGGATGAGTTCGGAACCGAGGAGTGATGCTGAATCGGACCCAGATTTGACGTTCACTTAAGAAACCGAAATGACGGAGCCATCATCAAACCCTCCCCCATCTGTTGAGGATTGTGGTCTCATGAATAAGTGAGAGGAGACATGCACTTGCATTTGAACTGGTTTTTTTTTTCTTCTTCCTCCATTTCTCTTCCTCCAGCTCTTTAATTTGCTCCGTGCTGTTTTCTGATGTTCCTTTTGGAAAATGCGCGGCTTGGAAAAAGAAATTCCCAACGGTTTGATGCGACATAGTTGGAAAATAAAGTCAGTTTTGGGTGGAATAAGCTCATTTTGGTGTAACTCGGTCTTGGAGCGGAGCCCGAGAGTTGCTGCTGAGGATGTTCTACCTTGTTCGCTTCAAGTGCATGGATTAGCAAGCCTCTTTTAGGCCGCTGCTAACTGATGTACAGGATGGTCTCGTGACCTAGATTTTGAGAGCGGAAGGGGCCTAAACTGTTCAAATTCTCCAAGGTGCTGCTGGTTGATTGATTTTGAAATTCCGCCGTCTCCCTGTGTGACGGCCTGTTTTTGGTTTTTTTAACCTCCCTTCTCCCGCTCGACTTTATGAGGGGTTGGTATACATTTTTGACATGCGAGATGGCGCCCAAGGCTCGCGCCTCCACATGTAATCAAAACGGCGCGTCGGCAGACTGCGCGGTGACAAAATGAGGAAAAAAGGTGTCGGTGTCAAGGAGATGTCAGGGCGGCTGCGGAGACGGAATATTCAGCGCCGAGGTGGAGAGGATGTCAGAGGAAAGCCTTAGGCCATCCAGCCACACACTCGTGACAGCCCTCCCCTTCCCACCGCCGCCACCCGGCATCCTTCTCGCGGGGAGGGCTTCGGCGGATTGTGGGTGAGCGCTGGACCGAGATAATTCCTCTCAATAGGAACCAGTCAGGCTGGTTTGTCACCAGCAATAGCACCCATGGGAACCACGGGACATGGGTGCAGGAAAAGGAGTGAGTTCACCCCCAGCCCAATCCCCCTCAGCCTCCGTTTTCTTTTTTTGAATGCCTTACTGAGTGATAGCTCGTGGTAGTGTCGTCAGCGTTTCCCGGCATTTTCCTATTTGTCCACTCGCTTTGCCCAACTTCATTCCAATTTCAGCTTCAATCTTCTCTCTCGTCGCATTTAATTTGCTATTCACTCTGCATTTCCTATTCCATAAATATTTATGCAAGTGAACACACACATACACCCCCCCCCCACACACACACACGCACGCACGCATATACACAGTATGCTGGCGCCAACGTGGCGTGATACTAAACGCCGTCGAAATTGAAGTGAGCTCACACATCCTAATTTCCAGTATTCACTCCCTCAGTTTCATTTTCTGATCTTTGTCTCTGGGATTTTCTTCCTTTTTCTTCATCTCTCTCGCTGTTTCACTGCAGGTCAGGACCGCACGGAGGCGGGGCTTATTAAGCGTTTCCGTGGAGATGGCGTGCGCTACAAGGCCAAGCTGATTGGGATTGATGAGGTGACAGCCGCGCGCGGGGACAAGCTGTGCCAGGACTCCATGATGAAGCTGAAGGTGAAAACTTCTCTATGGGTTTATCTCTCTCTGCCTCTCTCTTCCTCTATTTGTGTGTGTGTGTGTGTGTCATTGAGGTTCTCGTCATCTTGGTCTGATTTGGAAAAGGCTTGCTCGAGCGTGACTGTATTGTCTTTTGAGTGAGTCACACAGGAGCTGTCCTCTCCTGTGTGACTCACTGAAACTGTATGACTGACCTGCTGGGACACAGGAAGGACCAACTATATCAATTCTTCCTTTTCTTTGAAGCATAAAAGGAAAAAAAACAGCTACTGAGGTTCGCTTGGCGTCCCTCCACTTCACTCCTCTTCTAGTTAGCTGTTTTAAGTTTAGCATAGCTCAAAGCCCTTCGCATTAATTCGCACAAATATTATTTTGTGACCTCCGAGGCAAACTGGCTCCGCATCCTGAGACGCTTTGAGCCGTGCATGACTTAAGTAGAAAATCCCTCACCCCCCTGTATCCCCCCGAAGCCCCAGCTTCCCCCAACTTACCCCCAATTAGTCTGTCTCCTCCGTGTTTTCTCGCGTCTCTCACTGACTGCTATTTTTACAACAAAGTCCGCGCTGTTCCACTTGTGGCACATGTGCGAACTGCGATAACGTGACCCAGATAACGTTATAGCAGGCCAGTGTTCTTTGCAGATTGTTGCAAAGTGAATCAGGTCAAATCCAGCCCCATGGTAAGAAGCAGTGCATGTGCTTTAAACATAGAAGAAGCGCATGTTTAGCAGTGTAAATAGTTGGGGTTTTTTTAAGCCACACCAAAAATGAATTAAAAGTTAACCGAAAGGGGAGAAAATGATAGGAGATGGTGCCAGATTTGAACCATGTGACTCACTTGGAGCACCTTGACCTAACTAATAACAGGTTTAAGAAAATACAATACCAACTACCAAAGAAATGTTCCAGCTGGTTATATAGCATTTTGTATCCTGTTTGCTACATAAATCTTTGTAATTATAGATGCACTGATTGTTGATTTTATGGCCAGTTTCTTGTCTTTTTTTTTTCTCTTTTTTGCACAATTTCAGATGTAAAAAGTGGACGATAGCAGGACAAAGTTCAGATTTACTGTCGGGTTAAATTGTTGTTTAACTTTAACTTAGGCTTAGAGTATATTCACTTAAAAATTTATAAATTGAGCAAAGTTTCATTGCACCGCTCCAATGAAAGACATAAAAACAATTACTGAATGATTTATTCACGCCTCATTGTATCTGTAGAAACATCTTAAGAAGGCAACGCCATGTTTTTAGAGACAGAGCAGCTGGTGTCACGCAGCTCCGCAGTGAAACACAATTTTCAAAAACTTAGACAAAATGAGAGGACAGTTAAACTCCCTCTAGTGTCTTATATTGGACTGGAGCATAATTAGCAGGATTATCACAGTTTGTGAAGTTAGCATTGGCTGATCAATAAAACTGGAGTCACCAAATGGAGAATGAACGTCCATACAGAATACAGTTTTCTTTCTAGAAGTTTCTTACACCATTTGTGGTCTTTCTGCATTCGTCTTCAACACTTTGTTCACACCGAGCCCTCTTCCCTCGGTAACAACGTCCACACAGAGCGGCTCGGTTTGAGCACAGTCTGTTGGACTTTAGGCGTTTTGTGTCTGCTGATTAGAAAAAGGCGGCGTTTCTTGGCTTTCAACCGGCCGATCACCGATCATGTGCAAAACCATCCCGTTCCAGTCGGCGACCAATTTCTTTGTGCGTCTTTGAAAATCGCACTCATGAATGTTTATATTTTCCGCGTGGCAGCAGGGCGGCTCCATTAACCGATGAACAATTGTCTCTTGGTCTGAGAAAATAAAAGCTAAATTACTGGGTGTAAAACAAGCAAGGAGAATCTTTGATCTGATGTCCAAGTCAGATCATGAGCGCATATAAATACTGTGATAACTGACAAGCTTATGAAAGCAAAAAATAAAAACCTCAGAAAAATATGTTGAATGATAATATTCGCTTATTAAAGTAGAGTCAATCACGCCTGCAGAGTTTGATCTATGATCATGTCATCATTCATCTGGGAATAATCAATACAGAACGGACCGGGCGGTACCGGCATCCAGGGCCGGCGGGAGAATACAATACAGTATTGAGATTACGCTCAAAGCTGCCCTGAAGCATCTCCTGTATGAAAAATGTTAAAACTATAGTTCATAAAAAAAATATATATATAATAATAAGAGTGCAGTTATGAGCCGTCAGTATCTTAACTCTGATGTGTAATTTTGTGGAATCTTTTCTGATAGGAGGGCAAAAAATGTCATGATGAAAACACGGAGGACCCAGGTTGAAAGTGAAATAAAGATCATTTGATGGTGAAATGCAATCTCGAAATCCAAAGTCCAGGCAGCACAGATGAGCAGACGCCCAACGCTCAGAGCTGGTAGCGACTGGTAGACGTAGACAGCTGAACGACAGACTGGTACGACTGGGACCCGACAAGGACACAGAGACGCAGGTGGTATTAAATACACAGAGGGTAATCACGGAACGAGACACACCTGGGAACAATCAAGGGGCCGACAGGACAACACAGAGACTCAAAAGACACAGAAACCTAAAACAAACACTCAGAAAAACTCAAATCCTTACAAAAAAAATTGCAAAATTGGAAAAAGGATTACTTTGGCCTTCACTTATAGTGCTGGAATGTTGGATCGCTGACTTCCATTACAAATTTGCGAAAATATTTATGTTCTGCTAATGTAGAAAAAGAAAGAAATCTGCTAATGCAGTTTTATAGTAATACGTCTACTTTGATGTGGCTGAAAAACAACCTCGTCCTAGAAAAAAAGACTCATTGAAAATCGAGCTTTTTAAAATTAATTAAATTTTTTTTTATGTACAATTTTATGGCTAACGGAAACTCAGCTACTGTTTTACTTTTGAAACAGATATTTATGGGATGGATATACTGTATATCTTAACTTTAAATACACTTAGACAATGTAAGTAACTGAGTGCAATAATGACACTAACCTCTCAGAGATTTACAGTCTTGGTCAAGTTTACCATAGGTGGCCCTACGCTGACTGACCATAGAAACCTAATAAACATGTTAAATACGACCTGTTTTACCTCCTGATTGATTCCCACTGAGTTCCCCAATAAAACCTGCATTATTTAAAATAATTTTGGGCTGGAGTTGGACTCTAAAGACTAATCTCTTAATGTCTATTTAGTTGAGCTCCACTCTGAGTTTGGTCTTGAATTGATTCGTGCAGGAGACTTGATTAATAAAATATGATTTCTCATTGGGTAAAAAACTGAAACTATTTAAACTGGTGATTCTGGAGGAGGAAGGAGGGGTGGGATTTATGGAAAGTCATACATGAGCCTCTTTGTAGGGAGACTGGTTGGATAAATTGCTCTTGCAAAGAAGACTCTTATGCGTGGCTTCTTTACGTTTCCCCCCCACTGGCTTTTCTAGAGCTTTAATGTGTGGGAAAACCCCAAAGGAGAGGCAGTACAGCCAGAAGGCAAACCTTCACCCACCTCCCGTCCCGGAGGATATGTCCAATTAAACAACTTTTTGCTGCCTTGATCTGACATTTCAGCAGTGCCCTCCATATAACTCCGGCAGTCACAAGCCAGAAGCCAGTTACAGTCAATGGAGCGGTCGATACAGACCTGCTATTATCTGGACAGGGGATAGAGGAGGGAACAGGTCTGTATTGAGCTGCTTCTCGTTGCCACTGGGACTAATCCACAGAATGGAAAAGCCGATGGCTGACTGACAACACCCCTCAGCGCTTGTGCCCACCTACCTCTTTCTCTCTCACTGCTTACTCGCCTCTCGATCCTTCCTTCCTTCCTTCCTTCCTTCCTTCCTTCCTTCCTTCCTTCCTTCCTTCCTTCCTTCCTTCCTTTTAAAAAGAATGTTTTTCTTGTTGTGTCATATCGCCCCAGCTCACCGGTTTCCCAAAGGAAGACCGTTCAAGAGTGTTCATTCCTTCTGAAATGAATAAAAACAAATGTTACGTAGAGTTTACAAGGTTTTACTATTAAACATCTAACAGCATGGTGCACTTTTATGTTGATCAACTCAGATTCAATAAGTTTGCAGAAACACTTTTTGCTGCCTTTTGTGTAGGGTTGGGCGATACGGACTCCAAGTTTTATCACAATATTTTGTGGTACTGTTGTGACAACAACAAAAAGTGACTATTTATTACTTATTTCTTTGGTAACTGTAGAGCTGTGATAGGAGCAGTTCTAGCCTCAAAAACACAAATATCGCTCTTGAAAAACATTCCCATTTGTGAAACGCTTCTTTAGGAGACCAGTCACATAAAAAAAGTTTAGTGAGACTCATTGAACAAAGGAGAGGAAAATAGTAAAAAAAATAACAATCCTGACATTACGGACAGTTTTGGAGGGTCTCAAACATCATTAATTGGAATTTATCGTGCCAAAGATAATTCAAAGTTCTTATAAGAAACTTATCACGATAAATGATAATCAATGCGATAAATTTTGGGGTGTGTCTCTACCAAGTCTGGACATCTAGAGACTAAATCATTTTTTAGTCTAGGCTTTGATTGGGTTAGGGTTCTAACAGGTACACATACATCAGCTTTGATCTACATCTTCTATGAAATGATCGTGTTGAGTTTCATCTGCCCATTCTTAATGATTTTTTTGGTTTTCATTTAGGGACATCAGAACAAAAGACTACAAATGCACGTCACGTATTTTAGGTTTTATTTGTAAAAAGTGTTGACAATTATTTATCATTGTCCTTCCAGTTCACACACACACACGAGCTGCATTGTGTTGGTCAGTCACATAACGTTAAGGCCATCTGTTCCTCAAGGCTCCGTTCTCAGCCCTCTCCTTTTTTCATTGTATCTTCTTCATTTTACAAAAATCCTTGAAATTATTTCCACTGTTACGCAAATTACTGTTCGATGTATCCCCATATAAAACCCATTTGCTATTCATCTCTCCCTAAAGTGCCTCGACGCATCAAAGCTCGGACGGCCATGAATTTTCCAAGCTTTAATGAAAAGAAAGCAGAGGCGAACACTCCTCCTCCAACCCTCGGTGATCTGTGGCCGTATGTTAAGCAACAGGTTCTTTTTAGATGTACTTTATCAATAAAATTGTTATGGATTTGGTTAATTTTGGGAGCACAACTCGTCCAAATGTCAAAATTTTCCACAATACTCAAAAAACTTTCAAGGAGGAATTTGGAAGTAGAAATTCTCTGCTGCACAGAGGAGGTCAAGCATTTTTTTTTTCCACCCCTAAACCGAACCTGCTGCTTTGTCAGCCGCAGCCTCTGCACATAAGGCAAAGTCTTTCTTCTCTTATCGTCTCCCCGCTTTTCCTTTCTTCTCCCGACCATTTTTCTCTCGGGCGTTGTTCAATGAAAGGCATGTCAAGCTCACAGGTTGCATCAAACGGAACACGGTGGAAATTTTAATTGTTTTCTTTATCGGGGCGCGAGAGTGTAGGAGAAAGAGTGTAGAGAGAGTGCGGCTGCAGATCCATGGGAAAAATCATACTTCAAAGGCTGCAGTGGTTGTTCAGTCAGCAGTACGTGTGAAGTTGCTGGAGCAAGCCGGTCGGGCAGCGGCGCTATCCATTCAGTCAGCAAATCTAACCTTATTGTCAGTAGACGGTGCTTGTGTTTTTATCACGTCAAAGCGCAGAAGACCTGCTTCAAGAGGTTGGGGTAATGTGATTCGCCGCTCAAGTTGAAGTGAGATTCCCTCTGAGAGAGAAGCTTCATGAAAAAGGCAGATGAAAGAACATCCTGTCCTATTTCACCCGTATGCATCTCCTGCCACCCCAACCCCAATCCTTCACATCACATGAATCCCGTTTTTTTGTGAACCTCCCCCAGTCACAAGTCGCCCCGCTTTCACCTGTGAACAAGGTCAACTGCCTCTCCCTTCATGACTTCTCCTTCTGCTCCTTGCAGGGAATGGCTTCGTCAGCGCGCTCCAAGGGGGAGCACAAGCAGAGGGTCTTCTTGACCGTCTCGTTCGGCGGGATAAAGATTTACTGCGAGAGATCAGGGGTGAGTAGCGCGTCAACGCGGAGGCTGCCGGGAAGCGGCCAGCTGCAGCCGGCGTGAGGACGTCCAGAGGGCACGGCTCACTTCACAACAGCTGCCTTCCTGGGCCGCCATCTTAGACGACTGAGCGGCCAAAACGCTGTAACGTTTCGGTCTGCGCATTGCCCAAAACGTTAAATATTCTCCCAATCACAATTGAAATCAAGCACTCTCGAGTTACTCGGAAGGCAGTTCGATATTTGGTTTACTAAACATTAAAACTCTTGATGACATTGCCCCAAGTTGAGAGGTTTCACATTTAGGGCACTGGTCAGGGTGAATGATATATTAATTCTGGGTTTTTGATGGTGAATATGAATTGTTGAACTCCTGGTTGAACAGGTTGGTGTTTATCGTGGAGAGGAAGTTGAGAATGCCTAACTCAATGGAAAGAGTCATTGTCTTGCAGTCGGAAAGTCCATTTAGCTAATCCTCCTTCCTTTATTCCAGCTCCATAGTACGGTGTGTCAGTACCACTGTCACTGTCACCAGGATGTTTTTCATTTCTGCTAAAACATTTATCTAAGTATTGGTGAGAGTGTTTATTTGAACCTGAGTTCACACAGGGTTTCTGCAGGCTTCACCAACTCAAACTTAAGACTTTTTAAGACCGTGATGACATAGACGTAAGACCTCTATGTACAAAATACAATAAATTGGCAATAAATTTGCACCTATCCATGACGAACTTAAAAAAGCTAGCTAGCTTAGCAGCTACTTACTGGTAGCCTCACTTACGTGGGGGCGACTCAAACTTAAGCCTGACAGAAAGTATTATAAATATTATAGTAGTATATATAATATAATATTATAGTAGTGTATATACTGTATATATATTTGCCATGACAAAATTTAAGACTTGTGATTAATGTATTTTTAGGCCAACCTGCATGTATTTAAATGAATTTAAGACATTTTAAGACCTTCAAGTAAAAATTCATGAATAGTTTTATGATCCCAAAGAGAAACAACATTGTTTTAAATGCATGAATTTCAGATTTTTTAAGGTTGGGTAGACACTCTGTCATTATTTCCACCCAGCAAATTCAACCTATTGCACCTTATTTTTGTTTTTATGAGCCACTAAAGTTCCATGTTGTGTTATGACGGCCCTCTGGAAAAGACATGGTTCAAATACGTCACTGAAAGGCCAAAATAATCTGAAATTCTGGTCCATGAGATGTGTATGTAAATCTCATGCCTTTTCTCCAGGCGGGTTTGGAGGATCGCCGTTTCATTACAGGATGATCCAGGGACTCTGGGTTTTTCCCCTCTGTCCCGCGGCTCAGTGCCGGCTAGATGGGCCCACTTGGCTCATCAGCGCTAACCGCTAATTAGTTCTCAGTTCCACCCCTTAATGATCATTGCTGCTAATACTAATTACAACATAGCTCCACCTCAGCTGTCTTTAGTGCTAAAGTGATAATTGGGCAACAGTGATTGTCTTGCGGCTGCCGGTTCCCACCCGACCACCCCAAGAAAAAAAAAGCCCTCACCTCGGATTGTACCTCTTTCCAGTCTGACTTCGTTTCTCCCGAAATGAAAAGAGTGTTTAGCTTCTCGCCACGACCCGAAAGCTCACCCAGTTCCGACAGCCTCATTTGTTGTTTCAGAAGCCGTGCCCCCCCCAATGCGCCGCGTTGTATTTACCGATTACACAGCAGTAAGTAACCCTGCGCTTAATGCGCCTCTGTGGGTTGTTTAGGTGGAAACGGGGAGAGGGGGATCACTGCGGTGTACAGTCGGCGAGCATTTAGACGGAAATGCTTTCAGCAAAGCCGACATGATTCTGTGGCGTATGGAAGCGCACTTGTCGTATTAGTTTTGTATTTAACATTAATCTGGAGCATTACCGGCAACAGTCCCCCACGAAAAAAACCCCCGGGTAAACGTTGAAATGAAAGCTCCTCCCGGTGTTTAAGCTCATCCTGTCTAATAGAGCAGCAGCAGCAGGCGGGTGTGCCTTAGTGACAGCTGAATTACTATCCTTTGTGTATGAAGGTGTTCTCTTTCAGGATATCCTCCGCTCCCTCATTTAGGTATTTTGCATTTGATGTTTCATGGCAGCACAAACGTTACGCAACCGGGTTATGCAACTCCGTTCCGCGCCGCAGAAGCTACAATATCAGCAGTGCAGACTCGGAAGTTTCTTCCCTCTAAATTGTTCGGCTGCACAACAGTATGCAAAGATGCTTAAAGTGAGTCTGACCTACTTTGGATGGCAACAAAGTGCGCAGCTCTGTGTCACGCTTTAAAAAGACAGAATGCAAGCTCTTAACAGGAGAAGACGTCACCTGCGTTGATCGCCCCGCCTTCCTGTCGTTCAGGTGCTTCTGCATCACCACTCGGTCCATGAGATCAGCTACATCGCAAAGGACACCAGGGACCACCGGGCCTTTGGGTATGTCTGCGGGAAGGAGGGCCACCACCGGTTTGTGGCCGTCAAGACGGCGCAGTCTGTAAGTTCTGGTCCCAAAACCGAAAAGTGAAAGTTTGTGTAGTTTGTAGTGCAAACATATGAAGCACAGGTGAAAATATGCATCTTTTTATGGATTGCGGATTAATACGCAGCTTTTTGGGTATTCTATCAGAATCTCATAGACCAACTCAAGGTGGTGCATGATTGTAAAGCGGAGGAAGATGTGGTTTTCAATGGTTTTTACAAATGAAGACCATCAGTCGGAGGATCATTGGATCATCAGTAGGAATACATTTCTTGCATGGTCATGAATAAAACAAAAAACTTGTGTAATTAGTAATATTGGTGCATTTAACAAGGACAAAGGGAAACGTTTTTATTTTATTTAGGTTTTACTTGCTGTATTCTTTCAAGACGAGTTTCTCAGCTTTTCGGATGTTTTCACAAACCCATTGTCTAATTCCTGCTTTCAGGCGGAGCCTCTGATCCTTGACCTGCGCGACCTCTTCACGCTGATTTATGACATCAAACAGCGGGAGGAGATGGAGAAGAAGGCTCAGAAGGACAAACACTGTGAGCAGGCCGTCTACCAGGTCAGGCTCTGATTTCCGCTTCTCCTCCGCATTGAGTTTCTACACGTCATCCATTTAATGCACAGAAAATCTACATATAATCAACTGATTACATTTTTTTTCTCTCACTTTAATCATATGAGTGTCGATGCCTGTGATTTAAGTAAATCACAGCAACCCTGTGTCATTGTGTAACTATGTACAGATAGACTTAGATTGTTTTGTTGTTTTTTTTTTAGCCTTCTATTTTATTTTTTTTTAATGAAACTGAAAAACAAAATGTGTCATCTGCCCTCTTCCTCAATCGCAGACCATCCTCGAGGACGAAGTGGATGACCCGGTGTACCAGGTAGGTGAGCGGGCGCTACAAGCAGATCCAGAACACTGGACTGCCTTTCTAGCTTCACTGGAATGAAACACATTGAATGGGGGGTGGGGGGGAAACAAAAAAAACTTTAATATATTTCTTCTTTCTCCAGCCACTGCTCTGCTTGAATTAGTATTTCATAATATTGCACCATTCTGTAATACACAGTAGACCATCCTAGTGAACAGTTATCCTCAGCCATCCAACTCCCATTTTGCCAGTGCAGTGTTGTACAACCATATTTTTCGAGTGAATCTGTGTCGGTGTTCGGATTTTCCTCCAAAGACATGCCCCTCTTCACTTCCCCCGACTGGATGTTATCCCGCCCCCACTATTTTTGCCCTGTATTTATTTGGCTCAACATGACTTCCTTTTTTTTTTTCTTCCTTTTTTTTCTCTGTGTTTGCTCACACTGAATACAGACAACACTAACTCTTACTCTGAATGCTATGTTCAGTGGTTCGTCCAAACGCCCCACCTCTCCCCCCCAGAACACCTCTGGTCTTTGCTCTTGATGTTTGCTTTTTTCATGATGTCATTCCCATTTGTAGCTTTCGATTTTTGTTGATGCTGGTTGACAAAACGCCTGACTGTGTTCAGAGCCTTTGGCATTTTGGGATATATGTTTTGTTAAACATTTCATTAAGAGGATTAAGTCCATTCCAGTGGGTGCGTAGGAAATCTGGATGGATGCTGCATTAAATTATTACTCAGAAGCTGAAATTTTCTGATTCTGTTTTGGAAAGATTTGACGGCCTCTCCCAAACCGCTATCTCAAAATTCAATATGGCTGCCGTGTGCGTAAAATGTAGCTAACTATACTGACAAAATTACCTTCCGGTATTTTGGTAAATTATTTTAGAGCATATTTACTGCACACCATCAGCTTGTGAATGTGCGATTCTAATGTCTGAATCATAAAAATGCACTTTTACGTTTTCTGCATTTAATGAAATTCATTTTTAGTTTATTTAACCAAGGAGAGCACAGTTAACAATGTTACAAGACAAACTACCAACCGTTGTTTTGTACGAAGGTTTTTACTAGCCATATGTTAATTTGCAAACCCAGTCCTTGGTTGGACCATTTAAAAAAACAACAAAATTAGAAATTCCCAACAAACAAAACATTACAGTAGTTTAGCCACCTGTTAGCACAAAAATGCCCGTTTTTTTGAGGTAAAAGTGTCCTTGCAGCTCGATTCATCTACAGTACTTTAGACAATAATTTTTACTGTTTTTGAGGAATAAATTGGACATAGTAATTGCATAAAAATCTATATTTGGAAAAAAAAGTAGCTTCTCATATCTTGGCGCTACCCAGATTTTCTTCTGAGGCAAACAGATTAGCAACCTTTTAGCGCAAAGATGCTAGCTGTTTAGTGAGGTAAAGCTATCCTACATGTTTCAGCTACAATATTAGAAAAGGAATACATTCTTCTTTTTTGAGGAATAAATTTAAGATGGTAATTATAAAAAAAAAACAATAATTAGAAAAAAAAGTAACTTTTTCTATCTTTGTCGAATCGCTGCTACACACGTAGCTTGCATTTTCGTTACCAGTATCTCCCAAAATGTCAAACAAATTTCTCCGTTTTCATTTCATTTTTACATCAATTTCGGTAGATCTACAGCTGTGACATATCTTTAGACAAAAATCTGAAGCAATTTCTACACTGGAAGTGGAGTTTGACACTGCTGAGGTGGAAGGCTAACCTTCAGCTAAGACCTCCACATTGCCTTTAACTACTGCCTGACCTGTTATACTTGTGCTCTTTCCTCTTCCCACCTCACTCTTTTTTTTTCTTTTCTTTTCTCCCTTCCTCTTTCCCATGCCCCATTTTTCACACTCTTCCTTCCCCTGATCTCGTTTCCCCCCCCACCCTCCTCCGCTCAACGCCATCCCCGCTCCCTTGTGCTTTCATTTATTCTGCTCATGCCTCCACACCTCTATCTCTCTGTTTTATATGCCATCTCCTCCTCCTTTTCTCACTCTCTCTCTCTGCCTCTGTCCTTCCCCTTCATTATTTTCTGCATCTCTATGCCTTGCCCACTGATTCTGTTCTGTAGTACATAGTGTTTGAGGCTGGACACGAACCCCTCCGTGGCCCCCAGTCAGAGGAGAGCGTTTATCAGGTACAAAGACAAGTTTTGCCCCACTTTTTTTTTTTCCTCCCTCTTTATTCCTTATAAATAAAAAGATAGCAGTATTTATGGTATGGCTCTGACCTGAAGGAAGCTAGAGTGTGTTGACTGTTTTTGGAGAAAGTTTTTTTGTTTGTTTGTTTGTTTTATATGAATTTTAGTGTATGAAAAAAGGTACGAATTGAGCAGTAGACTCCAGTGACACTTAGAAAGGTGACGCCTTAGATCTCATGATTTCACAAGATTGAGTAAGACAGAAAGTTTAAATAATACAATGAAATACTTTAAAGCTTTTAGTGCCATAAAAAAGGCAGTATCCTCTTTGGAGATCTCGTCTGTTTTTGCGTTTTTCTTTTTTTTTTTTTTTTTTTTTTTTTTGTCATTTCAAATCATCCAGAAAGAATTTAAATCAAGACACTGATAACCTAAACACAAAAGGCAGTTTTCAAATGTTGATTTAATCTATTAAGGGGGAAAAAGCCATCCAAACCAGCTTCTATACTCATCAATGCCAGTATGATAAAGAAATGACTTTAATTGAACCAGTCTGACAACGTGAAGTAGGAAGTAGGGCAAAAGACCTCAAAACGCAACACAGATAAGAAGAACATTTGTTGACTTCTGTCATTCCAGATTTCATTGAATTGACCGGAGAGGCTTACAAAACCTCTGGCTTTTGAATCTCCACTGAACCACAGCGAGCGCCAATAGCCACATGCTGAGAAAACCTAAAGTTGTGGAGGAGCTTCCCATGAGTTCACAGATGACTTTTATCTTAACGGCAAAACTTTCTGAAAGGTGCTCCTCCCGTTCCATCTGACGCTTTCCAGAAACAAAATACTCATCTTACTTACCAACAAGGTGGTGGCAGTGTGATGGTCTGAAGCGATAATGGTTGTTAAAGACCTGAACTACGACCTCATGCAGAAGGACAGTGATCCACATCACACCACGGAGTCCACTACTGAATCACTGAAAAAGTCTAAAAGTCCAGTCAAACCCGGATTCAAGTTCTATTGAGATGTTTTGGCGTGACTTTGAAAATGCTGTTCAGTCTCAAAAATAAGACGTGTCACTGTTGGGGCCATGCTAATAAAATAAAACTAAAACAAGTAACAAATTACGAGAATAAAGTCATACCAAGAGAAAAAAGCTGTGCGAAAATAAAATAGAAATAATACGAGGGTAAATTTGTAGCATTAGTACGTAATATTATGGCTTTATTTTCGTATGAGTTAATTCTCATAATTACATTTTTTTTGTGGCCCTCATACTCCATTGTACAAAAACCCAGCAAAGTGGCTGAATAAAAAATAAATTCTCCAGAGAAAAGTGGGTCCAATTCCTCCACAGCGGACTTAAAGACTCCTTCCTGGTTAATACAATGTTAAGTTATTACTTTCAGGGTGCAAATACTTTTCACAAATGGCCTTGTTGGTTTGGATAACCTTTTCCCATATTGAACGAAAACTCCAGTTTGTTTTTGTGTTATTTTTGTCTGATGCGTAAATGTTTTGATCGAAACATTTTTAACAAAAGAAAAAGCAAAAATGAAAGAAACTTGGTTTGGGGCAAATGCACGCTCCATACCAAATTGCACCTAAAGCAGTTTACAACGTGTCGAGGTGAGCTGTTCAACTTGAATTCGCCCACTGCCTATGTACACCAAGGTCGTCTTCAGCGGCCAACATCATGACCTTTAGATTTTGGACCACTTGAAGGACCACATAGAACTCCCGGGACGCGTGGAACGGGTTAATACCAGCCTCCACCCGCCCCGTTCCCCGGTCTCCCTTGTCCTCCTCCTGCTTCGGCCTCTCCAAAGATGAAAGTTGCAGATGGAGAAAGAGAGAGATTAATCACTTGCCATGCCATTTGATCTCCGAGTGAAACAAGATCAATAGACTTCGGGGGAACATAACTGAAAGCTAACCAGTTGAGGTAGCAGATGAAGAGGCGAGCAGCAGGGTTAAGAACCAGCAGATATCTTGGATAGCTGTGAAGAAAAACAAAAAAAGAGAAGAGAGAAACGCCAGAGCCGAGGCATTTTCATATCATCAAATGAGACAGCGCAGACGGTTGTCGAATAATAATAGGCTTTCTTAACACACACCGAACCTCCTTCAAGCTTTGTTTGCAATCGATATCGATTTAAGCAGAATTGATCCGGCGGCGCAACTGTAGAATTTGCATAATCCTGCGCTGCTAAAAGATAAGTGCATCTAAATTATTAACCTGGATGGAAATTGATTGAGTTAACTTTTTTTTCTACTTTAATAGACATGTTTTTTTCCCCCCTTTTTTTCTTCTATTATTTTTGCACACTCCTGTGTTGAAATACTTAGCCAGCGAAGAAAAAGTAAAAGGTGTTGATCTGTTGACTTCCATATCAATCGACATCCGATCTAACGCAGGTCCCAACCAGTCAGCAGAAGGAAGGGATCTATGACGTTCCCAAACGCCATTTCATGACTGTAGGTGTTTTCATTCTTATTATTTACATTTTTTTAAATGTTTTAAATGTTTTTTTTCTTACTTTACTGCTTACAAACCTCTCTTTAGGACCCTCGCAAAGGGAGTTCCTTAAGCCACAACTGGCCCATTTTGCTCAGCTTCACCAAAGGTTGCAGTGCAGGAGCTTGCAAAAGTATTCACACCCCTCGAACTATGTCACATTTTGTCACATAAGGGCTAAAAACCTCAATGCATTTTACTTAAGAATGGCATGAAGTAGTGCATAATGCTGAATGGGAGGGAAAGTAGCAGGAAGCTGGTCAAAGCTGAAGACAATTGGAGCTAAACACCAGACAATCCCGAATGAAAACGTTTTGGAAATTGCTAAAGACCTGAGAGATTCTCCTTTTAGCAGAACATCATCCCTGAACGTCCAGCCAAAGCTACAGAGCAGTGGTTTTGCTCAAGGGTCCCTTCACAGTGGTGGCTGTAAACTATTAGCACAACTGATAAAGAAACCAGTTGTTTTTAAAATATAGATCCAAAAGGATGACTGGTTTTAATAGTTTTCCGTTTTGAGCCCATTTCGTTTCAGAAGTTCAAAAGCCTCTAATAATTTATTTGAATAGTAACTACATTTTATGGGTAAAAACTGGTCAAAAATGGTATTTAAAGGTCGTCAGCCTCTGGTTGAGATCAAATCATATTTACATGTTTTAATGTCCTAGTCATAGTCCAAACTTCTGTGACTTGAAAACGATGTCTACGGACACTCTTCACCCGGTTTGAATAATCCTGACGTCATCTGCGTAGAACGTCACGCAAACTTGTCATTTGGCACTACTTTGTCTTGGCCCATCGTGTAAAAGGCATATAAATACAGGGGGGTTTATGCCTGCCATGTGACACCTGAAAAGGTTCTTGGGGTGATACTGGTGCAGTGTGGTAAAGCAGGGTATTGGCTCAAAAAGAAAACTGACAACAGAACAACAATGTTCTCTTTTCTTTTTGTCATGATAATAAGGCTGGTGGTGCCGCAGAATCTTGAAGACTTGAAAGCAGCAGATTGGTCGACCGAAGTCCTCTGTAATTACACACAACATTAGACGGGCCAGCTTTGTGTACAAAATCCAATCTTGTGCAGAATTAGATGCGTATCATAACCAGATGCTAGAAATATACATAAAAAAAAAGATCTGTTTGCCGGTCCCGTCGAACTGGAACGCTGGGCCGGTTCCGCGCCGTGGAATGGCTGTTTGTCTTCCTCAGAGGGTGGAAATGAGAGGTTTGTAGGCAGTGGAGAGTGGGGTGGGGGGAGTATTGAGTTGAGTTGCATGTTGTGTTGTTACATTTACAATTAAGGCACCTGTTAAAAAACAACAACAAAAAAAAAACTGCTCCTTGTTCAGAGGATTTGTGACATTTCTCCCCCTGGTTTTAATCGAACCGAAGCTGGGTTCATCTCAGTTCTCTACCATGCAATGATAATCCTGTTTCATCTTTAAAAAGAAACATTTGTTCCACCCCCACTTTTACCCAACATTCACCAAGAAAAAAACCTCCTGTCATTTGTGTGTTTTGTAACCCGGTGCATCAGACAGATGAACTGTCTCAGCCCCGTTGCTATCTCACCCAAACAGCCCATGCCGGTTTAGGCAGCAGCGCTTCCATATCTCTAAGTGTTACTGCTTGTCTGTTCATTCAGTTGGAGCTTTTTGAGAGCCTCGAGCTCATCCGATGTGTGTCAGCTCCCTCGGGGGGGAAAGACCTCTGTGTACAATGTTTGCTTCTTCTTTTTTTTTTTTCTTCTCCTTCCTCTTCCAAATTCTGACTCATTCTGTGCCCCTCGATGGTTATCGGCGTGCCGCGCAAACTGTGTGTCACCCCTTTATGTCCGCAGCCTGTGGGAGGAGGACATAAACGCCACGTCACGGCGGCGTCACCGACGGCCGCCGTTCCCGTTTTCGTTTGTCCGTTCTTTTTGGTTTGACCGTTCCCCTGTGAGTTTCGCTGCAGCATGCAAGTCTGTGCGTTTTGTGTGAATTTCCACGCTTTTACACTCAATCACTGTCTGCTTGGGCATGGCTGCAACCATTCCATGCGACTTTTTCCATTCCATGTTTACAATGTTTCACCTAAAGGGTTGTGAAAATGATTTTTGCTCCCTTATGAATTCTTCTGCTTTTTGCCTTAATTTGTAAATCTTTCAGGTCATAAAATAGTAAGACAGTGGACGCCCGAGACTTGTTCGATTTTTAGGACCACAGCCGTGGAAGCTAAAATCCACAAGTACTTCTGACCCCCTTTAAGAACACTTATGACTTACTATTTAATAATTCAAACAACGAATATAACTTAATATGTGTTCATATGCACTGTAGAAGCCGCCTAATCACTATCACAGAAGCTAATCTACAGTTTTCCCTATTTATGCTTTTGGGAGTTCAACCAATCGGCACTAAGGAAAATAAACGAAGCTCCTGGGTTGGCTACTCTACCGACGCTAGCCAATTGCATATCAAGTACCATTGCAGCCAAGTATTTTAGCTTCCAAAGCTGCATTTTCTTTTGACTGTTAGATGTACTCTATGGAAAAATCTAGAAAGAGGCAGTTTTTTGCAGACAAATTGGGGTTACATTCTACCAGAAAAATTGAGTGAATACTGGACCACGAACAGGCGGGAGTTCACTGCATCTAAAAACGATAACCTGAGTAAATACCAAAGTTCTCAAATGCTGATAATAAAGGGAAAACCATGCAAACCCACTTGGCCCTTTGTGAAAATAGTTATTGCCTGTTAACTCTGGTTCGTCGGCAAGCATCGTCATTGCTTTTTACATCGCTGTGAGAAATAACAACTCTGACAGCATCTTGAACAAATTTAAGTCCAGACTTTGACCTTTTGTTATACACTATTTTTTTTTTTTAGTTATTTAGAGATGATCTCGCTGTAGTGCTACATAAACCAAGTCTGCTTGAGTTTAAAAGTTGGCTGGACAATTGGCTTGCAGATTTTCTGGTGAAGCAGAGTTAGTGGTTTTATGAATTATATCAAGTCAACCAGGTCCTGAAATGGTAAAATAGCTCAGACTTAAACATTACCACCACTGGCCTTTCTGTGTTTTTCTTTTTAGGGGGATGCGGGGAAGTCTCCCATTATTTCCCAATTTCTTTGTTATTGTTGAAAAGTGAGCTCTTTTTGTAATTTTGCTCGGCCTGCCGCTCCTGCCAAGGTTCAGTTTTCCTCCCTGTTCTCTATATTTGTACATAAAGATTCTACAAATGTAGAGAAAGATTCCCAAAGATTTAGAAACCGCTAATGGTTTCTACACTGATGGATTGCACTGGTTTTGTTTCTCATCTTGTTGTTAAATTTGTACATTTTTAGCCTCCTTCATGTTGTCAGACTGATTCTACTGGAGGGATTTATTGATATGGTGGTACTCAGGCCTGCTTCGGAGAGGCATTTTCCCCAAGACAAATGACATCAACATTTGAAAATATTGTCTTATATTTACTCAGGTAATCTCTGATGAGATGAAAACATTTTTAAGTGTGACAAAAAGGCAAAATGGAAGAAATCTGTGCAGGGGGTGAAGACTTTTCCACAGTGCTGTCAGTGGTGTGAGTAGACCTCAGAGGGGGAGTAGAGTAGGGGGCTTCAGTCTGCGTACTGGGCGAGGTGGTCCCATGGTAGCGGTCTGGTGGTTTCAGGAGCGTCCTCCATTATTGGTTGAATTAAAACCTGCCCCCCCCCCCCCCCCCCCCGTGTGTGTGTGTGAGTGTGTATCTCCTCCTGGAGCAAAAATCAACATGATAAAGCAGCCCAGACTCTCACCGGGGCCTCTCATGATTGGCAGACATAAGAATATCTAATCAGAGTCTGTTTTATGGAACCCAATAGCCTTTTATCAACTCAATTATAGCGAAGCATGAAAGATTCATTTGAGATCCATTAACTGATAATGAAATGAGGGGGATAGTTGTTTCTTGCCGTCCGCAGCACAAAGCGTCTTTACGAATAGATTTTTACTGCCCACACCTACCCAACCATGCAACCACCGGCAGCCCATGTCCGAAATAAAACGGTCATGACTCTGGAGTTTTTTCAGGTGCTGATGTATCACCAGACTTTTCCCTCTTCTTTCTCCCCCTCCGCCCCCCTCTCCACCTCGTCGTACGGCCCAACTCGTAGAACATCAACCACTTTGATCTTTTCGGCGACATGTCCACCCCTCCCTCGGTGAGTACCTCCGGCGAAAATAAAAAAATAACGCTTTCATGTCAGCGGAACCGATACGAGTTCTGTCAGGGCGCTGGTGGCGACCGGAATCGCTCTGATCTGACGGCAGAAACCCCCGCAGATGGAGCTCGGTGCGACTTTTAGGTGACTTTGGTAGAGGTGACATGTGTGTCCTTCCAGATGCCCCCGTCACCTGCCAACACGCTGGACCCGAACCGGAGCAGCCGCCAGCAGCAGCAGCACACCCCCGCCGAGCTGTACGCCCCCTTCAGCCCGACCTCCATGCCGTCAGGTAGACGACCATTTTAATATCTCGCCTCCGATTCAAATTGGGAACACGACAAGCTCTGTCATTTGCTCACTCTCCTTTGAGTGGAAGCGGTAGATCAGCAGCATTGGACAAATTGAATCAAAAAGTCCAAGAAAATTAGCTGTAGGCACATTTGATATTAACAAAAGCGTGCATGATATTCAACTCTTTCACATCATTTTGAAATGGCTACATCACAAATGTGTTTCATTGAGTTCATATGAATTAGGTAGGGAAAATAAACCTTTTATTGACTAAAATGCAACGACAAAGCATTCTTTTATTGCATGCTGATAATTTATAGATTCACTGATCAATTTGAACAATTATGCACCGATTCATAGCAAGACAGCAAAAGAGATTTTGTGTTTTAGAGTTTGAACCAAGTGAAGCTGAAGCTTTGCCTTTTGAGGAGTCTGAACATACTTACAGACCATCTTAAATGCAAATTCTGTATTTTCTGTACAGTTTTTGCAATTATGTTTAGCTTCTTGGTGTTCATTCAACCACCGTGATGCTGGCACCAGAGTGGGGATTGTGTGGCGTATTTTATAGATGGATAGTTGGTTGGATAGATAACTTGTCCCTATTTCAAAATGGATTTGTGGTAAAATATCGATACAGGCGAATCTCAGGCATAGCCTTACACAATCACTCAATTTACACGCACAATAGCATATAGACCAACTAGGCATTCCTTCAGATACAGTACATACATATCAGATATGTATGTACTGTATCTGTGGTAGCTTCAAAGCTTGTGGAACCAATAAGAACTTTTACCTGTCTTTAGTAAGAAGAGGCAGACAGTACAGTCGTCCAGGTGAAAAGGGTTTTGTCAATCATCATTTTGTTTTCCTTGTTGAGCACAAGCTCCTTGTAAATACTCTCCACTACTCTAAAGTTGCCTTTTGGTTTACTTCCATGTTTGCTGTTTCCTCTGTGTGGAAGTCGACTACAAACTTGACTTCTTACAGCTTTTCAAAATGTCCAGTTTTAATAGAATCTTTGACTAATTGTTGTTCCATGAGCAGATTCTCTCAGCTACTCTAGTCTTAGGCTGGTCCTCTTGGCTGCTTCTCACAGTCCTTCTCTTGCCGTTGATTGGTTGAACTCCTTCTTCAGATGCTAAAAGCTAGACGATGTTTGTCTCCTTCAGGTTATATGACCATGGGGCCGGTCCAAGCGGCTCAGTGGGCCCAGCAGCCGTTTCCCAGCCAGGCTCAGACTTTGACCTTCCCCGTTCAGGGCCCCCTCCAGGTAGCTCAGGTCCTCCCCGGCGGTCAGCCCATCATCCTGAGCCAGGCCAACATTTTCCCCACCACTCAGCAGCAGTGGGCGGCCATGGCAGCGTATATGCCGGCCCAGACGGTGGGAGTCGGGGGCCATGCCATACCAGCTGCCATGCTCCAAGGCCTGGTCCCCATTACCACCGTGTGCCCCCAAACGTGCGACCTGTCTGCGCCTTCCTCGGCCATCACCAGCCCTCATCACATGGCCGACCCCGCCCTGCTCCAGAGGCAGCTCAGCCTAGGGAAGGAAGGACTGGGCGTGGACTTGGACGCAGGCGAGGGCCCGTCCACATCGGGAGCGGGACTCGGCGTGGTGTCCGGAGGGGCGAGCAGGTGCGGAACCCCTGGCCTCATGAGTGCGCCTGACACACTGGTCTGCAGTCAGCTGCTGCCTCCTCAGGCAGCAGCCAATCAGGAGGAGGAAGGTAGCTGTAGTGACCTTGATCTGTCCAGGATGACTTTGAGCCCAGGAACGTCCACCTCACCATCAACCGAATCACGTAAGTGTTTCTGAACGCACTTTACAGAAGCAATTTCTATCAATCGATCAATCATGTTTATTTGTACATCATATTTCAGCAACAAGGCAGTTCAAAGTGCTTTACATCATAAAAACATAAAAAACAAAACGTCATAAAATCATCAATAGAGAAACCAGTGACATACATTACATTTTATCAAGTGCCATTAGCCAAATCATCAATGCACATCAAGAAACTCTAAACGAGTTGATCTTCAGACTTGTTTCACAGGAATTCAGTGTTTCAGCTGCTTTGCACTTTTCTCAATGTTTGCATAGAAACTGAATGCTGTTTGGTTCTGGTACAATTTATCTGAATAGCTTGATTTTTGTACATGTTTGAGTATCTTAAGGTACCTCAAGATATCTGTATTTAACAAACACCAAGCTTCCATGTTTATTGGCACTCCGGTAAGCACGATGGGGTGTTTTCAAACCTGATGGTCCGGTAGGCTCGGTTTGATTTAACCTCTTCTATGTGGTCTTCTACAGTATCATAAGACAGTTAGCGCAGCCAGCATTGCTGAAACAGAATGCAGGTCATTAGCTTTACTGTAGTTTGCTTCCTGCAGTAAAGCATTAAGCCAACTACAGTGCAGGGCATTCTGGGTAAATATAACCAAAGCAAACACACATGTCAAACAGCAGTGGGAGAAATGGCTCCTGGTCTTTTACCAGAGACAAAAGAGAAATCCTACAACTGCTAAAATCTGACGCCACTCCATTTTGTTTACATTTTGCGAAGAAGGGTGTGTCGATCAGCGTCGTCTTCAAAGATTTTTGTGTCGATTTTTGTCCCTCAGTGGTTCTTGGTTCAGTACCACCACGGGCGAGGAGGGGGAACAGGTTTTGGATCATTTGACAGTGCAGTGTGAAAGTGAACTGCAGCAGCCGAAAATGTAACAAATGTTGCAGTTTTAGTCTCAAATCAAATTGAGTCGATCAGGTGTGAAAACATCCTAAAACAGCTACCTTCACAGAGGGTTTCATCACCATGACCTAGCTATGATGTGTACACTGATTGGAAAATGGTCAAGTTTTTTGAGTTTCCAGCCGGTTGGTCATTGGTTGGGCGAAGTGAGCTAAAAATAATCTGATTTCGGTCAATCTCGAACAACCATTGTCTGGAAGGACTTTTGAGATAGTGATCTTTGTTTCCCTGGTAACCTTCACTCAAAGGAAAAACCCAAACACCCTCTGCATAACAGTGCTTCTCTTCTCACATTCATTACTGCCTTTACAGATGTCTTGCTAGCCGCTTTGAACTGTCATCTTTACTTTTCTGCTGTCTCCAGTTTTGCGGGGAAACTGACGTAACAGCCTTCGCCTTCCAAGTACCGCTAATTGTTAGACGTTCGTGTTTGCTTCAGCTCTCTTGCCAAACAGTTGGCCCGTCTGCCTTCCCGCACACCTTCTTGCTCTTGTTTTGTCCCTCTTGAAAAGAAGGGAGGCGGCTAACCGCCTGTCAGAACGAGCCTCATCTGAAAGCTAACGTCGTCGAAGGCAGACGTGCTTAAAGGTCATAATCCAGATTCCCATCTTTCATCTCATCGCATTCCCTCGACTTTCTGTTCGCAGCATCCACACCTGCCCCTCAGCAGAGCTCGTCTTCAGACTGCCCCCCCTCCCAGGGCAGTGACCCCCCGACGGATCACTCCCCAGTTGACCCGGAGGGACCCCCCAGCAACACCAGGGAGGAACAATCAGTAAGTGCTTGCCTCTCCCACTGGGATTCATGGATGCCACTTATCAGCAGACTCTTATTGCAGCGGGGATGATGTATAAAGTCTCGTGTGATTATCACCGGACTGAAGTTATTTACGTCTAGCAAAAAAAAAAAAAAAGTCAAATCAATTACACACAAAAGGTCAAACCTCAATTAAGTGGGTTGATTACTTGGCGTAATGAGGTGAAATAATTTAGAATGATTACACTTCCCAACATTTTGGTGGGAAACCAGAGTGAAGAAGAGCTGATCTGTCTCCGACCCAGGGTTGGGCGAGCTCGGACTCTCTGGTGCCGAGCGAAGGCGGCGAGCCGACGGATCAGACGGGTCCGCAGAAAGACAGCTAGAGGGGACGCAGGCGGTGGGAAGGCGGTGAGCGTTTCATCAGCCCGTTCTTCCTCTCATTTCCCACAGTTATTAATCAGCCGTCTTCACCACATGACATTTGTGTCTCAACTCCCCATCTCTTTTTCTTCCCAATGCCAAGCGATTTGCCCCGCCTCATCCTTTTCCCCCATAAACCCATCTTTCTGTCCTTTATTGGCTTCATATTTCCATCTGTCAGCCTGCCTCCCAGTTTTTACTGTGAATGGAAGCTTTGCTGCCAACCGCAGCCTTCATGTAAATCAGTCTGAAGCTGGGAAGGCACCACAGTGACATCTGGTGGTGAGATCTATAACTACACTAAAAGAATTTTTTTTTTCTTCTTCGTCTTCCATTTAGGGATATGGAAGCGTTCCGTCCTAAAACTGGAGGTTCTGGGAAAAACAAGACAGACAAGTGACTGTGATTACACAGGCTAGCTGTTGTCTTTTTTATATATATATAACATTTAAAGGATATTTCTGGCTATCAGAGGAACTGCTTTATTTTTTCTCGAGAGGCCACACACTGTATTGCTCTCCTCAGCATGTCCAATCAAATAACTCTTCAACCAGGAAGTGACCTTTGATATCGGACTCCTTGAGCGGGAGGTGCGCGCATCCTTCCGTTTCGAACTGAAAGAGTTTTTAAAAAACAACGCTGATGATGCAAACTACTGTTTTTTTTTTTGTTGTTTTTTTGACAAACGTCAAAGAGGAGCAGCATCTCTCCGTGCGTTGGCCGCAGTACGCAGCAGGTTTCCCGTCATCTCGCTCCGCCGTTTCACCAGTTTGCATGAGGCTGGTGAGAGTTCGACGAACTCGGCCGAGGGCGTGAGAAACGAAATCAAAAACTCAAGATTCTTCGTCTTTTATAAGCTGTGATTTCCCAGCCGGTGACGCCGGAGCCGATGCAGACGTCTACGTGACTCTACGTGACGGTGTAGAAATGGAAAAATTGCCAAACGTCTATTTTGTAAATAAGAATCTTTCCCCCAGGCCCTCCTAAAACCCGAGCCTCCGTGCCATAAGATAGCACTCTGCCTCTCGGATGCCAACTACGTGTGTTTGTCTGAAGCAACGCTTCACCAGCATCTCCAGTCTTACCATCTGGAAATTGATTTAATTTTTTTGTTTCTTTCTTGGAGCCATGTTTTTTTTATTATTATTATTTCTAATGTCTAAAGATGTATTGTTTTTTTTGTTTTTTTTTTAAGGTTTCGGGGAGGGGAGGGAATGAACTGTGAATATGTGTTGCCTGTTCAGGCAGAATAAAGTCTGATGATTCTCTGATTACAAACTCGATAAAAAAGAGCGATGTGGGCGGAGCTAGAGGTGTTACCTTTTTACCGACGTCTAGTGGCAGATTTTCTTAGCTTTTTAGATATACGTCATTTTCAACCAAGGTCGCGTTGTTTACAATTTGCGTCTGTCTGTCTGATTTCTTGAAGAAACAATAGGGGGGAAAAAAAATCTTAGTAATACATTGGGAGGAAAAACGTTTTCCTATCACTGGCAAAAAAAAAAGTACCTTTAAGTCACATTAGAACCACAAACTTATATATGCATTTTAAGTTTTTTTTTTTTTTTTAGTTAGACCAACACAAAGTAGAGCATAATTGTTGCGCTTTTCTTCAGCAAAAAATATAAAAATCAGGTCTTTCAGGGTGTATTCACCAGCTTTACTTTGATTTAATTTAGCTAGTTCTTCTCTGCAAAATACCATAGATTAAATCTGATTGAATGGCGATTGAAAGTCTCTTAGTTCTGTTACTCAAGGACATTGAGGCTACCGGTAACGAGCTACTAAAACATCCTCGCTAGCCACCTAGCTAGCTAGCATTGCTAAAGCTTCCCCTGGTAATGTTTGCCGCTGCTGCTACTAGCACTGATCTAAGACCAGCAATCTCTGAAGTCTGAGGGTTAGTGGATTTTAGACATGGTGGACAAGCACCAGTCTTACCTAATGAAGTGTTTTACTTCAACAAAGTTGTTACTATGGAGGGAAAATAAGTAGAGCATGGAATCAAAAGAGAATAGAGCCACAGACGCAGCTCTGCTGACAAATAGGAAAGAGAGTAAAACAAATGGTAATCAATGTCTTCAACTAACGGAAGAATGGGTCAAAACCTCACAAGAAGTACCAGGTCTTAGATTTCATTCTTAATGGTCTTTTAAAAAGGTTTTAAAAAGTGTTAAATTTGAGTTGGTGAAAGCAGCAGAAGCCCTGATCTTTTATCACTTGAGATAAGACAAAGTTAGCTTACAAGTAACTTTTCGGAGCTCCTCTTAAATCAGTACTTCTTTAATATTGATCAAAACGTGCTACTTCCATTGGCAGATGTTTTTTTACTTATTACAAGTCATTTTTCCCATAAGTGAAGAAAATCTGCCAGTGGAAGTAGTAGTTTTTTCTTGTTTTTTTAAGATCAATATTCAAGAATTATCGACCTAAAATAAGCTCTTGTATCTGGTTGAAGAGTTACTTCTGACTTAGGTTTGTCTCATTTTCAGATATTTGCTCTAGAAACTAGACAAAACACTCTTGGTAAGATTTTGCGTTTTTTTTATTCAAACTTCAGAAGTATAAAGTTCACATCAGACACTTCTGTGATAAAAAAAACAAACCCATTCGCTTTACAATCGTGGACTACCTTGTGTTGGTCTATCGGATATAATCACTATGAAATAAATCCTAGTTTGTGGTTGGAATGTGGCAAAACGGCAAATATTCGAGTGGGTATGCCTACACTGTGGATGGTTTAGCAAACTAAAAGCTCAATGACGGCAGGACACGCGTCTCCTCTGGGTTTGGTTTTCGTTGTCCAGTCACTGCTCCCGTCAGGCCGTCGCGTTGTTGTAACAAAGCACTCACCGTACATCGTCTCCCCGTGAACAGTCCAAACTACAGATCACCAACACTTCCTGCTAGACGACACCTGTCATTAATGGTTAACCGACAAACGAGACAAAGTGTCCCAGAATATTTTGTAAAGTTTATTTATGGAATTAAGAATTGTGCTGAAAAAGGGATTTTTGTACGTCTATGACTCCCCCCCCTGCCCCGTCCATATGCTGTATCCATGACACTGTTCTGTCACAAATAAATGACCACGTGATTCCCAAGGTTACTGCTGCTTTTCTGTCTCACTGTCTTACATCCAACAGCCAACGGGGGCTGCCCTGCATCAACAAATGACTTCTTAATGTGGCTTCTTATATACAGTACATCTTAGTTTTGGGGAAAATGTTATCTCTCTCTCTTTTTTTTTTTAAATGAATATTTGCTTTTAAGCTTTGTTAATGACGATTTTCTTATAAGTTAGGTAAAGAAAAATCTGGGTGGATGAAGAAAATGCTCAGTTCCTTTCCAGGGGGCGCTCTATGCTACATAATGGAAGATGAGTGGAAGACATTTCTATAAGTTTCTCAGGATTTATGGTTTGTTTAGAATCGATATAAAGACTGGTTAATGTTTTAATTGAAAAAATAAAGGATTATTGATGGTTCCTTACTAAAACAAACATCCACATTTTTCTTTTGGATCAGAACTAATGACACACTTAACAAATGAAACCAAAAAAAACAAAATAATGACATGAAACCTAATCACTGATTACTGATAAAGGGGAAGTTTTTAATAAATTACTCATAGGCTTCTTAGAAGTCTAAAGGAAAGATTTTATCAGTCTGACTTTAAACTGGAAGGAAAAACTGGGAACGTTCAGCTCTCAAGCTCACATTGGAGTCTGTGGACTTCCAGCAGCAGACCACCGCTTCGGTAGGATAAAGAACCTCACATGGTCCGAAGTCTGGCTGCTTCTCATCAGATCTCATCAGAGTCGGCTCCGACTCTCTGCCTCCCCACTTGGGTGATGGATAAATCTTGAGACCAGCTGCTGTCAGAAAATATCAATACAATTTCTTTGATTTTAGTTTATTGCTTTTATTCTCTTGGCTTGCGCATAATTTTGACGTCATGATTTTGTCCCACGTGACAAAAAGTTTGGACTCTGCTGCTGTAAGTTGTCATTTCTTCAAACCTACTTAAAAGATTTATTTTTATTTTTTTTTTTAAATTAAAAATAGCAGTCAAAATCCCATAACTACCTTATTGCGCCATCCTCCTCGGAATAAACAAACTGCGGCAAATTCCTGCGGTTGCTCCACTCTGTAAAGCCCACAGTGTGGCGAAGCTGAACAAAGGTTAAAGGTGGCAGCGCCGCAACTCGACTGCAAACGATGGTGCCACCGTCCCGGACTTGATTACGCAGCGCTCATTTTTCACCGCCATCGTATCATCAGAAGCACATTTCCTGCGCGTGTCGGAAGCAGATATTACGTGTCACGCGTAATGAAGTTTATGCAAATGCCAAAGATATCTCAGGCTCGTTCGCTGAACTTACCGGCGAATCCAACGGCGTTTTAATCAGACTGTCGAACCTGTGGGAAACACACGCTTACACACACACACCTCGCAGTGCAGCTCTGTGGCCTGTGGGATTGTGCATCCAGCTTGGTGGCTGAGTGTAATGGTGGCGGTGGGTTCATCTTGAGGCCAGTATTGATCAGCGCGTGTTTACACAGCGAGCTGAGCAGAGCTTTCCCCTCAGTCACAGCGGCTCATAACACACAATCATGTTTTCTGTGATGATGCAGCCGAGCAGATTCAGTTCCCACAGCTGCCTGCTCGCTCTGACTCTCAGCTTGGTGCTGCTAAGGTAGGAGACTTATTATTTCTGCTCATCTATAGCTTTCCCTGACGCTTTGCTGTTATAAAACAAATTTCAGCTTTGTTTGTCATCCAAGGACAAATCAGTTTAAAGGGGCAGTGTTATGTAAGATTGACTTTTGTGAGCTTTGTAGCGTGTTATAATGTTATTCCCTCATCAAAAAACACACCTGGAGTGTTGCCTTGACTCTTTCATGAATGTTTGCGAAATCCTTTAATCTCCATGGCAACCATTCAGTTGTGCAAAAAGCTTGGTGGGACTGAGCGCCACCTTTATGATGAAGCTTATTCTCAGAGCAGGAGTTTTCAAGCGTTTGCCTCGCAGAGCGCAACTCCCCCCACCACTCCCCTCCCACACACACACACGCCTACATGCACACACTCAGCTCCTTCAGACTAGCCAGCAGCAATTAGCAAACACCTGGTGGAACAGTTCATCTGCTGAGCTCAGTATAGGAGCTACTTCTAATTGCAACGCTGGTAAAATGTTGTTAAAGGGTTAATAGAGGAGTCAGGTTCTGATGACTTCCTGAAGGCGGAGTTTCCGAAAGAGCAGGAGCTTCTTAAAGAGACAGCGACCCAATTTCAAGGTGTTAAATTGCAAAGTGGCATTTCTTTTAATTCATGTTTTATATATTCAGCTGAAGGTAACATAGTTACTTGACTGTGCTGTAAAATGGCACTATGGCATAACGCTGCCCTTTCAGATAAACACATTTACTTTCAGGCTGCATTTTTGTTGGTTCTGATTTCTCGTCCCATGAACACGTCACAGTGAGTTTCCCCGAACAGCAGCAAGTGATGAGAACGCCAGTGTTCGTGAAACCCGTTCAGTGGGTAACCGGGTGGTAGTTCAGCCGGTGGACTGCATTTTATCGGAGTGGAGCCGTTGGTCCCGCTGTGACACCTGCACAAAGAAGAAAGTAAGTACGATGACGAGGAGGCAAATACACAGTTTATAATTGTGCTTGAATGAATGTCGGACAGTAAATAAGATCTGAGTGAAGTTTCGTCTCCCTGCTTTCTTCAAATCGAACAAAATTGGTGTTTGTGTCGCAAAAATTTGAATTTACGCTGCTGTCATTTAGTATTTTCAGAAATCATCAAATGTCAACCAGACCTGTGCAAAAGTTTGTGCAAAAGTTTTGTTGCACAAACCTAAAATTAAATCATTTATATCAATTTTGTTTGACTTTGTTTATGTGTGGGGGAGGGCAGGTTGATCTGTGGAACCGTGCCAGGCATTTTAAACCTCTGATAATATGGAAAATTAACAGCTTTAAATAGTCATGAAAACACTTTTAGGATTAATGTCAATGATGAGAGCTTGTCAGCTGTTGCCCGAAGTAAAAGTTGACTGAAATGTAAATAATTTCAGAAAGTTAGGTAGCCTATTAATTAGCTGCATCGCAGACATGAGACAAAGCTGTCCGTTTTTGTTTCTGCGCTTTTTTTTTCTTGCTTTTTTTTTTATTTAGCAAACTAAAACCAGTTAATGTTCAGCATAAAACAGCCATTTTTTCCCCAAAAAACTAGCAAAGTATAGTAAATATATGTTCAGGTAAGTCCAGATAGTAAAAGCTGAACTGCTTCCACTAAGAGCAGCTAATTAGTTTTCATAAAGACGCGCCGTCCACCTGGAGTCAGATTAGAGATGGGTAGCTTCGTGGCAGAGAAACGGTCGACAGACAATTCTCTGGGGCTTTCAACATTTAAATATTTAAGAGCCAGTCAAGCGGCGGGCTGCGTTTGATCAGAGTGGAGCTCTGTGTGGACTGTAAAGAGCTCCACCGCTGACAAAGGTCAGAGCTGATCCACTCCAGTCCTCCATCTCACCCACTTTACAAGAGAGGGGATTAATAAAGCTGACATGACAAAGTGAGAACAGCCCACGAATGTGATTTCACGCATTACGGCTCTCAGGAGGAGCTCCGGAGACACAGGATGTTAGAGGATGTTGGCAGGACTCTGTCTCGGTTTGTGCTGACACTCGGCGTGTTTGTCTCCCTCCAACTACAACCAGTACCGCTATGCTAAACTGGAGCAGCCATCTCAGTTTGGAGGAGAGCCATGCTACCTTCATGGCGCCCAGGAGGAACGCTGCGAGGTTCCAGCCCGCTACACCTGCGATAGCGTACCTCTGTGTGAGGGATTCCTCTGCACACAAACGGGTACGCCATACGTCTGTCTCCATTTCTGGTTCACTCTAGTACCCCTGTCTGAAATCCAGTGGAATTAAATGCTTTCAGAGTTCAGCAATTTTTTACAATAATTTTTGTTAAATTCTTTCTAGTTAAATGTGTTCTGTAAAGTAAAGGAACTGCAGTAAAACTATTGTTTTAAATGATACATGGCAGAGGCTGAATAAAAACGCACTTTTTGTGATATTTTTCTTCCACTTCTCAGTTATCATGTACTTTGATTTGGTTTGGTAAAACACTCATAGAATATTTTAAAATTTATGTGTAGAACGTGACAAAATTTGACTTTTACAAGAAAGTTTAACATTAACAATTTCTTCTGGTAAGCTAATTTGATATTTCCATTTGCTAGCATGCTATGGCCACTCTTTCTTCATGTTTTACATTGATAACATATGAAACACTTTTTTCATCATTATCTGAGATTCAGTTGGCCTAATTTTAACCTCTGACAGGAACCCAAAGTGAAATCTTAGTTTCATCATGGCCAATAAAAGGCGCCGCTAGCTAAAAAGCTAGCTGTGCTAACCCTAAAGCTCAAATTATAAACATCTAATTACTTGAAGAATTCTTACGTCAATAACCTAATCTTTAATACAGATGTCAAACTTTTTCAGAGGAGAGAGTTTAACTAAATTATAATTTATTCAGAAAAATGAATTTTGCGGGACGCTTCATGTTTTCATAGTTAGCAGAAACGCTACGCAGAAAATTTGTGTATTAGCAAATTACTGAAAGTGTGCCCAGTGCTGACTGACTTTAAAACTGGACCAGCACTTCTAAAGATTCACTGCAGTTTAATTTGTCATAAAAGTTGCCGACCATGTACACTAAAAGAAGAATGTAAAATATGACCCAGAAGCAGTGAAACTGTATGAGAGCGTCTCCTTTACTTCCCTCAGGTCGCTGTGTCCACAGAACCCTGCAGTGTAACGGAGAGGACGACTGTGGGGACATGTCCGACGAGGTCGGCTGCACGAAGACGTCCAAGCCCTGCAGGGTGGAGGCAGAAGAGTACTGGGGAATAGAAAATCTGGCCAAAGGGTGAGTCACTCGAAGAGTCGATTACCAAAACATGCTGGGTTTCTTTTTCCTTCTGCTGCTGTTGTCAAACTGTACTCTCTGTATCAACAAAAATACGTTTTCTTTCAGAATAAACGTCCTGAACAGCCACCTGGAAGGCGTGGTGCTCGATAACAGATACTATGGAGGCGGCTGCCTGCCTCACTACATCCAGGATGTCCCGTTCAGGAAGCCTTTCAACTTGCAGCAGTACACGTTGCAGGTCAAAACGGCCGACTTCGGTCAAAGTCGTGTCAAAAATGGAACATGAGACACATCAATGTGTTTTATACAATGGGAGCGCAAAGATCAGCAAATTTGTCCCTCCTGTTTTGCTTGTGTTTTTACATTTTCTTAAAATGGAAAATGTTGGGGGGTTTTTTTGTCTTTTAATAGCCATATTATTTTTGCTTTTCTTGCTTTTCTTTTAATGCTAATGGGAAATGAGACCGCAAAGATAAAGTGGGCAAAATACAACATATTTTTGAAGAAAGAGTCGCTCTCTAGTCCATTATATAGAGGTCATGAGAGTTGATAAAATGTTGGTTTTTTTAAAGGAAACTCAATGCTCACCTCTAGAGGGATTTACACTCATTTTCCAAACTACAGGAGCCATTATTCCTCAATACCATTTGAACTACTAACAATCACGGCAACATCTGTCCGTCATCCCATAATATTCTTCTTCCTACAGACGAGAGGCTCGTACGATTTCACCCTGCAGTCGTTCGAGTCGTACTCTGACTACATGGATCACACTTTCAGGGAACGGATGACCCAAACCTCTTTCTCCATTGGCTTCAGCGTTCCGGGCGTTTTCAGCTTTGGGTTCAATTACGACTCCTCCAAATACAGCAAGTCTGTCAGCAAGATTCGACGTGCCTCCGGAGTTGTACGTTTGTCCCTCTAGCAGATCTCTGAACAACCAGCTAACCTGCAGCGTTGTGTTCTCGGAAACGTCACGTTCCCTCAAAGCCTTGGCGACTTTCACTGTTGCTCTCTGATCTCTAGACAAACAGCTTCATTCGAGCCAAGGCGGAGCTGGAGCTGGCCCAGTACATCCTGAAGTCCGACGGCTTGGTGCTTCACCCGGAGTTCCTGCAGCGCCTTCGCTCTCTGCCGCAGGCGTACGTTTATGGAGAGTACAGACAGATCTACAAGGACTATGGCACCCACTACATCACCGAGGCCGCCCTCGGAGGAGACTTCGAGCACACGACCATCCTGAACAAAGAGAAGCTAGAGAAGTCAGGTCGGGAGTGATTATGGCACCAGAATTCAAAATGCGTAGCCTGGCAAAAGGGTTTAGATCTGATTTCCAAGCAGTTAAGAAGTAATCACACTCTGGTTTGTCATCCTAGACTATAATTTGGACCAGTACAAGTCTTGCCTGCAGATAGGTTTCAAGATTGGGGTGACCATTGAAGGAGTTCCTGTATCCTTGGGCCTTGGAGGTGGATCCTGTTCTGGACTTCTGAATGAAATGGGAGGTGGGAATACGTCTCGGATCGAATTTCTTACACCTAACACACGAGTTGTACCCTACAAAACGTTTCTCTGCTTGCTTTCAGAGGACACAAAGAACGGGGCGATGGTGGAGGACTTTGTTGCTGTCGTACGGGGTGGAAACAGTGAATCCATCACTGCTTTGTTGTCTCAGAAGCTTCCCAGCGAACAGCTGATGAGGCTCTGGGGTGAAGGCGTCCGTTACAACCCGGACTTCATCCGCATGACAGTGAGCTCAAACTGTACACATAAAAGATTTATGTTTACTTGTTTTCTTATGTGTGTTGCTCTCCAACATCAACCAGGTCAATAGATGTTTCTGTGTGTTTTGCTCCTCCATTATCTGAGGTGCTAATTAAGCTGAGAGCAACGAATCGGATCAGACAGCTTGATGCACGGCCAGCGTTGGCACGGTTACAAAGAGTTACAGTACAATAGAACTGATCAATGGCAATTTAGGGAGCAAACGCCTTAACAGTCCCAGTAAGTTAGTGTGCCAGAGAGAAATCGGCTGATTTATTTATTTATTTATTTTTTGCTGTTCGAGACAGCTTTCTGCTGGCTTAGTGGAAAAATGTCTCATTTTCAGATAATTTGAGCCGTAAAACAAGAAGCGCGTGATATGATTGAACATCACTATGTGTATCGTCAGACCAAGCCGCTGTACGAGCTGGTGACTTCCAGAGACTTCGTCCAGGCCGACAGTCTGAAGAGGAACTTGAAGGGAGCTCTGTCCGAGTACCTGGCTGAGACCAGCGCCTGTCGCTGTGCTCCCTGTCACAACAATGGAGTGGCTGTTCTAAAAGGTATTAGACTTTGGATTGTTTCATAAAGCCCTTTCTCGTTTTAACACAAACCTTAACTTGAGGAAGCTGTTTTCTTCAAGTAAAATTGTTGCTTTCTCAGTCTTTCTAAGGACTTCGGGGTCACTCTTCATATAATACGGCTTTGCTCTTTGGATGACCCCATTCTGACCAGATTTTAACCATCAAGACACATGAACTCATATTTCACTCCTGAACACTGTGGCCTAAAGAGTTTTCTCAGCGACTGCAATGGGCTCAGGTCCTGCTGCTAAACCAGGTCAACAGCATGTGAGAAAGCTGGTAGTTAATGGTCAATTACCCACACTTAACCAAGTTCTGTACTGACATTGGCTGAAAGACCACGGAGTAATGGGGGGGGGGGGAAATCTGATGGTCATCTTGCGGTGGGATGCAAAGACTGAGATATTTCAATAGACATTGATCAAGAAGTTAAAACACAAGAAAGTCTAGATGGGCCAGTCAAATTCAATCGAGAAACTTCAGTCAAGGTTTCAAGACATGCCTTGATTGAAGAACTTGACTGTGTGGTTTGTAAGACCAGAATCCCAGGAGGTGGAAGCTTCTCTCAAGATGGCCAGCCGTCATCCAGAGGAGGTCACAGTCCGCTCTGTTTGCAACTGTAAAGGATTTCAGATTGTGTCCTGACTTGTCAAAACCTCCACTGACGGTGTAACCTTCTGTCGACCACAAATATGAATGTTAAAACTTGTGGTTCTCAACAATTAGAACTTGTTTAATGTGACATCTGAATTTCAATTCAATGGCAGCAAAAGTAATGACGTCTGCTTTCTCGACAGGCACAAGATGCGAGTGCGTGTGTCCTACCGGCTACACCGGACGGAGCTGCGAAATCACTTCCAGGCAAAAAGGTCGATGAAAACAAACGCTAGAAGTATTCTTCCTATACGCCACACATTTCATCCTTCAAAGCACCGAGACATGACAAAAAGGCGCGACTGTTTTATTGTAGTGTTGGGCATCGATGGTGGCTGGAGCTGTTGGGGAGCGTGGTCGTCCTGCAGCGGGGGTCAAATGACCCGGAGTCGACAGTGCAGCAACCCGGCACCAAGCAGCGGCGGCCTCCCGTGCAGAGGGCTGCAGCAGGAGTCCACCGAGTGCTTTTAAAGTCGCAGATGTTAAAGAAGAGAAAGGGAATAAAGTATCTACCAAACACGTTTGTTGACCTGGTGTTTTATTCAAATGAGTCGTTCTGTGAGAAAGTATTCAATTGAGGATGTTGAACCATGAGAGCGATATCGTCTGTTTTTCTTTTATTGCGGTACTTAACTAGGCCTGCCTTAGGCACTGACCTAGATTCAGCTGCTGTTACTCAGATTCATCCTTCGTGTAAGCAAAACACAACTTCCTTGCTGTTGCACGCAATAAAACCGACATTCTTGAAATGAATAGAGGCTCAAAGTCGCCAAAGCTCATTTATTTTTTTTAATAACACAACGACGACGACTCGTTATCCCCTCGCTGTCCGTTTCTATGTGGAGGAGGGTGGGGGGGAACTGCTCCTTTTAGCATCGACGATTCTGATTGGCTGAGCCCAGGCAGGGTGCCCCGCCCCCTTCAGGTGAAGGATTGTTGCAGACTCTTGTCCTGCTTTTCGTCCCTGACGAGCAGGAAGACCATGACCCCCAGCAGGACCACGAGCCATCTGTCTTGGCATCTGTCAAGACAAAAGGAAATGGTTTCATTTTGCTTTACTTAAACGACTGTGGTATATTTTATAATATCAGTAAGACGAATCGTTGTTAATGAGCAAAGAATGCTCCGCAAAGTCTCTGCACCTCTTTGGTCGAGACTGAAAGATCTCAAACACAAACAGGATGAACAGTGCTCATAAAGCTTGGGGAAAAAAAATATCCTAGGAGTTTGATGAGGTTTCTGTTTAAAACTCATAAATTACCAAAGGAAATATTTGCTGCACCTAATTTGAATTATTCAGAATTATTCAAAAGTCTTCAGCGGCCCCAGATGTGTTGTTTTCCATGATTCTTAAAGTTATTTAACGTTTTTGTCGGAACGTTGCGATTTTTTTTTTTCTTCCTGATTCAAATGAAATAGGGGCCTTGTTTGTGAAAAAGCGTTTTTTTTTTTGTTTTTTTTTCACTATTAACAGGTTAATATGTGTGGGAGGGGGAGGGAAGTCTAACAAATAAATGTACGTTATTGATTTAAGCAAAAGGAATGATTCTGGAAATGGCCCTGTTCCAAAATGGGCCAAGTAAAATCTTCTGTGTCCATCACTGGACTGAAAATGCATAAAAAGCAACTAAAGTTTAAAGAAAACTTTAAAATATGTTCGGAAAGAACATTTGCTCAAGACCACTTAAAGCAATCAAAGCCAGGGATGACTCGGTTCTTCCGCAAAGAGACAAAGTAAGCAGAAAATTCTTTCTAATCTTGTCAGGAAATTAGATCTTTTCTTTGAGAAACGCTTTCAGCAGAACTGTAGGAAACTCTGTGGATAAAAAAAAAGATCTCTGAAGTTCTCCGGTCATTGACAGTTTGTTTATTTGGGATGAAATTAGGGTCATTACAACAATGAGCAATGTTTGTCATGGTTTCCTGTAAACAGGTCAGTGTACTGCCTACAACAGCGAAGCTAAAAGTTGAGTTCTTCATTTAGCAAAACAGGAAAAGGCTCAAATGAATAAATAGTAAAAAAAAAAAAAAAAAAGGTGTGGAGGAGGAATAACATGACTTTTAATAAGTGACCAGTAAGACCCAAACCGAGACCCTCTGTAATTAACTGTAGTCTACATCAGCAAGCAGGAATGCTGGGAAAAACTGAGTAGGATGAAAGTACTAGAAGCCTGTAGATATCTACGAGAAATATTTCTATGTTATTCCTCTGACTAAAGGTTGGAATCCAAATTCTTGCGAAACCCATTCAGTGTGTTTACATTCTGTCAGCTATAACGGGCTTTATTCCAACGAAGACATCAAGAACCAACTCCCTGAGCTTGTTTGGTGTCCCTCAGGAACACATGATGGGCCCCTTTGCTGTTTGCTCTGCCTCCCAAAGCGATATGAGACATAACTGCTTATAAAGGTCAGCTTTGAAGAAATTAGTTCAGATACAAGTAGCAAAAAAGCACAACATGTTGCTCTCAATGTTGTTGATTTTTTTTGTTTGTTTTTTGAAGAACTGACAGCTACAAGTGTCATCGAAAATTTGAGACGTCGGGTAAGTTTGGTCCCAAATTCTGCCTCTAAAACAAAAACAAAATCCCTTTTATTGGAAAACTTGAGTGTTTTTGTAACTGGGGTGTTTCCATAAAGCAAATGTATTTTTGTAATTTCAATTCTAGCAATTTTATGATCAATACAAATGCAGCTTCTGTCTGCAGCTGCAATGGTCGCATATGCATGGTCCATTGCAGTTTTGCGAAATACTGCAAAACTGCAATGGACCGCGCGCTGTTGTTGTTTTGTTGTCGTTTTTTGAGGGGTTTTGCATCACTTTTGTTTTTTTGCATCACCAGTCCTGTCTTAACGACCTGTTGTTACTACTGACAGAAAAGAGGGGGGATGGTGGCGCTGCATGTTTTTAATTGACTTCTCGCGTGAACAAATGTATTCACGTGCGATTTTAATCGCTTTTCTGATTTAGCGCAATTGTGAATTTTTTTACTTTTTTTTTCACAATTCACAATTTTTTTTCACAAAAGTTTTGTGATCGGAACGCAGCTAATGTCCGGTTTTCAAGACATCTGTGAAAAACAAACGGAGCACATTTTACCCAAAGCGTGAACTTTTTTTTTTTTTTTTTTTTAAGGGAATTCATTTATAGCAAACAACTTTAGTGGAAACGTTGTTTGCTATAAATAGGGAAACACTTTCAAGAAATATACATTAATTAAACCTTCAAACCGAATATAAAGAATACCTGCTGTTCAGTCTGCTATTTCAACATTTAATAGCTGAAAATGTAAGTTTTGGTTTCACATCGCACACTCACCTCTCCTGAGGGTCTCCTCGCAGGCCACGCCCCGGAAGCCCGACCTACAGATGCAGCTGCAGGAGGTACCTGAGAGGACAGGAATCCCATTGTGCCTGCAGGGGGCGCACCGACAAGTGTCAAACTCCCGCAGATACTCCTCTATTGCCCTCTCCAGGTTTTCTATTCTGGCTCCTGCGTGGTCCGCTGCCGTGCTGAGGCGCACAGCCTCAAAGATCGGCAAAATCTGCAGTCAGGAATCGAAATCGGTGTGAAATGTTTGGCGGGGGAACGTAACGTCACCGTCTTCTGGATGTGTTGTTACCTCAAAGTCAGTCAGAGCTGGGCTGTATTTGAGAGAAGCCCCCCACTTTCTGTATGTTTCCTGGTCCCTGATGACCAGCAGTCCTGAGCCGGTCTCTGTGATTCCCCCTTTCACCAGTTTGATGATGTCCTCAACCACAGCGGACTCGGAGGAGTTCGCTGCAAAGAACAAAGCGCAGTGAGTTAAGGCTGTGACAAACAAGTCTGGCAAGATTTTGTGCAACAACACAAAGTGTTACCAAGTATTTTTGGTCTGGTTTCTGGTGCAAAATATCTTAGTACATTTGACAAAACTTAACTGGAAAGTAAATTTTCAGCAAGACAAGACATAGGAACTTGTTTTAAGTCAATTATTCCTTAGTACTGCTATAACGGTACTAATTCTGTTGGCAGGTTATTTCAATATATGGAGTACTTGGTTTTGTGATTTAGTGTTTTTGCGGAGTTAAAAGTCAAAAGTGAATTAATAGTTAAAGATGCGTGTTAATGATACTTGAATTGAAAATAAAAAAAAAGGCACACCCACCTGAAATACAATTTCTCACCTTTAAAATCCTGCTTGTTGGTTTCGCATTGACTTGCTTCAACCTCAACACCTAAATCTGAGGTTTCACTGAGTGAATAACTTATGCCGAGAGAGGCCCCGAAGCAGGACTGAAATCTTTTTGCGTCTATATCTGGAAGAGTTAGGAAAGAAGATGAAACATTTTACTTGAAGTACTTAATTTCCATAAGAGCTCCTAATTTAAACCAACCAATGTTTGATTACTTGACTTGGCCATAGCCGTTTTATTTAGGACGGCGACGTATTCCAGAGATCCCCCCATGGCTCCCTCTGTGACGTAGTGGGTACCGAAGGTGTTCAGGAAGCGGGAGTAAACGCCAAAGTCGTACTGTTCGGGAAGCTCCATGAGGGCGATGTAGAAATCTTCGTGAAGCATCAGCTGGTTGCTTCGCATTTTGAAGTGGGCGGTTTGCACTTTGGACCAAACCCTAATGAAGCTAAAGTCCTGGACACAAAGCAGAAAAGCCTGACCTGAACGCTTCACGAGGCGTAAAAGTGGCGTATTGTTTTCTGAAGCAAACCAAGCGAGTACCGAACACTACAAGCAGTTTGCATATTTTGTGTGTGTGTGTGTGGAACGGTACTCCAAATTATTCACAGATTTTTCTCTAAAATATTCAAAAGAAAATGTAGCTTGGCATGCTGAAATATCCTCGTACAACGAGACTGTAGATGTTAGCTTATACAGCAGTGCTAATATGTTTTGCACTGTGCATATTAAGGCACATTAGGTGTTTGTGTTATTAAAATAGGGAGTTTTAGAGTGGGTCCCAAGTATTTAGCTATTTGCTGTGGCTTGTAGTCCCTAATCCTCTTTATTCATGGGCTGGAAACTACAACTTCCTTCTAATAGTCGGGATCCACTCTAATTTTCCTTCCTGCCACATTAACTACCAAGAAGATACAGTAGATTATGTGGTTGTGATGTGACAAAATGTGGAAAAATCCAAGGGGTTGTAAATACTTTCGGAAAGTGCTGTATCCTCTACAAACTGTGCATACTTTGTTTCAGCTAATCATGGTTTACACTAGTTAAATAAAGTTAAATTATTTGGGTGCTTATATGTTGCTGACTGTATAGGTTTAAAAAGCAAGAGGTCATTTTCAGATTGTCATATTTCTTTTCTTCCGTTTCATTTAAGGGACATAAACGCAACACAATATTTGGTTTCACACAAGAGGGCTTTTTTTATTTTTTATTATGCTGATTGAAGCAGTCAGCATAGTCTTTTCATTGATAGTTTTTTTTTAGAATATACCTGGCTTTGATATTTTGTGAGGTTGTTGAGAAACTCGGATTCTGCATTTCCTTTCACTCCAACGTTCACAAAAGAGATCCCAACAGAGACGCCGAAATTGGAGGACGACATGGACTGCCTCGCTTCCAGCAGCCTTTGCATATCTTCAAAATATTCATCGGAACCCTTCGAGGTGGCTTCAGCCTGTAAAGGGTTCACCTTTAGTTAAATCCATGGTTTCTCTGGAAATCACCAATCTCTACTTTACATAAAGAGCCACTGTACCTACCACAAAACTGTAGGTGTGGTAATTGTAAGGCTTTCGGTAGTTCTTTTCGTCTTCATTGTACTGTAGGCTCTCACAGAACGCATCATACGTCAGTTTACTCCATTCCCCATTGTAGACATATTCACACTTTCCTCCAAAGTACTTGGGGTCAAGCACTTGATCCATAAAGTCTCCAGTTAGGAGGTTGTAGCTTTGAAAAAGAAAGCAGAAGTATTTTGTTTCCAAACAAGGTAAGTTCATATCTGTGAAAAGCATCCAGGACTTACCCCTGCGTGCTACGTTCAGCGCCAGGAATTGGGATCAAGGTTGAGCACTTGTCCTCTCTCTGGTTGATGCGATCGCATTCGTCTTCGTCAGAGAAATCGTCGCAGTCCGGTTCCCCGTTACAGCGAAGGGACTGGCTTATGCAGCGTCCTGGAAAGATGGACAAAAGTTCAGCAACACACAAACCTCCCTTGACTTTAAAAAAGCAAGTCATCCTAAAAGACCTTTTGGCAGGACTTGCCTGTTTCTTTGCAGGTGAAACTCTCCCCGCAGTAATCCTTGACCAAGCACTGGGTGGTCGCTGTTGGACACGCCAGCCGGTCCCACAACGTCCCAACACAGTCTGTCCCACCAAACTGTGCAGGTTTCTCCAAGTGTCGAAAACGTAACTAAGACGAAGTAAAGAAGCTTGTTAAGGGTGTGGCAATGACACAGAGATAAAGTGTGTGACCCAAAGATGAAGGCCTTAGTCCTTGATGTGGCCATCAGAGGTTTGAGTCCTAGCCTAATGACCTTTGATGCATGTCTTTCCCCACTATCATAACAGTTTCTTGTCTGAGAACTATCAACTAAAGGCCAGTAAGGTTGACTTTAAAACTAAATGTTTTATAGTTTTATATATATATATAGTATACATATATATATATCACAAATATATTCTGTTACATTACAGGCAGGAGTTATAGAAGTCAAGCGTTTTACGATTGTATTGGAAACTGCTGGCAATACTTTGTACAATCCTTTTGCCCAGTATTTCTAGCAGAGACAATTTTGACAATTGCCTATTCTTTATTCCCTTTAGATTTGCTAGCCATAATTCCTCCTTTAGCCTCTCTCCTGTTCAGCTCTCCACACAGGTTTTCTATTGGGTTTAACCTCTGAGGACTTAAATGACCAAGGAGTAAGTGAGATTTCGTGTCATCCAAACTATCTAGCTGTCCTTACAGGGTCACACCTAAGGACAGCTTAGTGAGAACAATTGATCCAACTGTAGAATACCAAGAAAGAATGCATGCATACACAGAAAATAAGCAAAATTCATGCAGTATAGTTCCAGGCGGTTAGTCGAACCCATGACCTTCTTTCTGCAAGGCAACAGTCCTGCCCTTATTCAAACTATTTCCATGTCAATTTAGCCATAATATTTTGGACCCTGATCCTGCTGAAAGACCAGCCTCTTATTCTTTAACCAGCTTCCCAGAGACTTTGGAAGAGAGTCAGCCCCACAGCATCACAGCTCCTCCGCCATACTCATTTCACACCAACTTAGGGATTCTGTTGCTACTTAGTCTCATCTGAACAAAGCACACAGTTCTAATTTAGCAAACTACACATTTACAATTACAGAACAAAAAGGTATTTTCCTCACATCCTACACAATCAGTTGGGATGTGGATGGTAACTAATGGTTGCTGCAGAGACGTGGTGACCCCAAGATGCTGCAGTTCTCCAACAGTGAAGTTTAGAGGGTTATCTTCCCGCTCACTGTGCATGGAGGCAAACATATCAGGCTTCATTTAGCAGAGTGGTCAGGGGCTCAAACAATGGGCCTCTGTGTTACAGTATATCCTACTGTACCCCAAGAAACACAAGGTTGTGGGTTAATAATTAGACCAAAGAAATAATGCTTTGGTTACATTGATTTCAGGGAAATTATTACAATATCAGTGACTTAAAACAATATGTTTTTACAAATAATGTATATTCCCACAAAAGAAATGACCTGAAAATGAAGGTGAGCGGCTATAGAAGATTATATTAAACAGCCTTATTAACTCTGCAGAGGCACATCTGAACTCGCCCGTATTATGAACCTGGTAAAAAAAAACACTCAAAATGAGCCTTTTTTATGAGGCATCCAATCACTGAACAGATGCTTAGAGCAGATAAATGTGTGAATGTGCCAAAACGTTCTCCAGATGAACAGAAACAAAACTGAAGATATTATTTTTGGACCTAAAGAGGAAGGTTTTGGAGTCAATGCACAGCTTCAGTTATTACAACTGAAAACCAGCGATCAGCCCGAAACCTGGGAGTAGTGATGGACTCTGACCTGAACCTCCAGAGCCACATAAAGACAGTCACAAAGTCGGCCTTCTATCTCCTGAAGAACATTTCCAGGATTAAAGGACTAATGTCTCAGCCAGATCTAGAGAAACTCATTCATGCGTTCATCTTCAGTCGTATTGATTATTGCAACAGCGTCTTCACAGGTCTGTCCAACAAATCAATCAAACAGCTGCAGCTGATCCAGAATGCTGCTGCTGGCGTTCTCACTAAAACCAGGAAGATAGAGCACATAACACCAGTTTTAAAGTCCCTCCACTGGCTCCCTGTAGCTCAAAGAATAGATTTTAAAATACTGTTGTTAGTTTATAAATCACTGAACGGCTTAGCACCACAATACATTAAAGATCTGCTGTTGTTGTATCAACCCTCCAGAACCTCTCAGATCTTCCGGTTCTGCTCTGCTCTGCATCCCCAGAACCAGAACCAAATGAGGAGAAGCAGCTTTCAGTTTCTATGAACCATAAATTTGGAACAAACTTCCAGAAAACTGTAAAACAGCTGAAACACTGACTTCTTTTAAATCTCAACTAAAAACCCACCTGTTTAGAATTGTATTTGAAATGTAATCAATTGATGGATCTTGACTTAATGTCGTGGTTTGATTGTTGATTCAATGTTGCTTTGTGTTTCTGTGTTTGATATGATGTAAAGCACTTTGAAATGCCTTGCTGCTGAAATGTGCTATACAAATAAAATGTGATTGATTGATTGATTGATAAGCAGTTCTATTTAATACAGAACCCAGCTACCTTTAGTGGTGGATAGTTGACCCAGTCCTTCCTTCAGTGACCCTTCTAGTACCAATCTAGATGATCTGACGATCTTATCAGATCATCTACATTGATGTTTTGAGGAAACAAATGGAGGTTTAAGTTTTTTTATTTTACAGAGAAAAACGTCTTCACCGTTTTATCTGTGCAGGAGTCGCACCGTGTCCAAGACGACCACCTCCCCACTCTACAGTCGATGGGCGCCGGACTGTTTGCAGCTCTGGCCCTCCTGAGCACCATAACATGACATTTGTTTTTGTCACATAATAAGCCCAGCGTGGGATTTATTGAACTGATTGTTCGAACCGATGTAGTGAAAAATACTGCACCTGGTCTGAGAAGTTGTCCATGGCTTCCTGGTCGCGTTCGCAGTTGGGTTAATAAGCAGATGCAGAGCACATAAAGCCACAACCACATGACTGAATGTCCCCATTTTGAAAACGATCACGGAAGCTTCAACATATCGTTGTGGTCCTAGGAGGACTTCTACCGTCGCTGTCTGCACCAACAGAAAGTGAATGATTGATCAAGAGTAAACAGAAGCTCTTACAAAAATGGGGAAAGTTTTTTTTCTGTTTTAATGACCTATGACCCCTGTTCTGGTCACTGCAAAAGATACATCACAAACGCTCCGTCCTCAAACAAAGGGCAAGCACCTCTTTATGTCTTTCCTCATTTAGCTTCTTCAGTTTGGTTTTCCTCCTTTAACGAGCTCATTCACATGTACATTACTGACACACTAAAGAATTGGATAAGAACTCGTTTTACGGTTACAGATTAAGTTTGATTTTATAGATTGAAATTTGAGTATTAACCAATTTTAAAATGTAAACCATAATAGTTTCCTCTCCCTTTGTGGCAGGGACTTTTACAGTGTTTCTGTGTTTTCTTCTGTGACATTTTTCCAGACTGTTCATCAACATGAAAACTCACTTTAATCAAAACAGATTCAGTTCCTGTAAAACCGAGAAACAACATACATTTGTTGTAATGAATGCTCAACTGTGAATACTGTCTGACACCAGACATAGGTTTCTATAGACGTTTAGTACAACTCTGCAATGAATTGTAGGTGATATGTTTTTAAAGTAATGTTTCAATAATATTTAAATACAATGTGCAAAAGATCAACCAAAGATAAAAAAATGTTCTCCATATTTAGTTCTCTATCTAAATTTAATTAGAATTTGTTTAATTCTCAGTATTATCATTTACACAACATGTTACGTTTTTCTTTGCCCTGTTTATAGAGGTTATGTTTTATGACGTGTCGCTAGTTTTTTTTTTTTTTTTTGCACAGTAAATATCTTTTTACGTTTTCTATTCACTTGTGTTGTCAAGGAAACTTATAGTCATTGCCATTAAAGTGAACGCCGATTTTTTAAAATTAAAAAAACAACAACAACAAACAAACAAACAAAAACAAATTAAGAAACAGATGCTTTTGGTTAGCGTTTTTTGCTGACCGCCTAAAAAACAAAAGAAGAAGAAGAATGAGCTTCTGATTGGCTCATTCGGTGACGCACGGAACGCACGAGCTCTACGCAGGTGTGTCGGCGGCGGTTGTTTGAAGTGGTTTGTTTTAGCACCTTGAAGCTGTTCGCTGCATTGAAGTTACGAGGAGTTTCCAGAAGATTGGCCGGACGGCGATGAATAAAACTTGCGACAATGGAGGAGGTAAAAACCGAAAGCTGTCAGAACATTGTTAATCTCAGGTTCTGCTCTGTAAGATGGAGATTACAGCGTCTTGTAGATCCATACACGTGTCTTTGTATTGATGTCTGTGTGACGTACTTTCTAGATTTTTGTTCAATAGTATAAAATAATGTAGCTTTGTAAAAAAAAAAAATTCTGGCCTTCAAAGGGTTCAAATAATGAAAATGTAATTATATACGCTACAGTCTACGGCACAGAAGAAGAATGCATTTTAGGGCTTAATAATAAAAATATTGACACGGAAAATTAAATATTTTTACAACAGATTTTAAGAAACTAACTGAATCTCAGTCTGATTTATTATTTTTTAAAATTTTATTTTAATATGTTAGAAAGTAATTATAATGAATGTCAATCAACGTTTCTGTCAGACATTGACAATAATGTATGTTTTTATTCAATACGAAAAAAGGGAATATGCTGGGCTTTACGGGGTTATACTGCTAAAGCATGAATATTATCTTATAGGTATATTTCTGAAGCAATTTTAACAGAATAACATTTTGGTGGAAAATATAACTCTGTTATAATTTTAAATCTGCTACTGCCAAAACTGATTCTTGGCAGAGACAAATGCGTTCACATTTTAAAAGACCTTTTGATAGTAAGCTGCGGCCCGGATGGTTAATGGTTTATTCATTAAAGAATGAACCAAACTGAAGTAAATTCAAAATAATTGTCTTCTTTCCCAAATATTCTTTTTAAATTTGTTAAATTATTTTATTTTATTATTTTTTGTATTCAGGAAGGATCAATTAACTTCAAAGCTCTGAGGGCTAAATTTCAGGAGGAGGGTCTCCTGGCTCATTCAAAAATCAGTCGACCAGCTGTTGCTGAAAAACCCAAACTCCTTCAGCCTTTTCTAGGACACTGCAGCTCCGTGGCCAGTTGTATCGCCACGGCTGTGGAAGACCACACCCCTGAAATTCCCCGTGTCTTCTTCAGAGATGGGGTTCGGTCATCTGGAGGCAAGCGCCCGATTTCCTTTCCCCCTCGCTCTAAGCAGACCTCTCCCTCATTTCAGCTTGCAAATGGAGATGGCTCAGCAAAGCATCACCTCAAAGACTGGCACATGCCTTTGGTGCTCCCTGTGCCCCCTGTGAAAGACCATAAGGTAGATGCACCAACTGGAAAGGAGCAAAAACTGGAGGCAGAGACCAGGAAAGAAGTCTTCTCACATACTAAGATAAAGAAGAAGGGGTTGTTGCTTCCTTTCAAATCAGTCAAGGCATCAAAAAACTTTGCTGGTAATGGCGAGGAGCTCACATACGGTGATTTACCCAATAGGCCTGGTGACGCTCCCAGTGATTTCTCTTCCATGGACAAACAAGGCTCAGAGGAACGACCTTCCCTTCAGAGTGACCAGTCGACCTCTGAGAACGCCATCTCCAGTCCTGAATTCGTAGTCTCCCCTCCTTCACCAGAAACGTGTCCAGACTCTGACAACAGGATTCTGAGCACTTTGGAGAAGGCCAAGAAGAAACTCTCACGTCGACAGATTGCAATTCCGCCTAAAACCAAAGGCTTGCGTTCACCTGACTACAGCTGCATAGAGAAGACCTTCCGTTTGTCTCCAAAGAACCCTGACCGCCTTGGTTCAGATGTCCTCGTACCTCCATCCTCAAGCCTTCCACACTTGGCCTGTATTTCTGCTCGGCCTTTCTGCAAAGCCAACAACTCTGCACGCAGTAGGTTACCTACATCAAATATTACCTTTTCAAGTAATTATTAGTCATTTGGATAACAATTGTTTCTTTTTTTCTACCAAAGAGCCATCTTTTGATAAGCACCTTATGTTGGAGAAAGCCAGCCAGCTACCGGTGAGGACTAGTGAACCTTATTCACCCCGGAGACCCTTAAAGAAGCTGCTACCTGAGTTGTGGACTCTTGGACCAGTTCCAGTAAAGCCCCCTAGACCTTCAACAGTTGATCTTAGCTCTTACCATGCAGTCCTAGCAAAAGGTAAAGGTAACGGAAGCTTTTGCTCAATCGTCAGTAGAGATTACAGGGGTTGTCTTTCCACTAAATTTACCTTTGGTTTCCTTTTTGTAGAAACATTACCTGGTTGGTGCCAAACACCCAAAAAGGAGGCAGTGTCTGTCCTTGATGTTCCAGATTTTCCAGACTTTGAGACTTCAGAGTTGGAAAAGGCAGAGGCTGAACCTGTTGACATTGCCGCATTAGAAATGGAAGCTGTAGACATAGTTGTTGGTAATCCTGCAACACCAGCCGTATCAGAGGCCACCGATTACGGGGGTTCGGATTCTGCCTTGGCAGTTTGTGAACCTAGAGAGTCAAATAGGATCAATATAGTCCAAGATCTAAACCTTGGCACCTTACACATAATACCCCTTGATCCAGCAAGCTTTCCCGAACCAATAAACCCGTTGGAGTTCCCACAGCTGCCGCTACCAGAGCGGCGGTCCTACAGTGAAGACGCTGCTGTAGATTCTTTTCTCAATTCTCGCTCCGATCAGATCTATGTAGGGGCTACTGAGAAACTGACTGTCCCAGAGGAAACTGAGTTTTTGGGCCAGCCAACACCAAACCACAAGACTCAAATGCAACCAAGGTGGGTTTGGTGGCAACAGTTGGGTAATGTGTCTGTTCAGCTGTTAGATTTCTACTCCTGAATCTGGATCGTTTCCGTTTTCTAGAGAGCATCATCAGAGCTGCTACTACGAAACCTGCGATAATGTTTATGAAGATGTGGAGATCAACAAACACCTGTCAAGCCATATGTCAACCAAGCAAAAAAGCAGATTACGAAGTACAGTTTGATATTTGTTTTCTCATTTAAATGAGAATCGTTGCAAAGGTTCATCTTAATTTAACATTCTCATTTCCTCCAGATCCATATGCAGACAGCCAGTTAAGGGTAAGTGCATTTAATGTTTTATGAAGTGCAGGGTAAAATATTTCTATGTACAAATGCAATGGAATAAATATCATTTACATATAAAATGTCTTGTGAAAAATTTATGGAAAAAATATTTTTCCCTCCAAAAAATGTTTTAAACGATACAAATCTGTGGTGTTGTTCAGGATGGTTGTCCTACTTAAAGGTAACGAGCCCCATCTCAGTTTGAATGCGTTTGTAGACTCTAATAAGTTTTCTCCCTAAATTACCCTAAGTTGTAAATATATTGCAAAAATATGCCATATTCAAATCCCAAAGGAGTATTGAGAGTCCTATAAATGTTTATTGATGTATTCCAATTGTAATGAACTTGCATTTTTCATGCTAATGTAATGTTTAGCCGGTTGAACGGTCTCTCGACAGCAGGTGGTCACATCGGACACAAATCACTTTGTCCAATTAGTGGAAAGAACAAAATAGGCAAACATTAGTATCTGATTAAAAGAGTATAAATACATGTGCAGGCACAACTTATCAGATTTTTATTTGGATAATTTTCTCCTTCCTCTTTATTTGTGGCGCTCTGTTGTACGAAACCCAATGAAGTCCATTGAACACGAGAAACGGTTGTATGTATGCTAAACCGTGTGCTCATTTCTAGAAGGGGGAAGCGTGTCTTCACAAACGACCACGGCATCCATGGTATGTGTTTCCAAACATTCACATAGTCCACTTGCTTCCTTTTTGTATCTTTGACATAAATTCTAATTAATGATCTCTAAAAACAAAAACTCAAACTCTCGTCACCGTCTGGATTATTTTTGCTATTTTTTCCTATAAGTGTACCAAAACGTAGAAAATATGATTTAATCCAGGTTCTGTTTGCAGTAATAAATAGTTCTTATTCTCACTTTTGTCATGATCACTTAGTATCATAAAATACCATGACAAAACTTTAAGTCCATGTCGCCCACCCCTATTCGCTGATCCCGCAGAGATCACTCTGCAGGTGTTGCACCAGAACAGGAAATATATATTTTTGTAATCCACCACATAATAAACGTATTTGACATGTTTGTGCTACGATCAGGAAAACGTCCTGGTTATACAATGCAAAAACAAAATCTTATGTATTCTTGGTCTAGTTTCTAGTTTGAATATCTTGGTACACTTGAAACGAGACTAAGCTACCGTACAGGTAACTTTTCAGGAACATATATGGGAGCTTGTTTCAGTCAATAATTTCTTAGTACTAATGAAAAAGTTATAGTTCCATTGGCATTTCGCATATGGCACATTATATTACATGTAACTTTGGAAAGATGTCTTATAAGTGAAATATTCTGCCAGTGGAACAATTACATTTTCATCAATATTAAGGAACTATTGGCTTCAAACAAGTTCCTATTTCTTTCTGGAAAGTTACTTGTAAGGTAATTTTGTTCTATTTCAAGTGTACTAGTTTATTTGCACCGGAAACTGGACCAAAAATACTTACGATTTTTTTTGTTTTTCCATTGTACGTCTCGTACCCTCCATGTTGTTTGTAGTAAGTTGAACAGTCTAATCTTTCTGTAGGCAGTGCACAAGCCCCTACACTGCTGACCACAAAGAACAGAGGAAGAGAGAGAAGCAGCGACTTGAAAAGGAGAAAAAAGAGCAGAAAGAGAGGGAGAAGAAGGAAAATGAAATGAAAAAAAAGTTCAAAGTGAGCAATACAATTCAGACAAATCTGAACTCTATCTTGCTTGTTTAAAAATCAGCGATTGACCTCCTTTGCTGACTCCGTAGGTGACTGGGGAGGAAGAGCCGATGTACCACGCCAAGGTCATGGTGGCCAGCAAGGTCCGCAAGAACGACCTGCCTGTGAGGAACGGCGACACGGTCAGCATCATCCGGACTACCAACTGCCCCAAAGGCAAATGGTTGGCCAGGGATGCCAACCTCAAGTGTAGGTTTAATTAGAACAAATAACTAAGATTAAACGTGGTTCTTTTTATTTGTTTTTTTTTTGGATTGTTTCCTTTTTCTTTTTTAGCTTAACGTTGTTGTCAGTCTCTGTTGTCCCCTCTCTGTCGTAGATGGCTATATCTCTGTGATGAATGTCGAGTTAAACATCAAGGACATGCTGGAACTCGGCAAAAAGGCTCAAGCAGCTGGACGGGGAGCCTACGTCGAGCCGGACACCATCAGTATTGGTAGCCGGTACTTGGAAAAAAAAGACAACTGGATTTCTTTATTTTGTTTTATAAGATCAAAGCTCCACGCATGCAGTGATGAATCCTGACACATTTCTCCCCTCTCTCCCCCTGTCTTTTCCCAGATCCTGTAAGTATCCACAGCCCTCCGGCCCGTTGCTTACATTTCAAGCACTCATTGTGTCAGAACGCGCTGAACGGTACAGAAAATGTTTGCGCTCGTTGATTGACGAAGCACCACGTCAGTCGCCATGTTCGCCATCTGCTTCAAAGCTGTGTTTTTTTTTTGTTTTTTTTTTTTTTTTTATTGGGAGTGAGGCTGCTGAACGTCTCTCACCAACATGCATGCTGGTCTTAATCACAGCAGTTTGTTTCTCCACAGTCACAGATGACAGCGAGGAGTGGGCCTGTGAGGATGAAACTCTTTCGCCATCCTATGAAAGCCAGTATGACCATCGTTGTCCTCATTAGGGCTGAAAGTGCCCTGATGACGCAATATCCTAGCAGATGGAAAGTATTTTAGTGTTCATTCCTCTCTCTTTGTTTCTGTGCCGTAGTGTTGCTCAGCAGACTGTTTCAGAGCCAGAAATGTGTAAGTATATGAAGTATGTAAGTGCTGGGGGAAAAACCCAACCAAAAATTCAGTGTGTCACTTGAGAGGGAAGAGGGCCGTCTCTGTTTGGTTGGTGTTGCGTGTGGACATATAGCAGACTGCTTTTTACTGCGCTGTACAATTCTCAAAACTTTGTTGATATTCCGCTAAGGTCAAGAAACCCACTTTTTTTGCAATTTCTGTGTTTTCTATAAAACAAGGAACACAATTAAAAATCACTCTTGAGTATGTTTGTTCCCTCATCCTCCTACCACTTCCTGTTTTCTTTCTTTTCTTCTAGTAGTAACATCTGGTTGTTGATCATGTGACTCGTGTGATGCAGAAAAAATGGCTGAGAGGGGCTTAAAAACCCCCTCATCCTAGCGCAAAAAATTTTTTTATCCAAAAACGGGAGTTTGTTCAAAATTGGCATGTTTTCATTAAGCAAATTTATTTTCTTAATTCCAATCTTACAGTTTTATGGTCGATGGAAACCCAGCTTGACATGCCTTTTAACGTGCCGTTTCACCACACCGTGTCCGCCACTCCTGCTGTTTTTGCATGGCTAAGCTAATTCCCCTTAGCTCCTTGTCATACCTTTGTCCTTCATGTGCTCATTTTGTCAGCTTGCGTTCATGTGGATGCCCAGCATACACTCAGTGACGGCAACCTGGAAGACCAACACACACAGTAAGCCCCAAACACACACTGTCACAGCAGAGAAAACAGTTTTATGCCAACATAAGAATTAACAATTGTGGGTTAGCGGTGATGAGCTAATGCAATGCCTTTAAACGTATTAATAGGCAACTCTTGAGTGTGTTTTAATGTGAAAGACTAAGAAGTAGTGTGTAAATCTGAAGTAAGATCAAGAAAAACAATTTGCAAAAAACACATGAATTTGGTCCAATATGTCAGGGTGAGTTACAGAAGTCTCCTAATAGAAAGATTACCTTAATGTATTGACTCTTTGCATAAATTGAATACTAGAACATTAGCTTGAACAAACAAATTTGCACCTGCTGGATAAAATTAGTCCGAAGGATCACTACATTTGATTGTGTCTAGGACTGCAACTGTCGATTATTTTAGTAAACAATTATTCTGACGATTAATCTGATTTTTAAAAAATGGGCACATTCTGCAGATTTTTCATTTAACCCCTTACACTTATTTTTATACAGCATTAGAAATACCTTAAGAGATGCAAACAAACAAGTAATTCAGTTCCTTTTTCAAATAAGATAATAAACATATTAAAATAAAATATTGTCTAAAATGCAACATGTTGGCCTTCAATGAATGCTTGATCATTTGTAGCAGAGGATGCATCCTCAGCTATGAAAATGCCTCCAACATCAGTATAGTTTTGGCTTGTTTACTGCTATGGGTGTTTTTATTTAAGCAAATTGTCTCCAGTTAATGATTAATCGATCACTTAATTAGTGGGCAATTATTTTAAATAATTGATTCATCCTGATTAAGCCAATTAATTGTTTCAATCCTAGTTGTATTGAGTGCAAATATCTCTCCTACACTTGTAGCAGTGGCAGTTCTTGAAATGGGCTGCATGGGCTGTTGTCCAGGGCGGCATTAGAAAGGGAGGCAGGACACCCAAGAAGTAAAAAAAAAAAAATATCTACATCTTATTTGTCTGCTGTGCCTTGAACAAGTTTACAGTGAAGTAAGTTTCCCATTTTTGTTGGTGAGTAGGGAGGGATTAGTTAGCCTGCTTTCTGCTGGAAAGAAACTCACATAATTACTTGAGTATTAATTGGTTGGGGGGGGGAGAAGGAACTTGCCCAGGGCCCCATTCCGGCAAGAACCACCACTGCCCTGTTGGTCAGTAAAATGTGACTCAGAAATGTCACCTGCTTTACAGAACCAGACACGAGGCTCTGCAGAAACTAGCCCTCTTGGTCCAACACGGCAAAGACGGAGGAGCGACTCCTACCAAGTACAGTTTTCTGCCGCCGCCTCTCTGCCAACACTTCCCACTGTCCCCGCCTCGTTCTGCTAATAACTTTTTGCTTATCCTGTTTGTCTCGTTCAAAGTGCTGACACGTCAAGTGAGTTGACAGTTTAATATTGTTCCTCCGTTGACGTCACCGCTCCTCTCTCACTGATAACGGTGAAGCTAAAACAAGGGCACTCACGCACACATCACCTCGGGGCCTCTGCAGTCTAAACACAACTCGGAGACTTTTTTTTTTTACGTGTGATGGAAAACAGCTCAACGGGGAGCGTTTTATCTCCCGTGACTTGTAGACGAGAGGGTGTTGCGTGTTTTACAGACCTACAGTTCAAAGTTGGTGTGACTGGCGTATCATTCTTGTCTTTATCTAGGTCCCCTGTGTGCGGTTGAGGAGCCTCCGTATCCGTAAGTGTTGCTTCCGTCTAATCAGAAGGAGAAACTGGAATCTCCTTGGTCCTTGTTTATAGTACTGAAGCACTCAGGATTTGTTTTTTTACCCCCAACCTGTACTTAAAGCATTTTTCTTTGTTTTTAATTTTTTGTGACAGCGAACAGGAGATTGACTTCACAGAGATGGAGCTGCTTCCCCCTCCTCCTCTATATGCCGACACCCTCTGATCAAGATGGCTGTAGTGTGCACCAATCGGGGGAAACAATTTGTTTGATTTATCTTTACTAGAGCTATAATTTCACAATGGTTTGAACACTTTTACTTTCTTTAAACGCACTCTCAAAAGTTGACGCCGACGCACACAGTTGATGATTGCACTGGATTTGGGCGGAAATAAACGGTTGTTTGCGGTTGCTTGACGTTCCGACAGTGGTTAATGAGATTGTTCTGTTTTAAGTTTTTCTTTCCATGTTGCACAAAATAAATCCCATTGACTCTTCTGAATCGCACTCCTTACATTCCCCGTTGAGCCGACTCATTTTGAAACCGTTTAACGGAGGGGGATTTAAGAACGAAAAAGAAAAAAAAAATTCCCATTCATGACTTATTCAAAGCGTGGAGAAAAACTGTAATATCACTGGAACTAAACAAATACAGACGCCTCCACTTTTTGAACCCTGGACAAACGAAAGCGAAATCCATCTTCTGACTGACTGCGCGTCTGTGAAATCCCCTCTGGATGCTGCTGTGTTGACTCCTGCATCCTTAAGCAGGTCGAGTGTGTGTAGGGGGGGGAATATCCATATGGTATTAATTGGGGAAAACGGGGCGGGGGGGGGGGAGGGTTGGAGAGGGGCGTGGTTTAGGAGCCTGTCAGACTTGAAACAGCCAAAAGGAAGAGAAGAAAGGATGGCGAGAACAGAAGAAAGCGCCGAACTGTAGTCGTAGAAAGTCCGGGGGGGGGGTAAAAAAGTACTGACTGTTTAAAAAGTGAGAGGAGAACCCAGCGCGCGAGCCCAACTGACTCACGCTGAGCGGCTCGAGACGATCTTTGAAAAGCAACAACCTCCGTTCGACTAGAGTTGCGTAGATAAAGGGGTTTTAAATGCAACGCTGTGTGAAGATCATGGCAGCCGACACGAAGAGCTCACTGGGCAGCAGTATCTGCCCAAACCGCAGCCGGAGAAAGCTGCTGGTCGCCGTGGATCTCTTCTGCTTGTTCTTAGGTAAGCCCAGCTCACATTTACTACTGTTCATATACAGCGTGTGATACTACAGCAGCGTCGCGTGACCGTGTGATGTAATGAAAGTTTAAAATATGTTGTAATTGTAACATCAACTATTAAATCTGCCGATTCAAGCAAACGTATTGGGTGATTATGGCTGAAAAAAGTATCACGAGGCAAGCGCTTCTTATCAGTCGGTGTCAGTAGTTATTAATCAACGTTTTGTTTTAATACTGCCAAACTGGTTACATGACTTTTCCACAGTTTCCTCTCCAGCTGTTGTACTCATTTTCTACTTTCTATTCCAGCAGTTGTTTTTTTATTTTATTTTAATTTTCTCTTTTTAAGGAGTTATGAGGCAGGGTGGCAACACCTGAAACCGTTGCTGCTATTCAACAGGTTGTTGCTAGGTAACCAAAGACGGAGTTAGTTGACGCCACCAATCTTGTTTAGCTGGCCGATAGATTCCCAGAATGCTGTTCGGTTCTAGTTCGGAGTTCAGTGATATTACTCAGTATATCTGACGGATATTATTTTGATATTAATCACATGTCTACCGTTGTATATATACATTTCTTGCCCCGCCCTACTTGGCAGCTGGGTCAGTCAACCCTAATGAAATATGACGGCTTAATATCCCCTAGTCAAACCCACATAATTAAGCGCATAAATTTGACAAGTCATATAACAGATTGGGTAATAGTCAAATATTGTTGAATATTTGAGTTCTGAGTTGTTTTATTTCTCTGCCTTTTTCAACCTCAGAAGTAAAGAGAAACTTCTTAAATCTTTTCCAACAACAGGGATTTAATTGACCATCCTGAATAATTGCATTTTGAAAGAACACGTTTACAAGTGATAGTGTATGAATAATGGGAAATACATGTGATTCAGCCATCACATTTTTGACTTTAAAGTGCTTCACTTTAATATATTGTAACGGCTGATATTTAGTTCCAGTTGTAAATTGCGATAAAGGTTGTGATTGGTGCATAATTGTGGGTCTTGAAGCAGCTGCAAATTAAAACCAAACTCCAGTCTCAGACTCAGAAGCTCTTGTTTAACCCACGAAATAATCTGTTTTTTATCTTTTCCAAATGTTACATGAGTTCCTTGTGTTCTGTTTCTAATCGGTTCCTGAAAATGCGCTTGGCTTAGAGGAAACCCACTAATGAACTGTTCCAGCATTTCTTCCCTCTCCACCCACACCTGTAACCATACGAACCTCTGTTTTTGACTTCTTTTTTTCCCCCAGAATGGCTCAAATTCCTCACAGCAACAGGAATGCTTCAGATGTGAACATCTGCTGAACTACACGCTGTGCGTCTGGCTTAAGTGGTTATTTACCAGACCAATGTGGGTGTTAAAAATCTCACAGCAGCTGCTGGTAGATTTAGTTTTTGATGCGGAAACATTTTAGAAATTAAAATGACTTACCTCGTCCTTAATACTAATTGATGCTTGATGTAACCATATGTCCGTAACGTGTTGAAATGTCAGAGTGAAGCTGCAGTTGTAAGTCAAATGTTATAAATAACGCTGTTCCATTTTCCTGGCAAATCCACTGACTGTTTTACAATCTTGTAGAAAGTAATCTTTTTTCTTTTTTTTTTTTTTCATGTGCTATGTTTAGAGTCAGGCTAGTTTTCATCTCTGTGGAGGGTAAATCCCCATCATTTGTATCATTTGTTCCATAAACTTAACAGAGAGAAACTTGTCAACAAACCAGCAGTGTGTTTCTGTCTAAAGATGTCGGGTTAGAGTCTGACCGCAAGTAGGAAACTGTGGGCCACAACTAGCAATCTCCCGGGTCCGCTCTCGGCGCAGTTACTCCTGCCTCCAAGGACGTTATTTGGGCGTTTTACGGCGCTCCGGCGCCCCTGCTCTTTGTAGATCATTGGTTTCAGTAAAGATGAGAGTTTTCTGACAGGAAAACGTCATCCTGACTCGGATCCGACAGGAAACATTTCAGTTTACATTAGACTGCGGAAGGTGGATATAGTGTTTCCCAGTTAACCCCCTAATGGCATTCAAGTGGATGGCTAATAAGTCAAACATGCAAGCAAAGATACTCATACCATTAAACATTTATGAAGTTTGTCAGTTGAAAAAGATCTTGAAAGATTAGTTGGCAAATTCAAAATGTTTCTCTTTTAGGGATTGTTTTTGTTTTTTTACTCCCTGTCTACACAGCCTGGTTTTAACCAGACAACTCAGAACCGTCACTTGAGGAACACACCATGTAGCTGATTAAAACGTCTCTCATTGTACACCTGAAGAAACAAAACTTGTACGCCAGAAAAATGTCACCAGCAGGTGACATTTCTATCCATGTGATTTCTATCAATCAAACTCGTTTGGCTCATTTTGTTTCCCCGTACGCCGTGGAAACATGAGTGAAGGTTTACCTCAGACTCAGCGCTGGTATAACTGGTTATTTGAAGGCACAGCTTGAAAGTTCAAAAACAGCCACGTCATTGTGTGTATGGATGCATTTGCGTGTGTGGGCGTGTGTGTGTGTAGGGCTCAGACATGTTCACGCACTCCACCGCAGACTGCAAGCAATCAAGTGGAAAATGTTTGTTTTTACAGTCACATCTTGGTGTTTTGCTGAACGCCTCCAGCACATGTTGAGCATTTTCCACAGATATAAGAACCTGGCGCGGTGCTGAAAAACCCAACAACACCCCTCAACGTTTGATTGTTTTATGTCGAGACGAGGGTTGGGCCAACAGAAAACATACCTGAAGACAAAAATATAAATGTTTAACATGATTAACTTGCTTTGATTTAAAGCGGAAAAGCAACAGTTACATCTGCTGGTGCTTAAGATGTAAAATATTAATTATAGCGGGGTTTAATAGAATATTTCTGAGATGTCAGGCTTTGAGGACTTACATAGCATGGAGCTGCGGTTGCAGAACCAAAGGGGCGTGGCTTACTAATCGTAGCATTCATCAGCATAAGACAGCTCTGAACTTTGCATCACAATACTCATGCATCCAATCCTTTAAGCAAACGCAAATTGCTTTCAGTTCACAGTGGCTCCAGGTTAATGACTATACTGTGGCGTATAAATTATTGGTTGGTCTTCTTCTAACCCTCATGTTTTATCAGGACATTTTAGTTGACGCCAAAAACATGTAGATCTCTGAACAAAAAGATAATCTGAATGGGGGGTTATAGAGGAACCCAACTCAGACAAGCTTATATTTACTTGTTAATTAGTTGGGCTAACAGACATGCTAACTTTCCAATTTTAGTTTTAAATGGTAACCTTTAATAATCCCAGTGAGTTGCCGTCTTTTAATTTCCGGTTGTTGACCCATGACTAGGTAGAACTCCTGGTTGAAGTAACCAAACTTGTCAGAGAACAGCCGATGCTGACATGAAGAACTGAACTTTTTTTCTTTGCCGTTTAAATCCAGCTTCTCAGCATTTTCTCTCGCTCCTGTTGTCTTTAACGTTGAGCTAATGCCGGAAAACTTGCCCACACCTGCTGACAGGTGTTGACGTTGGCGCGGCCGGCGCTCTCCACCGCCCTCTGATGTTTCATGCGGGCTCGACTGAAGAGGGTGGGAGGGGAAAATCCCAAGAAGCCGTGCTCACTGCTGATGCTGCAGTGTCAGGCGGATGCGAGGGGTCATGGCACCCGAGTCAGGAGGGAGAAGCAAAAACAGCCGAATGTCTGGAAGCCGGGATCTGACTGCGACCTTCTGTTTCTTGTCATTTTTCCTCCCTTCGCCCTGTTTCCCAGAAGTCGTCTACTGCGCTTGGTCATTTTAAGGTTCATTTAAAAGCCACGGACTTGTGAATTCATCAATGCGTTTGCCAGACTTTTCTTCTCTTCGAGTCTCTGCCCTCCGAACGCCTCTGGGCTTGTGGTTAGTCTGAGTGAATGGGTTTAAAGGGGTTGCAGAGGTCTTTTCTCCGTCATATCAGCAGTCTGGATATCCTCCTGTGTTGTTCTCTTCAGAGACAGATAAACCAAACCGTGGGGGATTTGACATTCAGGATTAAGCGCACTGTAAAACGCGGCATGTTTTGACAGCTACAGGCCCATTAAGACGTTCCGCCCGATTTCTTTTCTTTTTCCACCGGTACAGCTTCAGAGCGGAATGTCGCTCCGGCGTAGGTATTTGTTTGAAGAGCGGCTGAAAGTTAATAACGTGAACCCTGCTGAATGTGGAGGGCCGAGCGGCATTCTGGATTTCCCAGAGCGCCAGAACTCTCTGTAACCTGAACTCGGCCCAGCTGGACCTTGAAAACCACAACTTAGCAGCTCTGTGTGTGTGTGTAGGGGGGGGGGGGTGTAATTGAGTGGGTATATCAGCAAGTCAAGCATGTGTTGACATTCAGTCTAAGAAATTCCCCCTGCCACCTTTCCCAACACCGGCAGTCTGCTTGTTTTTCTTTATATCTCCAGATCGCAGCCGACTTGAAAGCCCATTGCCACTTTGAAGTGAAGTGAAAGCATATTTTCCCTATTCTGTCTTGAGATTTGAAGGCCTCTCCTGGGTACCTCAGTTACCCCCGGATATCAAAGTCCTCCATCGCTGCCTCTTGAGATCGAGGAAATAAGCTGTCCTTATTGGCTCTTGGCTAAGTTACACCCGCTCTGTTTGTTGTCAGCAGATAAGAACAGATCTTTTCACTACTTCAAGTGGTGAAAGACACTAAATCAATCAGACACAAACACCCCCAAGGCGTCTTCAAAAGGCCCTTTTAAGGTCTACTTCAAAGCTGCGGCTGGAAAGATGGCGCCACTCAAGCTGCTTTGGTTGTGTTGTTGTTTTTTTGTCTTTTCCGGTTTAGCAAAAATTTGACATAGTTCTGTGTTAGAGACTGGAAGGATAGCTGCCATGGGTTAAAATAGCGCAGTTTCACAAATTCATAACCATGCATGGATTTATACTTGGGAGCGGCTACATATGTGACATTTTGGGGAAATTGTATTTGGTGGTTTTACAAAAGAGCATTGGATATTGCCCCAAAAAAGAAAAAGTACCATCGTCCTGCTACTTTCTGTCCTCTTCGTTGTTGCAGCTGGCTGACGAATATATGACTAAGGATAGATAAATCTCAATATGGCCAAAATCCACCTCATCCTAGCTCAAAAGGTTTTCTTTTCTTTTGAAATTGGCGTGTTTCCAATAATCAGAAATTTTATTTTCACAATCTCAATTTGTGCAATGTTATGCTTGAAGGAAAAGCTTTTCCACTTCCTTCTTCCACAGAGTTTTGGGAAAACTGGTACTTCAGCATTTTCATTGCGCTCTCATTGAAACGAAGGGAACAAGAGGACAAAATAAATGTTCTTATTTTAATTGCAATGGTGTTCAGTTAAACTCATGAAGATGCTGTCCTCGGAACTCCTGAAAGCGGTTTGTATTTTTTCTGCTATGTTAAGCGTTTTCTTAAATGTATGTATATATGTGTCCTGGAAAAAAAAACCTGCCTCACCTGCACTCATGTATCTGTCCAACCATGCAGTGGCTCTTGTCGCCGTGCTTTTGCACAAGTCTGTCTTCCCGCCTTACCAGAGGGGGTTCTACTGTGACGACGAGAGCATCAGACTTCCCTTTAAGAACAGCACGGTGCCCACCTCCGTACTCGCATCTGTGGGCTTCACTCTGCCCGTGTTCTCTGTAAGTCCTGGTGTGGTAAAAGCAGGAGGACGAGGGGAAGCCTGTGTTGGAGCGCGCTCAGTTCGCCAGTGGCTGGATTTTTTTCCCCCAATCCCACACCGATTTGACGGCTTTCACGGGCTCTGAGTCGCACGCGGTGGTTATGTCCCATTGACTGCAAATCATGTATGCAGCTCGTTACTTGTCCGCCAGTTTCCACTGTGGACTGTTTGATTCAAATCCCGGCCTTCAGGCTGCCGTTAGTGTACATTCACTTTACCAAACGCACACAAAATTGGCTGTTTGTTCATAAAGCAAAATATCTAAAAATATGAATTGTCCCAAATTGAAATATTTTTTAAAAACTCTTGTTTTTCCTAACAATATTTTTAAACCTAAGACATTCAAATTACAGTCCTACAAGAAGAGAATTTGTTAAAAAAAGAAAGAAAGAGGGACATTATGATAAATCCTTATATTAGGGTTATGAAATGAGAAAGTATTTTTATTTTTACCAACAGAGTGAAGGTTTGACAGCTAATAAAATGTGTTTCAAAGGGTCTAATCAGTGCAGAATGATCTGCTGTAGGTCAGGTGTAATATCGTAGTATTTGAATCTATTCTGGCTAGCTAATTGCTTTTTTTTAGAATAGCTAATTTACTATGGAAATTTTAGCTAATTCATTAGAATTAGCTAAAGACTAATTCCAAAGAAACATTTTTATAAATCTCAAATTGTGTTTTAAAACATTTTGTGTAAAACTAAGGTTTTGAACCAGAGAAGCTGACACCAACTAGTGTCGTTAGCAGCTAACCGTTAACCACTGGGGTATTCCGACTTTGCTAGCAAATGTTTAATATCACTTCCCATTCTTTTTTCTCTAGCTACTCAAAATGCTCAGTCAGTAAAGTGTTTATGATTCGACTCAAGTTTTCAACTCTAGAGCCACTTCCCTTCTTGCTATAAGGGTCTCAAACAGCTGAAACTAGCTGGCAAGCTTAAATCGCACAACTTTGGATCCTACAATAATGGAATTTTCTCCATGTGGTTTAATTTTCCACACTTAAGATGTGCATCTTAAAGCGATTTACTAAATGTTTTTACTAAGCAGATGGATTCCCACTGATTCAAACTCATCAATACTATTAGGGTTTTTTTTTTTTTTTTACTTTAATGAGGCCATTTCTGAGCCCAACTTGCTGCTTACTATCATTACAGTGACAGACTTTCAATAACCTTTCAGTCCTGAGACAAAACCACATGCTGAAATTTGCAGATTATTTTTCAAATTTCCCTCATAAAATGGTAATGAGAGCCTCTTAGAAACATTCAGCTCAGCAGGGTGATTCATTACAGAAAACAAAACCAGCTGTAAGGTAAAGCATCCTCAGTCTTCAGTTGACAGACTGAACTATAACCCCGAGTCGGATCCTTCAGTAAATAACTGGCCAATTAGCAGTCATTACTTTGTTAGTCACAGATAACAGCCACAGAACGAACTGAGCCAGCTCCAGATGTTCTCTTGTCATCCCCTGCTTGCCACCGCAGCCTCTGATTTGCGTGTCATTAACCTAGCACCTCCATCTCTCTCTCTCACCCACCCACCCACCCGTCCCGTCCTCCCCGTTGCCTTCCCTTCTCTTCCCATTCCTTCCCTTCCCTGCCTCCTCTCCGTCCTCTCTGTGCCACTCACTCGCCTCTCTACACGCTAGCCGGCCTGCCTTTCTTGGTCATTGAGACCTCCGCTGTTCAGCCGTACCGTAGAGGGTTTTACTGCGACGATGAATCCATCAGGTACCCGGCCAAAAGCGGAGAGATCGTTAGCGACACTCTGCTTAGCGCGACAGGCATTCTAATCAGCATCCTCTCTGTAAGTCACCTCACTCTCATCACTAATGTCATCTTCACTCCTCGGGTTTCAGCGCCGCTCACAAGTACTAGCAGCACCTGTGGCAGCCATGTGAATTCTCATGCTAATCTTTTATTATTATTATTATTATTATTATTATTATTTTTTGCAGTTGATGCTACTTTATGTCTTCTGTCTACAACAATGATTTAAACATATGCAAACCGTCCAATCGGCTACAGCTGTTCATGTTTGCCTCAAAGCGTGCCTGCAGCTCAATCCACAGTTTTTATAGGAACGTAGTAAAAACAACTTCTTACTACGGAACCGTATCACATTGAAAATAACATATTCCAACAAATTTAAAAGCATCAAATTATTAGAAATGCATTTTTATGTGACCAGATTACTGATTCCACAATTATTGGCACTAATGAACAAATTGTAAAACATTTAAATTTTTGTCCTTCTCTTTAGGTTTTAAAGTGTCAAAGGCATTTTAATGAGTAATCAATGAGGCATTGTTACTCCAATACATAAATATGATGGGAATAGGATTCCCTTGAAAATGAGAAGGACGAGAGAACATGCCATTAAAGTAAGACACATGTGTTAATCTTCATAAAACTAAAACTATCCAACAATTTAGGATTTATTCCAAACAAGCATTGTTTAAAACAAAAGAACAAACGCATATCATCTTACTACTTGTGCAACCTGTTTAACACGCTAACAATACAGGCATAAACACGCTTACTTCAAACAACGTTTGGAACTTTTACCTCCCGTTTCGGGGCTTTGAGGGAACAAACCAAAATGATCCTGAACGATGACTGATGCGACTCTTCTCCACACCCGGGCCATCAGCCAGAGCCGCTGCCTCCAGAGCGTTCCAGATAAGAACGAACCGACAACACTCTCTCCCGAGATTTCCCTGGAGAGGAAGCAAGATGACTAAAGTGATTAGGACTTTCACAGTGAAGTGAAGTTTGGAGTAGTTTGGAGGAATCTCCTGAGAGACAGCCGAGCATCTTCGACCCAGAGTCTGGTGATTAAACTCATTACTGTTGGAACTCGTGCAGTTTTGTTCGAGCGTCTCGCACCAGGCTGCTCTTGACAGATACAGCAATACAGAAGAAAGTTGAAAGAAATTACAAATTTTATTTATATTTTCCATTTAAGGACAACAACTCGTACTTTAGGACTCAGCCGCTACATGGAAACCGAAATTAAACTCCAGCGACGTTTGTAAGAACTCGGCAGCGACCGTGGCGAGTAGACGGAGCCTGCCCAAGCGTGTAGTTACTGCTTACAAAACACCCACCTCCTGCCCCCCCCCCCCCCCCCCCCCCCCCCCCCCCCAACACCTCGGTAGCCACAGAGTAATGCATTCACAACCACAGATGGGTCGTTTGTGTGCAAACAGATTCCCGCAGCACTCCCCCCCCCCCCAAATATAGGGCCCGTTTAAAAAGTTAAATGTTATACCTCACATAAAATCTCCATTTTTCACCGCGTTGCCTCACGGCTGAGGGTGCATGTGTTGTGTACCCTGCCCTTCACCTCCCCCCCCAAGAGCAGAGTACTGCTCAGACCTAAAGCCACAGGGGTGAGAAGGAGCCGGCAGGCTGTGTAATTACGGTTGACGCAATGGTTGTTTGGTTAAACACCATAATTGCCGGGGTGGAATTGTGGTGAGGGCCCCAAACAAGAAAAAAAAATAATAATAAAATGGCCATATATTTCATTTTCCCCCAGCAATACATGACTTTTGGATCCATCTCCAACGCCCCCCTAGAGAGCTCTGGCCAACATTTGTGTTTTGTGAAGCAGAAGAAAAAGCAAACGTATTTAGTGCTTCGTTGCTCCGAGGTGGAGAGCTGGGGGGGGGGGACCAAGAGGTCGTGGCCTTTTTGTAATTTATGTAATTTATGCTGGCCTTTATCAGGGTGAAAGTAGAAACAGTATGCCGTCACTTTTGTCCAAATAGCAAATCAGCTTTTTGTTTGTTTTTTTCTCCGTTATGGTAACATTTTCACATTGTCGCCGTGTTGCAGACGCCGAATGGACTTCTCTCTCAAACCATCTCTGACCAGCTTCCGTTTCCCTTTGGAAGGAAAGCCACTCATCCGTACAGGAAGTGGGCAAATAATAGCTGTCCAGTCAACAGAGTCTCCTAAATATTCTGTGAATCTTTGCCGCTCCTCCACATGGCTCAGACCTACTAAAATATTGTCTTTTATAACCCAGCTCTGTTTTAAGCATCACAACCATATCCCTGTCCACTGAGGTTCTTTAGGCCTTTGCAGAATGACCGGATTTATAAAGATTAAATTAGACACAATTGGACTCCCATTTCCTCCTGAGTAGACGTAAACTCCCAATAAAATCCAACAAATTTCGTGGTTGTAGTGTGACCAAATGTGGAAGAAGTTCAAGGGGCGCGACGGCTTTCTGGAGGCGCTGCGCGTCCATTACCAAGCAACTCGATTCATCTGTTTGCTCAGTGAAAACCTTCTGCACAAGAGGAACCAGATGTGTTGTCTTTCCCCCAGCTGGGGTAGCGGCAGCTGGCTCTAAAGGCCTGTGTGGTGGAAACAACGCCTTTTCTTTTTTTTCTCTGCTTGTTAAATCTCCAGTGTGTTCCAGAGCGAGGCTCGCCCTCACCCCTCCTTGGAAGAATGCGCGATGAATTCGAGATGCTGACGTGAAAACAGCCAGACGTCCGGGTTTTCAGAAAGACCGCCTGTGCGGGGGGAAAAACAAACATGCGCCTGGTGGAATCTGGCCACCGCCAATCAGACACGTCGCCTAGCTCAGCATTTCCTTGATTAGAACCAGCAGTGACTCCCCCCAACCCTACTCTCCTCCTCATTCCTTTTCTCACTTTTCTGCCTCTCCTCCCTTACTTGCAACACTTCTTGTTCCTTCAATCGTATTAGCATATCTTCTTTGCCATTCCATCCTCCCTTCTTGTCATTCTGTACCTTCTGTCCCCCCTCCCCCATCTGTCTCTCACTCCTCCACAGCTTCAATTGTAAATAGCTTGAAGACAACAGAGGAAGATGAGGTTAGGGGCAGGGAAGGCGTTTTTGAGCTTGGACAACTGTTTTGAGTCATGAATATTTATCTACCCTTGATTGTCCCCCTCTGTTCCCTCCATTGGTCAATGTTCAGTGGGGGTTCTTTCATTGTTTTCTCTTAGAGGAAGAGTATAATGGAGTAGAGATGTTCGGCAAATCAGCAGCCCTGATGCATAGAAAACTCCCAGTACTGTGTTCTAGTCTATCAAAGACCTACATAAAATGCTAACAAATTAAAACATATAATTGATACTCAAGCAACCCCAAGGCTTGTCTCAATTACCAGTCAGTGATTAGTTTTGGTTCTAATTAATGTTTAGGCTGGTTCAGTCTGATGATATATGACAAATTAGTACCAATCAAACCATATGTCCACATTTCTTTACACTACCCTTTGAGCAGATCATAGAAAATGACTTTAAATTGTTGCCAAAGCAGGTAGGAAATGTCCACCTGCCTGGTCTGCGTTAATGCAGAGTTGGTTTAAAATGTTCTCCATTTCGGACCCAAAAAGGGTCTGGTAGGAAACCACCAAAACTACGAAACAACAAAGAGGCAAAACGGCAAAGAGCGGAATGTCCACCATTCTTCAATAGCACACGATAACTTCACAAAAGCCGTTTCACCGACATCCGCTTCCTCTCTCTTCTCTCAGATCATAATAGGTGAAAGCTTCAGGATCTTCTTTCTGACCAAGGAATCCAAGTCGTTTGTCGGGAACCCCTACTTTGCTGCTTTCTACAAACAGATTGGGGTGTTCCTCTTTGGCTGTGCCATCAGCCTGTCCTTCACCAACATCGCCAAGGTGACGCTAGGCCGCCTGCGGCCACACTTCATCGACGTGTGCAAGCCTGACTTCTCCACCATCAACTGCTCCCTGGGCTACATCACGGAGTACACATGTCTAGGGTCAGAGAGCAAAGTAGAAGAGGCTAGGTATGGTGTGCTAACCCATGGCTCAGTCACCCACAAGCAAATGCCTTTGGTTTGGACATTTGTTACGCGCTTCGATGCTAACTGATAAACGTTCTCCTCAGGAAGTCATTCTTATCTGGACACGCGTCGTTCTCCATGTACACCATGCTCTACCTAGTGGTGAGTTTCTAGACGTTCGTCCTTTTACTCGTTCTGTTCTTCAATAACTTTTAAAAAAAATAAATATTTTTTTTATCTCACTTCCTTTGGTCTACAGTTTTACCTGCAGTCTCGCTTAACTTGGAACGGAGCCCGCCTGCTGCGTCCGCTGACCCAGTTCGCCCTCATCATGATATCCTTCTACACTGGCCTGACCCGGGTGTCCGACCACAAGCACCACCCCGCCGATGTCCTGGCCGGGTTCTTTCAGGGCGCCCTGGTGGCCGTCTCCATCGTAAGCCGTCACACTCTTCTTTAAAGCCGTCCCAATTATAGCAGCAGAGGAAATATATCATTTTCATCTGATGAAATATTTCTGACACCGCATACCTTATGATTTTGTTTGTTTTTGTAGAGCTCAGAACAGCAGTGACTTTGTACAAAGTCTATGATAAACTCGTTCCAATATGTATGCAGAAGTGGTTAGAAATTAAAGAAACAATTTATGACTTAAAAGTGAAGGGTTTGTTTAAAAAACTTAAAAGTCAGTAAGGACAAATATTAAAAACAAATGTACTTCAGTTAGAGGGATTCAGCTGTGGAATAATTGTTGTGAGGACATAAAACTGGTTTTCAATCTCTAAATAAAAAAAAAAAGTATAATAAAATAGGGTTTGATTATGTTTTCTTTTATGAGTTATTCTACAGACTTATCTGAAATTCCCTGGAGACGTGTTTTAGAAAAATATACAGAAAAGATTCTGCTGCTTTGATTTGGTTGATGCTTTAAAAAATTGAAGGTATAATAAGCCTGTTCCTCTGCCTACACCTTTTGGTTAAATATTGTTTATTTCTGTACTAGGTTTTTTGGGGTTTTTTTTTCCAACATTCTGTTGTTGTTTTTTACTTGTTAAAAAATAACCAAAAATAGTTATTATAATTATTTCCTAGGACTTTTAGAGGGTAGCAGCAAACAGTAAAGTCGTATCAAGACGTAGCTACAGTTAGCTAAAGACAACTGTTACAAAACGATCCTTTAAGCCTCGCGTCTCTTGTTTTTGACTTCAAAGACGAGCTAAAAAGGATGAAGATGTTAAAAGTACGTAGCTAAACTTGGAAATTCATTATTTACTTCCTGTAGTACTTTTTCTGGGACCACATGCGCTGGAGTGGTAGCACTGTTTTCTCAGCAGAGACACCTACTGTTTAGGAGGAGGACTGCAGCAAGTGTTGCATGTTTGAACATCCAGTTTAAACATCTCCGATGCTGAGGATATTTGTTAGCTTTTTTTTTTTTTTTATTGTTTGTTTATTGATAGATGTACAAAGTTAGCAACGGTTTTAACTGGATCAAAAGTGAATGTAACAAATCGTGAACAACGTTTTTTTTTTTTTTTTTAGCTTGCTCAACATGTCCACATCAAATTGTAAACCGAGCGGGGTTAAAGATAAGGTATTAGGAGTGAATAACTAGCCACAATCATTAAAAGTGTCATTAGATATTTTATATATTTTTAAGTATAAATAATTGTTGATAGCCCGGAAAGTTATATTTTTATTTTTAGGCCAAGACAGGCAGTAGAACGTCTTTATTTTTTTTCTGACCAACTGCAAACCTTTAAACAATTCCCTCTCCTTCTGCCTGGCAGGTTTTCTTTGTGTCCGATTTGCTTTGGCCCAAAAGAGGATGGTGCCCTTTGACCCAGATGCCGGTGAAGAAAGATTGCCTTCCTCCAGCAGACACCAGGGAGCAGGGCAACCCTCTCACCATGGTGTAAAAACAAGGCTGAAAACCGACTGAAAGCAAGAAATGAGCAGAACTGTGCCTTTGTTATTATTATTATTATTTTCCTACAGCCACTTGTTCTTACTGAATGAAACGGACACTCTGAAAAGTGCAGAAGTGAACCACAGAAAGCAGTTAAAGAAAGTTTTGCTTTCTGAAGAACTTTTTTTTTTTTCTTTTTTAATGTTTTTCCCCAAATCTCACAAGACATGTGAATGTGTAAGGAGGTGAGACGACCTTTTTGTTGTTGTTGTTTTGTTACACAAGGAGTATTTGACCTTCTCTTCTGTTATGAGGAACTTTTTGGGTTTTTTCTGAGCAAAAGTCCGGAATTCAAGCAAAAGCCTACGAGTGGCGGCCGCTAACAAAGCTGTGTGCGGCTTTTCTGCGTTTTATTTGTCCAGCATGTGCGCTCCACTCGTAGCCCTGCTCCTCGCTGTGTGACTCATATTTGAACAGAATAAAAATAAACAATAAAAAATACAAATTCCTCTATTTCAGGAAGGATATTGTTTTAGTTTATTACAAGACATTGCATGCGTGACTTTTAAAGCACTATTTTCCTCTAGTATTGTTCGTCACCTCTTGAACGACCTTTTTTGAAAAGCTTTTGGAAAGCTTCACTCTGTGTGTAGTTCAGTGTTGCCTCAGACGTTATAGTTATGTGGAAAATACAGCGACGATGTGGGTGGGTTTTAGATGTGGGCCTCATTCTGCTGGCATGGATGGGCCCCCACTGAGCCGTTTAATGAAATGACGGTCTTTTATATGTGCCAGACGTGTGTTCACGTGTTAGGTCAGAGTGTGTGTGCGTGTGTGTTTTAAGGTTAGGTCGTATATTTCAGTATTCATCGCCTAAAAGTGTGGCAGAGAAGAGGCACCTGTTTTAGCATACAAATTGATACAATTTGATCACATGTACCTGTTACTTATCATTGGTTTCCTATAACACTTATAGCTATGTAGCTATGTGTGTATGTGTTGCCAGTAGAGATGCACTGACCAGTGACTGGCCAGTTGGAAACTCAAAAACCTAGTCCTTTCCAACCAGGGAACACAGCATAACGAAGGCTAATACCTTGGTGAGCATGGAGATGTTAGCCTTTGGCAATTTTTGATATGGACGTCATTCGAAGCTAGCCGTGTTCAGTGTCAGTGAAATGTTTTAAAACGAGTCGAAAGAAGAACCAAACGTTTTAGAAGCTAAGGTTAGCTGTATTTGCAATGGAGGGATGCTAGCTGCTCATTCAGGCTAGACTGCCAACACTTCTTGAACATATGTGAGTTTTTCCAAGTATGCTAACTACTCTAATCATGTTAACCATTGTAATTTTATGGTAATCTCTGCAATGCGATGCCAAAAACATAATACCTATAGTAGCTTATGTTGTAAAATCACATAATTGGGATGTTGGTAGAGATGCGCTGACCTGTGACTGGCCAGTTGGGAACTCAAGAAGTCAGGGATTGCACTGTAAAGAAGGCTAACAGGTTACAGAGCTAGCCTTGGACATGCTTCAATGTGGACATTGTTACATGGAGCTAGCGATGTTTGGTATCAGTGAAATGTTTTAACCTCGAGTTCAAAGAAGAACCGAAGGATTAGGAAGCTATTTGAAGATTAGCCATATTTACTGTGGAGGGATGCTAGCTGCTCTAGACTTCTTTTGGTGTTAATACTTCTGGACCTTTTCAAGTATACCAACTACTCTAATCATACTAACCATTGTAATATCTAGGATCCCAAGCCAAAAACAACTCATAATGTTAACTCTGTTATTTTCTTCCTGTTTTACCCCTTTCTCACACAGTGTGACTTCGCCTCTGATCCAAGTACAATGGCTCATTTAAAAATAATTAATTTCTGACAGCAGGAATTCTTTATTAAAAACAGTTGGATTAAGTGACAAATCAGAATCAACTTAAACTGATATTACTAGAACATAGGCTGCTATTATAACTTTTAACTGTAGGAACTGTACGTTGGAACATTTTAGCCGTTTTTAACTAATATATTTTAGAACCTAGATACAAGCTGTACAAAATTGGAGATTGACAACAGAACTCTGATCGGCGAATCTCTAGATGACATAAACCTGATGTAATACCTGCAGTGTGCTTGCATGACTCCGTTGTGAAGCACATATAGGAAGCCAGTGCCTTAAAATATCCAGACTCGCTTATAAATAACTAAGACTGCCTCAGAAAGTTCACTGTGCCACTACGTGTTGTAAATTGCTGTAAAGTGTGTCCTGTTTGTGTCCTGCAGAAATGCCCACTATGACTCTGCGTTGAGACCTGTGTAAATGTAGAACGTGCTTCTGTGTGAGGCAAACAGCGTCCAGTGAAGTGAATATTAACTTGTATAAAAACCAAGAACGAAGCGGGTCAAAACCAGACTCCTTCGGTTCTGGGGTTGTTGTTTTTTTTCTGTTTGGTTATAAGAACAAAACAAACAAAAAAAACGTTATATTTTTGTAATGTGAAATTTTATATCATAAAGCTGTATTAAAGAGAGGATGTCTTTAATAAAAACACAAAAGAAAAGTGAAGGTTTCTTTGTGGTTTCTGTCGAAACGCGGCGTGTTATATTTAAGCAGGCAGCCAACTTTGCATGTGATGAGGAGATTTTGGGCGTGGGGCCGCGGTAGACTTCCACGAGCCTCTTCCTGTGGGGAAATGGTGAACATTCCAGGTTTTAACCCTGCTCTGCATCGCCCCTCTGGAGTAATATAAAGTCCACGCAGAACCTATTCCAGAGTGGCAGGCCATGCTAACGTGTGGACATGCTTAGAAGCGGTACAATTGTGTTCACCGCCCTGGATTATCCATTTAGATTATCCCTGTGTCCATAAAAGGTAGAATAGAACATCCATAGGTTATATCAGAGTGTATACACACACACACCCACACACACACACTATTTTAAGCTAATTGTTGTTAGAAAATCAGGCAAATAGCTAACAATAGATCTGAGTAGCTTAATACAATCCAAAAGTGGGTTTTTAGGCGGAAAACTTTAGTTTTAGCTGGATTGTGTTTGTCCAGAGGTTTTAATACATAAATCTCTGCCATGACAGACATAATCTTTTAACAAGAGAGTTGAACTACAAACAGGCAACCTGAGTAACAGAGTTGACTCCTGCCTATTGGCGGTGAAGAATTCGCAGATTTATTTGTATTTTTTTTTTTCCATGCAACATTTCTAAAATATGCAACAGAGAAAATACAATTCAGGATCCTGAAACATGTGGTTACGGTGATACTTGACATGCTATTGGTGTCAAGTATTTGAGGATTTTGGCTATTCGCAGGTAGCTGTGATCCCTAGCCCTCGCAAATTAACCCGGGGATCTACTGTATTTTAATAGCATAAAATAAAGGTGCATAAGGTTGAATTTATCAAGGCTTTTCTGTAATCGTCACAACACGCCTGGAATTCATTAAACAATACCAGCAGAAAACAGGTCAGACTGCACGACAAATTGTAAAGAAGCAGGAATGACGTTATTAATCCAATTCATAAACTCGTCTGATCTGCAGAACTAAATGGTCTGCAGAATAAAACATTTAATACAAGGAAACTCAAAAGGTCACTTAAAAGAAAGCAAACAATACAATAGAAAAAAGAAAACCTCCATTTGGTTGTACCTAGTGATGTAATCAGTGACGTCACACAGCTATTTAAAGAGGAAGTGCTGGGCCGGCCAATCCCATACACCTGCTGGGGCCAAACAACGGTGAGTGCAAAAGAAAACAACAACAACAACGAAAAACAAGCAAGTAAGTTGCCAGAAATGTAAATGGGAACAAATGAAACATTCATATTCATCTAATGGTTTAACTTTAAATATAACACAGATGTAGGGCCCCCAAAAAAGGCTTGGGCCGGCACTGAAACAAAGACAGCGGCATTCTTTAATCTTCTATCCGTCAGATAAAAGTCCGCATGATGATTTAACCCCAGAACCCAAGTCTGACCAAAGAACATATGTATGAACACTCTCCTCTTATCAGCCGCTAACAAAAAACTTGGCAGCATTTATTGTGAAACAGATATACTGCTCCATCTTGGTCCGGTTTCAGCGTACATATCTGTGGTGAGTATTAAAATCTTCAGAAGTTATATCCAGGCTCATTTTGTTGTTTATGGTGACACGACAGTTCCCCCCCCTGACTGCCTGGATATTTTTTGATTCATTGACATCATGGGTTTTCAAACTTAGTATCGAGTTGTTTGATTGATTGTTCCAGATTATTCTGAGCTGACCATGTTCAGGCGTTGGAGCGACACAAGCCTCAGCGTCTATAGCGACGTTTTGGGGAAATTACAGTCAGCACATTGGAACGACACACAACTTTTTATGAACGATGCCGTGAGAGCTGTGGTGAACAAAAACTAACTACAAACCACGAAGAAGACTACTTGCTGTCTTCTTCTTCTTCGTGGTTTTCGCCAGTACTAACATCCGGCTGTTCATGTTCGTGACTCGTGCGAAATACTGGCTATTTATTTCGGTACGGCTGTAAAAGCACCTAATCCCAGCGCAACCTTTTTTTTTTCTTATCGAAAAATGTGAGTTATTTTTGTTCTTTTCTTACTTCACATGCGAATTTATTTTCGTAATTTTAATGTGCGCAGTTCTATGGTTAGTGGAAACACGCGGCTAGTGTCTTCCAGTTTATTCAAGCTGTTTCCTAAAGGTGTTGGAGATGAACTGTTTTTTCTTTTTCTTTTTTTTTCAGGCTGCTTCTTATTGTCGAATCGTGAACGCTAACTTTAACTGAGCCGAGTGAGGTCCGCTGTGCTTCGGATGTTGTCGGGTTCTGCTCGGACCTCCTGGGTAAGTGAGTCATCTCTTTTTTTTTTTTCCCCAGAGGTATTTTGGCCGGGCCGGTGTTATGCCCAGAAATGCATGCCTGCCGAGAATTGCATCCCCTGTCGCGGGAGCGCGCATCTTTCTAAACTCTCGCATTTTAATGAGGAAACGGACTGAAATATGACCGAAGACGAAACTTTTAAAGATATTCGTAACAATATCACGTTTCTTAAACATGTCAGCCTTAAAACGGTGGGTTTTATATCGCAGATTAATTGAAATAAATACGGTTTTTACACATTTATTGAGACAAATGAGTCGAACGTTTTTCAGTCCGTGTCTGAAGAAAATGCTCTCCGCATTTGGTTTGAAATTTCCCGATTTTTCTTTTAACATCATATTAGCTTAAAGTATTACAAAACAGAGGCCCATTATGTAGAACATTTTATATCATGCTTAACTGTCTAGCATATTAATGTAGAGGGGATGCATTTTAATGACTGAGCCTGCCAATATTTGTATCCCCTGTCTATTGTTGATATGAAACGTATAGCAGTTGCACAGAGAATAAGTGTCATTACGTAGAAAAGGTGAAGTCCCTCTTAACTCTTCATTTCTTCAAGTTAGCAGAGGGATGCATTTTCTGGCATAGCAAATTATTACCTTGCCAATATGTGTAGGCCTTATATATTTTCCACAAATATAATTCTACTGATACAAAATGTATACCAGCAGTTCATAAAACAAGTGTGATTGTATAGAAAAAGTAATTTCACTCTTGACTCTTTATTTCTCCATGTAAGCAGGGGATGCATGTACAGCAAAGCCTATTATTAGCCTGCCAAAATATGCATGGCCTCTCCATGTTCTTCAAATATTATCCTATCGATATAAAACCCATACCAGTAATTCATAGAACATCTCTGATTATGTAGAAAAGGTGAAATCCCTCTTTAATTCTTTATTTATCCAGGTTAGCAGGGGATGCATTTTTTGGCAATATGGATGTCGAGCCTGCCAAAATATGCATGCCCTACCTATTTTCCTCAAATTTTATCCTATTGCTATGAAATTCATACCAGCAGTTCATACAACTACTCTGATTATGTAGAAAAAACTATTTCACTCTAAACTCTTTATTTATCCAAGTTAGCAGGGGATGCATTTTTTGGCAATATGGATGTCGAGCCTGCCAAAATATGCATGCCCTATCTATTTTCCTCAAATATTATCTTATTGATTTAAAACTTATATCAGCAGTTCATAGAACAAGTGTGATTTTGTAGAAAAAGTTATTTCACTCTAAACTCTTTATTTATCCAAGTTAGCAGGGGATGCATTTTTTGGCAATATGGATGTCGAGCCTGCCAAAATATGCATGCCCTATCTATTTTCCTCAAATTTTATCCTATTGCTTTGAAATTCATACCAGCAGTTCATACAACTACTCTGATTATGTAGAAAAAGTTATTTCACTCTAAACTCTTTATTTATCCAAGTTAGCAGGGGATGCATTTTTTGGCAATATGGATGTCGAGCCTGCCAAAATATGCATGCCCTATCTATTTTCCTCAAATTTTATCCTATTGCTTTGAAATTCATACCAGCAGTTCATACAACTACTCTGATTATGTAGAAAAAGTTATTTCACTCTAAACTCTTTATTTCTCCATTTTAGCAGGGGATGCATTTTTTGGCAAAGCCTATTATTAGCCTGCCAAAATATGCATGCCCCCTCTATTTTTCTCAAATATTATCCTATTGATATGAAACTTATACCAGCAATTCATAGAACATCTGTGATTATGTAGAAAAAGTTATTCCACTCTTATCTCTTTATTTCTCCATTTTAGCAGGGGATGCATTTTACGGCAGAGCCTATTATTAGCCTGCCGATATCTGCATGCCCCCTCTATTTTTCTCAAATATAATCCTATTGATATAAAACTCATCCCAGTAGCTAAGAGGATAAGTGTAATTATGTAGAAAAGGTAAAATCCCTCTTGACTCTTTATTTTTTCAAGCTAGGAGGGGGATGCATTTTTTGGCAATATCGAATTTGAGCCTGCCGATATTTGCATGCCATACCTATTTTCCCCAAATATCATCCTATTGATATAAAACTCATACCAGCAGTTAAGGGAACAAATGTGATTATGTAGAAAATGTTATTTCTTTATTATCGCTATTGCAAGGATACTGAAGGAAATAAATCTGACAATGCATCTTTGCTAAATGTAAAGCATGCACAAACCATTTTTATTTTGGTTTAACATAAAAATTAAATCACTTTTTTTTTCATTAATTTCAACAAAAGAATATTCATAACAAAAATCTTTGGAAGACCAATTAAGTCAACAAAAATTATGTCACATGTTTAAACTGAAAATCCACTGAACTGCAGTCATTAACGAATTAGATTGGTACAAACATAAAATCTATAAACACATTGCACAGCAGCAGTCTGTGTCGGTTTGTGGGACCTTAATGCAGCCTTGGTGGTACCACCAGTTACATCTGTCACATGTGATCTGTAAATAAATAATACAAAATGGTCAAATAACAACATAAAGAATATTCAACATAAAGAATGTTTTTTTTAGTTCCTTATCTGTTTACTGAAGGTGATATTGGGTTTTGTCAACATAAAGCTTCTTCTTAATTATCAATATATGATTGGTAGCCCTTTATTTGAGGAGATGACAGCATGTTCCTGACATGTATGGAGGTAAAAAAATTCTAGGACCACAAGCAACTGTGTTTAATGTTTTACGACTGTACTTAAAAAAAAAAACTTAAGCTACTTCCCACTTACCTGCCTTGGGTGTTTATTTATTTTATTATGATTTATTTTTGTATATCTACATACTTTGCAACTATTTTAAGGATGGTATATGGTTTGCTTGAATTGATTTTTCACTGCATTACATTGTTGTCTTACCCACATGTGATCTTCTGTGTCCTCACTGCCACAGTGTCTGCAGAGTCTGTAGAGTCTCCACTGACAAACCGCATCTTTAAATTAATGTTATAAAATAATCTTAATGGTATTTTTTTGTGGTTTTTTTTTTCTTTTAAATAATTCCATTTGTTAGTGTTCTTTTGAAAGTGGAACAATAATCCTCTGTGTAGATCTCAGTTGTCTAATCATCCCTTTTTGATAATGTCTGGTCTCATAAACAAATACAAGTAATAGAAACTGTACATCATATTGGCATATTAGGCAGGCGCACATGGTGTCTGTCTATTCATGAATTGAAACACACATGTATTTAATGTATTTCTGGGATTTATGGTAAAAGAAAGCATCACTTAGTGTTTACTTTTTTTATAATTTTCTCCAACTTAAGCCACTGAAGGTATAAAAATGGCATTCAGAAAATTTTAATATGTCTACATATACATGTGTGTACATCTTGTGAAATTTGTCATTTTGTAAATGTTAATTTTATGAAAACACAGTAATGAATATAATGGTTCACATAATACATCTCATTCCAGTTTTGTACTTTCACAAACTGCAAGTCCTTTTTGTTTATTAAGTTACATTAAAGCTACTCAAGAAAAGTGTAATTGTATCCTAGAACAATTTTAAGTTTGTTGATTATGTTTTTTGCCTCAGCAGTTATTGGGCTGTTATGTGTAATTTATTTATTAGAGATCAAGGCCAGGTGTATTGAAATGTTCTTCACTAATTGAATTTGACATAAACACTGACATGATTGTACTTCACACATCTGCAAAGTTCAATATTTTAATATTTCTAATTAGATAAAATAGCTGACCTAACACAATTTTTTTGTGCGTGCATGATTTTACACACAACATAGTATCCCACCCACATAGGAACTGAATAAAAAATATGTCAAAAGATACCTGATTCTGAGAGAAGTGTGGAAGAAATGTTGAGTCGCATGGTATTAACAGCTTCTGCTGTTGATGGAAAGTTCAGGTCCTTGTTTTCCAGTATGCACTCTGCAAACTTTAAAGGCAAATATATTTTTTTGAAAAAAGAAAGAAGAGTAACAGCGGACTCATTACAAAGACAAAATATTTGTCAAAGTATTAGATTGTCATATAGAGGTCATGACATTGATGAATAATTTAACATTTTTGCTTTACTTATTTCAGACTCTTTCCATTGTCATTAAAATAAATCAACCATGTAATAAAGCAATATAATTCATAAACTACATTATATTTCAGGCAGAAATGCAGTTTAGTTGTTTAGCCAAAGCTGTTCATCATCTTAAAAGTTCTACTCCTACAAAATAGCATTAGATTAATGGCAATGTGATTATTAGAAAACCACTTTCATATTAATCTTTTTTTCACATCAAAAACGTAAACAAGCATGTATACCAATATATTGATATATAATTCTATCTATCTTCAGACATACATAGATATACATGTATGTGGAAAGAGACAGAACAGTACACATAAAGGTTATATAAATTGATTTGTAAACAGGCAATGTTCTACATTACATAAGAAATATAAGTAATCATAGTCAAGTATATACAGTACAGACCAAAAGTTTGGACACACAGTTGTGTCCAAACTTTTGGTCTGTACTGTATATATATATATACTGTATATAAAAACATAAAACCACGGCTGCCCAAATCACGGCAGAATTAAATGTGCACCTCAACTCCCCTGTTTCCACCAAAACTGTCCGTCGGGAGCTCCACAGGGTCAATATACACGGCCGGGCTGCTATAGCCAAACCTTTGGTCACTCGTGCCAATGCCAAACGTCGGTTTCAATGGTGCAAGGAGCGCAAATCTTGGGCTGTGGACAATGTGAAACATGTATTGTTCTCTGATGAGTCCACCTTTACTGTTTTCCCCACATCCGGGAGAGTTACAGTGTGGAGAAGCCCCAAAGAAGCGTACCACCCAGACTGTTGCATGCCCAGAGTGAAGCATGGGGGTGGATCAGTGATGGTTTGGGCTGCCATATCATGGCATTCCCTTGGCTCCATACTTGTGCTAGATGGGCGCGTCACTGCCAAGGACTACCGAACCATTCTGGAGGACCATGTGCATCCATGTATATATACATATATATATATAAAAAAAAATAAAAAAAATTCCCTTCTCACCCACCGCGGGTGGTTCTTATCCTCTGAGCTCGGGTCCTCTACCAGAGGCCTGGGAGCTTGAGGGTTCTGCGCAGTATCTTGGCTGTGCCAAGGACTGCACATTTCTGGACTGAGATGTCTGATGTTGTTCCTGGGATCTGTTGTAGCCATTGGTCCAGTTTGGGGGTGACTGCCCCGAGGGCCCCGATGACCACAGGCACCACTGTGGTCTTCACCTTCCAGGCCCTCTCCAGTTCCTCCCTGAGGCCCTGGTATTTCTCTAGTTTCTCGTGCTCCTTTTTCCTGATGTTGCAGTCGCTTGGTATTGCTACATCTATCACAACGGCTTTCCTCTGTTGTTTATCCACTACGACAATGTCTGGTTGGTTCGCCATTACCATTTTGTCTGTCTGGATCTGGAAGTCCCACAGGATCTTAGCTCTGGCGTTCTCCGCCACCTTTGGGGGTGTTTCCCACTTTGATCTCGGGGTTTCCAGTCCATATTCTGCACAGATGTTTCTGTACACTATGCCTGCAACTTGGTTATGTCGTTCCATGTACGCTTTCCCTGCCAGTATCTTGCACCCTGCTGTTATGTGCTGGACTGTCTCAGGGGCCTCCTTGCACAACCTACACCTTGGGTCTTGTCTGGTGTGGTAGATCTGGGCCTCTATTGCTCTGGTGTTTAAGGCCTGTTCCTGGGCGGCCAGGATGAGGGCCTCTGTGCTGTCCTTGAGTCCAGCTTTTTCCAGCCATTGGTAGGATTTACTGATATCAGCCACTTGGGTTATTTGCTGGTGGTACATCCCATGTAGGGGCTTGTCCTGCCATGATGGTATCTCTGGCACCTCAACCTCCGTTCCCTGTTGTCTGAGATATTCACTGAGCACATTGTCTGTTGAGGCTTTGTCCCTGATGTATTTATGGATCTTAGTTGTTTCGTCCTGGACTGTGGTTCTCACACTCACTAGTCCTCTGCCTCAGAGGTCATCCGCACAGAAGGGGTCTCACTCCCAGAAGGAACAATAGCAGACATAGAGGACAGTTACAAGTACCTAGGTATACCACAAGCAAATGGCAACCTCGATGAGGTCACAAGGAAAGGAGCCACAGCTAAATACCTCCAACGAATAAGGCAAGTCCTGAGAAGCCAGCTCAATGGCAAGAACAAAATCCGCGCAATAAACAGCTATGCCCTGCCAGTAATCAGATACCCTGCTGGAATAATTAGCTGGCCAAAGGAGGAGATAAAAGCCACTGATATATATATATATATATATATATATATATATATATATATATATATATATATATATATATTTAAACAGCACTTATTTTAAGGGCAAACACACCACATGAAACCACATCTTGCTGGATGGCATGTTATACTGTTTCACATTTCCACATTGACACTTTCATCCCTTTGCTTCTCATAAATGTCCTTGTTGAGAGGATAAAATGTTAAATTAACATTCTAGTTATCCAATTATGACATTTTTTATTATAATAAACAATAATTGTTCTTGTTTTTCTCACCTTGTTACTTCCAAGCAACTCTTCACATCTTTTTGGGACTCTCCAAGTGAGTTAAGGAAACCTTTTGTTATGAATATTCTTTTGTTGAAATTAATGAAAAAAAAAGTGATTTAATTTTTATGTTAAACCAAAATAAAAATGGTTTGTGCATGCTTTACATTTAGCAAAGATGCATTGTCAGATTTATTTCCTTCAGTATCCTTGCAATAGCGATAATAAAGAAATAACATTTTCTACATAATCACATTTGTTCCCTTAACTGCTGGTATGAGTTTTATATCAATAGGATGATATTTGGGGAAAATAGGTATGGCATGCAAATATCGGCAGGCTCAAATTCGATATTGCCAAAAAATGCATCCCCCTCCTAGCTTGAAAAAATAAAGAGTCAAGAGGGATTTTACCTTTTCTACATAATTACACTTATCCTCTTAGCTACTGGGATGAGTTTTATATCAATAGGATTATATTTGAGAAAAATAGAGGGGGCATGCAGATATCGGCAGGCTAATAATAGGCTCTGCCGTAAAATGCATCCCCTGCTAAAATGGAGAAATAAAGAGATAAGAGTGGAATAACTTTTTCTACATAATCACAGATGTTCTATGAATTGCTGGTATAAGTTTCATATCAATAGGATAATATTTGAGAAAAATAGAGGGGGCATGCATATTTTGGCAGGCTAATAATAGGCTTTGCCAAAAAATGCATCCCCTGCTAAAATGGAGAAATAAAGAGTTTAGAGTGAAATAACTTTTTCTACATAATCAGAGTAGTTGTATGAACTGCTGGTATGAATTTCAAAGCAATAGGATAAAATTTGAGGAAAATAGATAGGGCATGCATATTTTGGCAGGCTCGACATCCATATTGCCAAAAAATGCATCCCCTGCTAACTTGGATAAATAAAGAGTTTAGAGTGAAATAACTTTTTCTACATAATCAGAGTAGTTGTATGAACTGCTGGTATGAATTTCAAAGCAATAGGATAAAATTTGAGGAAAATAGATAGGGCATGCATATTTTGGCAGGCTCGACATCCATATTGCCAAAAAATGCATCCCCTGCTAACTTGGATAAATAAAGAGTTTAGAGTGAAATAACTTTTTCTACAAAATCACACTTGTTCTATGAACTGCTGATATAAGTTTTAAATCAATAAGATAATATTTGAGGAAAATAGATAGGGCATGCATATTTTGGCAGGCTCGACATCCATATTGCCAAAAAATGCATCCCCTGCTAACTTGGATAAATAAAGAGTTTAGAGTGAAATAGCTTTTTCTACATAATCAGAGTAGTTGTATGAACTGCTGGTATGAATTTCATAGCAATAGGATAAAATTTGAGGAAAATAGATAGGGCATGCATATTTTGGCAGGCTCGACATCCATATTGCCAAAAAATGCATCCCCTGCTAACTTGGATAAATAAAGAATTAAAGAGGGATTTCACCTTTTCTACATAATCAGAGATGTTCTATGAATTACTGGTATGGGTTTTATATCGATAGGATAATATTTGAAGAACATGGAGAGGCCATGCATATTTTGGCAGGCTAATAATAGGCTTTGCTGTACATGCATCCCCTGCTTACATGGAGAAATAAAGAGTCAAGAGTGAAATTACTTTTTCTATACAATCACACTTGTTTTATGAACTGCTGGTATACATTTTGTATCAGTAGAATTATATTTGTGGAAAATATATAAGGCCTACATATATTGGCAAGGTAATAATTTGCTATGCCAGAAAATGCATCCCTCTGCTAACTTGAAGAAATGAAGAGTTAAGAGGGACTTCACCTTTTCTACGTAATGACACTTATTCTCTGTGCAACTGCTATACGTTTCATATCAACAATAGACAGGGGATACAAATATTGGCAGGCTCAGTCATTAAAATGCATCCCCTCTACATTAATATGCTAGACAGTTAAGCATGATATAAAATGTTCTACATAATGGGCCTCTGTTTTGTAATACTTTAAGCTAATATGATGTTAAAAGAAAAATCGGGAAATTTCAAACCAAATGCGGAGAGCATTTTCTTCAGACACGGACTGAAAAACGTTCGACTCATTTGTCTCAATAAATGTGTAAAAACCGTATTTATTTCAATTAATCTGCGATATAAAACCCACCGTTTTAAGGCTGACATGTTTAAGAAACGTGATATTGTTACGAATATCTTTAAAAGTTTCGTCTTCGGTCATATTTCAGTCCGTTTCCTCATTAAAATGCGAGAGTTTAGAAAGATGCGCGCTCCCGCGACAGGGGATGCAATTCTCGGCAGGCATGCATTTCTGGGCATAACACCGGCCACCGTTTCATGTCTTATCCTTTTGTGGATGTTTGGCCCATTTCAAGCTGACAAATGGGTTTTCTTTCCCACTTATTCTTTAATTTGTTTAATTTAGGAGTATGAGACATTGCTTTTGGAGATGTTTTTGACTACTTCATGTCGTCATGAAGGTTCTAAATGGTGTCATGACTTCCCAGAAATGACAGCAGTCATGTCTGGGAGTAGCTTGTGAAGATGAACTAGAAAATATTTAGTTACAGTTAATTCATGATTATGGGGTAGTAATTAATGATTACCTTCTTTTTGACACTGGACTGTTGAGTTTATGTAGCTTTTTTCACCGTTTTAAATATAGACACATTTGATAAATTAATGCTAATCTTCTACGTGGCGAGAACCTCTATAAAAACCTCCAGTAATATTTTGTCCGTATCACCATATTGAAATGAAAATTTAAAACACAGATATCTACCATGACCCTAACGTATTTTTACATGCATTACAATATTATCTGGAGCATTACTTTTTTATTAAGGACACATAGAATGAAAACCTTCTAACCATATTGTCTTAATCGCTAACTAGCCTGCAGTCTGCTGCTTTACAGACGTGCAGCTTATCAACTGTAACTTTAAAACATTGTTACTTCAAGGCAAGGCAAACTTATTTACAGTGTACAGCAACATCCCTGCTCAAGATAATCCAGGGGATTTTACAGGAATTCAAAGACAAAAAGAAAATAACAAACTTGAAGTTTTGCCCAAATAGAGACCTGAATCTAGCTTATTTTATCCAGGTGACTAGCAGTGTGCAGCAACAGGTTTATGATGAAAATAACTGGGATTTTTCGAGTTCTTTTTTTTTTTCTTTTACTGTTAGTCTATACCTCAAGCAATAGTACCTTGGTGATGTTGCAATAGACCTTTTGAACCTTGTCTGCTGTGACGTCTTAAGTAACGCTGTGTGTAGCCGCGGTCAGAGCAAAGGAATCTGGAGGATAAATAAGAAACATTTGCCACTTATGATCGATAGCTGGGTGAAATAAAAGTGCATTTACTTTCATATAAAAATATATAATGGCTAGCTTTCCTGCCCTTTCTTGGTAACAAATTGTAGAACGTGTCTTCATCAGAGTCGCCATAAAAGGTGTAAACACTCCTCTTCTGTTAAACACTGCGCTGACTGGAATCGTTCTGTTCCCTGTCAAACACTTGGCAAATCTCGGCCTGCAAACCAAGTCCATAACGCCTCTCTTCCTCCTCCTCCTCCTCCTCCTCCTCTTCCTCCTCTTCCACAACAACATCCGTGGAGCATTTTCACTCAAAGATATCTTCATTTCTTTTAATTGAAAACAACACACTGGCACACTGTGGCCCAACAGTCTATTTTTCCCCCTCTTATTTTCATTTGGAGACATTTTTCTGAATGAGATTCAAAGAGGCTTTTCTTGATCTGCAGCTTTCAACATTCACATGCTGGAATCCCTTTCATGTGGTCTTGCTGGGGGAAAAAAGTGTTGTTGTGTTTTCCTGCCACAGTTTAACTGCAGTTATTTGTGAAGCAATTACCCAGTGCCGTTTACAGTTCCTTCACAGGGACTCTAGATATGCTGCTGTGGTTGCCCTGAAGTAATCTCTCTTTCTTGTTTGCCCCTCTTTACTCACAAATACACTTAAAGCATCATCAGGACTCCCACTGAGGTCGCAGTTTGTTGCATATGTTAGCAGTTAAATTACTTTACTGGTAAGTTTTCTCCTAATGCAGTCGCTTTGGACTAACGTGATGAGTGCAGATATCTGATTACTTCACCTGGTCAAAGTAAAACCCAGCAAACTGAAACAAGCATCCTCACAACATGCCAGAGAAGAGTTGACATGCTGGAAGTCAGTGTAGTATCGCTGCTACAACTTGGCCCACAAAAAAGACCTGTAGCAGATAGTAAGCAGAAGGTTCCTATAGTTTTGCCGCCCTCTGCAGGATTCGTCAGGGTCTGTTTTATTGGTCAAGATGGGGACGATGGTTCTGATTGTGGTAAGAGTTCATCTGGAAATTAATGGGTTGCTGGTTCGATCCCCGCTCTGTTTGGTTCTTGGGTGGTGACGCTGCTGGTGGTGGTCGGATGGCCCGGGTGGCGCTGGTGCATGGCAGCCTCGCTTCTGACAGATTGCCCCGGGGCAGCTGTGGCTACTATCCAGTAGCTTACCACAATCAGCGTGTGATTGGGTGAATGACTAAATGTCAGGCGAAGAGTTTTTGGATCCTCGGGACTAGACAACACATCAAGTACAAGCAAAGATTGTGTGTACAAACAAGGTCATCTGTCTTTGGTTCAAGCAGTGACAATAGTACAGGCATAAAGTATAAATATGGAAACTTTAGAGGAAAATTAAAAAAGGATAAAAGGAACAGTGCGCACATGTATGTCTACGTACAGATATGTTTTTAGATAAGAGGCTGGTTACAGTAGTGCAGATATGCTTAGGTTGAAGAGAGTACATAGGCTGTAAGGCAGGGGTCTCCAAACCCTAGTCCTCAATATCTACTGTCTGACAGGTTTTAGGTACAACCTCTTCCCCAACACACCTGACTCAAACAGATAGCTAGTTACCAGGCCTTTGCCAAACTTGTTGGCATGCAGAAGGGGAAAAGCAATAATTTGAATCCCCTGTGTTGGAGCAGAGATTAATCTAAAACCTACAGGACAGTAGAGCTCAAAGACTAGGGTTGGAGACCCCTGCTGTGAGGTGTTCATTGTGTTCATCAGAGAGACTTCCTGGGACTGGAAACTGTCTCTGTGGCAGCTGGTTTGTGCAAATGAATAAAACAGATTAAATAAAGCAATGCAGTATGACCAGCAACTCCTACTGAAGGTTGTACTTCTTGCCACAGGAGGTACGGTCTGCTAGGCCTCCTACCAACAAGAATCTAAGTGTGAGGATCATCACAGGTCCTAAGAACTGGAAGTATTGGGGACTGCTCAAAGCCTACATCAATTTTTGAACTGTGATACCATTTTGGCAATTTGATCAGAAACAAAACCACCAAACAGCTCCACAGCTTTCTGCCACTAGGGAAGGAAAAATGGAAGACTGTAATGGTTTCGGTGATAGTTGGTAATCACTGTCTATCAGAGATCCAAAGCTGACGCATATAGAGAAAGTAGACTGACCCGTGTGGTCTGACCCAACGTACGAGCAACTGTAGCTCAAATTGAGAAATTGTGGGTTTCACAGAAAGGCAGGTGGCTGCAGACTAGTCAGGGTGGAAACAGTATTCTCGGATGGCCATGTCCACTTCCAGCAGGATTACGGACCCTGCAACATAACAAAAATGGTTCACGAATGGTTTGAGGAGCAGAGCAACGAGTTGGGTGTGTTGATTAGGCCTTCAGATTCCCCAGATCTCAATCCAGCTGAGCATCTGTTTAGTGTACTAAAAAAAATCGAGCTGCTAACATCTTGATGCCAGATACCACAAACACATCTTTATGGATCTACGAGACTGACTGCTTCAACAACTAAAAGTTGTTTTGAGTGTTAGAGATCTCAAACAAATGTCTAGTTTATCTTTGTGCAGTTTAGTACACAATGGACTGACAATACATTGATTCTAACTTGAATTTACAGCTTTCTTTGGATTAGTTTCTATTTCAGATTGTTAACCAGCACAAAAACACGTGCTGTTTTTCACCTGAACACTGTTTAAAGACAAATAAGACTCGGGCCTTGTTGAGTTCCTTTTAAGACACGAGAAGCACTCTGCCTCTTCCTTGAGTCAGATTGGAGCTGTTCACAGAGCCTCATGACGCCACATAACTCGACTGGCATTAGCGGCAGAGGTCATGGGTCCCCGCGTTGACAGATGGAGGGACGCTGAGAGGAAGTGGGACACACCCTCTGAAATCCCCTGGCTGATAAGTGACCTCATTACAGCTCTGCGGGGCATGCTCTTCTTATTCAGGCAACGGCATGTTGACGACTGGCTCCCATGGGGGACTTTGGTCTCCGAGCTCTGACAAGTTTAGGGGAGGAGGGGGATTCTTGGCTCATGGCATACGGTTGGTTTCCAGAACTTCCAGCAAAGAGGCCGATGATACTGCCATGCACTACTTTGTTTAATTTATGGTTATTAAATGTTTGTTTTTTGAGCTGACCCAAAACAGGAACGCTGCAGCGGACCGCAGAAGGCCTTTCACATGTTGCGTCCCTCGCTCTTATCAGTCTGTAGGCCATCCTCATACTATGAATGCTAATGTCCGCCCTTAAAACTACTCTAAGCCCTGAGGTTAACCCTCCCTATCCAGAGGCCCTGACTCCTGGGAGTGATTTTGGTGTGTGTGTGCTCCAGCTGTAAGTCTTTCTGAGTGTGCGTCTATGTTTCCTGCTGTCTCTGTCTGTCCTCCCGTCTGTCTGGACAACGTAAACACTGAAGAGGCGAGCCAGACTTCTCTTTCAGCAGATATGGAGACAGGGCAGCGTTCGCTGAGAGTCTCCCGTCTGGGACTGTCTAATAAACACTGCGAGATAAACTGGATTCTGGGGCGAGAAATGGGTTTGGAAAGTTAACTTGTTGACAAGTCAGCAAAAATATTGCAGCTAAGAGTGGTCCATTAGAGAGAGAACAATCAAAGTAATGTTTCTTTTTGCTGATTTTTAGTGAAGGTTAAAAAAAAAATGACTTGGTTCCAAAGAACCAAATCCATGAAAGTACCTCCAAAGTCCCACCCACTTATATTCTGATTACATATTTCCTTCTAAACATCTCTCTGACTAATGCGACCCTGAGTCATGATGCATCATTGGCTTATTTCTCCCAAACTTCCCCTTAAGACAATCCAAGTGATAATAAACTCTCCAAGTTGACATAAAGCAGGAATCATTTCAGCATGTGTCTCAAACGGAAGAGAGCCTGAAAGGGAAAGAAAGATGAAACGGCTCAAGTACCGAACAACACACTCATGTCGCACTGACTGCGTTGTAAAGTTGTTGATGTCAACTCAGATCTCGGTTTGTTTTCCTGACTTTTGCCTGAGCTTTAAAACAAAGTTTGGTTTGAATTGGTCTGTGGACGACCGCTCCAAAAGCAAGGAAGCGGACTACAGTGCAGTGCATTCTGGGTAAGCGGAACCAAAGCTAATGTGTGAGTACAGCCCTAGTGGGAGAAATGACTTGTTGTTTCTTATCAAAGACAAAAGAGAAATTCTTCAACTGCTAAAATATGATGCCACTCCAGAAGGAAGTTGAGCTCGGTGTCTTCAGAGGATTTTGTGTCCGTTCCTGCAGTAGTTTTTGGTGCAGCGCCACCACAGGCAAAGGGGTGAACAGGTTTTTCAAAAGGTTTGGGTCACTAGCGTGAAAGTGAACCGCACCAACTGAAAATGTTCTCCAGTCGAACCAAGCCTACCGGTGTACACTATCTCTTATTTGTTCACTAATTTTCTGCAACACACCTCAGAGGCCTTCACAGACCAGCTGGATTGATACTGAAGTTAAATTACAGTCAGTTTATTAATAAGTCGACTTCCTGAACACAATTCGTTGCTCTTGGTTTTATTTAGGAGTACCGAAATGAAATTTAGTCTAGAAGTGCAGTTTCTGGACTCTTTATATATCCCAGTGAAATACATTGAAATTGTTATTAAATGACTAAATGTCTTAAAGGTCAAAGAATATGACACTGTTTTAAGGCACAGGAAATAATGACTTTGACCAAAACAAAAACCGAACATTAAACCAGGGGTTTGCAATCTTCGCTACCTGCATTGTCATTTTGCTCTCAGGACAACCAAATCAAACACGATAATTTTTTTTGAAAGTAAACAGTAAACAACTTTTCAGACAAACATTTTACTTTAGGGAAAAATAAATAACATTATTAAATAACATTTCCCTAAAATGTTTCATTTTAGGGAAATGTTTTATTTTATTACAAAAGAACCAGCATTTTATTTCTGTTTTTAGAATTTAAACATAAATGTGGATTGATATGTTTTTTGTTTTTAATCACATAAATTACTACCTGATAACAAGGAAAAGAAATCTGAAAACATGTTACTGGTACTTTTTTCTGTCATTCTTTGTGAAAGTTTATTGCAAGTATTGCTGGAAAAAATTGGAAACATTGCAACCCCCCCCCCCCCCCACCCCACCCCAAAAAAACTCTGCATTTGCTACTGTATCTGAATTTAAAAGCATTAAGAGGTTCTTCTTCATTTTATTGAGAGTCATTGCGGACGGTCCAGGGAGCCGCAGGTTGCAGATTCCTGAATTAAACAATTCGATAGCAATAGTAAGGTAAGGTCATTTTATTTATATACCACATTTTCAGCAACAAGACAATACAAAGTGCTTTACAGCAGCGGACCGGTCAAGGTTTTTCCCTGACTGGGAGCGAGAAGGCAGCATGTTGAATGTGACAGTTAGCCAATCAGAAAGCGCGGTGACGTAAGAACGGAGGGGAATCCCAAACAGCTCACATGGCGCAACTGAGATTCCGGTGGACATCGGAGATTATATGTGGAAACAACGTGACTGTTAAACCTTTCACAAAAGGAATATCCATAGAAATGATGAGGAGAGGAGTTGGAGCGAAAGTGCGACCGCAATTGATAAACCCGTTAGCTTTTCAGCTATTTATTATTAACATAACATAATTGGATTATAATGATAAGGTTATTTATTCAGTCAGGGCTTGATGCTGACACTAGCCACATGCATTGCAGGTAGATTGTGACTAGTAAAACATTGATTAATGCCTAGTTTTAAAATTAGTTAACTGGACTTGTATTTGTTATTTTGTGCCCATTGTAATTGTAAACATTAAAACATCAAATACTGTAATAACAATCTACTATCTCAGTCATTAACTGATGACGCTTAAAGAAACAACAGAACATTATCATCAATCAATAAAATCTTTCCAGGCCGAACTTGAAAACTGGACATTATGCCGCTAACACTTAACTTTCGTCAACAACTCAGAGGCGGAGGTCAGAGCTCCGCGCAACGCAAGTAATGTTCCGGGCGGAACACGGTGCGCTAAATAATACAATGTAAATCAAGGAAGCTTCGAGGCAGGTACTTTTACCTCAAGGAATTTTAATAATCGAGGTACTCGAATCATTCGAGGAATTGTTTCCGCCCTACTCTGCTCTAATTCCTTTTCTGGGTTGGAAGAATAGGAGTCTAAAAAGTAGTTGCTAAGGAAGTTTTTCTGGGTTTTAGGTTCTAATCCCTGTTCTCTGATGCTAGATAAGTGTAAGTAAGTAAGTATCTCCTGGACGTCTGGGATGCTAGATAAGTATAAGTATTCTGTGCTCTAAATTTGTAAAAGTAATGAGTACTCCACAGTTTGTAAGTAATAATAAAAACTTAGTATTCCTGTTCTGGAAGATTTTTTTTTCCGGATTCCAAGTTCATTCTAGTTCCTTTTCTGGGTTGCAACAATAGGAGTCTCTCTGCATAATAATCTAAAAATGAATCCAAGTATAATCTAAATGGTGAATACTCTACAGCTTCTAAAAATAAGCTAAAGAGTTCACGTCAGACAAAGTGAAGTCATTCCTCACCTCAAGCCAAGTTTCATACACCTCCCAACAACTGATACTCCCAACCAGTCCCAACCTTTCAAATTGATTTTCAACTCTACAATCCCAAGGCCATTGCCGCCCCTCGTTTTTTCTTTTTCTTTTTCCTCTTTGCAGAAGAATTTCAGTAAATTGCCTCCACATGCATCTTGAGGAGCCCCATGGGAAAGAGGCCAAGACGAATGCTGTGCTGACGGAGCCCAAACACTGACTTCATCAAACATCGGGACATTGCGTCGTCATGTTGCATAAGGAGATCCTCACTTAATCTCCCTTATGCAACACGGCGAAGAGGCAACAAACAGGCCTTTGAAAGATAAGTTGCCAACTTCCCCGGTGGAAGGGTAACGCTTTTACATGTAAGGATGTGATGGAGGTAAAGATCCCAAAGACCTTCCAAAGACGTCTTGTGTTTCCAGTAATTGAAGTAGCAGCAGAAAGTCAGGAAAAGAAAACCAGGAGCGAGGAAGCGTGGGTAATATTTTCCATGCGACTGAGTTTAAATCTCAGGTGTCCTAACTCATACTCCCTCTGCAGCGCAGGTTTCCACTGGCAGCCGGCCAGAGGCGTTTGACCTTGTGTTTTTTCATTCCCTGTCACTCTGCGAGCGCCGACGTCGTCGGCCGGCGAATGCGCGTCTCTGGAGGAGTATCACTTGCAGAGCGTCACCGCGGATTTTACAGGGTGGAAATTGTCTTAATTGTACACAGACCATGACAATTCCGCTTGAAAAATAATTTCCGCGCGCTGTCGTGCATTTTTGAGCAATTTCTGCACAAACGCATCTTTTTCATTTTTGGAAACTTCTAAATTGTTGACCTCCTACATCAGGAATTTCTGAATCACCTGGGGGAGGAAATGATGGACGGCTCCTATCTAGTGAGCTCTAAATCTGCGCCTCCTCGCAAGTCATCTGTGACAACCGAACATGCACACGGGGATTATGAGGGAAGACGATATCGTTCGGAATTTGGCAAAAACAGACAAACGAAACACGAATGGAAGAATTGCGTTGCAGACATTCTCGTTGTGTAACATCTGCTTTGGATCATTTTGGTGGAGTGGGCAGTTATTGACGACTGACTAACTACTGAGTAGATAAACACTTTGAAATGTGTCGATGCGTACATTCACAACATGCTAGTCCAGTTTGTATCCATTTCTGATTGAATTTAGTGGAACATGGAGTGCGCTCTTCCTTCCTTTGAAGGTTGTAGGACTGAATGTTGCCGCCAGGTTCTGTTTAATAAACCACAGGATTCATCGACCTTCTTCTTGGAGAAGCGATTGTTGTCGCCCATCAGTGTGAGAAATGCTTCAAGGCCGCGATGCAAACAATCATTTTACTGTGAGAGGGATTCTCAACAAGTGGAAAAGATTTAAGACAGCAGTCAGTCTGCTCATATGTGGTTCTGTTTGTGAAGTTAATGTAATGAAAACTATGTCTTAATGATTTATTGATTTGCAATATGCAAAAATGTAGTTTTAAGACGCGGTTAGCTGTTCCTTTTTACATTTAGAGGACGTTGTTGTGCTCATATAATGCATAAAAAACATCACAATTTGATGTATTTTCTATAAAAAGATGAACACCACATCTTTAGCAGAGCCTAAATAAACACAAGTCTTTCATCTGTTGCCTCCAGCGGTTTTTCCACCGATTCTAGCGTCCCCCCCCCCCCCCCCCTTCTTTCTAAGCAGAAATGGGACGTAAGAGTTTTCTAAATCTCTTCAAATGGCTCCTCCAACCCGAGGCAGCAGAGATGCAGGAGTGATGCCTGGCCTTTCTCCTGGGCTCTCCAAGGAAAATCCTGTTTAACTTCTCCACAATAACATTCCCTGGGGTTATTTATTCAGGAATGTTAATGTGCTCAGAACCCAGCGGACCCCGTGGCCTCTGACACGGGCTCCTCCGGGTTCCCCTATCACGCAATCGATCAGGCTCTGAGGTGCCACCGCCATCTGTTTAAACAACGCAGATTGATGCCGCAGAAGTCCACCGACGGTCACCGCAGTCGGACAGCGTGGCGCGACAATCAGCAACGAAACATTGGCACGTCTCCCTCCGGGTTGGGCCTCATCGGCCTGGAATATACACTACAGAGAATGCTGCGTTTTCAATGTTTGGAGGCCCTTCGGTTTGAATTTGTCTGCCTGTCGGTGCGACTCTCGCGCTGTAAACAGTATTTTCTGTTTCATCTTTCATCTCAGTTTGGTGCTTTATGTCATGGTTTGGATAAACATGTGGGATGTATGTATGAGCCCAATTACCTCGCCTAGATTCAGGAGTTCTTTTTATCCCAGTTGGTGCCCAAATGCAAACACATGCAAAGAGTACCATGTTCACCTTTCAGAAAAAACTGTCAACTGATGTTTTTTGTGTTTTAAAAGTATGATCTAATTTTGGCAAGTTTGGTAAAACTCATCCTTCTTTTACGTATGAGCCGAGACTGGAATCTCTAAGGAGAAAAACTACATTTTCAAAATATATTGGTATTGCAGGCCAAAAAAAATTCACTTTTACTAGTAATTTTTAATGTCAACATCACATGACAGCAATGGAAACTTGTGAATATTAAAAGCTGTTAATTCATAAGGCCTTTATTTTCCAGTTCAAACTTCTGGAAAAGGTGAGCTCCACTCAGGTACTTGTTCTGTTTATAATGCCCAACACCATATTTTACTGACCAGCTCATATGAATGTAGAATATGTGCTCATCCAGTCATTCAGCATTGTTCCAATAATAATAATAATAATGTTGGGGCGTGCTGTGGTGGCGCAGGGGGTTAGCACGCCCCACGTTTGGAGGCCTTAGTCCTCGACGCGGACGTCGCGGGTTCGATTCCCGGTCCCGACGACCTTTGCCGCATGTCTTCCCCCCTCTCCTCACCCTCCTTCCTGTCTGCCTACTGTGTAAAAAATACAAGCCACTAGCGCCGCAAAAACTCTTCGGAGAAAAAAAAATAAAAAATGTTAAATTAATCTCATGCTACGCTATGCGCAAACTCTGTCTGCACCAGTGAAGATTGACTCACCTCAGTGTGCTTAACTGTCGAACTGCATAACCTAGTTTCTGATTAATAATATTTTTTTTTACTTTTTACTTTTTTACACTATTCTAATACTGAAGGATAACCTCACTATATGGGACTCAAAACTCTAATAAATATAACTGTGACATTACAGCACAAGTAACATTCCCATGGACACAACGCAGCTTTAAGTTCCTCAAAATGTTCTTACTTTCTTCATGCAAGTTGGACTATGATTATGTCTAATGGTGAAAACATGTCTGTAAAACAGACCTACACCTACATTTTTAGCAACAGTCAAAATAACTGCAAAGAAAACTACACATGCACCTGAGAAAAATAACGGTAAAAGGTAATGCTGCATTTTCTTTCTCTGCAAGCATATTCCAGAATTGTCAAAGCCGTTCAAACAAAATACGGACACCAAAACGCAAAACTTGGAATTATTATTATTTGGAGGTTCAGAAATAAGTGAAAGATTCAAAATGTGAAACAGCATAATTAAGGGTAATAAAACTCCTGGAGACCAAGCATGGTCATGGTGTCATGGTGCACGATTGGGTCAAAATGTGATGTTTAACTAAGAAATGTGACTAAATGTCTAAAGCATAAAGAGGAAAAAAAGGCACCTGTTTTCCCTCCATTGTGTCTACTCACGTTTCATACCTTTGCTCTGATTCACATTACACCGTTTCCACACCTGGGAGCTTATTTTTCTTGGGAAACGTGGGAAGCGAATGACTGACTGATTTCTGCCATAACAGCGTCGTAAAAAAATCCCAGAGGTCTCCACCCTGCAAGACTGACTTTGTTTGCATGGCACTGATTTCCACAGTCCATGTGAACTTAGAGGATTTCCTGGCCAAGTGGCCTCATTTTAAATTCGGTCTTTCTGACCCAGGACTCCATACACACACACACACACACACACACACACACACACACACACACACACACACACACACACACACACACACACACACACACACACACACACACACACACACGTGCGCTTGAGGCTCATTCCCACTGGACTGAGATTGTAAAACGGGGCGGTTAGAACATCTTGTCTTCGTCAGTGAGTAGAGTACAGTGCCTCCTGAACTTTATCGCATTTTGTTACAATTCACCAACAAATTTCATTGTGTTCTTTCTGGATTTTATGTGATGGACCAACACAAAGTTAGCCTGGCCATTCTGCTTGATTCTAATGTCCCTTCAGTCTCCCTCCGGCTTTCTCTCATTGACTTGGATTCCTCTGGTGATTTATGATTGCATAAATAGTAGCTTCTTGCTCAAAACGGCCCTAAATAGTGCCAACATGTTCAGGTTCTCCATTTTCTTGTCCTTACTTGGTCAGGAAGACTGTTGATTATATGGACGGCGGTGTTACAAGTGCAAGCAATGTTTTAATTCCTAACAGATAGCCATTTGTGACAGCTTTCCTAACGTTATGTTATTGTTTAATTGTTATTAATTTGACAAGCGTACAAATGCCATGCATTTCTATCAACATATATTTCAGTGTCATTGTTAATTTATTTACAGTGCAACAGCAACTCATAAACAGAGAGTTGTACACTGCATTCAGAATACATGAATTTTGTAATATGCCAACAAAGAACAATTACTTTGACGTTCCCAAAAATATATCAAGTGCATAAAAAAACTTGCCTCCGAGTATCATGCACTCATTTAAAAAGCTTAACATAATGGAAAGTACCAGGTGGTGCCCAGCAAAACACAAAAAAAGACCCTTTTTATAACCTTCCACAAAAGAAACCCGGAAAATGCTTTTATTGTGAATATGAACTCAATATAACAAGTACAGCTAGCGATGTTTTGACTTTTCTTCTTTTTTGCTCTTCTTTCTAGGCCACGTCTGTCAACTCTTCGTTGTGTCTTGGTGTCTTTCCTGTTTCCTCAACCTCCAGTTCCTCTGACATTCCCTCTTTTCTTGGCATGTCTTTTGTTTTGCGTGTGTCAGGAGTTAACTAGAGTAGCAGACCCCCTGGTTTTCGATGAAAGCATATTTATGTGAGGATGTGGGTTTCTGTGCTTTTGCATTTTGGTTCATTTAGTCTCTGTGCCGTCTTGTTACCCTGTTATCTGTTCGACTCACCTGCTTTTCTGCTGCGTCGTCTGTCAACATTATAAACTAATTTTTCCACGTTACCCTGGGTCAGACCGCATTCATCCTCATCAACAAACCTCCACTCCATGACATTTTGACATTTTCAACATTAAAATGGCCCAATCAAAGTCTGGAGTTCAGTACGTACAAGTACTCCATCACATCTGATTGAGTTTGAGCTATTTTGTGAAGACAAATTGGTAAAAAAAAAAAAAAAATTAAGCTGGTGGAAACATACCTCAAAAGATTGGTAGCAATGTCTATAATGTCCAAATGAAACACACAGAGATTTGATCAAATCTGGGATAGATGAATGGCCTAAATAATTTTGCCAGGACTGTATGACGTGTTCGTGATTTTTGGTCCCTTAAAAATATTTCACATGACTCACGTGAACTCACGTAAAGTAAAGCCAGGCAGGCAGACCAGATATAGGAAGTAACTCTGGTAATAAACTCCACGTTCTCTTTATGATCCACTGTAAATCCCATTTAATTGCACTGACGGCAACAGTAAAATCTTATCAGCTCATAATGGTGGCCTTTCAGAGGCATCAACATTTTAATCATTTTTTTTTATGTTTGTCTAAGTTTATGATTCCCCTCGTCCCCCCCAAAAAAACTGGAAGCCGGTGGCCCCTCACTCATTAAAACCATAATTCTTTCATTGTGTAACATTTTTATGGCCGTCCCCCGCCCCGTGTGATGCAGATTCCAGGATCATTCTCCCTTTTCCTAAAACACAGGGTGATATTTCACTCCTTGCCCCAATCCTGTGCATAAGCCCATTTTATACAGTTCTGCTCTGACCCATTGTTTTTGCCACATTCCAATATATTGCAAGAATGATGTGTCATTTATTACTAATTGGGTGATGAAACTACGGAAACCGTTAACAGCAGCCCAGCATGTTTGTCCAGTGACTTGATCTCTTTAATAGCCCAGACCTAGCAATGAAATTACCAAAGCAACATTTTTCCCCACGACTCTTGAATACGTGACTCGGCCTTGGTGTGTTGACTTCGACTCAGCTTCCTGCACTGGGGAGGTAAGCCTGCCTCCTGGCGAAACATGAGCCAAACTGAACACATAAAGCAAAATATGTCCAAGGAGCAGAGCAGAGCATCAGGGCCGTGCAGAGACCTATGGAGGGGCAGGGGCTCGAATTTAAAAAAGGGGCACATTGAGCAAAAACTCCGTACAACAACATAGCAACAACCCATATTAATCAAGAATCTAATTGGATCCTACTGTATCATTGCCATCATGCGGGGACTATATTTAATAATCAATCAAATCTAGTCTATATTTTCCCCAACAGGTATAAAGTTTCTGTTTCTGCTGCTGACAGTCCTGGAGGGCTGAGCTGATCTGAGACTGTAGCTGTTAAACAGACCAGAGGAGAGAAGGTCAAAGGTTACGAAATAAGCAAAATTGCTGCCATTTTACTAATTAATCCCTAATAATATCTATTTAACCTCTAGAACAACCTGTCTGCAGACTGATTTATAGATCCAAAAAGCTCAAAGGGGTTAACTCTATATAACAGTTTGATGTTAAACCTCTAGATCTAGAATTATAAGACTGAGATATTAAGGCAAAGAAAACTCAGTAGCTGCTGGTAGGGGCCATTCAGGAGCCTCCAGACATTTAGGGGCCTCCAGACACTCAGGGGCCTCCAGACACTCAGGGGCCCCTAGAAATGGTTGAATTGTACCACAGATCATATATCTAAACCTGTAGCATCATTTATAGAGAATAACAATGTTATTACATTTTATTTAATGCATTCAGCTGAGAAAAAAAAACCTACATTTAGGATTTAATTAGGAAGTTTACTTTGTAAAAGTTTAAAGAATCATCTTGATAGTTTGATTGTTGTGTTACCATGGCTACAATATGGTGTAATCTTTGTGTTTGAATTGGGTTTGTTCACAAATACATCACAGCAAATAACCAATAATCAGTGATTGATTTTAAACTCTGCCAATAAACCTGGTCTCCCTCTCACAGATTCACCTTGCCATTTTGCTTCCTTTTTTGTCAAATGTTTTACAGATGGGATTTCTCATCCAAAGCTATTTTTAAACCTGGATTTGAATTTGCAATGCTTTACTTAAATTTGTTTACATACACTCAGCATCCACTTTATTAGGTACACTTTGCTGGTACCAGGTTGGACACCCTTTTGTCTTCAGAACTGCCTTAAACCTTCGTGGTATAGATTCAACAAGGTCCTGGAAACATTCCTCACAGAGTGTTGTCCATATTGACATGATGTGCGTCACGCTGCTGCTGCATGGTGCACATCACGGATGCACACCATGCAGCAGCAGTTTTATCTTGATGACTGATAATCCACACTAATGCATTAATGAATGGTTGACATTTTCTCATGTAAAAATACAACATTTAGTTATAACAGCCTATCGTTACACAGAAACCTCACTCGGTATTTCAGAAAAGCATTTTGAGTTATCATTGTTTATGTTTCTATGTTTCGTTTATGTTCAAGTAACAAGAATTTAACACGTCACCAATTTTCAAAGTAAATATCTTTTGAAGATGAAGCTGACATGACATTCTTCCATTGAGTCTAGGTATAAAAGGAAATTAAAGCCTAGTTTTATGGTAAGAGAATAAAAAATATTTTTCTGTTCAAGAGACCAAAAACTGATCTGGTCTTAATTTAAATTGAACTTAAACTGAAGTGCCACAAATTACTGGCAAGCTGTTCAGTTATTATCTGCTGCTACTTTTATTGTGTTTCTTTTTTTATTATTGCAACATGTTTAATAACACAAGGGGAAAAAAATTCATTTGCTCAAAAATGACCAGGAGAGGGGCGTGCCGTGGTGGCGTAGCGGTTAGCGCGACCCGTATTTGGAGGCCTTGAGTCCTCGCCCCGACCTTCGCGGGTTCGACTCCCGGACCCGACGACATTTGCCGCATGTCTTCCCCCCTCTCCTTCCCCGTTTCCTGTCAGTCTACTGTCGTATAAGGGGCACAAGAACCCACAAAAAAGAACCCTTGGAGGGGTAAAAAAAAAAAAGACATGACCAGGAGAGGGCGACAAAACGCAGCTAAACTGGAAGAACCACATTAACTGGTCTTGCAATGCAATCATAGAAGCAAACTCAAGAATAAAATCTCCATTGCAAATGTTTTGGGTAGGGTGTCACTTTATGCTGCAGTGGTAAGAGTAAACAGAAGATCTCTGAAAGGGGCGATTCATAAAAACACAGAAAAGAGGCTGAGATGGGGGTGTTAGAAAATGAGATAATTAAAAAATAAATAAGGTGAGATTAGACATAAAATTCTTTGGCTGATGATCTGCTTAGTGAATCATCCTTTTCACTGAGTTCAAATGTAAGAAAAACAATAATAATGTCATTGTTAGACGTCGTTAAATGTTTTCCTTATGAACAGAGCAAGTAATTAAGGCAAGACATGATAAGTTGAAGAGGATCCTCCTCACTCCCAGTTCAAAATAGATCAAGCAGATGGTTTAGAGCCAGTTTCTAAATGTGACTGATGTGTGTCTAACTTCTGGAAAAATACTTACTCTCTATAAAACCTATCAAAAACACTTGTATTAATTTATTTGTTTACGAGTATTCTCATAGGTAAAGTTGCACGTACGTATGAGTTGAAAAACAGGACAAATACAAAACTTACATTTATGCACATTTACTGACTTAAATTCACAAATTTAGATGTCTACGCATGCATTTTTAATTGACAGTAGTTTTATCTCATACATAACTCCTTGTGTTTCCATAGCAACTAAAACAAACAAGAACCTGACACAGGTCGTGTGACATCATCATGTCATCGGTGTTCTCATCGATGATGTCATAAAGGTTCAAGCGAATATTATTATCATTTGGAATCCAAGAATTCTCAGTTTGCTTTTCAACGCCGTTGGAGGTACAACACTTTGATAGAGAGACGATTTCGAACAGTGACTTTAGAAACCCTTTCAACTGCAGTCAAGATGATTTTAACCATCAGTTGGGGCCTTGGGTATCTTGTTACAAAGGGAGTAGAAAGGTTGCTGGAATATTGGATTAAAGATGAAGACCTTTCAGCAGAGAGATCAACTGACAAAAGTCCAGAACACTTTGATTTTGAAGACGATGTAAAACACAAGGATGTTTCAAAGGAGAGCACATCTGAAGATGGACGATACAAGAATCTTGGATTTGAAGATTTCGTTGAAGACGATGAAAAACACAGTGTTGTTTCTTCAGAAAGCCCATCTGAAGATGGAAAATTTGAGTCCTCAGGTTCTGACATCGTCTCTGAAGACGATGTAAAACACACTGATGTTTTTGCAGAGAGCTCATCTGAGGATAAACAACATAATTACTTTGGACTGGGAGATTTCGTTGAAGACGATGAAAAACACACTGATGTTTCTGCAGAGAGCTCATCAGAAGATGGAAGATTTGAGTCCTCAGGTTCTGACATCGTCTCTAAAGACGATGTAGAACACAGTGATGTTTCTTCAGAGAGCTCATCTGAAGATGAAAGATTTGAGTCCTCTGATTCTGACATTGTCTCTGAAGACGATGTAGAACATAGCGATGATTCTTCAGAGAGCTCATCTGAAGATGAAAGATTTGAGTCTTCTGATTCTGACATTGTCTCTGAAGACGATGTAGAACACAGTGATGTTTCTTCAGAGAGCTCATCTGAAGATGAAAGATTTGAGTCTTCTGATTCTGACATTGTCTCTGAAGACGATGTAGAACATAGCGATGATTCTTCAGAGAGCTCATCTGAAGATGAAAGATTTGAGCAGCACCCAGCAGGATGGGCGGAGACACAGGAAGGAGCCGAATGTGGGTCCGACGGGCAACGTCGGTGCTGGGGCCGGGCCACTGGAGGCTGGTCCGGAGGTCGACGTCGGTACAGAGGCCAGGCTGCGGGAAGCGGGTCCGCCAGGCAACGTCGGCGCAGGGACCGGGCCACAGGAGGCGGCGACAAGGAGTCTCTGGGAGAATCTGGAGGAGCACTAGGAGGCTGGTTCTCGGGAGGAGCACTAGGGGGCAACAAGGAAACATTGGGAAAACTAGGGAGCTCGGAGGAGATGCTAGGGAGCTCGGAGGAGACGCTAGGGAGCTCGGAGGGAAAGCTAGGGAGCTCGGAGGGGACGCTAAGGAGCTTGGAGGGGACGCTAGGGAGCTTGAAGGAGATGCTAGGGAGCTTGGAGGGAAAGCCAGGGAGCTTGGAGGGGACGCTAGGGAGCTTGAAGGAGATGCTAGGGAGCTTGGAGGGAAAGCCAGGGAGCTCGGAGGAGATGCTAGGGAGCTCGGAGGAGACGCTAGGGAGCTCGGAGGGAAAGCTAGGGAGCTTGGAGGGGACGCTAGGAAACTCGGAGGAACTAGGAAGCTCTTTAGGGGCCAAGAACCCACAAACTGGGCGGTGGCTGGCGACCACCTGGAAACCCATCATCATGGGGACCAGAGCGAAGGCGATAGTGTGCTCTCTTCGCCGAGGGGCTGGAGAAGGCTTAGGAGCGACGGCTGCTGGGGGCGTGGGAGCGGCAGCCACAGCGGTGACGACCGGAGGAGTGGAGGACGCAGGGGCTGGAGGTTCTATTTGCTGAACTATGATTTCTAGTTGAGTTATGTTTTTTCGTAGTTAAATTTCGTAGTTCCATCTCGTATCAAACGTCTTTTCTAATTTTTATCGCTTAAAATGAGTCCACAAACTATCACGACTGCTTCTACATCATCATGTTCAGAAGGGGCTTCATTTACCTTTATCAAAAGGAAAGGAAGTAGGCAAAGACCGGGTAAAAAGATCTAATGCGATGGTTTCTCCAGCCCCTCCTCTCGAAAGCGATTAAGGTGCTTTTGGAGAGGAGCTAGAAATTTCTAATTTGGTTGAAGAAAATATCCCTGATGAGATAATAACCGAGCATTTTGAAGCTGGAGACGTTTCAGTAACTGGGACAGAACATGTGTTGTTGAGTTCAGTTACTTAAACATTCATGACAAGAGACACAAAATTTTCTGGGATCAAAGGGTAAAAAGATAAAGACAGGTTTCCTGTTTGCAGGTTTCTCTCCGGGCGCTCCGGCTTCCTGCCACAGTCTAACATCATGACTGTTTGGTTAATTGGCCTCTAAATTCTCCTTAGATGTTAATAAAACATTAATTTTGAGAATAAAACTGTTGGACAGTGGCTCAGTTGGGAGCACTGTTGCCTTGCAGCATCAAAGTCCTGGGTTTGAATCCCCTCTCTCATAACCCACTTTCCTGTCTACTCCTATTAAATAAAGGCCACTAGAGCCTTTATTTCCCAAAAAGGCTCTGAAATAATAAATGTATTTCTGACATTTAATTACAAAATGTCAGAAATAGATTTTGTAATTACATTTCATGAATAAAATATCAAAAAGAAATTTGCAGGTTTCTCTCCGGGTGCTCTGGCTTCCTGCTACACTTTAAATTCATGATTGTAAACACATTATTTCATCCATAACATTTCTATATTTTTGGAGATAAAATGTTTAAAAAAAGCATTTGTACAACAGGACAGAGGAAATATATAAATGACACAGCTAAGCAGTGAAAACCAGAGAAGTCAGCCAGCCAATGTTTTCCTTATGAACAGAGCAAGTAATTAAGGCAAGACATGATAAGATGAAGAGGATCCTCCTCACTCCCAGTTCAAAATAGATCAAGCAGATGGTTTAGAGCCAGTTTCTAAATGTGACTGATGTGTGTCTAACTTCTGGAAAAATACTTACTCTCTATAAAACCAATCAAAAACACTTGTATTAATTTATTTGTTTACGAGTATTCTCATAGGTAAAGTTACACGTACGTATGAGTTGAAAAACAGGACAAATACAAAACTTACATTTATGCACATTTACTGACTTAAATTCACAAATTTAGATGTCTACGCATGCATTTTTAATTGACAGTAGTCTTATCTCATACATAACTCCTTGTGTTTCCATAGCAACTAAAACAAACAAGAACCTGACACAGGTCGTGTGACGACATCATCATGTCATCGGTGTTCTCATCGATGATGTCATATCATTTGGAATCCAAGAATTCTCAGTTTGCTTTTCAACACCGTTGGAGGTACAACACTTTGATAGAGAGACGATTTCGGACAGTGATTTTAGAAACCATTTCAACTACAGTCAAGATGATTTTAACCATTGGTTGGGGCCTTGGGTATCTTGTCACGAAGGGAGTAGAAAAGTTGCTGGGATATCAGATTAAAGATGAAGACATTTCAGCAGAGAGATCAACTGATGAAAGTTCAGAACACTTTGATTTTGACGTCGTCTCTGAAGACGATGTAAAACACAGTGGTGTTTCAAAGGAGAGCTCATCTGAAGATGAACGATACAAGAATTTTGGATTTGAAGATTTCGTTGAAGATGATGTAGAACACAGTGATGTTTCTTCAGAAAGCTCATCTGAAGATGAAAGATTTGAGCAGCACCCAGCAGGATGGGCGGAGACACAGGAAGGAGCCGAATGTGGGTCCGACGGGCAACGTCGGTGCTGGGGCCGGGCCACTGGAGGCTGGTCCGGAGGTCGACGTCAGTACAGAGGCCAGGCTGCGGGAGGCGGGTCCGCCAGGCAACGTCAGCGCAGGGACCGGGCCACAGGAGGCGGCGACAAGGAGTCTCTGGGGGAATCTGGAGGAGCACTAGGAGGCTGGTTCTCGGGAGGAGCACTAGGGGGCAACGAGGAAACATTGGGAAAACTAGGGAGCTCGGAGGAGACGCTAGGGAGCTTGGAGGGAAAGCTAGGGAGCTTGGAGGGGACGCTAGTAAACTCGGAGGGAAAGCCAGGGAGCTTGGAGGGGACGCTAGGAAACTCGGAGGAACTAGGAAGCTCTTTAGGGGCCAAGAACCCACTAACAGGGCCCGAAGGCTCACTTACGGGGAACAGGCCACGCCATCAGCCGCGCCCCCTGGCTGGCGGCCGCCTGGAAACCCATCATCATGGGGATCAGAGCGAAGGCGATAGTGTGCTCTCTTCGCCGAGGGGCTGGAGCAGGCTTAGGAGCGACGGCTGATGGGGGCGTGGGAGCGGCAGCCACAGCGGTGACGACCGGAGGTGTGGAGGACGCAGGGGCTGGAGGTTCTATTTGCTGCACTATGATTTCTAGTTGAGTTATGTTTTTTCGTAGTTAAATTTCGTAGTTCCGTCTCGTATCAAACGTCTTTTCTTTTTTTTATCGCTTAAAATGAGTCCACAAACTATCACGACTGCTTCTACATCATCATGTTCAGAAGGGGCTTCATTTACCTTTATCAAAAGGAAAGGAAGTAGGCAAAGACCGGGTAAAAAGATCTAATGCGACGGTTTCTCCAGCCCCTCCTCTCGAAAGCGATTAAGGTGCTTTTGGAGAGGAGCTAGAAATTTCTAATTTGGTTGAAGAAAATATCCCTGATGAGATAATAACCGAGCACTTTGAAGCTGGAGACGTTTCAGTAACTGGGACAGAACATGTGTTGTTGAGTTCAGTTACTTAAACATTCATGACAAGAGACACAAAGGCCAAGAGTTCTGGAGCAACGTCCTTTAGATAGATGAGTCTCAAGCTGATTCATTTGTACCCAAGAACAGAGGAGAGAAATCAAACAACAAACCAACAGTGAGTCACAGCTATAAGAATCCTGGTTTAGGGTTTCTTTGCCAACTCGCTACCGTAGAATCCAACATGAGTTCTATGTTTCAGAGAGTGATTGAGCAAAACGTGAAACCATCTGTAAAACAAACAAAAATAATATAATAAACCAGAAACAGAGCTGGGCTCAGAATCATGACAATGACCCAAAACATAGCAGAGGACTGCCAGAGGCTGAGAATGCTTTAATTTCCCGTGGCAACCATTCTGCTGCTCAAAACGCCTGGCTGGACCTAGAGCCACCTCTGCTGCAGTTTCCACGCTTCTGCCTCACAGAGCAACCTTTCCCCACAACTCCGCCCACTCAACTCCTTCAGACTAGTCAGCAGAAATGAGCAAACACCAGCTGGAACTGCAGTGAAATGCTGGAAAAACACTGTTACCAGGCTAATAGTGGAGCCATGTTGTGCTGACTTGCTGAAGGTGGAGTTTCAGAAAGAGCAGGAGTTTTTAAAGAGACAGTAGCCCGATTTCAAGGCGTTACATTGCGATGTCAAATTTTTTAAAGCCATATTTGATAGCATTTTTATAGCAAATGAAGGTAACGTATTTAGTTGACTGTGCTATAAAATGGCCTTGGAAATACATGACACTGCTCCTTTAAAAGATGTTGTTTTGTTGGTTACATTTCTTAGCAAAAAACTGAACATTTAATGGTGTTCTAATTTTTTTATGATTGCAAATCTTTTGTTGATGAAGAATAACGCATCACAGCTGCATAGGAGTGACATCACTGTCATCGCTGTGTTTACGTCTGGTGGAAGAGACTCATCACATTTCTAGCAGTTTTACATCGGATCTCTGGTGCAACTTTGTTGTTATTCCTCAGGGTTCATTGAAACCAAGACAATGGGCCCCTGAGGGGCCCTTCAAACATCCTGCAGCTTCAGAATCAGCCGTTGAGCGTATTCACTAATTACAGGGATATTGTGAGACGGGAGATGAACACAGGACAGTGTTTGATCCTGAGCCTACAATGGTGCATCTAAAAGGAGGTTATTATGTCCTCCCCCCACCATACCGTCCCTCTTATCTGGCCCTTGATGAGATTTCTCCTAGGGCAACGGTGTGCAAATATAATCGGTGACAAGAGATGATGGAGGAAAGCGAGGAGGCTGCTTAAGCTTTGAAAAACTCCTGTTTCCTTAGGTAAAACAGATTGATATGAGTCAAGACTACAAAAAACTATGTTGTTTTGAATTTCTGCCTTTAAAAAAAAAAAAATTGTCTTCCTCTTCAGGTGTAATTGAGCTCCTTAAGCCTCAACATCAGTCCAGTGGCAAGAAGAAAGCCGTCACTAAAAGGTCACAAGGTGAGGTTTGCCACAAGCCAGAACAAACATGCAGAAGAATGTAAATAGTCAATTTAGTTGGCGGCTTTTTAGAATGACTTGGCAAGACCTTCAACTACATACTATTAAATCACGAGAAATTATGTAAAATACAGTGCAATATGCAATACCTCTGAGGTTCCACTTTTGTTATCCTGTTATATATAATATTGATTAAGAAGCATAGCTCTCAAGCACAAGTCAGCAGGATTGTTTCTCATGTTTTTATCCATGGTTTTATAAAATCCACACCTATTTGGATATATATATATATATATATATATATATATATATATATATATATATATATATATATATACACAGGGGTTGGACAATGAAACTGAAACACCTCTCATTTTAGTGTGAGCTTATTTTAAATCATTTCTTAAGATTCTTAAGCGAAAAATATGACCAGTTTTCGCTTCTCCTTTTTTTTTCTTAACAATTATGATTCCCCTGAATCAAAATGGAAATCATATCAATGTAAAATAAAAATGTGTGTCATAGCTCAACCTTGCAATACAAACTGCTTGTGAAGGATCTGCAAATCCTTATATATATATATATTTAAGCCAAATAATGAAATTGATGTGACACATGTCATAACCAGACAGCCAGTTGTTAGTTTAACTTCCGTTTTCACTAACCACCAGAAACTGCCTCCATTGTGAAAAGTGTGCAGACAAAGATGTGTGGCGTCCCTCTGCTTATTCACTGAGTAAACAAAGCAGCGGCATGTGAAGAGGAAACGAGAGAGAAAAATCCATTTTGAAGCGAACTGATTAAAGGAACATGATGCAACACGAGTCTAAAGAAAGGAGGAAGTTTCATCTAAGTAATGTTTTTAATGTTTAACAGCTGGAGCAGACTCTAAGGATTAAAAGTTGAACGTTGACTCTTCTGAACACATATTTCATGTCACTGTTGCCTATGTAATGTAGCCTAATATACACAAGATGATAATAGGCAATGATGGTTTTGCATGTGGCCATTAGTTATCTAATAGACAATCGCATTACCTGTTTTGACGCAAAATTAATCCCGTAATCTATTTTAGGTTTAACTTCTGTCTTCCTTTTTGAAACATTTGCATTGCAGAATTATGTGTCACACAAAATGAGAACGTCTCTCTTAAATATGCGAACCCCATTATTCTCTTTTTCCCAACTTAAGAGGTGATACTTGAAAAAAAGGGACTTAAAAAAAAACACAATTTACATATAGAATAGCGAGCAAAAAACAAACAAACAAAAAAAAACACCACATATTATTTACTATTACAAAAACATCTGGAGTTAGTCATTGGTCAATTTACTATGCACCTGGACTAGAGCCTGTGAAGCAGCTCCACAGCATGATGCTACCAACATCATGCTTGACGGTTACGGTGCTAGTAGGTTCTTAGGCCTTACTTTGATAGGCCTAAACATACTCTGTTACTCTGTGTTAAACAGCTCAGTTTTTGTCTCATCTAAAACATGGCCGCTTTGTGAACTCAAACAAGACCTTTTGTAAGAAGTGCAAAATTGGAAGGTAATTCAATGAAAGAATATACCATAAAATACAGATTATTTTTATTGCTTGTTCATGGTGATAAGGATGTACTCTACACATGGAATTGGGTTGGGTCACATGGCAACCAAACTCTTGACTCAAAGACCTTTTCCTGGTTTCTTTGCGGAAGAAGGAACCTCGAAAAAAAATACGTCTTATGTTTTGGATAAATAATATATTATGTCAACAAAAATATTTTTGAAAGTGACTCGTAAGAATGGATAAATTGCATAAAACGGTTATTTAACACTTCCTCTGAAGGTTTCCTCGACGTAATCCTTCGAGTAACTTACATTCCCAGAAAGGGGGAGACTGAGAAAGTGCAAAGTCACGCTACACTGTGACGTGGTCAGGACTGGAGAAGTGAACTGAGGAGATGCGTCGCGTTATTTGGTAAAAGTATCGCGAGATTTTGGTGAAGGTATATAAATCCAGTCGACATAGCCAGCCGTTGCACTCTGTACGGCTTTGGATGCGAGGTGAAATTTTACAAAAGGTAGGTGTTTAAAAAAAAAAAAAGAAAACGACAACTTTTCTCTATATATGTATTGCTTTGGAGTAGTTTTTTTGTTTTAAGCTTCCAATTCACGGTGCTTAAAGGTCAAGGAGTTCTCTTTTGTGTTTTTGAGGAATTCAACAAGTGTTTTTTTCTTCTTCTTTCTTTTTTTTTAAATCACAAAACTGTAAATCCAGTGTGACAAGAGTTAGCTTAATCGGTATTTTCTGTCCGACATTGATGGATTTATCTGAAATCAGGTTTTTTTCTTGTCATTTTTGAATGTTTACCAGGTAAACATACATTTCGGTTCGTAAAGAGTCATTTTTCGACGAAAGCACGATGGGGAAAAAAAAAAAACGTTTGCATTTATTCATACCCGGAAACACCTGTGAAACAAGAGAAGTGGTCATGGGTTATGTTTCGAAAGATCCCAACTGACTGCAGGCTATTATATACTCAGGCATGTAATAACCTGAGTAATTTATTGTAAGGTAATGATGCACAATTACCTTGTCTGCGGTTTTTAGCTCTCAGTGAATGATGAGATTTGTTGCTCAACAATATAATTAAGTCAACCTGCATTTAGATTTCTCGAATCTGTTTGCATCTTTCACAAATAAAATTGAATTCAAATTCAAAAATACTTTATTAACCCCAAAGGGAAATGTAATAATGTCCCTAAAGTCAGGTGTGAGAATGGCTGACACAAACATTTCTTGCAACTAGCTGTCGTTGTGTTCAACGAGCAGAAAAGTCGTGAATTTCATTTAATTATTTTGCATGTGCAGAAGAAATACGGAGCAAGAAACAGGATGTGTAGTTTTGTAATATCAGCATTTCCTCCACCCATCCTTTACAGACTCTGTCTGAGCTCAGTAAAATAATCTAGTGAGCTTTTGTTTATAGTTGAAAATGAGCAAGAAAAAAAACATCTTTGAGAATTTGGATAATTTTTCATCTGGAACTGTATTGAAAATGTGTAGGAACCCTGAAAAATGTAATGAAATAGAATATTAAACATTACTGTAGCCATGTGAACGATCTCACAGACTTTGTAAACAAAAGTTTTTTTTTTATTGCACGAGTTGAGCAAGTGGGCTCATATTTATATTAGACATTCCTTTTATAAAATAAACAAGCAGCTGTAAGTACAACACTTTGATAGAGAGACGATTTCGGACAGTGATTTTAGAAACAATTTCAACTGCAGTCAAAATGATTTTAACTATCGGTTGGGGCCTTGGGTTTCTTGTCACGAAGGGAGTAGAAAAGTTGCTGGGATATCGGATAAAAGATGAAGACCTTTCAGCAGAGAGATCAACTGATGAAAGTTCAAAACACTTTGATTTTGACGTCGTCGCCAAAGACGATGTAAAACACAGTGTTGTTTCAAAGGAGAGCTCATCTGAAGATGAACGATACAAGTACTTTGGATTTGAAGATTTCTTTGAAGAATGTGTAAAACACAAGGATGTTTCTGCAGAGAGCTTATCTGAAGATGGAAGATTTGAGTCCTCTGGTTTTGACATTGTCTCCGAAGATGATGTAAAAGATGATGGAATTTCAGGAGAATTCGAAGAGGATAAGACAGGGAAGTACATGAGTTTTGACATTTTTTCTGAAGATCAGAAGGACATCGATGCTTCCTCTAAAGTCGAGGAAGTTACCACCAATACATGTTTGACAGTCAAGACATCTGGAGACACTGCTGCTTTGGAAAGCATCTGTCTTCCTGATAGCAAAATGGAGCTGGAATTTGAAACCTTCTCTGGGGACACAGAAATTAAAAAATACACAGACCATTTTGAGAACCTGGACACTAAAGATACGGATGATACACCTAAGGAAGTTGACTCTGGAAGCAGAAATGATGCTGATGATGTTGTGCCACATTTTGATGAAGTGTCTGAGCTTTCTTCATCAGAAGAATGGTCTTCAGATGAAGAAAGCTCTGAAGATGATGTTGAATTTGATCTTGACCATAACGACACCATTTATGCTAAGAGCATTGATGCTTCCTCTAAGGATGAGGAAGTTCCTTCTGGAAGCCCAAATGCTGAGGATACGTGGACAGAATTTGGAGAAGTATATAAGTTTTCTTCATCAGAGGAATCGTCTTCTGAAGAAGAAAACTCAGAAGACGGAAATCAGAATGACACCAACGATTTCGATGCCATGGATGTAAATATTTACCCAGCCATGTATTTTTGTAAATTCTCCAACTTCTTTTATAACTGTTGGATGAATTCCACAACGCAAAGCGTCATTAACTTGACTGTTGTTAGAAGGTTTGTGGCTCAGCATCCTGAGGAGATTTCGGAACTTTTTTCAGCGACACCATTGTTTGCAAGATGTTTCTTCACAGCAATGTGCCATCCAGGAAGAGACTTTCCTGCACATGAAGTGTTTGCTGTTCAGAATGAACTAATTGATATTCTGAAGATTCGGGATGTGAAACATCAGGACAGGCCAGGAGTCCTTTTGTTTTACATGTTGCACTATCTGGCGGAGTGTGGCATCTACACAAACGCTAATTATATACAACTGACTACTGTGAACATTGTCAGAAGTGTTCACGAATTATTCGTGACCTTGGTCCTGTCGTTCCTCTGCTAAAGGAACAAGAAAATGACACCACATCAACTCTTCTGGAGGATTATTGGAGTGGAATTTCAGAAAGTTGCGACACCTGCAACTCCAACAAAAAGAGGAATTGCTTTTTTAATGACACGGATGTGATGACCCTGATACTGCCATGGTCAGACAGTCCAGATGATAGACATCCTGTGATACCTGACCCAGCCCTTGAAGTCCCTGTAAAAAATGGAACTCAGTTATATCATCTGTCCTCCGTCATTTGCTGGAGACATTCAACTACGTCTGACACCAGCAGCTTTTATACATATCTGATGTGTGGAGAACTGGTGTTTAAGGCGGAGGATGAGCGGGTATCACTGGAAACGATCGACTGTGCAGCTGACGTTTGCAGGAATGGGTACGTCTACATCTACGAAAAAGCCACAGAAGGATAGGACGAATACAGTGTAGGGCTCAAAGTCTGAAAAACAAAACACAACAAGGGTGGGTGGAGGGGCGCAGGACGGGGGGGCCAGAGTCCAAATAACAACAAAAAACAACCCAACAGGGTGGGCGGAGACACACAAAGGAGCCAAGAGTCCAAAAACAACAGAAAACAACCCATCAGGGTGGGCAGAGGCACAGGAGATGGAACCCGTGGGGAAAGTCCGGCAGGCATCCGTCGCGTGGGAGGTCCGGCAGGCGTCCGCGGCGCTGGGGATGGGAACCGGGAGGTGCGGCGTAAAGACAGAGACAGCACGATGACACCAAATGAGACGAGGACCTGACAAGGGTGGGCGGAGACACAGGAAGGAGCCGAATGTGGGTCCAGCGGGCATCGTCGGTGCTGGGGCCGGGCCCCTGGAGGCTGGTCCGGAGGTCAACGTCGGCACAGAGGCCAGGCGACGTCGGCGCAGGGACCGGGCCACAGGAGGCGGCGACAAGGAGTCTCTGGGGGAATCTGGAGGAGCACTAGGAGGCTGGTTCTCAGGAGGACCACTAGGGGGTGACGAGGAAACATTGGGAACACTAGGGAGCTTGGAGGAACTAGGAAGCTCTGAAGGGGCCGAGAACCCACTAACTGGGCCTGAAGGCTCACTTACGGGGACAGGCCACGCCATCAGCCACGCAATCAGCCGCACCCCCTGTCGGCCCGGTGTCAGGCGACCGCCTGGAAACCCATCACCATGGGGACCGGAGCGAAGGCGATAGTGGGCTCTGTTCGCCGAGGGGCTGGAGCAGGCTTAGGAGCAACGGCTGCTGCGGGCGTGGGAGCGGCAGCTGCAGCGGTGACGACCGGAGGTGTGGAGGACGCAGGGGCTGGAGGCACGGAGACAGCAACGGCTGAAGGTATGGCGGGGGCAGGAGAAACAGTCTCTGGAGCTGCAGGAGAGGGGGCTGCTGCGGGCTCTGGCCGCTAATGAGTAAATCAGCCGACTGACCAACCTGGTCTTAAATTAGAGTTTACATGTTCAGGCTTTAACATTTCAAAGGATATAATATGCAAGTACCATTCAAACATTGGAGTATCATGAAAAAAATATGTATATATATATTTGTTATCATTTCAGAAAGTGAAACTAATAGAAAATATAAATTCATTACACAACACAGTGAAATCTAAAGAGGTTATTATAATTTAAGATTATGGTTTAAAGATAGTAAAAACTTGTGTTTCAGAAAACTTGCAAAATGTATGTTTTCTATCAATGCTACAATATTACCAACAATAGATCAGTAGATCAACAAAACAGAGTTTAGCTTTTCTTCTTAATTATTCTAACAGTGTTTTTATTTTTACCAATGTACATTGTGTATACAATTTTGTGTTTCATAAGCAGCTTGATGTCTTGATGGCTCATTATATGAATGTTTTCTGCATGTTTATTCAAATAATATCAGAAGTGAAGAAAATCTTTTCCTTTTTCTTCTTTCATTTTTTAAATCAGTTTTTTATCCCTGCAAACAAAGTGTGTTGAGTGAAACATGGCAGTGGCAGCAGGATGATGTGGGGATCATTTTGATTCTACTGGCCAGGAAAAGTTAGTGAGACTGAGGAGAGCAAGGCAGACGTAACCTGCAGCTGTGATCGCAGCGACAGGCAGCAGCTCAAGCATCGTCTCAGGGGGGCTGAATAGTTTGTTTTTAGATTTTTGCTTGTAAAATGTTTGCAAGCCCCGAGTTAGTTTTCCTTCATTTTCACAATTGTGCACAGCTTTATTGCCAGAGTGGCATTTCAAAATAAATACACTGAAGTTACAACAGTTTCCTGCAAGGCAGTGCATGGCTCATTGTGCTGAGCGGAAACAAAAGTAAGCAATCATTTCTACAATTAGCAAAATGTCGCAGTTTATGTATAATATACATAGTTGGATTGTAGCACCAAAGGTGGTGTGGATGAGACACAATTTTACATAAACTACAAACACTTAAAATCCTCTTTCCAAACACACTGAGCTCATGTTGGTCTTTTGAAGCAACAGCCTTGAATGTCCTGAGGAAAAAACTAATGCTTAACTTGTTTTGTCTTAAAACTAAACTTTCTCCTTGTTTTCAAACTGGGATAAACAATGAATTAAGTTTGTTTCTTTGAGTTTGGACTCTTTGAAAGAGATAAAATCAGTTAAGTAAACGATTACTAAGCTCTACCCAGATGTGGATCTGAACAAGCCGTGTCCTACTTGCCAACCTCAGAAAGAAATCCAAATGAGAAAACAAGAAATGAAGATGTGGTAACAACCGCAGCACAGGAATAATTACATCAGTTCAGCTAAAGGCATTAGGATGGTTTCATCTTAATGACTGATAATCCACACTAATGCATTAATGAATGGTTGACATTTTCTCATGTAAAAATACAACATTTAGTTATAACAGCCTATCGTTACACAGAAACCTCACTCGGTATTTCAGAAAAGCATTTTGAGTTATCATTGTTTATGTTTCTATGTTTCGTTTATGTTCAAGTAACAAGAATTTAACACGTCACCAATTTTCAAAGTAAATATCTTTTGAAGATGAAGCTGACATGTGTAACCCTTCTCGCTTTTCACAGCGCCAGTATAGTCTTGGTTGGTTGTTGTCACCTAGTGTGATATAAAATGAAATTCTCACAATGTGATTCACTGCATGCAAGTGGTAAACAGCTCCACCAGCGCTCCTCAGAATTCTTTATTTTGTTTTATTTTTTTTTAGATGTGATCGTATAATTTGACAATTCTTCAAAAACAAAACAAAACATTCTTATTCCAAAAATCAAACAGTAAAATAACAGACAACTGCTACAGCAGTTAACAGTTAACATTTAACAGTTACATTTACAAAACAATTTTTTCCCTCTAAATATATATACATTCATAAATTTACACTTTGAACCCACCTAGTGTGATATAAAATGAAATTCTCACAATGTGAATGACTGGATGCAAGTGGTCCAACAGCTGAAAAACAAAAGACACAGTTAGCGTCGTGACCGAGCGGTCAGCCACAAACACCAACTGGCACAGCTCCCACTCATAGGGTCATATTTTTCCAGCCCAACCACAAGAAACTTTATAAATTATATTTGTAATTGTTAAATGATCTTACAGTATTTTGTTAATTGTTGAACTAGAAAAATATGACCCTAAGTAAAAACAATAGCGAAGAGCTGCCTCTCTCGCACCTACCTCCACCAGCGTTCCTCAGGATTCTGGTGGAGGAAGCCGCGAGAGCGTCTGAAGGACCCGTTGCATGCAGTCACTCATCACACCACTAGGTGGCTCCAAACACATGGATACAGCAATCTCATTACAAACACATACACACTATTATTATTATTATTTTGGGCAAAATTCACATACACATTCATACACACTTTTCTCTCTGTCACTCCCACCCCTGCTGAATTTTGACCAAAATGATTAAAGTGCAGAATTATCACCATAATGGAAAATAAATAAATGAGTAAATAAATCACTTGAATTGGCTAATATGGATATACAAAGTCCAACTGAAATAGTATCCTTTACAAAGGATGAAGTGGCAAGAAATTATCATGTTTCCCAGTGTTCTGTTGAAGCGTTCCACACTGCCGTTACCCATTGGATGGTAGGGGGTCGTATGGGATTTTCTCACACCAGCAACTTTCAACAGTTCGCTTATGAGCTGACTTTCAAAGGATGGGCCTTGGTCAGAATGGATTCTCTCAGGAAAACCATAGATGCAAAATTACTTGTCCCAAAGCTGCCTCTCCACTTGCTTTGCAGATTGGTCACGGCAAGGAAAGGCCTGAGCGAGCCGTGTAAAATGATCAGTTACAACCAGCACATCAATAGACTTGTTGTTAGAATCCTCCGCTGTCCAAAAGTCTATACACACAATCTCCAGTGGTGCAGATGTTTTTATACTCTCAAGAGGTGCTCGACCATCTGGATCAGGGGACTTTGCGATGACGCATCTGGGACACTGGCGAACATACTCTTTGACATCACGGTCAATATGGGGCCAGAAGAACCTCTGACGAGCAATAGCCAAACTTCTGAACTGCCCTTGATGACCAGCATTGTCGTGTATCCCTTTGAGTACATCAGCCTTGAGAGAATCGGGGACCACGAACTGGTGACATCTCTTACGGGTAACTTGGTCTTTAGACAGTCTGTAGAGGATATCATTGGACACAGCAAACTTCTCCCAGTGTTTGAGGTATTTAATGACCATTGTTTGTTCATTCGACCTTTCTCTTCTTGATGGACGACGGCCACGATCAACATAGTATAACACTCTTGATAACGCAGGATCGTTATGCTGTTTTTCTCTCAACACAGGTTGATCGTCTTGAGATGGGAGGATCAGTTGGGGCACATGTTCAAGGGCGTCAACAGCTCGTACTCTAGCAGCAGACTCCCATGCACTGTGTCTCAAGAAGAGCATGAACATCATCTTTTGTGAAGGACTGAAACTTTGTGCTGTCAGGTAAGTGCAACACATTGGAGTCCTGGTCTTTGGCATTTGACTGTCTGAAAGCCTCTTGTACTGAATCAGATGAAACAGGGAGGGCCTCATTAAGTAGCTGGCTGTATGGGCTCTGCAACAGCCTCCTTCCCACGGCAGATTTGACAAAGGGATGGCGACTTAAGGCATCTGCCACCACATTTTTAGAGCCAGGGATATATTTAATATCAAAGACATAAGAAGCCAGCTTTGCCACCCATCGCTGTTCACAGGCATCCAGACGTGGCTTTGTGAGAATGTGGGTGAGCGGGTTGTTGTCTGTCCACACTGTAAATACATGTCCTTTCAGCCAGTGGCTAAATTTGTCACACACCGAACATTTCAGTGCTAAAAACTCGAGACGGTGGGCTGGATATTTCTTTTGAGCGCGTGTGAGAGACTTGCTAGCGAATGCTATTGGACGAGCCACACTTTCGCCCTCCTGGACTTGTGAGAGGACTGCACCCAAACCGTCTAGTGATGCATCGGTAGACAGGACAAATGGGCGGTTAAAGTCTGGGTGGGCCAGAATGACTGAGTTAACCAAAGCTGCTTTAAGCTCCATGAATGCAGAGAGATGCTCGTCTGCCCAATCAGCTGGAGTCAGTTTGCGGAACTGGAGTTTTCGCTTGGTGGGTATCTTTGGTTTGCGTTTTTGTTTTGCACCAGCCAGTAGGTCAAACAGTGGTCTGGCAATTGCAGAATAGTTTGGGGTGAAATGTTGGTAGTAGTTGACCATGCCAAGAAATGATCGGATGCGTGAATGGGATGGAGTGATACCATCTGGCTCCATGAGATCTGTAATGAGCATGTTGCTGATGGACTCATCTTTAGAAGGATCTGTAGAAACACCAGATTTGTCAATTATGTGACCAAGAAACTTCACAGATCTTCTCAGCAGCCAACATTTCTTTGGAGCCAGTTTGAGGTTATGGTAACGGAGACGACCGAACACCATCTCTAACCTCTCGAGAGCCACCTCCTCAGATGGTCCAAACACCAGCAAATCATCGAGGTAACATAGCAGGCTGAGAAAGTTCTGGTCACCGAATATTGAGGTCATCATCCTCATAAAGCTGGCTGGGCTGTTGCACAGGCCTTGGGGAAGTCTGTTGTATTCATACAACCCCATGGGTGTTGTAAAGGCGGAGTATTTACAGTCATCTTCATGGAGTGGCATGTTGTAAAAGCCAGACATGAGGTTCATTGTGCTAAAGAACATGTTTCCTCCCAAGGCAGCCAAGCAATCAGCCTGATGTGGTAGGGGATGAGCATCCTTCAGGGTCCGTCTGTTGAGGCATCTGAAGTCTGTGCAGATCCTTAAATCACCGTTCTTTTTCCAAATGAGGACAAGAGGTGAGGCAAATTCACTCGTTGATTTTCGTATAATTTCTTTCTCCTCCATCTCATTCTGGTACTCAGCAGGAGGCACGCGGCAATAGGGCAGCCGAAAGGGTCTCTCATCTGTGAGCCGGATCCTGTGTACAAATTCTTTTGCCTCTCCACAGTCTAAGTGATGGCAGGAGAAGATATCCTCATAACTCATCACTAGATCTGCTAGCTTTCTCTGCCAGTCATCTGACACATCACAAGACTGTAGGTCCAGATCCCCCAGACCAGCACTTCTCAGTCTTTCCTGTATATTGTCATTGTTTTCTATTGCAGAACCAACTTCAGTGCGTTTGACAGAGGTGGCCTGATATGAGCATGTTACATCTTGTATATCTAGGTCCTCCATAGCAAGACAGGTGTATACATCAGCCAGTCTAGCATTCTTACGTATGGTGACAGGACCACTGGAAGCATTTAAAATCTTGAGAGGAACTAACCTGTCTCCCCAGAGTGGTATCACAGCTCTCGCCACCAAAATGCCACGGGGAGCGGAATGTGATGACGTGGGCTCAGACATCACAGTCAAACCAGGTGATAACTTTGTGCCCTTGGGAAGTTTGCCCCGTACAAGATACTCAGTGCCAGCCTCCAGAGTAACAGCTGTGTTGCATCTCACTGTGCCAACTTTGTCTGGGACATTCTCACCAGACCAACGGTCCAGGCCAGCAAGAAGAGAGAGGAACTCCTCGAGTTCTGGGAGACCTTTGTGAGGTGTGGAAACTGCTGCCCAGTAGGAGGAGTCTTTCTTTAACAAGTGCAATAGTTGTCTGATGACAGTGGAGCCCAGAAGCAGATCAGTCTGTTGGTTTTTCACTACAAAGGTTAGGACTGACAACTGGCATCCAAAGATCTCCATATTCAGATCCACTAGTGAGGTCGGTCTTACTCTAGAACCACCACATCCCACAAATACGATGTCGGTAGCCTCCTGGTGAGAGATTACAACACCAGCATTAATCATTGACTGTAAGGTTACGTCGCTCAAAGAGCATGCCATCGAGCCGCTATCTAGCATGGCACCAAGAATTAATTTGTCATTAAGTTTGACATTTGTGTAAAATAAACTGTCATTTTTTTTTACTTTTTGTGTGTCTTGCATAATAATATTCTCAGACTCATTTAGTCTTTGAATATTTTGGTACAGTTCAGCAGCATCAAGTATGTGGGAGGAATCACTTTGACCCATGCGGCCTCCCTCCGGGCACAGGTCACTTAGTTTCCCTGCACATTTTCTGTTGGGACAGCTCTGTTTGGACAAGAGCGCCTCTTGTGGTCAGGGCCGAAGCATGTGAAACAAAGGCGGTCTGAACGGCAGTGGGCTTCCGTGGTGTGCTTGTCATCATTGCATATGCGACAGTTTATAACAGGTCTGGCTCGATCCCATGTGCGCTTGTGGCGAGCAGATGATACCTGGCCATCAACCTGAACTTTATCAAGTACCTGCCTGAGCATAGACATCATCTCTCCAAGCATGGCACCTTCTTGTGGCAGACTGAGCGGCTGACTTTGTGGGACTGGAGCGAAAGGTTGGCACTGCACTTGTGAGAACTGGCTGTGCTGCTTTGCAGATTGCAGGGCAGGAATGTAAGACTGTGAAGAAGGGGAATCTAATGTAGTGGACAGCTGCTGGTTCTGTACCATCACAGGAGAACATGAATTTGGTGGATCCTCAGAGGCAGGCTGTACATTGTAAGAGGACAAAACATTATTTGATCTTTGTGCACCACCAGGGACTTGGGATTCAACGTGTGTGTCATAGCAGAACAGTGGGGCTGCAGATGGTTTGTGGTTTGGTGTTTTGATCCTGGACACACGTTCTCTCTGGTGCTCATCTAGCCTCTCCTGAATGTCTTTTGAGGTCCATTCATGTATTTGCTTGTACTTAAATACTGAAGCCAGTTCTGCATCAGGGCAGTGTTTTACAAACATTTTAGCAATTTCACTGCTCATATCGTCAGTTTGTTTCCCCTGATGCTTTAAACCTTCTTCAGCCATATCTGCAGCTTTGTTGAGGCGAATCCAGTAGTCAAAGGCGTCCTCTTTTTGAAATGGCAGTGTGGAGTAGAAGTCTTGCAGCGGCAGACAGGAGGATGTGTGACTGAAGTATTGAATCAGCATGTTATAAATTACATCTGGGGAGCATGTAGCATTTAAAAAAGGGTCACTTTTAAGACCAATCTTAACCACATTTCTGGCTCCCCATAATCTCCTCTGTTTGTATGGAACTATTATAGTTCTGCCTTCTAAGGTAACCTCTCATCATTTCAACCCACTCAGTAACAGTATGTTTGTCAGTATTCTCACCTCTAAAAATTGGAGGTGTTGTTTCTGATTTTACAATGATATTGAATTTTTGACTGTCAAAGACAGAAGTGTCTTCAATATGCCACCTTGTTTCAAACAGGTGGCATTTTGGGTTTCTTTTTCCTCAGCAACACCTGAAGACAACAATCTATTTGCAATGGACTCTCCAATCTGTGAACCTAACTGATAAATCATGTCATTTAATATTTGTAAGTCATGGCCAGCATTAAATGTAGAGTGGCTCGGGCCCCCCAACGACATCTGTCCCATAGGTGTCGCAGCTGGATAGAAAGCTAATCCCTGAGGCCTATTACTTGCAGGTAACATGGGTGAGGCACAAAAATCCGACCCAACTGCCACTCCTGACTCTAAAGTGAGACCCATTACACCTCTACCTCTCCCAAAGGAGGGTTGACTGTTCACATTTTCAACGTTTGGTTGGAATCTTTCTGCCATTACAAAATGGAATAATGAAAATAAAACTCACTCGAGTAAAAATCAGTCACTTATTGGCAATAAATATTCTCCCCTCAGTCCTTTAACCTTGTAACACAGGTGTGTTGACACGTCTTGAAGTGAAGAGGCAGCTTGTAGGTAGATGACACAGCAACCCGGGAGAACAGCATCAAGCCGATCAGGGATCACGGAGTCACGGCACCAGTGTAACCATTCTCGCTTTTCACAGCGCCAGTATAGTCTTGGTTGGTTGTTGTCACCTAGTGTGATATAAAATGAAATTCTCACAGTGTGATTGACTGCATGCAAGGGTCCAACAGCTGAAAAACAAAAGACACAGTCAGCATTGTGACCGAGCGGTCAGCCACAAACACCAACTGGCGCAGCTCCCACTCATAGGGTCATACTTTTCCAGCCCAACCACAAAAAACTTTATAAATTATATTTGTAATTGTTAAATGATCTTACAGTATTTCGTTAATTGTTGAACTAGAAAAATATGACCCTAAGTAAAAACAATAGCGAAGAGGTGCCTCTCTCGCACCTACCTCCACCAGCGTTCCTCAGGATTCTGGTGGAGGAAGCCGCGAGAGCGTCTGAAGGACCCGTTGCATGCAGTCTGTTGACGCTGCCATCTTTAACGGGCTGGAAATGCCGGGTCGTGACGAAGAAAAAAAAACATAGCCTTCAGTTTCGTTTGGCCTGAGTGCAGTGCTCACCAGACCAACCTGTGGCCTTTTATTAGCAGATTGCACCCACCTGTGTAAATCTCCGCCCACAACAGGAAGTCAACAAGAACATCAACAATAAGATTCAACACAGTCACTCATCACACCACTAGGTGGCTCCAAACACATGGATACAACAATCTCATTACAAACACATACACACTATTATTATTATTATTTTGGGCAAAATTCACAAATTCACAATTCACATGTAACAGAGAGAAAATACACACTTTTCTCTCTGTTACACATGACATTCTTTCATTGAGTCCAGGTATAAAAGGAAATTAAAGCCTAGTTTTATGGTAAGAGAATAAAAAAATATTTTTCTGTTCAAGAGACCAAAAACTGATCTGGTCTTAATTTAAATTGAACTTAAACTGAAGTGCCACAAATTACTGGCAAGCTGTTCAGTTATTATCTGCTGCTACTTTTATTGTGTTTCTTTTTTTATTATTGCAACATGTTTAATAACACAACAGGGGGGAAATAAACTCATTTACTCAAAAATGACCAGGAGAGGGCGACAAAACGCAGCTAAACTGGAAGAACCACATTAACTGGTCTTGCAATGCAATCATAGAAGCAAACTCAAGAATAAAATCTCCATTGCAAATGTTTTGGGTAGGGTGTCACTTTATGCTGCAGTGGTAAGAGTAAACAGAAGATCTCTGAAAGGGGCGATTCATAAAAACACAGAAAAGAGGCTGAGATGGGGGTGTTAGAAAATGAGATAATTAAAAAATAAATAAGGTGAGATTAGACATAAAATTCTTTGGCTGATGATCTGCTTGGTGAATCATCCTTTTCACTGAGTTCAAATGTAAAAAAAAAACAATAATAATGTCATTATTAGACGTCGTTAAATGTTTTCCTTATGAACAGAGCAAGTAATTAAGGCAAGACATGATAAGTTGAAGAGGATCCTCCTCACTCCCAGTTCAAAATAGATCAAGCAGATGGTTTAGAGCCAGTTTCTAAATGTGACTGATGTGTGTCTAACTTCTGGAAAAATACTTACTCTCTATAAAACCTATCAAAAACACTTGTATTAATTTATTTGTTTACGAGTATTCTCATAGGTAAAGTTACACGTACGTATGAGTTGAAAAACAGGACAAATACAAAACTTACATTTATGCACATTTACTGACTTAAATTCACAAATTCAGATGTCTACGCATGCATTTTTAATTGACAGTAGTCTTATCTCATACATAACTCCTTGTGTTTCCATAGCAACTAAAACAAACAAGAACCTGACACAGGTCGTGTGACATCATCATGTCATCGGTGTTCTCATCGATGATGTCATAAAGGTTCAAGCCATTATTATTATCATTTGGAATCCAAGAATTCTCAGTTTGCTTTTCAACGCCGTTGGAGGTACAACACTTTGATAGAGAGACGATTTCGAACAGTGACTTTAGAAACCCTTCCAACTGCAGTCAAGATGATTTTAACCATCAGTTGGGGCCTTGGGTATCTTGTTACGAAGGGAGTAGAAAGGTTGCTGGGATATTGGATTAATGATGAAGACCTTTCAGCAGAGAGATCAACTGACAAAAGTCCAGAACACTTTGATTTTGAAGACGATGTAAAACACAAGGATGTTTCAAAGGAGAGCACATCTGAAGATGGACGATACAAGAATCTTGGATTTGAAGATTTCGTTGAAGACGATGAAAAACACAGTGTTGTTTCTTCAGAAAGCCCATCTGAAGATGGAAAATTTGAGTCCTCAGGTTCTGACATCGTCTCTGAAGACGATGTAAAACACACTGATGTTTTTGCAGAGAGCTCATCTGAGGATAAACAACATAATTACTTTGGACTGGGAGATTTCGTTGAAGACGATGAAAAACACACTGATGTTTCTGCAGAGAGCTCATCAGAAGATGGAAGATTTGAGTCCTCAGGTTCTGACATCGTCTCTGAAGACGATGTAGAACACAGTGATGTTTCTTCAGAGAGCTCATCTGAAGATGAAAGATTTGAGTCTTCTGATTTTGACATTGTCTCTGAAGACGATGTAGAACACAGCGATGTTTCTTCAGAGAGCTCATCTGAAGATGAAAGATTTGAGTCCTCTGATTCTGACATTGTCTCTGAAGACGATGTAGAACACAGTGATGTTTCTTCAGAGAGCTCATCTGAAGATGAAAGATTTGAGCAGCACCCAGCAGGATGGGCGGAGACACAGGAAGGAGCCGAATGTGGGTCCGACGGGCAACGTCGGTGCTGGGGCCGGGCCACTGGAGGCTGGTCCGGAGGTCGACGTCGGTACAGAGGCCAGGCTGCGGGAGGCGGGTCCGCCAGGCAACGTCGGCGCAGGGACCGGGCCACAGGAGGCGGCGACAAGGAGTCTCTGGGAGAATCTGGAGGAGCACTAGGAGGCTGGTTCTCGGGAGGAGGACTAGGGGGCGACGAGGAAACATTGGGAACACTAGGGAGCTCGGAGGAGACGCTAGGGAGCTCGGAGGGAAAGCTAGGGAGCTTGGAGGGGACGCTAAGGAGCTTGGAGGGGACGCTAGGGAGCTTGAAGGAGATGCTAGGGAGCTTGGAGGGAAAGCCAGGGAGCTTGGAGGGGACGCTAGGGAGCTTGGAGGGAACACCAGGGAGCTTGGAGGGGACGCTAGGAAACTCGGAGGAACTAGGAAGCTCTTTAGGGGCCAAGAACGCACTAACAGGGCCCGAAGGCTCACTTACGGGGAACAGGCCACGCCATCAGCCGCGCCCCCTGGCTGGCGCCCCCTGGCTGGCGACCGCCTGGAAACCCATCATCATGGGGACCAGAGCGAAGGCGATAGTGTGCTCTCTTCGCCGAGGGGCTGGAGAAGGCTTAGGAGCGACGGCTGCTGGGGGCGTGGGAGCGGCAGCCACAGCGGTGACGACCGGAGGAGTGGAGGACGCAGGGGCTGGAGGTTCTATTTGCTGCACTATGATTTCTAGTTGAGTTATGTTTTTTCGTAGTTAAATTTCGTAGTTCCGTCTCGTATCAAACGTCTTTTCTTTTTTTTATCGCTTAAAATGAGTCCACAAACTATCACGACTGCTTCTACATCATCATGTTCAGAAGGGGCTTCATTTACCTTTATCAAAAGGAAAGGAAGTAGGCAAAGACTGGGTAAAAAGATCTAATGCGACGGTTTCTCCAGCCCCTCCTCTCGAAAGCGATTAAGGTGCTTTTGGAGAGGAGCTAGAAATTTCTAATTTGGTTGAAGAAAATATCCCCGATGAGATAATAACCGAGCATTTTGAAGCTGGAGACGTTTCAGTAACTGGGACAGAACATGTGTTGTTGAGTTCAGTTACTTAAACATTCATGACAAGAGACACAAAATTTTCTGGGATCAAAGGGTAAAAAGATAAAGACAGGTTTCCTGTTTGCAGGTTTCTCTCCGGGCGCTCCGGCTTCCTGCCACAGTCTAACATCATGACTGTTTGGTTAATTGGCCTCTAAATTCTCCTTAGATGTTAATAAAACATTAATTTTGAGAATAAAACTGTTGGACAGTGGCTCAGTTGGGAGCACTGTTGCCTTGCAGCATCAAAGTCCTGGGTTTGAATCCCCTCTCTCATAACCCACTTTCCTGTCTACTCCTATTAAATAAAGGCCACTAGAACCTTTATTTCCCAAAAAGGCTCTGAAATAATAAATGTATTTCTGACATTTAATTACAAAATGTCAGAAATAGATTTTGTAATTACATTTCATGAATAAAATATCAAAAAGAAGTTTGCAGGTTTCTCTCCGGGTGCTCCGGCTTCCTGCTACACTTTAAATTCATGATTGTAAACACATTATTTCATCCATAACATTTCTATATTTTTGGAGATAAAATGTTTAAAAAAAGCATTTGTACAACAGGACAGAGGAAATATATAAGTGACACAGCTAAGCAGTGAAAACCAGAGAAGTCAGCCAGCCAATGTTTTCCTTATGAACAGAGCAAGTAATTAAGGCAAGACATGATAAGTTGAAGAGGATCCTCCTCACTCCCAGTTCAAAATAGATCAAGCAGATGGTTTAGAGCAGGGGTGGGCACTCCTGGTCCTCGAGGGCCGGTGTCCTGCAACTTTTAGATGCATCTCTACTTCAACACACCTGAGTCAAATAATGAGGTCGTTAACAGGACTCTGGAGAACTTGACTGCACTTAGGAGGAGATTCAGCTGTTGGATTCAGGTGTGTTGAACCAGGGAGACATCTAAGAGTTGCAGGACACCGGCCCTCGAGGACCAGGAGTGCCCACCCCTGGTTTAGAGCCAGTTTCTAAATGTGACTGATGTGTGTCTAACTTCTGGAAAAATACTTACTCTCTATAAAACCTATCAAAAACACTTGTATTAATTTATTTGTTTACGAGTATTCTCATAGGTAAAGTTACACGTACGTATGAGTTGAAAAACAGGACAAATACAAAACTTACATTTATGCACATTTACTGACTTAAATTCACAAATTTAGATGTCTACACATGCATTTTTAATTGACAGTAGTCTTATCTCATACATAACTCCTTGTGTTTCCATAGCAACTAAAACAAACAAGAACCTGACACAGGTCGTGTGACATCATCATGTCATCGGTGTTCTCATCGATGATGTCATAAAGCACAGGTGTCAAACTCCACTCCTCAAGGGCCGCTGTCCTGCATTTTTTAGATGTGCCACAGGTACAAAACACTGGAATGAAATGGCTTAATTACCTCCTCCTTGTGTAGATCAGTTCTCCAGAGCCTTAATGACCTAATTATTCTATTCAGGTGTGGTGCAGCAGAGGCACATCTAAAAGTTGGAGGACACCGGCCCTTGAGGACTGGAGTTTGACACCCCTGTCATAAAGGTTCAAGCGATTATTATTATCATTTGGAATCCAAGAATTCTCAGTTTGCTTTTCAACGCCGTTGGAGTTACAACACTTTGATAGAGAGACGATTTCGAACAGTGATTTTAGAAACCATTTCAACCTCAGTCAAGATGATTTTAACTATCGGTTGGGGCCTTGGGTATCTTGTTACGAAGGGAGTAGAAAAGTTGCTGGGATATCGGATAAAAGGTGAAGACGTTTCAGCAGAGAGATCAACTGACGAAAGTTCAAAACACTTTGATTTTGACGTCGTTGCTAAAGACGATGTAAAACACAGTGATGTTTCAAAGGAGAGCACATCTGAAGATGAACGTATGAAGTATTTTGGATTTGAAGATTTCTTTGAAGAATGTGTAAAACACAAGGATGTTTATGCAGAGAGCTCATCTGAAGATGGAAGATTTGAGTCCTCTGGTTTTGACATTGTCTCCGAAGACGATGTAAAAGATGATGGAATTTCAGGAGAATTCGAAGAGGATAAAACAGGGAAGTACATGAGTTTTGACATTTTCCTGAAAATCAGATGGACATCGATGCTTCCTCTAAAGTTGAGGAAGTTACCACCAATACATGTTTGACAGTTAAGACATCTGGAGAAACTGCTGCTTTGGAAAGCATCTGTCTTCCTGATAGCAAAATGGAGCTGGAATTTGAAACCTTCTCTGGAGACACAGAAATTAAAAATTACACAGACCATTGTGAGAACCTGGACACTAAAGATACAGTTGATTCACCAAAGGAAGTTGACGCTGGAAGCAGAAATGTTGCTGATGATATTGTGCCACATTTTGATGAAGTGTCTGAGCTTTCTTCATCAGAAGAATGGTCTTCAGATGAAGAAAGCTCTGAAGATGATGTTGAATTTGATCCTGACCATAATGACACCATTTATGCTAAGAGCATTGATGCTTCCTCTAAGGATGAGGAAGTTCCTTCTGGAAGCCCAAATGCTGAGGATACGTGGACAGAATTTGGAGAAGTATATAAGTTTTCTTCATCAGAGGAATCATCTTCTGAAGAAGAAAACTCAGAAGACGGAAATCAGAATGACACCAACGATTTCGATGCCATGGATGTAAATATTTACCCAGCCATGTATTTTTGTAAATTCTCCAACTCCTTTTTTAACTGTTGGATGAATTCCACAACGCAAAGCGTCATTAACTTGACTGTTGTTAGAAGGTTTGTGGCTCAGCATCCTGAGGAGATTTCTGAACTTTTTTCAGCGACACCATTGTTTGCGAGATGCTTCTTCACAGCAATGTGCCATCCAGGAAGAGACTTTCCTGCACATGAAGTGTTTGCTGTTCAGAATGAACTAATTGATATTCTGAAAATTAAGGATGTGAAACATCAGGACAGGCCAGGAGTCCTTTTGTTTTACATGTTGCACTATCTGGCGGAGTGTGGCATCTACACAAACACTAAGTTATATACAACTGACTACTGCGAACATTGTCAGAAGTGTTCACGAATTATTCGTGACCTTGGTCCTGTCGTTCCTCTGCCAAAGGAACAAGTAAATGACACTACATCAACTCTTCTGGAGGATTATTGGAATGGAATTTCAGAAAGTTGCGACACCTGCAAGTCAAACAAAAAGAGGAATTGCTTTTTTAATGACACTGATGTGATGACCCTGATACTGCCATGGTCAGACAGTCCAGATGATATCAGACATCCTGTGATACCTGACCCAGCCCTGGAAGTTCCTGTGAAAAATGGAACTCAGTTATATCATCTGTCCTCCGTCATTTGCTGGAGACATTCAACTGCTTCTGACACCAGCAGCTTTTACACATATCTGATGTGTGGAGAACTGGTGTTTAAGGCGGAGGATGAGCGGATATCACTGGAAAAGATCGACTGTGCAGCTGACGTTTGCAGGAATGGGTACATCTATGTCTATGAAAAAGCCACAGAAGGACAGGATGAATACAGTGTAGGGCTCAAAGTCTGAAAAACAAAACACAACAAGGGTGGGTGGAGGGGCGAAGGACGGGGGGCTATAGTCCAAATAACAACAAAAAACAACCCAACAGGGTGGGCGGAGACACAGGAAGGAGCCAGGAGTCCAAAAACAACAGAAAACAACCCATCAGGGTTGGTGGAGGCACAGGAGATGGAACCCGTGGGGAAAGTCCGGCGGGCATCCGCCGCGTGGGAGGTCCAGAGGATGTCCGCGATCCAGGAGGTGTGGCGTAAAGACAGAGACAGCACGATGACACCAAATGAGACGAGGACCCAACAAGGGTGGGTGGAGGGGCGCAGGATGGGGGGCCAGAGTCCAAATAACAACAAAAAACAACCCAGCATGGTGGGCGGAGACACAGGAAGGAGCCAAATGTGGGTCCGGAGGTCAACATCGGCACTGAAGCCGGGCTGCGGGAGGCCGCGACAAGGAGTCTCTGGGAGAATCTGGAGGAGCACTAGGAGGCTGGTTCTCAGGAGGACCACTAGGGGGCGGCGAGGAAACATTGGGAACACTAGGGAGCTCGGAGGAGGGACTAGGGAGCTTGGAGGGGACGCTAGGAAACTCGGAGGAACTAAGAAGCTCTGAAGGGGCCGAGAACCCACTAACTGGGCCCGAAGGCTCACTTACGGGGACAGGCCACGCCATCAGCCGCACCGCCTGTCAGCCCGGTGTCAGGCGGGCTGCCTGGAAACCCATCACCATGGGGACTGGAGCGAAGGCGGGAGTGGGCTCTGTTTGCCGAGGGGCTGGCGCAGGCTTAGGAGCGACGGCTGCTATGGGCGTGGGAGCGGCAGCTGTAGCGGTGACGACCGGAGGTGTGGAGGACGCAGGGGCTGGAGGCACGGAGACAGCAACGGCTGAAGGTATGGCGGGGGCAGGAGAAACAGTCTCTGGAGCTGCAGGAGAGGGGGCTGCTGCGGGCTCTGGAGGTGCTGGTTCCGGAGACGCTGGGTCTGGGCTGGCAGAGAGATTGTGCAGCTTGGGAGGCAGAGTGTTGCCTTCTTTAGAACGGTAACCGCCATCAGGCGCTCCCACTCTGCCTCCTGCTGCAACTCCGCCAGCCCCAGGTGCGGAAGTCGCAGGATCCAGTAGTCTAGCATAAGGACCATGCATGTGGCAATGACCAGGCGCTGACGGGCGGAATAAGGCTGGTGGAGTTAAATACACAGAGGGTAATCAAGGAAACGAGACACACCAGGGAACAATCAAGGGGAGGACAGGACAGCACAGGGACTCAGAACACAGAGAACTCAAAATAAACACAAAAAACTCAAATCCCGACAGAAGGTAAGGTAAAGTTGAGAGAAAGCTGGCTACAATGGTGCACATGAGAAAGTTTTTTTTCTTCTATGTTCCTTTTTTTGGATTCATTATAGCAGTGGTCCCCAATCTGTTTAGTACCGCGGCCCGGTCAAGACTTCGAAAATTCGCTGTGGGATGGGGGGTGGGTTGCGCGCCGAGACGGAAGTATTTCATTATTTCTTCCGCGGCCTGGTACCAATTGGTCCACGGACCGGTACCGGTCCGCAGCCCGGGGGTTGGGGACCACTGCATTATAGTATTGCTTCTTACAAAAGGTTTGAGAGTCACTCTCAGTCCTTGTAAGAGTTTATCTGAAAACTCTAAAGTTTTAGATAAACTTTAGAGTTTTGTATTTTTCTTGCAGGGAGCGACCATAGATCAACACAAGAAATACACTGCTCAAAAAAATAAAGGGAACACTTAAACAGGTGTTTAACACTTAAAGTGTTCCCTTTATTTTTTTGAGCAGTATACTAGTACATACTAGTTTTTTTGTTGTTGTTGTTGTTTTTTAACAGGAAGCAGAGAGGAAATAGGCAAAGATAGGGGGAGAGGACATGCAGCAGCGATCTTAACATTAGAAATCAGAGCCGATGTTGCCTCAAGGATCCCAATCTGTTTGTCTCACTAACACGTTTCAGCTCATGAAAATATTGTAAGGTTATACTATTAGGTTTCAAAAATCTTTCCTCCAGATAGGCTCGCCTCTTAAGGAGAGGCGGGTCTGCTACTTCCTCTGCATCAATACAGGTGGTACATTTCAAGCAAGAACCTGATTAACCCAAAGTGAGGCTGGAATAAACTCACAGTGAAACTACAAATGCTGGTTTGTTTTACTGGAATAGTTAAATATTGTATATGAACAGTGCCAGCTTAGATGTGAATGATGTGAGCCGCTTACCAAATAAAAGACTTCACACTGTTTTCGGTTAGGAACAATTTTAAGGGTTAGAATATTTGCTCTTAACACGGGTGACTGTCGCTGGCAGATGCATCCTCCTTCATCAAAACAAAAAAAAAAAAACTCAGTTTATGTAATAAACTCTAAACTCAGCAGATGGTCCTTGCTGCAAGCTGATGCTTATGATATATTCCCTGATAGAAATGCTTTTAGGTGCATCAGTCAAATACAAACTTTTGCATCCTATTTCCATCAGCTCCCAAAAAAGAATAAGACATGTGGCACTGTGTCTTATTCTTTTTGTTTTGTTATTGTGTCAAGAGATGCAAATACTTTGTGTTTTGCAGAAGGGGTTGCAGGAATAAAGGCTGTCATTCACTCCTCTGTTCTTCCTGTTATTACTTTTTGCTCACATTTTAACATCCATCCTTCTTACATGTTTATCCCTGTTGGGGTCATGAGGGGTCCTGGTGCCTTTCTCCAGCGGTCAACGGGTGAGAGGTGGGGTTCACCCTGGACAGGTCGCCAGTCTGACGCAGGGCAACACAGAGACAGACAGGACAAACAACCATGCACACTCACACCTAGGGAGAATTTAGAGAGACCACTCAACCTGACAGTCATGTTTTTGGACTGTGGCAGGAAACCACACAAGACTGCAAACTCCATGCAGAAAGACCCTGGAAATGTTTTATTTTCTTTTATTAGGTGACAGATTTCCAGGCTTGCGTATTTCTGCCAGATGGTGACATTTTGTACCTCTACTAACACTAGCATCAGTCAATAAATAGTTAACAATATAATTATCTAAAATTCTTATGTACACAGACTGAAAGTGGCTTCGTTCACATCTACTGCTGCCATTGCTAAAGCTAGGGCTACAATCTAAACCAGTGGAGAAACATGATGTCATTGTTCACAACTTTTCATTCTGTTCACTGATTGGCCCAGTAAAAATTCTACTGGAGGAGTTCAAGTGAATGGGAGAGAGCTGGCTACATACGGTGCGCACGAGAAAGTTGTATTTTTATTCAACGGCTTCATCAGAGCTGCTGGTGAAGAACTCACCTTTTTACAGAGAATCTCACGCCAAACCAAAGCAGACATGTTTACACATTTGCCAATTTTCCATGGAGAACATTGTTGTTACTATCATATATTTATTGTTTCACTGATGCAAATCAGATGAAGAAAACTGACTTCTGTAGAAGCAACAACAAATTTGCATCAGGGTGTAATCTTGACGGGGGGATGACGAGAAATCTGAACTGACAAGAGCGCTACGAAATGGGTAGTAAATGGCGCCATCTGCTGGCTTTTGTGAAGATTACAAACAGCTGTCTTTTTTTTCTTTCTTTTTTCTTTTTTTTTTAAATGAGTGGTTTGAACCGACAATTGGGTCAGATGCTGTGACCCAGTCAAGAAGAAGATAGGAGGTAAGGAGCGTCATTACCTGTCCGTCCGCCATTTTAAACTATTAAAAAAACCTTATCAGACTTTGCTGAACTTCTTTTGCAGAATGAAATAAGAATTACTAAGAGACAAAATTATGCTAAATAACTCTCTTACTTGGCATTGTCACCAGCATATTGCTCCCTTGTCTTTGGGCACTTCGTGTTCCTTTATGTGTTGGAGTGAGTCACACTTTTTGATGGCACTTGGCAATTTTTTTTTTTTCTTTATGACCTGGAAGTGCATGATCCTCTTACAGTCCTGCAAAAGTGTAAACAAAAAAGCCACTGCTATTTCACTTGCAATGTGGACTACTTTGATCTCTAGCTCAAATCCTTTGATCTGTCAAACCAGAACCAGAATTTTCTGTAGCGCACTCAGTCTTTAAAAACACCATTTGTGAAAACAGGACTACTTTAGACTGTTAGAAGATGCAAGTCCACTATATTATTCAAGGAAGAACCCCCACTATCCATCCTACCCGTTGAGTGCAGAAGAACCCAAACTTCAGCGCTCAGCACTGAAGTTTGGGTTCTTCAGCGTAACTCTTAACTCAGAGTTAAGATCAAACTCTGAGTTAAGAGTTTGGTCTTAACTCAGCAGTTTTTACAACGTAGTCTGTCTACCAAGTGAAATTTACTGACCAAATCTTGTGAAATGAAGAAGCCTAAGTCATTTTCATTGCTGAAAGAGAATCACACGTTCATTGCGGTGAAAATAAATATATTATATTAATTAATTAATATTATATTTGTGGACAAAGTGTCTGGCACGTAAAGGATATTTTAAACCAGCTTCAGTAGAAAGAAAAGGGAAAGAAGCCTTTCCCTTTTCTGTGATCAAACCGCTAAAAAGCAACGGACAAAAAACAACTGCCAAATGATTAGACGGCTCCGTCCAAGATGTCCGGCTGTGTATTCTGTCGGTTCTCCAGAAGTGACTCTGCGGCTCGAGTGCTTTATCTATTCTGTCGAAGTGATGGAACGCCCTGGCTCGGTAGCAGCGCTTGATGTTTGGGCGGAGAAGACCCGTCTTGAAACTGGAGGTTATCAGGGAGGGATGTCTGTTTTAAAACTCTCGAAGCAGAATGGTGACAACTCTTTTCAGCTTGAAAGTGATATCTTAAACTTTCTGACAGCATGATATAATCTCCTTCCCCTTCCTCGTGGCTGAGAAGACACATTCTTGCATAATTCATTGTGGTACTGATTTGGTTTTCTACTTGGGGCATTTATTTGCAGTGCTTTATGAGGCATCAGACACACTCTTTCAATAATCCTTTCTGAAAATGACTCGCACGCAAATTGTGCCACTACTGGATGAAGTTAAAAGATCCACACACTCTGGTTAAAATGATAGGATTTTGCAAAAAACCTTTTCTGTGACATACTTCCTGCATTACTCAACTGAAAAATCCAAACTAATACATTAAGATATCTGCATTTTTTTTTTGTATTATTTAATCTCAATTGCATCGTCAAACGTCTGACCAAAGCAACTAACAAAACGGTTTCACTAGAGGACAATTTTATAATAGCCAAACCAAAACCCCAAAATCGTTCAGAAGTTCAATTGGGACACCTGATGAGACCCGCTGTAAAGAAATATTTACTGTTTTTCTCAAATTAAATTATTAAAATTCCATATGAGTCACAAAAGTTTATTAACTTTGTCCTCTGCAGACTTGTTGTGTCCACTGCTTAATGCCCTGATATAAATAACCCCCTCACTGCATAACGGAGAAGTCGTGACCCCGGCTGGGCGGGAGCGGGAATTTCCCAATTGTTGCTCTAATTCTGACGTCCATTAATGTGGGCCAAGATGAAAAACATGTCATCTATTTTAGTCGGCGGCAGATGCTGGGGTCCTCACATGCTTTTCCGCTCCGACACTGTGAAAGTGGGCCGCGCGCGTCACTGCGGACCTGCTTCACAACAGGCTCTGCTTTTTTGGGAAAATACCAGCGCAACTTAATTCAGATTTTACCACCAAGAAAAGGTGCAAATACATTCGAGTTTTTAAGTGGTAGAGTTATAGATCTGTTAAAATTGCATGAAGTCCAGCGGAAATTATTCTATCGGTAGCTGTGTTTCCAGTACAAATGTGTGCAAATCTTTGCTAATATTCTGCTAATGTTAATGCTAAAAAAAAAAAAAAAAAAATAGAATTTCACAATTTTGGTGTTTTCATTAAATGACAAATAAAATTAAAATGACACCAGAATGTGTTTGATTACACAATAAGTCATTAAAAATCATGCCAGCGACGAATGCAAATAGTTAAATGAGATACAGTATATTTATAAGTCAACTATTAAGCTAGCGCTCCTCATCTGTCGGCCATCAGAGGAGACGTCGGCGTCTTATCCAGGAGTTGGGGCGAAAATCCCAGTATACTTCGAAGCTGGCACGTATACGGCCACCTGCATCCACCTTATCTGAAAAAAACAAACAAACTACAAACCGCAAAGAAGGCTACTTCCTGTCGTCTTCTTTGTGGTTTCCACCAGTAGTAACGTTCATCACGGGCCTCGTGCGACACGAAGAGAGTATCGCAGTTTTGCGAAATGCAACATTTTCAATACGGCTGAGGTAAATCAGCAAATTTGATTCAGGTGTGTTGGATCACGGACATGATAATGCTGGTGAACAGGAGCTCCTGAGTGCTGGAATTGGAGACACAGGAGCCTGGTTTACCTAAAAAAAGAGACTTAAAAAAAAATTATCCTAAAAATTGGTTCTAATATTTTCATGACATTTTATTTTTAAAAAAGTCAATTTTCTGTTTCATTTCTGCTAATAACCATGTTCTTACAGTGTTGCCACCACCACCGTGCTTCACCATAGGGCTGACTTTACCAAGGACTCGCTCACACCCCGACATTTCATTTTATTTTGAAGAAAAAAAGCAGCCATCTTTGTAAAGGTAATGAATGCTCAATCTTACGTTTAAATACAATTTACTTCTAATTCATTTGCATTCACTGCTAAATGTAGAGGTGAGCAGAGTACCCAGAAACCGTACTCCAGTAAGAGTAGCTCTACTTCTACATATTTTTACTCAAGTAAAAGTAAAAAGTAGCCGTCCAAGAAATTACTCCAGTAAAAAAAGGATTTGGTACGAAAGTACTGACCAACTTATCAAAAGAGTCATTTCACATTTAAAAATGACATAATTAGATGAGACGGACCAAAATATAAAGTTAAATGAAAATTTTGATATTTTAAGTATGAAAATGACACTAATTCATGTAATTGACAAAATCAGGCAAAATAATATTTTTCCAAATCAGTTTCTTCCAATAAAAAAAAACTTATGAAACTTTAACAAAAACTGCAGGTGTTTGTGTCTGTGTCTGGTGAATTGTTTTGGTTAAAACATGTTTGTTTGTTTGTTTTTTATTCAAGGGGTAAAGAACCCGGAAAGTAAGAGTAGCGGTACTTCATAATAAAGCTGCTGTAACAACCTTCCAGAGCCCTCAGGTTCTTCTGGTTCTGCTCTGCATCCCCAGAACCAGAGCCAAACGAGGAGAAGCAGCTTTCAGCTTCAATGCGCCACAAATCTGGAACAAACTTCCAGAAAACTGTAAAACAGCTGAAACCCTGACTTCCTTTAAATCTCGTCTAAAAACCCACCTGTTTGCAGTTGTATTTGAAACGTGATCGATTGCGAATGGAACGATGGCACTCGACTTAAAGTCATGTTTTGATTGTTGATTCTGTTGCATGACTTTGTGTTTGGTTATGTAAAGCACTTTGAAATGCCTTGCTGCTGAAATGTGCTATACAGATCAAATTTGATTAAAATAATAAGAAAAGCTTAAACACTACAGCGTAGTAAAATACTCCTAAAAGTCCTTCTTCCCCCCCAAAAAATGTTACTCACGTAAATGTAATTGAGTAAATGGAGCAATAGTTACTATCCAACTCTGGCTAAATGTGAGCTTTGGAATCAGAGGGGAAACTAAAAGCATTCACGTTGTCCGGAATTGGGGGGGGGGGGATGTTGAAAGACGACAATGGTGTTCACGTGATATCATATATTTAGCACGAGTCACGTCCTTTGCATCATCACCGGCTGCTGCTAGATGCTCACAGGTGCTTCCGAAAAGTTTCCCACGTGACCTCCACCCCTTCAGTCCCTCATTGTTTGAAGTCTTCACAAAGAGCGCTTCCACCGTCCATCAGCGTCATGCTTCGGGTCGGTACCAGAGACCCACGCGCTGGATGAATGGGGACAGCACGGCGGGTTATACGCGCGAGCTGCTTCTTCCACACTTCCAGCGCTTTCATTGGCCGTTCTGTTGATGTGTGTGTGTGTGTGTGTGTGTGTGTGTGTGTGTGTGTGTGTGTGTGTGTGTGTGTGTGTTTGTGTGTGTGTGTGTGTGTGTGTGTGTGTGTGTGTGTGTGTGTGTGTGTGTGTGTGTGTGTGTGTGTGTCACAAAGTTTTCTCGCTCATTATCACACCTTACGGTGGAGTGTTCGGGAACACACACCGGCCGGGCCAGAGCTGCTGCTGCGAGTCGATGCGAATTAAACGTGAGTGTGATGATTTTCCGGGACTCTGAGGAAGGAGGTCCGAGAGAGTTCACGCGCATAGACCTTCCAGCCCCGCAGCCAGAGATTAATCTGCGGGGAGAGATGGCGGAGGAAGTCCTCAACGATTTCTACCCGGATTTAAACGAGCTGGAGAGCAAGGTCGGGAGGAAAACGCCGGAGAGTCTCCTGGCTTGGATGAAGGACGCCGCGGACCGCGAGGGATGGACGGCTGACCCGTCGGGCCCCTCGGATCACACCTCGGATGGCTTATCTGATAAAATCAACACCTTAAAACAAGAGATGGTAACCTTCTACCGACGCGTCAAAACTCGTCTAACTCGTCAGCGCGATCTTTGATCGGTTCCTCTGAAGCGATTCGCTCTCTTTCGCTTTACCGGCTCGTTTATTTTCGTGATTGTTGCGGCTGCCACCTGTCCGCTCACCTGCACATTCTTCCCACCGGTCCTTCCTCATTCCTATTTTTCAGCGTTAAAGTTTCATTCCATTTAAAATAAACATATAACGTTCCCCTGGCTGCGTGACACATTTAATCACTTCTCAATTTTCCGTTTTTTTTTTAAAGTTAATTTCATAATTTTGATTTGGTAAAATACTGTCTTTGCAACAAAAAAAGAAGAAGAAAAAGCTACGTTTAATATGATAAAATAAGTTTGGATATAGCCTCTTATTACTTTCACTTTGACGGGTGATTAATTTTAATATTTTCCTAATGTAAAAGAAATACTTGATTTTTTTAATTACTATTATTTACTAATATATATCATGCTTAGTTCTTAATTAATATTACTCGTATTATCAAAGCACAGACAAGATGTGTCCAAGTTGTTTGACATTTCTGGTTGATTGCTGACTGGTTTTTTTATTATTGTTTTGTGCAGTTACACCTATAGGCCAGCAGGTGTCAGCGTAGTGATCCTGAACTCTGCTCCTCAGGATAGGAATGCACGATATAGCAATATTTAAATAATTTATCACGATAACAATAAAAAAAAATGTTAAATAGCACTTTTAAAAGCTTTGAGAACATAAATAATATATCCAAATCTTTAAAAATTGCAGTTATTAAATTAGCTGTTTTTCCAAACTACATTTAATTATATTTTTCGACTTAGACTTAGACTTGTACTTTATTGATCCTTTGGGAAGACTCCCTCAGGAAATTGAAGTTACCAGCAGCTCCCAGGCAAAAAACAAAGATAACACACAGTAAGCAAAAGTGCAAAAGAATACAAAATACAGATTAAATACTAAGGTACACACTAAATGTGAGTAACCAAAACCTTAAATTATGCAAGAAAAACCTTAAATTATGCGAGAAACAAGGAATAAGAATATAGAATATAAGAATATAAGTAAGTATAAATACAACACAAAAAAATATAAGAATTTGGCAGATAGATTGACCAGTGATATCGTATTGCACTATGTGGTTTGACCTGATAAGTATGATTTATATAAGATTTATATGTGTGTGTATATATATATATATATATATATATATATATATATATATGTATATATATGTATATATATATATATATATTTATATATTATTTTTCACTGCTCTTCTAGGACTTACAGGGAAAACATATTTTCATAGATGTCAATCCCAACAATTCTTTGTCTTTTGGAATTTGCAAAACGTTTCCACGGTAAATTAAAACAAATAAAGTATGATAATTTCAAAACGTATCAATAACTAGTTCAACAATTGCCTGGCATGTTTTAGGTATTTAATCACTGCCGCTCACTTGACTTAAATGTATGGATCTTTTTTCAATTTTTTTATTAGCACCAATAGATAACATAATGCTAACTAGTTAGCTGAGTTAGGTGTGAAATAGTAGATACATATTTAAAGCCTGCCGGTTTTAGGAAGTGATTCATTGTGTAAACCATCAACACACATGTTGGCGACAACCTTGAATGAAAAGGCAGAGATTCAGTAACTTTTCACACAGACATGTGAAAGCATCTGCTCTGTCCCTGCAGCGGTGGCTCCGCTGTGCCGATGTGAGGATCCTGCGGCAGCTGGTGGCCGTGCACGAAGGCATCGAGGCCATGCGCTGGCTGATGGAGGAGAGGGGCCTCCAAACCAGCCGGTGCAGCAGCTTATCAGGCAGCCTGAGCAGCTTGGTGACCATCGAGGAACACGTTCCCTCAACGTCTCCCTGCAGGTGTGTTGAGAGGCAGCAAAGTGCGAAGGGGGAATCAGCTTCAGAGACTAACAGAAGTATTTTAAAGTCTATTCTCTGAGGGAGCAGGTGTGAGGACTTTAGATGAGCTCTATCGTCCTGGTTTTAGTGAGAACACCAGCAGCAGTGATGAGACACTGTTGCAGTAATCAATGCGACTAAAGAAAAACGCATGGATGAGTTTCTCTAGATCTGGTTGTGTCATTAGTCCATTAATCCTAGAAATGTTCTTCAGGTCGACTTTGTAGCTGTCTTTATGTGATGCTGAAGGTCCTGGTCAGAGTCCATCACTACACCAAGATTTCGGACCTGATCGCTAGATGTAATAACTGAATCTGCATCCTGACTCTTGTTGGTTTAGAAGATTAGCTTCTTTATTTTTCATCCCCAATAATACATCATTTCAACGGGTGAGGAAAAAAAATGTGGTTTTGAGTGAATTTCCTGAATTTTATTCACATTTCTATAAAGTAAAGATTTCTAGATTTGCGCAAACCTAGAACACTTTCCCTGAACATCATCTTTTACAGATTAGCGAAATGAACAAGTTATATTAGGACTTTCCTTTCAGATTATTCAAAGTGTAAATTTCTGTTGCTTCCGTTATTTCCACAGAGAAGACCCAACTCCTGCCTTCCCTCAGAGCATAAGGCTAGCAGCCAATACAAAACCAGCAGATCAAAACCCATCTGAGACGTCTGAACCCCAGTCTCCCTCCAAATCAATCCTAGTTGAAAGTCACACTCAGGTTCCGCTTTCCGCCGCCAACAGTTTGGTCAGCGCTGACGCACCTAAGTCGGAAGCACCGGAGTCGGGTTCGGCGCGGTTCCACATCATTAACGGCGCCGAGACCATCAAGAGAGCTCTGCTCAGGTCCAGCAGAAGAAAGCAACTGAAAGCTGCCGGCCAGGATGCAGTTGAGAAAACCTCTGAACGTCCAACTCAGCAGAGTTTATCCGTGTTCAAGAGACAGGAAGTGAAGAAGGACGAGGATGAGGAGGAGAGTTCAGCTGGTGGGGAGAAAGACTTACTGGGTTATGATGCTCAGTGGTCCTGGGTGGAGTCCAAGGATGATATCACATTTTTATGATCTTCCATGCGGACACTTTGTGTTAAAGCTTTGCCTTTTAAACTGTAAACTTCTGGAGAGACGGTGGAACTTAAAATGAACTTTGACTCCGAGTGAAACTTGAACGTATTTAATGCGGATTTATGCATCAGACCAACTCAGGAAGTCCTGTTTGGAGTTCTCCACAAGCCAGGAGGACACGGCAAATGTTCAATTCGAATTTGGTTCAAAAAGACTTTATTGATCCCGAAGGGAAATGAAATAACCTCATATACATAAACAAGTGGGAAAAGGTGATATTATCAGATGAGACCAAAGTGAACTTTTTGAACTAAATGCTAAACAGTTTGTGGGATAGAAAGTCAACAATGCGATATGATGACTAAAGGTGTTTCTAGAAAGTATTGACTTTGGGGCTGAACGTAAATGCACCTCACACTTTTCAGGTTATTTGTACAAAATAAATAAATTAAACAATTACAAAGCCATGCACTCCTTTTCCTTCCTCTTCACAGTTAGGCACTGCCCTTAAATCTCTCCCAAAAATCTTAGTGGTGTGCAGCTGATTCTAGACAAAATTCTATCTAATATGCTTACATATGCCAGTAAATGGAATTGCCATTGAATTAATTAATCGTCCAATTAACAGTTTCTATGTTTGGATAATAGTACCATTGTTATTCATTTATAAATCTATTACTAGTCCAGAAATAGATTTTTTAAAATTATGTAACTTAAAATTTTGGAGGCCATATTTTGATCTACTGTAGTTAAAAGTGCCACAATAATGACAACATTTAAAAAATGCTTTACGGTGTTGCTATTTTTATGTTACTTTTAGAACTTTTTTTTTTGATAGCTTAGTTGTTTTACGGCATTCTGAATGACTGCTGTAACAGAATTTTGACGTAAATGAACAGTTTTTACACTTTTTCCCGTTTCCATTTGTTTTGTTATAAAAGTCGTAACTTGCCGTCAGTAACTAATGACCAACAGATACAAACAGGCGGGGGTTTGGACGCTTCAAGGTAATTTTTTTTCTACGGCACTCAAACGCCCCCTGCAGACACACGCTCGTGACGCACCACGTAGTCGCACAGAAACCCGGAAGTGCTAAGCAGGTATGTTTTCTTTTTTCTTTTTTAGGCCCGAGCAGCAAAGCGCTGCGAAGGCCTATTGTATCTGTACTGTTTATTATTATTATTATTATTCTTATTTTTCTGCCCCCCCAAAGAGGCGCCTTTTTGGAGGCTTTAGCATATTCAAAAACTCACCAAACTTGGCGGATGCATACGGGGAGTTTAAAAATTTCGTATTTTAAGGTCGCCGCAAAAATCGCAAACAAATTGGCTCAACGGCGCCACCTAGCAATTTTCAAAAGACCCATTGCTATTCACTTACTTCATCGTAGAGACTTGAAATTCGGTACAGTTGTAGAGCTCACTAAGACGCTCAGAATTTACAAGTAATGTCATAGTGCAACTATCACAGAAAGTCGGCCATTTTGTATTGAACGTCCATTTTTTACCTCGATTTTGACGTTTACAGCCTTCGTATTTGATCGAACTCCTCCTAGGGATTTCGATTGATCGGCTTCAAACTCGGTCAGTCTGATCATAAGGCATGTCTGATTTAAAGTTATCAAATTGGTGAGTTTTGGAGCATGTTGAAGGGGGGTTACCAGGGGTCAAAGTTCACCTACACGCCATGAAACAAAAACCTCTTATATTTCCTATACAAAAACACATAGAGGGACCAAACTTTCAGTGATTGATCGACATCGGGTGTCCTAAAATACCCTGCAGTGAAATTTTTTTTTTACGTAGGCCACGCCCCCTGAGAGCAGGAAGTGTAATGTTTTACTGTGAACGGTCGCTATCTTAGCCCTTTGACCTAATCAACATGAAACTGTGTCCAGAGGCAGAAGACATGTTGGTGTGTTGTGGATTCCAACCCCGACTGGCTGCGATGAAGCAGGTGGGCGTGGCGGCGTTGCGAACGCCATCGAATTTCGTTTGGCTCTGAATTCCACAGTTTCGGGGTGAGCTGCTCCAAACTCACTAGGATGGATCCTTATCCATCCCCGAACAGGAATCCATAGCGATATTTGGTGGGCGTGGCCTAATTTCTCTATAGCGACCCCTAGAGTATTTTAAATGAACAGCCCCAAGCCATGCTTTAACTTAGAATTACGAAACTTGGTACACATGTGTATCTTGTCAGGACGTACAAAAAAGTCTCTTAGAGCCATGGTCGAAACCCAACAGGAAGTCGGCCATTTTGTATTGAAGGTCCATTTTGGACCTCGAGTTTGACGTTTACAGCCTTTGCATTTGATCGAACTCCTCCTAGGGATTTCGATTGATCGGCTTCAAACTCGGTCAGTCTGATCATAAGGCATGTCTGATTTAAAGTTATCAAATTGGTGACTGTATGAGCTTGCTGAAGGGGGGTTACCAGGGGTCAAAGTTCAGCTACTCGCCATGAAACACGAAACTCTTATATTTCCTATATAAAAACACATAGAGGGACCAAACGTTCAGTGATTGATCGTCATCGGGTGTCCTAAAATACCCTGTGGTGAAATTATTTTTTTAAGTAGGCCACGCCCCCTGAGAACAGGAAGTGTCATGTTTTACTGTGAACGGTCGCTATCTTAGCCCTTTGACCTAATCAACATGAAACTGTGTCCAGAGACAGAAAACATGTTGGTGTGTTGTGGATTCCAACCCCGGCCGGCTTTGACATAGCAGGTGGGCGTGGCGGCGAGGCGAAGTGACCTGTAACGCCGTTGCCATACGTTTGGCTCTGAATTCCACAATTTCGGGCCCAGCTGCTCCAAACTCACTAGGATGGATCATTATCCACCCACCGACAGGAATTCATAACAAAATTTGGTGGGCGTGGCCTAATTTCTCTATAGCGACCCCTAGAGTATTTTAAATGAACAGCCCCATGCCATGCTTTATCCTAGAATTACGAAACTTGGTACACATATGTATCTTATCGGGACGTACAAAAAAGTCTCTTAGAGCCATGCTCTAAACCCAACAGGAAGTCGGCCATTTTAGATTGAAGTTCATTTGACCTCGATTTTGACGTTTACAGCCTTCGTATTTGATCGAACTCCTCCTAGGGATTTCGATTGATCGGCTTCAAACTCGGTCAGTCTGATCATAAGGCATGTTTGATTTAAAGTTATCAAATTGGTGAGTTTTGGAGCATGCTGAAGGGGGGTTAGCAGGGCTCAAATATCCCCTGTGATTGACTGTGTAATATGTTACACAGTCAATTACAAAGGGGATTATTTTGTCATGTGTAAGGCAATGCTGCCCTCTGGTGTCGAATTACTGAAATAATGAAACTATTTCAGTAATTTCAGTAATTCGACACCAGAGGGCAGCATTGCCCTACGGAATGACAGTTCAATGTTGAATTGAAAAGGAAAAAATTAAATAATTTGTAATTCTAACACAAAAACTCACAGACACACCAAAGTTTGAGTTATTGATCATTATCTTGTGTCCAATAATATCCAATGGTCAAATGATGACATCACGTAGGCCACGCCCTCTGACAACAGGAAGTCTTGTATTTTACTGTGAACGGTCGATAGCTCCTGCACCAAACTTTGCACGAGTGACCCTGGTGGGATCCTTGACGACCCTATGTCATCATCTTATGACGTCATATAAGCCCCGCCCCCTCAGAACAGGAAGTGCCGTTTTTTTCCTTGGAAAGCTCCGTTTATGGCTCTCTTGACCTAATCAAGATGATTCGGATGATAAACTCTGTCAATGCTCGCTGCTGGCTGAACCGTGTGGGCGTGGCCAAATGGCGAATATCATTCCCTCGCCATATACATACGTTTGGCTCTTATTCAGGCATAGATCATCCGATTGGCGCCAAACTGGATCTGTATGACCTTTGTTCACCTCTAAAGAGCCCAACGGGTTTGAAATGTAATTTGGCTCCACTGCGCCCCCTAAGTTAATACATGGGTTGTATCTCCTCGACGCATCGACCGATCTGCGCCAGATTTTTGACAGTCGTCGGGGAGCGCTGCCGAACGCATTCACGCGTGTCGCCTGGTGGACGGGCGGGGAAAATGCGCGACAGCTTCTGCAGTGGCTGGCGGGCGGCGGTGCTGGAAACTGCGGCGGAGCTTCCGCGGTGGGGAGCGGGCTGCGGCTCTGGAAAACGCGCGAGAGCTTCTGCGGTGGCCGGAACCCCCGCGGTGGCCAATAGGCCGGAGCGGCGCTTGCTGCGAGGGCCGCCCGAGGCTGCTTGCAGCTTTAATTTTTCTTTTTTAGTTGAAGGTATGTGTGGTAACACAGGTGGACTCGGGAAGATGTGACGAGTTGTTTTTTTGTCGGAGAGAAAAGATGGAGGCCTGCTTTCTGCGCTGGTTGCTTTTCGTCGCGCTGACAGCCTGGACGTTAGGAGACGGTAAGAGTTTTATCAAGGGAAGGGCAAATATTAGCATGGCTGCTAACGAATGTTGATTTTTTTTGGTTTGAAGTTACGACGGCAACGACGAAGAAACATGTCGTAAAAACCCGCAAGTTTCGAAAATAGTCTCCATGTGCATGTGGTGTTTCCTTTTATCGCTATTATGAAGGAACGTCAGTTTTTACTTTAATGAGCTGCAGTATTTCTGTGCACTGATCAGACTTTTCCTGTCCGATGCCGATTTCTTGTTTTCTCTAAGGTCCGACCTATTTTTTTATTATTCTGTAACACAGAAAACACACCGATGTTCTTCGGGATGTTTGATAGTTAGTACTTTATAATTTAACAGTAAATGGAAGAATTAAAAGTACATTTCCCTACATTTTCTGTTTTTTTTTTTTATTTATTTTTATCTAGCTCAAAACGTGGGTGTCGAGTTTGTGCTGTAGACCTAATCAGTAGGGGAAAAAACAAGCATTTTTGTTTTTGACGTGTTATTTGTGAATTATGAGGCTCTGCTGGCCACTTTTTTAAAAGTTCTACATTTACAGAATAGTAGACGGCAGTCGTATCACTGAAAAGTGTAACTCCTTGCCCTGAATATCAGCTGAAAAAAGGGGGAAAACACATTTAACTCTGATTACTTTAGGAAAGATGAAAAAATAAATAAGAAAGTGTTGCTTTTTTTTCTTCTTCTCATCTAACCAAAAGGCAGCACCTCCCCTGATACCTGCAGCCTCAGGCACTCATCTACTCATGTCTTGTGTTCGTTGTTCTTTCTTTGTTCTTTAGATGAGCTGTACTGAAACAAATTTTGTTGTGCGTCTGTGCAACGACCATAAAAGATGATTCTGATTCAGAAACATTATTTAAATAATTTTTCTGAGATTGATATCAAGTAGCAAATTTCCTCTTCTGAAAGGTTTTTCAGAAGAACTTTTTCTTGACTTGTTTCCAAAGTAAAGAATGTTAAACTAGTGATCTTTTTTTTTTTTTGCTTTGTTTTGTTTTGGGGGGTTTTCAACAAACTTTCTACACTAATGAATTACTAACGCTGCTTTTCGACTGTGTAATGAATGTTGTGGCCTTTTAAACAAACCCTTTCCTCCACGCAGACGGACAAGTGACTTTTGAGTCCGAGCTGTCGTCCAAACCCGCTCAGAAGTTGTCAAAGTATGGCTGGTACGCCAACGTCAGGCTGCAGAGGTTCCACATACCGGAGCAGACCGCCATCGCTCGCTGGCTCTTCTCAGTCAAAAAGGGCCACAGCTTCAACTGTGGGCAGCACAATGTCAGCATGTAAGTCACAAGACGCTGTTATGGAGCAATAAATCTGTCGTCACTGGCTGATTTTTATTTTAACCAAATTCAACTATTTTTTTTTTTCCCCCAGCCACCTCCGATGGGGCGCCCCTCCCGTCATAAACCCAACAGAGACTGTGTTTCCAAATGCGACGCTGTGGGGCCCCTCCTTGTCCCTGACTCTACCGGTAACCTCCCAGAGCTCCACGACCTTTAACCTCTCCGATCCGGCCCCAGGGGACTGGTTTGTCGCTGCGCATTTACCGGAGGACGACGGGCGCATAGAGCAGAAGGTTTGTTCTTGGATTCGCGTTTATCAGCGATGAAGCAGCAGCAGCGCGGGAGGCAACGCGCAGAGGCGTGAGCTGTGTGATTGGTCCGCTCCCAACTTTAAATGCATAAACCAGGGGTCTCAAACTGCAGTCCTCGAGGGCCGCAGTCCTGCAACTTTTAGATGTGCCTCTGCTGCACCACAATTATTATGCACTAATTATTCTGAACAGAATAATTAGGTCATTAAGGCTCTGGAGAACTGATCTACACAAGGAGGAGGTCATTAAGTCATTTCATTCCAGTGTTTTGTACCTGTGGCACATCTAAAAACTTCAGGACTGCGGCCCTCGAGGCCTGGAGTTTGAGACCCCTGTCATAAACTGTAAACCTATAAATCTTTTAGAAATAAATCTACTCAGTGAAGCTCCCAGAACACCGGAGACGCTTGCAATCCGGCTTTATGATAAAAAAAAAAAAGCGATTTTTATTTATTTATGTCCCCCCCACTGCCCCCCAAATATAAATTTTTCTAAAAATAAAAACTTTGCAACGCTTAGCCTTGCGTTGCAACGACAAGCTAGTAAAGCATGACGGACTGCCAGGCTTATAGTACACTGGGGTAAACCCTGCCCTATTGGTATCTATGTTGCTGCTGGTATGATTGTGTTTTTATTCCTATGAAAAAGTGATCAAATCAATCCCTGGCCAGGTCTTCGTGCACCACAAACTCTGATAACTTCACTTAGATTTTAATAAGACTTTCCCATTTAAAAAGCGTTTCTGATCCTCTAAATAACTCAGTCTTTGGGAGAATAACTCCATGGATTTCAATTCTATTCGGGTCTTCTGTACTAGCATATTACAAACTCTATATCTTGTTTAGGGCTAATAATAGATAATGGGTTATATTTCATCCCATTAGGGATGAGGGATGACGTTAGTTGTGGAACAATGGTTTCGAAGAATCAGTCCACAACAATAGCCTCCTAAGAAACGGGGGGGGGGGAGAAAAAAGCGAAAACAAAGTTTCATCTTTTTCCGTAAGAAGTAGAACTTTAAGTTAACGCCTCTGTCATTAAATGAAAGGGATATGGGCGTGATGAGGCATTTGACTGGGTGCAAACATCACAATCGCAGTGTAATATTAGCCTGACTGGATAGTTTAGGTCAGCACGCGATCACGCCACCTGAGTTGCCCATCACACTTTGTGGCGAAAACTTTCTTTTAGTTTTTATTGAACTCTGGCAGCTTTCCTGTAGATGTTGCCATTTCTGATCTGGTTTTGAAGATCGTGCAGTAGTTGTGTGAAACATCTCAGCAGTGAACGGAAGCAGCAGAAGGTCTCACTTTTCTACTAATTGCTCTACATTAATGCAGCAAACTTTCACACCACCTAAAAAATATCGATTCATATACAGTTATTTTTCTAATATTGCACAGTTAAACAAGTCACTTCAAGATAATGCTAATCACTTTAAGCTAATGCTAACCAACATGTAGTGATTGAAAGGGAAGTAAAAATGCCGATTTGCAACCAGATTGCAGCAGCAGTCATTCATTTGGCTCGGACACGGAGAAAAATTCACAGCTACAGCTTATTACCTTGGATTTTTGTACGGGCTTATAGACGGCAGTTATTAGTTTATTTGTTAAGGTCATTCACAAACTTCAGCCGATGTTTTCTACTGACGGCTGACACTGGAAAAGAGGTAATGTATACATGTCAAGCAAATCATTTGATTTCATTTTTATTCTAACTTGGAGTTTTTTGTTTTTGGCTAGCTCTAAAATTCTATATATTTTTATTAAAATAAACAAAGGTTAAAGGTGCTGTTGGATTATTTACTCCACTTTTCTGGCGCCACCTGCTCCCAGCACCTATCTGTGACTTACTTTTCGAACTAAAGTGGAACCAAACCGTCGTCTTCCAGTGTAAGCGATCTGGATGTGACGAGGCCTTTAGTCAGATGTAATCATCACAGTGTAACGTTAGCCTGACTGCTTTCTTTAATTTGTACTGTAATATGTGCAGCAGAATATGAATGTAAAGTCCAGTTTGCCTCCTGCGAAACCATTTAAGCCTGTAAGCCATGATGGTACGGTTGTGTATGTTGCCATGGTAGCGTTTCTGTAAAATTCCTCGTTTCTTCCTCCGACCTGCTGAACCGGAGCGGTGGCTGTTTGCTGTGCAGCTGAGCAACATTCTTTCCATTTAGTCACCTGGTTGGTTTGTTAAGCAATGTCTTGATTGGAAGCAACTCCCCCCCCATGTGCCCTTTCAGTCTGAGGTTGATTTTATTGCTTTTTATATACAGTACAGACCAAAGGTTTGGACACACCTTTTAATTCAATGAGTTTCCTTTATTTCCATGACTATTGACATTGTAGATTCACACTGAAGGCATCAAAACTATGAATAACATGAGGAAATATGCACTAAACAGAAAAGTGTAAAACAACTGAAAATAGCCCTTATATTCTAGTTTCTTCAAAGTAGCAACATTTTGCTGTGATTACTGCTTTGCACACACTCTGCATTTTCTTGATGAGCTTCAAGAGGTCGTCACCTGAAATGGTTTTCACTTCATAGGTCAACCTGCCCTGTCAGGTTAATAAGTGGGATTTCTTGCCTTATAAATAGTCATGAAAACAAAGAAAACCCATTGAATTAGAAAGGTGTGTCCAAACTTTTGGTCTGTACTGCACGCACTTCTATATAAGTGAACTGACATGATTTATTTGTCTCTTTATGTTTCAGGGGTTCCCGTCCTGCTCCTATTACTTCCAGCCCCAGCTGTCGGTCAGGAGAGCGGCGGACACGCCCATTCTGTACCAGGGAACCGTCCTGACTCAAACCGCAGCCCCCGACAGACCCGCACGTCTCAAGTAGTTACCACAACACGGTGTCCTCCTTTTTTCGAAATGGTGTCTCATTAATTCAGATGTGCTAAATCGTGGCAGGTTGTTTGTGCCGGAGTTTACCTCGTCTCTCTCGGTTTCCGTGGCCGAGTGCTCGTCCGGCGAGGCGTCGGAGGGCGCGGGCTGCTCGCTGCTCCTCAGGCTGGGCTCGGCAACCCTGCAGCACGGCCAGACGGAGCTGAACTGCTCCGGCGTCAGCTGCTCCGCGTCCCTCTCTAGCCCTCCGTGGGACTCGTGGCTGCGGGTCGTTGTGGAGAGCAACCAAGTCAACCGAACTGTAACCTTCAGGGTTGGATCCAACTACACAGGTGAGGACTAAGCTCTCACTCATCATAGTAACTCTTTATTAATTTATTCTTTACTTTTTCTTTTTTTTTGCACATTTCAGCATGTTACAACTAGGGAAGCACTGATTCACTTTTTAAAAAAAAAAACTTTTATCAGGTATCTGATACCGATATCTGAGGTTTAGCATCGACCGATACCGATCCGATACAGAAAAACAGAGCTGAATTCATTTGAAACGCATCTTTCTTTTTCAAACACAGACATAAATATACTGAATTATAATTTTTTTTAATGACTCTTCACCAGAACAATTGTTCTGTTGGTGTATTTAAGTGCGCTTAAATACACCAACAACCTCACAAGCTTGGTCAAACATGTAAAAACAACACAACTTTAATTTGTTCATTCAGTGCAATTGGACGTAGAACAGCCAATCTAAAATAAATAAAAATTAATAATTAGGGATGCAAAATAGATTTTATTTTGTTTTCATACCGATAATCAATAATAACTGACTGCCGGTAATGGATAATACTCTAAACAAAATCAAAAACATTTCTTAAAGAACCACCAGTTTATAGATGCACATTCTTCTGCACATTTTTTTTTCTTTAAAAACAAAAAACACAACCCAATAAGACAAAAGGATCAAAAATATTACTGAAATATCAGTAATATAACACCTTCGTAGTGAATCAGTTGAGAAAATCCAATTATTTTATTCTACAAAAACACTGCAAACTTGATTTTGTATTATCTATATTTAGAAACAATTCTTAATCGACGGTTTCTGTAGAGTAAAAAAATGTGAATTCTATGATTGCTGTTACTTTTTCTGGGTCTAATGTGGGAAAAAAAACCCATCAAGGGTTATGAATGTGTTTGCATTTTCTGTTTCTGTCTCGCTCAGTGGGATGTAAGCCAAAGAGCGTAGGCCTCACAGCGGACGATGACATCACAAAGCTACTCGGCAAGAGCAGCGTCTCCAACGCCACGGCGACGGGGAACGGCTCGGCGCCGGCTCCTCCGGCGTCCGCGTGCGTGTGGAGCGTCCCCGTGCTCTACGAGGAGCTGGACGTTCTGTCGCTGCGGTACACCCCCGTCAACAGCTCCAACGTCAGCGTCACGGAAACGCACCCGACGCTGCTCACCTACCCGCTGCCCCCGCAGGCCACCGGGGGAACGCTCAACCTGCAGCTCACGCTCAATTCTGTGAGGAACGCTGACTGAACCACTGACACGTGTGTGTGATTGTACTTGAACTGTTGAGACACACGGGTGAGATTTCTTTATTTGTTTGTTTGGTTTTTTTTCTAATATAGACTAATGCAACTGTGGGGAATAACAGCATCGTGGCCTGTTTCTCTGCCTGGGCTCCAGTCCTCCAACTCAACCACTCTGAACCCTGCAGAACAGGTACAGGTGGACCTGTCACCATAAACCGTCCCAGAAGTTATCGCGATAAACGATAATATTGTTCCTTTGAGACCATTTTCAAGTAATATAATGGTAATGACATAATAATGTAAAAACACATTCTCAAAGATGGACAAACTTTAAATTCTAATGGACTTTTAAACACTGGAACTGGAAAACATTTTAAATATGCAAAATAAATAAACAAAACAACAGAAATGACAAATAAAATGAATAATGAAATCAAAATTTAACTTTAAAAAAGGGTCTAGTTGAGACAAAAGCACCAGACGGAAGATTTTTATCATTCAGTTTCTGGAAGAAAGACAGAAAAGAGAACGATATATTATGAAAATGGACATTATTGAATTTGATTTAATTTATTATGCGATTATTTGATTCATTCCTTATTGTGACAGGCTTGGGTTCAATATGAGCAACCTGTAAAAAAAAATAATAACAAATGCAGGAAATTAATTCTGCTTTGAGTAAATTGTAGGAATCACACACTCTGAAAAAAAAAATCATGGCTTAACTAAAACTTTGAACCTTAGTTTGGATTCAATTACCGTATTTTCTGGACTATACGACTATGTTGCATCAGTCATAAAAATGCGTCATGATGAAGGAAAAATACACAAGTCTCAGGATCTGTCAAACTTCATAAAGTGTGACTTCTAGTCCCGAAAAATATGCAATTTATCTTAGCCGTCTATTCTGAGGTCAACATTTCTATCAAAATCGATCAAAATTAGTGATTCAGAAGTACATTAAAACAATTTATTATTAGTCTATGTATGATGTTTGTGGGCCTGATGGGCCCGCTGCACTTTATTGTCGAAATTCAACACAAACTGTAACTTTTTTCTTTAAAATACAAAAGATATGTTCTCTCTAATTTCATCAATATATGGCTGTATTTTTTTTTTTTTCAATAAAAAAGTTCCACCTGTTTGTCTTTTCTATATGACAAAACTGTGAATTCAGAAAGAACAAATTTTCAGTTCAGTATAGACGCAAACATTTATATTCACCTTTTAAAATGTACCTTTTATTCTTCCTTTGTGTTCTTTCACACACAAAGAACACAAGTTGAATGCAAACGACAACCATAACCACTTTATATGACAGTAGATGTTTGACAGGGTTTAAATCCTGGACCATTATGAAGTTGTTGTTAACTTAAAGTTTTGTTTGATGATTTGGCTGCGTCAAATACGGAAACAAAGTGTAAAAAAAAAGAGTCTGTACCTTCAGACATGTAGGAATACCGGACGTCATCTTGTTGATTCTCTACAGCTTTGTTTGGGGGATACGCCGTCGGGATCAATGTCAGCGTCCCTAAAGCTGTGGTCAGGCTGCCTTTTCCTCAGTCCACAACATGGTACCTCACCCTGCAGCTCCTTTGCAACAGGTAGAACACACACGCATGCCGCTGCAGCATCATGACTTGTTTCAGTCTGTGTGTAAGTCTGACAGTGTGAGAAAGTACTCATGCGTAGGCTGTTCTCGTGTGTTTTCTGCAGCAGTGACTGCGGTAACGCCTCGGTGGTGTATGTGGTCCCGGAGGTGTCCGTCAGCGCCTGTGTGGACGACTGCGGGCCGTATGGTGAATGTAGGCTGCTGAGATCCTACACATACCTGTACTCTGCCTGTGTTTGCTCTGCAGGTAACACACACACACACACACACACCCCTACTTGTGTTGGCATCTTCATGTGAAGTTGAGAGGTCATAGTGTTACATAGAGTCTGTGTGTGTGTTTTCTACTCGCATATTGCTTAGGGCAGAAATGATTAATCGGATCAATCAGATCAATTGTGATGAATCGATTATTGAAATCATTAGAAGCAGAATGGTTGAGATTTGTTTTGGAATGGCCTAGTTAATGTCCAGACCTAAATTCAATTGAGACTCTGAAGTAGGGTTGAAATGATTAATTGATTATTGAAATAATCGTCAACTAATCTAGTAATCGATGAATTGTTACATTTAGGAGTCTGGTATAAAGACTCCAAAAAAAAAAAAGCCATTTGTTGGAAGAACGACATATTCAGAAGATTAATTAATACAAAAACTACAGAAGTAAATCTATACATTTTGCATTTAAAGAAAAAAAAAAACGTTGCCTATAAATATGTTCCACGTAGAACTCGAGTAGCATAGTTTTAACTTTACCCAGATCAAGTTCTGTAAAATCAAATAACTCTACTATTAAGCATCTTTTGATACCCACTTATTAAATATTTTATAAAAAAGTAAAAAAAAAGAAAAGCGCTATGCCGTGTTGATAAGTCCAACAGAAAGTGCTGAGCTTTTCACATGTTGCAGATTCATCCTGTGCTGCAAATCAAGTGTACACTAAAGGAATGCTGTTATTTCATTTTAGGCAATAAGATGTTTGTTTTCCTATTTAAAAAATGAGTTGAATCATTGGTGTGTTTTAAAAAAAAATGTATTTCAAATATTCTATGAAATGACCTTGAATGGTTAAATAAAAAATCTGCAGGTTTTGCTATTTTATTTTATTTTATTCCGATTAATTAATAGAATAATCTGTTACTAAAGTAATCGTTAGTTGCAGCGCTTTTGTTGTGAATGTGTTGACGGAAGCAGAAATGTCAAACACTTAACACCATCCTCTCCTTCCACCTCTGCAGGCTGGAAAGGTTGGGGCTGCACCGACGGCTCCACCGCTCAGTCGTACGCCCGCCAGCTGACGGCAACCATGTTGCTGACGCTCAGCAACCTGTTCTTCCTGCCCGCCATCGTGGTCGCCATCAGACGCTCCTACATCACCGAGGCCTTCGTCTACCTCTTCACCATGTCCTTCTCTACGGTAAGCACTGCTGCCATCAAATGTGAGAGGACGAACCACTTCAGGCTGAAATTACAGAGCTTCTGGGAATCTTTTCTTACGACTGAAGATACATGGACACATCACACAAGAACACTACGAAGTCATCTGGTCCTCAGGTACTGAACCAGCATGTTGCTGAACCAACTTTGGACCTGTTGACGCCAGTTTTTAAGAATCGCTGCAGCTAACGATTATTTTTAGTAATCCATTGTTCTGATGATTAATCGATTAATCGCATAAGGAAATTGGCACATTTGGCAGATTTTTCATTTAACCGCTTAAGACTTTTCGTACAATACAAACAGCTGCCTTAAAAGATGCAAATAAATGAAAACAAATGATTTTTTTGAGAATAAGATAAACATTGTAGCAAAGGCTGCATCTGCAGCTAAAAAATACTTCTAATATAAACATAGGAAAGGCTCAGCTCTTTCTGCTTGACTTGACATCAAGTCAAATTCATAAGATGCTTTATTGATCACATAGGGAAATTGAATGTTGCTGTAACTCATTAATTCAAAACTCTATGAAAAGTTACTGTACGCTGTAGGTCTTCAGTACATCCTCAGCCTTTCCCCATTCCCTCCCTGCAGTTCTACCACGCCTGCGACCAGCCAGGCGCTGTGGTCCTGTGCATCATGGACTACGACGCCCTGCAGTACTGTGACTTCCTCGGCTCCATCTGCTCCATCTGGGTCACCATCCTCTGCATGGCTCGCCTGGGAGACACAGCCAAATACGTAAGAGGCCTCTGGCCTTTTTCCTTCTATAATCGGTTCACTTTACAGAGTAACGACAGCTTTAGCGTCCTCACCTGCTCCTTCCTTCCTCTCTTGCTTCCTTCCTTCCTTGTTGGTGTGCAGACTCTGTTTCTGCTCGGGGCCTTGCTCATAGCCATGTCAATGCAGCTGGACCGCAAGGGCCTGTGGAACCTGCTGGGCCCCATCCTCTGTGCCATACTTCTCATGGTCACTTCCTGGGTAAGAGACACGTCGGCATTAACATACTTTGTAAAATAATTTTTGTTTGCTTGTTTTTCATGAGAAATTTGAGACTGTGATCATATGATTGTGATTTGAATCTTTTATATTTGATTCACTTTTACTCTGTTTTTTGTTTGTTTATTTTTTACATTGATTTGTGTATTTGTTTAGTTTTATTTATGCTGCCTGGAGGGTTGAGGGGCATCACAATTTTTGTAAAGAAAAAACATGTGTAGAGTCTTTTGGGTTGTGTTATGTAAAATATATTTCTTTAGCTTTACATCATGTTTTAATGTTATTCCCTCATCAAAAACACACCTGGAGTGTTGCCTTGTTTATTTTATAGCTGTTTGAGAATTCACTTAATCTCTACAGCAAACGTTAAGCTGTACAAAACGCTTGGTTGGACCTAGCCCCGCCTTTGAGGACGAAGCTCCTCCTCTGAGCTACAGTTTCCGAGCTTCCGCCTCACAGAGCTCCTTCAGACTAGCCAGCAGCCTTCGGCAAACAGCTAGAGGAACTGCTCTTCCAATGAGCTCATTATACCAGCTACATCTCAGCGCATCGCTGGTACAAATGTTGTTAAAGGTTTAACAGAGGAGCCGTGTTGTGTTGACTTCCTGAAGGCGGAGTTTCACAAAGAACAGGAGATTTTAAAGAGACAGAGGCCCAATTTCAAGGCAATAAATTAGAAAGTCAAATTCCTTCTAAGTCATATTTGAGAAATGCACAGCATTTTTGCAACGGCTGAAGTTAACAGAGTTACTTGATTGGATTATGTGCCTGGGAAACACATAATACTGCCCCCTTAATTGGTTCGTCCTCTGTTTTCTAAGCTACTTTGTGTATGTTTTGTTTTTATTTATGCCACCTGGACAGTGGGTGGGGTTGAAATGTTTGTAATAAAAAAATTGTTTGAATCAGATTCTACTTTGAACTAAAAACAATAGTTATATAAACAGGAGGGGGGAAAAAAACACCCACTTTTTACGTGACGGCTTCTCTTGTTTTTCTTCCCTAACGACCAACAGGTGTACAGGGGCGTCCGCCGGCGACACTGCTACCCGCCCTCCTGGCGCCGCTGGGTCTTCTACCTCCTGCCCGGAGCGCTGTGCGCCCTCATCGGCGTGTGCCTGTACATCTTCGCCGAGACGGAGAGCAACTACTACTACACGCACTCGCTGTGGCACATCCTGGTGGCCAGCTGCGTGGTGTTCCTGCTGCCGCCGAGGGAGAAGGACCGGAAGGCGCTGGGCTGGAGCCGGGGCTTCAGCTGGAGCTGGAGGTGGAGCTGGAGGCCGCGGGTTTGTGGATACACGCTCTGCGAGAGCAGCAAAGACGAACTCTACACGGTCACATAGCAGAGGGGGAGGCGTAGCGGGTCCGGCGTTTATTTACAGTCTGACTCTTTACCTGGACGAGGCATTTTCCTGTGTAAAGCTGCGTATTCACATAAGTCCACGTATATTTCATATTCACATGTGCTCCAAGTGGAAGGGGGGGGTGTTAGATTTAGATTGAGAAATAGGAACATATATGCTCTTTTTAACCCTCATCCAGTCTGCTGGAATCTCTAGAGAGATGCACCAATTAGATTTTTATAGCCGATTTCTGGGCTGCCATGCAGACTTAATGTGATTCAAATTCTTCTTTATGGACTTTACTTACAAAATGCCAATTTTTAAATATTTTTTACAGCTTTCCACCCGTAGGCGGTGTCAAGTTTATATAGGGAGCAGAGGAGACGTCACACTGTGTGTGTGTGCAATACAGGAGTTGATATAAAGCGGGGGTTTATTATTAGTTAAGATCAAAGACAAAATGATTTGAGTTGACATTTTAAACCATATTTAATAGCTTCCACAAGCACAGTCAGTCTGGCCAGATTTAGTAACTGTAAACCGCCTCTGGGTGCATTTTGTAGAGAATGCAGACCATTAACCAAACCCAAAGATTTCCAAAACGCTGCCAATATTTTTAACTCCAATTTGTTCAAACATGGCAGAGCGTGCCTCACTAATTCTTAAAAATATATATATACACATGGTCGTAAATTGACATTCTGTAAGAGACCGCTGCTTTTCTTTTTTTGATAAAGTCGGGTTACAAAACGTACAAAAATGCAAATAAGTGAACTGATCAGCACCCGCTGGCCGTAACGGGCCACTGGATAGAAATCATGTCTGCAGCGCATCAGTTGTATGTTCGACTAACAAACCACTGCAACGTTTCCCCCAGAAAACTTGCTGAGCCCAGTGGTTGGGCGCTAGGGCAGTCATTCATCCAGCGGCCCATCGTGTTTTTGATTTCAAAAGTGTTTAAAGTTAACAGGACATTTTTAAATGTCACTTGATAACTATGTGTTACTGAAAGATTGCGAGATTAATACCTGAACACAAACTATGAAGTCTTAAAAATGCAAACATTTTAAAAAGACTTCAAAAAAAATAAGCAATGCTTAGCCTGGTGGCCTGCCAGGCTTACAATACGCTGGGGTGAACCCTGCAGTAAATAAATAGCTCTCTGTTATGACGGGCTGAATTAACAGTCTGCGTGCCTCGGTTTTACTTCTAAATGGCTGCTTGGGCCTTTTTGTGCTTCCGTACTGATTCGTCATGCAATGGCAAACTTTGACTCATCTGCCTTCAGTAACAACTTCTCACTAAAACAAAGTGCTGATTCAGCACAACCTGTTAGCATTTAGATGTATTCACTGGCAAAAAATAAATAAATAAAATCTTTTTTAGTTTCTGCCTGTGTATTGCCTATCGTTGGTCAGAGCTGAACTAAAAGGAAATGATTCAATTTCAGCCAGCAGCTTATTTAAAACATCCGACGTCTCTGTGTCTTTACTGTATGCTCCTTGTTTCTTCTTAGATGTGACCGCCGGTACCCTGAGGTAGCAGACCAACACAGCTGTGAGCTATAAAGCAGGATTAATGCCTAAACGGGGTTGTTTAATTTGTAATAAGAATTTCACATTTGAAGAGGTGGATATTAGCTAGTCACCATAGTAACATTAGATGAGCTGTAACTAGCATCAGACAAGTTTTATGTAGAGAGTTTCTGATCAAAATACCAATCAAAAGCATCTTGCTAGGCAGCCAGCTAGATGCTTTTTACTAGTTAAATCTTCTGGCCACCCAGGTAATCCAAATCAGACAAGCTAGCTAAATCAGACTGTTTCTAGCTACCGAAAACAGCCCAACTAGCTACAAACAAACAGTCTAGCTAAAGCTGGCTAGAAACAGTCAGTCTGCCAATAGCTAGCTAGAAACATTGTAGCTAGATGGAAACAGTCATATAGTTTATAGCTAGCTAGAAACAGTAAGTCTGGCTATAGCTAGCTATAAGCAGTCTAGCTAGCTAGAAACAGTCATAGTCTAGCTATAGCTAGCTAGAAAGACTGATTTATGTTTTCTTTAGCTTCCATCAAGCTAGTTACCACAAAGAATTTAACTTTTTTTAGCAGCACCGATCACATGTATTTGGTTAGTTTAATAGAAAAATTTGACATACTGGTTCCAATTTAAAAATGATGATTTAGGAACAACATTCAAAATACTTTCCTTGATTTACTAAAAAGTGAAAAAAGCACCCTCAATTATTCAAAATTTAGCATTTTTAACTTAAAGCAGTCAGCTTCAGTTTCCAAAAGGCTAACGTTTCCAAATTCAGCATGTTGAAAATGGACTGAACTTATATAGCGCTTTACACTAGAGTCACATTCACCCATTGGGCAATTTGGGGTTAAATGCCTTGCCCAGAGACACATCGACATGTGGCAGGAGGAAGCTGGAATCGAACCTACAACCTTCCGATCGCAAGACAACTATAATACAGCCACAGTCGCCCTCGACTGTACTCCATTCATCATTCATATTGTCTGTTTAAAGTCTTGCTCTCTCTCTCTCTTTCTCTCTATCGCATCCTGAACAAACCGCAGACATGTCTCAACTCGTAGAAAGCAATTTCCTTTTTAAGATTCGTACAGCCTCCTCTTAATTTTAAATAGCTTACTAATAGGAATACTGCTAGTTTAGTCTTAGTGCAGTCACTGATTGGAATGACTAATTTAAGGCTCAGCTAGTAACCCAACAGGACCAATCGAACTAAAAATCATCTGGTGCATCTCTGTTTGTAGAGATTATTGGGGTATTTTTGTATTTATGCAATTTGTTAGACATGCTTGTCTAAAATATTTATAAGTGATATTGCTTAATCTTAATCTTAAATCTCCACAAAGATGTTGTATTTATGAATGATGTGTTTTTGTTTTCCCTCTATAGGTCTGGGTTCAGTTGGAAGAGTTTAAAACCCCAGATGAAATTTGAAAAATTATTTACTGCCAGGCAGGTACTATAATACTATCGAATTTGTACTGTATTCTATCGCATTCCTTGAAAAAATGGCGTATCTGATTACACCTCACAAATCCACCTAACGGCAGGAAGCTACTGCTGCTCATCACAATCACTTGTTGTCTTCACACAGCGTCAGAATTCTGACAATCACATCTCAGTCTCATGGCTGCAGATCAGAACAACCTGGATGAGGAAAACGATGAAGAAAATGTACGAAGAAATCACATTTACTGACTCTGTTATTTGGGTAAGATGGAATCTTTCTGAACCTTCCGGAAAAGGCGATTTATGCCTTTGGTAAATGCAGCATCTTTTTTTATTTTATTTTACTTTATTTTTGCTGTTGTAGACCTAAGATAACAGAGGGCTCTTATCTGAACTCATGTATCTTCAGTAAAATAACTCATGAATTTTGAATAAGATTCTGGAGGCAGCCATGACGCCTGGTTTCGACCTTGTATGTGCCCCAGATTTCTTTTAAAGACTTTTCAACGACTTTCATTCGATGACCTTTCACATTTTAATTGTAGTAGGTCACTCATACAAAACCTGTCGAGGTCAGTGGTTCTCCTTGTTATGCCTTTTTACTGCAAACTGTTTCTTTGTGAAGAAGAAAATGCCTGCCCTTGTAGAGGCACATGTCTCTGGTGACATCACAAAAGACATCCAATCAGAGTTATTTTCCTTAAAAAGGACAAAAATTATTAACTTGTTTTTAATCCAGTTGGAGTCCAACTCAGCTGTGTGCCTGTAGCTATGCATCAAGCTAGATAGCTAGCTAGCTAGATGCAAAGCTTGCTCGCTAGCTAACTAGATTTAGCTAGATTTTACTGACTAAATCTTTTTAGCTAGGAAAAAGATTTAGATAGCTTTTACTAGCTAAACCTTTCTAGCTAGTGAAAACAGTTAGCTAGATTTTACTAACTAAATCTTTTTAGCTTGTAAAACGATTTGTTTTTTTTACTAGCAAAGTCTTCTAGCTTGCTAAATCAGACTAGCGAGCTAAATCATACGGAATTCAGTTTTTTTTATTACCCAGCTTTGTTTTTATTGTCGTGCGTATTGAACATAACCTGGTAGGAATATTCTGCTTTGAACGAAGCCTCTTTGTGGAAGTAAAATGAAGAAAACGTTTTCTTTTCAATATACAGCCCATAAAATTACAACTCTAAGTTAATAAGATGTTTCTTTTTCACAGTTTCGGTGCAACATGAATCACTCATATATGTATAAATCAACACTCAGTGAATGTATGCTAAGATTACTGGCCAGTGCCTCTTCCTTTTGTCTTTTTTCTTTTTTTTATTGCACTTTATGTACTGCTCTCTCAGAGCAGAGCAGACAGAGGGGGCGGGGCTTAGTCTCTTGTACCAGTAAAGCTACTGATATCCTGCTATATTTAATCCAAAACTCTATAATTGTCTCGCGTTTCTTTGATCTAGTTTTTTCTTAAAAGCTTCCATTTCTCTCTGTTGTGACTTTGCACACATTTTCCCCCGATTGTTCAAGACCTGCACAGCCTTCCTTTTATTGCTTAGGTCGTTTCTTCATAAAATATAACTTTGTCACTAAGACGCTGGAATATGAGGGAGGGGGGGAAATAACTGACCACTGTGACTTACCGTGTTTTTTTTTTTGTTTGTTTATTGGTTTTTCTCATCAAGGGATAGAAAATGTGATTCTGTTTCTTGTCAAAATGGAATCGAGCCTCGGAGAAATAAATCTACTGTGCAAGAAGAAAAGATTAACCGTGTTTGTGTTTTTGCAATTGTGATTTTAGTCTGTTGGGGTTCTTTCTCTGCCACACACACACACACACACATGCACACATGGAGGAAAATCCAGATTTTCAGCAGTGAGAAGCCGGTGAAAAGAGGGAAGCAGATTATCGTAATCCTCAGAAATGTAGAAAGCAGTTCTGTTGAAATGTTCATAACTGTGTGTGTTGTGTTCCCATATATAGCTCTCCTCCATTAGGAAATTGCAATGGCCCTGAAAGGTTTACAGATCAAACTGGCAGCTTTTCTGTAGCTGGAATATGAGAAGGCTAACACGCGTGTTAACTAGTTGGAAGCTTGCATGTGTTGAGTGAGTGAATTAGGAGTTTTGAAAGGCTGAGGGGGAAATGGTTGCATGCGTTAATAACTCTACCTTAAGTTTTTATTATATCTTTTTTTATGTTAGTTCCTTTGATGGTGTATTTGGCCCATCGTTTAGGGGGGGAGTAAATTTCCACAGCTTTCAGAAATTTTCTAGAAAACAACTTGGAAATTTCTGCGCTTGAAAGGTCAAAATGTTGCTTGAAAAAACAGAAATTTTGAGATG